>NW_024104598.1:3115270-3776655 GCF_003945595.2 Pipra filicauda
AGGAGGAATCTGAACAGCTGAGGGGCCCAGTCACCAGCTGCTTACACGGAACTGCCACAGCATCAGCTGAGGCTCGGGGGGAATCGTGGAACCAGCACTGCTCCCCAGGCCCATGGTCCATGGAACAGCCCTGGGGAATGGAAGAGTACTGTTGGGGTGTCTCTGTCTGGATTTGTGTAGGCATCAGATTGGTGGACACTTAAATGGCAAAAGTCTTGTCTTGGTCAGAGTCGCTCCATAAATGCAGTTGGGTGATGCTTGATTGTCACCAAAGTGGGTGACCTTAGAGGGTGACACTTTAGCTCTCACTGCAGGCAGGGCTTGTAACATCAACTTCCAGTCCTAAAGGCCTATTTTCAGCTGTTCACAACTTTGTCAAAGTAGCTTTTCAAACTAGATTTTTTTCCATGTTGCATTTGGTGTCTGCCTGCAGCTGAGTTCCCTTCAGAAGGTTTCAACCAGAACAGTTTAATGTCTTCCAAGAACAAGATTAGAGAAAAATATTGTTTTACCCATGCTACAAAAATATTGGCAATGTTTGTTTTGTTTTAATATGTAGTTCTCCTACTCTGGGAGATAATTTTTGCTCGGCCCCACCAGGGATATGCAACTCTTGTTTCACATGAAGAAAATGATGTAGGTACCTACCACAGATTTGAGGGGTACAAGATCAGATCTGATGTGGGCTGGAAGTAAAACCTGCATGGAAGGGAGTGAGTAGTTGACTGAATAGTGAATGAGGGAGGAGACAGACCAGATAGAATTAGGATAGTTTGGACTAGCAGACAGGGCAAAACTGGAGTCTGAAATACATGACCTAAACAATTCTATGGTAAGACTGAAATCAGGAGGCTAAGACTTATTTAGTGAAGCGATTTGACTTGGAATAAGGAAGTCCATGGAACTGTCAAAGGGATAAGAGTTGAATAAAAAGTTTGCTGGATCATTTTCCCTTTAAAATATTAATATAAATCCTGGAACTTAAGTGTTATCCTTTTTTTGGCTGTCAACAGATTTCTGTGAAATTCACTGTCAAAAACTCCTCTGTCCCATCTACCTCTCAACCTCCAGCAGAAAATGCTCTGGATCTGTGAACTCCATATTTTTTAATATGATGCAACAAATTGGAGCACTGACATTAAGGCAATAATAGAATTAAGGCTTTATATGCGGTTTTTGCTCTGCTCCCTGAGTATTATGACAGGTTCTTTTGCTCATTTGTTGCACAGGATGAAATTCTCTGGGAAGGAAGCTTGCAGGAATAATGCTTTGAATATTCAGAAGTGGGGAGATGGAGTATGAAAGGCAGAGCTCTAGGAAGACTAAAGTTTTGAGTGCAGGATAACGTCTGCAAAACACATACACTTTAAAGGACATTCAGGAGGAAATTAATTATTCTTGCATGGGGGACTAAGTGCTGATAATGAAGAAAACATGAGAACTAATTAAGCAAGCACCATCCATCCCGTCCCGGTGAATGTGTCAGGAATATCTTGAAAAAATAATATACTTGGCAAATGAGTATAACAAAATGGAGGGAAATTAACTTTTCCTCCTCGTGTGTTGTAGAAGAAAACAATTGTTACTTCTCTCTAAGGTGCTAGTGAGTGGCCAGATATGTGTAGTACCACTTAGTTTCTAAACTCTGTTCACAGTTGACTGTTTCATAGGTGCAGAGCTTCCAGCACTGAGATGTGAGTGCTCTGGGTGTATGCAGAAATTTTAAAAAAATAACGTAGAATGGAGACATCCATAGCATTTTAGGTGTATGTGGGAGATGTTTAATTTTCCATGTTGGCCTTGGATCCCTAGACTGCATATCAGTGGTACATGCCTAAATCCGTTTTTTGGAAAGGCCCAGGTGAGTTTGAAACCTGGGTCCTGTATTTAATGAATGCTTGAACTTGGGACTTTCCTATGTGAGCTGAGACCCTTCTTCTGGCTGCCTCCCCTTTTAGAATTGGCAGCCTTAAAACTCTCAATCAGAATTTCTAACTAATAGTTATGAGGTGGATAGCCTCTCTTTTGTTCTTTCGAGAATAATTTTTTTTTCTTTGCCGCCAGGTTATAAAAAACACCCCGAATAGTTAGTGCTCTATTCTGGGAATTATTACCAAATCACAAAATCTAGAAATAGTTATTTCTCCTCCCCAGTCATTGTATGAAGACGAATTCATGGAAGGAGGATTCATCAAGGGCTATTCAGTGCAGGAAATCCTTGTGCTACAGAGTGTCGAAAGCTGAAGAGGGTATTAGAGAAACATCACTAAATGCTCGTCCTATTCTTAGTTTCTTTGTAGACGTCCACTGTCGTTGTGATGGGGAAGGGGGCAGAATCAGCTGGTTCCTCAGGGTTCTTCTCTGCTGCTCCAGGACACACTGTCTTTGCGTTTGCAAAATAAGAATATTTAGATAAATATTCAGATAGATATTAGATAGAATATTTAGATAAATATTATTTAGGATCGATCTCCGGGGCAGAGGTTTTCGGAGGGTTGGAAGAACTGGCTTCTACTGCCTGTGTCCTGGACCAAGCAGTGTTGTGCTAAAGGGTGAAGAGGAAGGTGGGAACTGTGAGATACCTGCAGCCAAGTGACTTTGACGCTTTCTATGCTGGTCCCAGAGCAGGTAATTCCAGTAGCCTCCCTCTGTGGCTGTGGTAGGTGATGAGATGCCTCATTTTACGCCTCTCTCACTGTCTCTTTCCTCAGACATGCTTTCTTTGGCACTCGTCTCAGACCGAATATAGCGACTTCCAGGATTTTCAGTCCCTGCAAAATGTCTCCCACCACGCCTACGTTTAAAAGGGCACAGGATCCAGTTAGCTAATTTGTTCCTAGGCAGTTAAACTACTTTACATGAGCTCCAGACCATGGAGTAGATTTAACCTACTATTTAAGGAATATGTGAACAGTGTTGTGTAGGGGGACACATCTGTATCTGTCTTAGAGTGACAACCTAATTGGAGGTCGTCCTTTGTGTAACCCTGTTAATATTTTAGACTATTCTGGGAAACCCCATGGCCCAAGTACTATGGAATGTAGTTAGGAAAAACAGTGTTTTCTCAAATATTTCAGATGTGGAATATTTATTTTGTAGCCAGAGAAACTTGTTACCAAGCAACTGGCCATGAGTGGGGTCTGCTGCCAACTGTATTCAAAAAAAGGAAAAAAAAAAAATACCTCTCCTTGGGCTGCATGTGAGCATTTACAGTGCAATGAAGAGAAATAAAAAAGAAATATCCATGTGACAGAATTCATTGTTAATGGTCTCAGGTCAGTCAGGTCTTTTCTCTCCACCTGTCCCTGAACCATATAATTGACAGGAGAAGCCACTTGTGAAAATATTGGTGCAGGAACACCAGTCCCTTTCAAAAACTTCCCGTTTTGGAGACTCTTTCTTCAGAGCCCTGGATATTGGAGTTTGGTCAATCACTCTTTGCTGAGCTTCTGGTCCAAAAGCAGGCAAGGACCTAGGTTGGAATTCTGCTCAGATTGTTTTATTGACCTGATAGATTCTCTAGATCAGGCATCCAGATGTTCAGTTATTGTTTGTTTTAGAAACCGGGTACCAAAGCTGGTTTTCAGAGGAGCTAAAAATGCTCAGGTTGCACACAGTGGAAGAAGGTCAAAATGGGACATAAACTGCTTTTTAAGGAAGGCTGTAGCAAAGTGGTTGTAACTGTTCCACACAAGCAGAGCATTCCCTGCTGCACAAACTGGGAAGTGCTTGGCTGGGGCGTTGTCTGTTGGTAAACAAACCTGCCCTTTTCACTGGATATAAACACTCATTCTGGATCAACCCTGGTGTCATCGAGGTTCATTCCAAGCAGAGGGTAAGGCTGTGATGAATTTTCCACCTCTGCTGCTGGAGAGGGACGGTTAGCAGCTGTCATACTGGGGAAAAGTGTTCATTAACTGCTCTTTTAAAATATAAATGGCCTCTTTGGCCACAAATGGGCACAATAGAAAATGTTCCCTACCTGGATGAAGAGGAAAAGGGGATCATTAATGTTGCTTGATATAAGAATTGGGCTCGCAGCTAAGCCTTATGGAGAAGCGGGTGGAGGAGCTCTAAAAAGAGCTGTGAAATTTTGGAGGGTTTCAGAGCACTCTGTGATATCCAGGAGCTTTTCACAGGGTGTGCAAGCACTGTTTCTCGTAGCACGAATCTTCGGGGGTTTCTCAGAGACATCCAGGAGGCACCTGTTTATCTGTTTATCCCGTGTGTATCAGTTTATCTGTTCTTTGTTGTGTGGATAGTGCACTTCCATGCTTCACTGCCTACGTTGGGAGATGTTGCTTGAGTTTCTCCTAGGAGGGGTCAGATGTCAAATTCTTTATGTTTCCGAGCACAATAGAAGCTTGGCCATCATGCTGCTGCTCAGCCTCCTAAAGCTTCCTCTCCAACCTTGGCTCTTCTTTCCATTTTGTCCTCCTACTTCAGAATAATGCCTGGCAGTTGACCTCGTTTAGCAGTCAAGGCTCCACATGGTGACATCACCTGTTCTGCAGCTTGATCTTCAACTGCTGATGGAGATTGTGTGCACACATGTTAGTTTGGGTGGCTTCAGTGCCCGCAGATGATTTTAACATTGCAGTGCTACACCGGGCATTTCCGTGGCTCTTCGTGAATTAATTGGAAAGTTCAAGTGGTGGATTGCTTAAAAAAAAAAAAAAAATCCTATTTCAAGTCTATTTCAATCACACCACAATGATTATTCCTCAGTAAGACAGGAAAAGATTTACTGGACTCAAGGATAAAGATACTTTACCACATTTCTGGTGGGCTTGGGGGAATTAATCTCCCCCAAATTCTACTCGTTATGTTTTTCTCTAGCTGAGAGTATGTGTAACTGCTGTGCTGATTAGTTTGAGATTTTTATTAACGTAGTTTCATTTGGGGAAAAAATTTGAGGTTTCAGGCTGGATTCCAAAAATGTAGAGTTATTCAAAGTATAGTTCTCTACCATAAAACCAGCTAAATGTACTCTTGATGCAAAATAGTGCATGAGTATCAGTGATGAATTCAGTTTTGGTCGTGTTAGTTTAATGTTATTAACAAGAAAATAAGTTCAACAGATAGTGACACTGAAATGTGTAACCTTTTGATATAATTATGTGTAAAAATGGATGAGCTCTGAGCAATCTGGTTTAGTGAAAGGCGTCCCTGTCCACAGCAGGGGGTTTGGAACAAGATAATCTTTAGGGTCCCTTCCAACATAAACCACTATATGATTGTATGATAGAAATGGGTATTTACCATTTGCAGGCTGTGCCATAGGTTGGACAGCCTGGGATATTTCTTTGTATTACTTTGAATAATGTTCACACACCTATGGTTTGTACTAAATATCAGAATTTTAGGTTAGCCATTTAGCACCTTGACCTCAATAGTGTGGATATATGAAGAACTGTACTTGGTATCTAATAATTAATGAACCTGTTTTCTCTATTTGCATACAATTTAAAATTAAGTGAATGCTAAAGAACATGACAATTTATTTTTTTTTGTTGATGCAGCATTTCGGTCTGTTTCCTGCAAGCATTTTGTTAGCACCAAAAGCAGCAGAAATCTTAAAAATAATCTGCAGATTGTGGCTGCCTAAAGCTCCAAGCTGGAAATACTGTTCTGTCATCTTGAACTCTTTCCTGTTTGTGTCAAAGTAGTGTGAGGAAGGAGCAGAGGCAATACAATCTGATTTTGTTGTCCAGTCATAATCAAGAATAACAGCTGATGAAAGTACAGTCTAGTTCAGTGTTTTGCCCAGATTCCAAGGTCAAAATATGGTTGCATATATTTAACAGATAATTTTGAATAGCAGATATGAGAGGTTTTGTAAGATTGGGAACCACACTCTCCCTCTTTTGATCACATCTACTGCAAACATTACCAGCTGAAGCTTTCCCAGCTCTGTAGTGGGCATGATATATTAGCTGGGGTATATTATGTATTATTTGGTTTGAAAACCCCTTGTACTCTGTGCTCTACGTGCAGTGGCTGCTCAGAAGGTCATTATTAGTCATCCTGGCCCTGGTTCTTGGCTGTGCTGGAGGTGGTTTGCACTGGATCTGTACCATGAAAGACACTCTGTGAGTGAGTCAATCCTTTGCTGTCCCTCTGTTGCTGGAACAATCCCCATGCTCCATAGGGTGCAAAGCTATAAGTGTGGCCAAAATATCCCAACAATGCCTGAAACCTTCATCAGCTCTGAGCCACTGATGGCTGAGGGGAAGCAGAACAGCTCCGAGGATGCTCCGCTTTACGCTGGGGTTTGACCGGGAGGATGCACGGTCTGGGGAGCCCTGGCAGGGTGTACCTGCCCTGGCTCTGCTCTAGGATATTTTTGGGTGGGTTGAATACTGCTGAGAGCCTGGCTCAACCAGACTCCCATTTTCTGAGTGCTTGTATGTGTTGCACATTGCCTGTGACTGGGACTGCACTGAGTTATATGCTCAAGCCATAGCTGGCAAGCTCACAGCTGGTAAATAGAAAAAAAAAATTAGAAGTGAGTCAATTGGTAGAAATGTGCCTTCATGCTCCTCGTGGTTTGCTGTTACATTTAATTTATTTACAGTTAAATTTATCAATGTACCTAATGCAAAAAACAATGTTAAATCATGTGTCTGCTGAAATGCTGCCTCCGCTTTGTCCAGGATTGGAAAGTACTGAAGTATTTTTATTTTCCATAAGATATAGTGTTTGAGAGTGGTGATAGGTCGTTGCCAGACACTTTTAGATGCTTGTTTTGTCCCATTTCCACTTTTTCTGCCTGTCTTCGGCTGAGTTGAAAAAATGGGCTGTGCAGCCTTCAGTCACCTGTGGAATAGTTGGAGCGAAGTGCAATATTCCGAGGCTCCCCTTTCCCAAGGTTTCCTGAAGGAGTCTCTGTTTATCGTTCAGCCTGCAGTGCCTGTATTGGGTTACACTAGGAATGTGGAAAGCTATATGGGAAAATCTGTCAGGCTGTGAAAAGATCTCAGCCTTTGAAATTTTATGGAGCATGATTGCTAATGCACATTCCATATTTCAGGGTGTCTGGCTACCCTTGCTCCGTGGAAGGATGTGAGGTACGTTGTGGAATATTTGGCCATGTTTTCTTACGAGCACTAGTGAACTGATAAACAAGGGCCACAGGGCTGGGGAAGTAGCGGAGAGGAAATCCCATCAAGGAATAAATTATAATGACACCTATACTCATGTTGGTAGAGTTAAAAGTCAGTCCCCATTTACAAAACATGATCTCTAATGCAGTAAGGAACACTCGTGTAACTCCTCTTCCACCACAGCATTCCAGTAAAATCCCAGGTTAGGAGTGGGGACCACGTTTTTCCTATACACAAATAACTGAGAGACTCACCTACAGGCTAGAACTTTACTTGTAGTAAATCAAGTTCATGCTCATAAGAGGGTTTGCTTTCAGGTATTTCAGCAGGACCTAAATTTGCAAGTCACCAAGTGCAGTTAATGGGACTTGAATCTGATGCCGTGAGTTGTGAATGTATAAGTACAGTGTATGTTGTGTGTGCTTCCTAAAATAAAACAAAAAAAAATCCAGTAGTTCATGAAACCAGCCTTTGCACACACAGGATATTGTATAAAGTATTGAAGAGACTTTTTTCCTTGACTTTAACTTCAATTCATCTTGCAAGGTTACCTGCACACCCTGGTAGTATAAATTAAAAATAAGACAAACAAACCAAAAGCTTAGGAGATGGAAGGAGCTTCCCAATTAAAAAGCTGCAACGAAATGTAATCGTCAAAATATTTTCCTCTTTTTTCCTCTCTGTTGAATGTACACACCAAGTGGGTCAACTTGCCTGACTACCCCTTAAAAAGGTGGGATGTTAACAGCAAATCTGTTGATGTGTGGTTAACAGATTGGATTATCTATTAGGTGCTTATAGAAAGTGAGGCATAAATTCCAAAGCTGCAGGAGTTTGGTTACACAATCATGTCCAACACTGTTTCTATAAAGAATAGTCCGGGTTTAAGGATGCAGCATGGAGTCGAGGTCAGTCCCCCACGTAGGTGAATCCAGAGCCATTTTAGTATTTTACACATCAAAAAGATGGAAAATTTATCTTGGAAGGCAGAAGACACCCCATTCACATGTTATCAGTCCTGTGGGTTTAGGGAGAGACTTAGTAAACATTCCTTTGCACACGCACAAAAAAAAATCAGTTGGTCTGATTGTTTGCTGGGTGAAATTCTGTGGCCTGGTTTGTGCAAATCAGGCCACATTATTGTAATTTGACTGTAATTAGTGAATTAATATATTTTTTTGCTAACTCTGTCTTCTTCGTCCAGTAGCTCCCTATTTCAAATAACGGTGGTTGTTTAGAAACTACCAGAGTTTTGTTCAGCAAAAAAAAGACATGGCTTAAGACAAACTTCAGGCCCTAATGAGGATTCATCCATGAGGGCTGTCCAAGCACCTGGATAGTCACAGGACAGACTGAATCCCTACCAACACCCGAGCTCGTGCATGTGGGGTCATGGATGCATTAAAGGTGATGGATTATGGACATCCTTCCTTAACTTTTGTGTTGTTGTGTCAGGCTTATATCCAGACATTAACATTATTCAGATCTCATGCTTCTTGCTTCAAATATGAAGCAAATGCATTGTGAAACTGATCCATTTCCAAATAATTTTGTCATCGGGCAATTAAAATATCATGTGCTATGAACATCTCTAAGAAGCTATGGATGGGAAAGCTGCCAGTTTCCCAAGTCACATTGCTTTCAAAAGTACAATGAATGTACAGTTCTCTGAGCAGTCTGGAAAGAAAAGTCATTTTCCAGCTCTTAAAAAATCTTTTTTTAGCTTTTTGCAGTGCTCTGAAGTCAAATTATGATGATTTTAAAGACAGAACTGTTAAGTGCCAATGATTTGTCAGTACTGGCGCTCTTAAATTCATAACAACATGGTTGGGCCCATGCTTAATATCTTAATTGTGGATATGAAATTCTTTTAAAGTAAAGCCAGCTATAAAATGCGTGCTTCTTATATTAAAACAAAATAAATTAATTCACTTTATTATATTAGGGAAAAAAACCCTTCAAATAACTTACACCTTTTTACTCCGGTGTTGCTGTTTCTGGCTAAGAAATATGACTATTTAGACTAGAAATTTAAAGAGGAGTCTGTAAGTTTTGACTCCTCTGCCATGATTAGGCACCAGACTATTTTCCTGGACTTTGAAAATTGCATCTCTCATGGCTTGATCAAATTGATTTCCATTTATAAAAAGTTTAAAAGCATCCCTTGAAGTAATTTGTTGGCTTTAACAGAAAGTGCTGTGAACCTGATGCCTTACAAACGCAGCTGGAGTTCTGAATGTAGTGTGGTTGACTTCAGGCATTTCGATTTACTGTTGGTCTGTGTGCTGGTTTACTGGATTGCAGGATGAGGATGGGGTGCTGTGCCTGCCAGAAGGAGGGTCCAGTTTGGGATCACTTCTGCTTTCAGAGAAATCATTTCACTCAGAGGTGCACTGAGTGAAAGTCTGTCAGCTAATTAATTGTAACCTTCATGTGGTCATGAAGATCTGCAGTGTAATGTACTTAAAAAAAAAACCAAACAAACAACAAACCAAAACATTCTAGAGCCTGCAATTTGCTATCTGAAAAAATATTAAATAGATATGACGACTTGAATGACCAGTCCCAAAGTAATAAGAGTCGCTTTAGCCTATTGTTGGTCTTTAGGAAGAAGAATTCCAATGGGAATACCCCAAAGGAGTGCTAACAATTTGAAAATTTTACCTAAACAATTAAGAAGACTAAAACTTGAGGAATAGAATTATTTAGGAAGTGCAGCAGGCCGTGTCTGCTGTATGCTGGTGTTCAAAACACATGCATTGGATAAGGTGCTCGTGTCCAGTTGTCTCAGCACAGGAAAGGGGAACAGTTTCTTTCTTTTTTTGTCCTGATGTACAAACAGAGGAACAGGCATCCAGGCTGAGTTTGGAGTCCTGACTCAATTGCAGCCAGAAACTTGGCTGATGAGGCTGCTTTGGGGCATGGGATGAAGCAGGGAGCTGCCTTGGGAGAGGCAGAGGGATGGTGAAAAGATCCAGCAACGTGCATCTCTTTTCCTGGTCCTTGGTCCAGGCAGGAATGCAGCGTAACTGACTTCCAATGCAAATTTGGAATGTTTTCTTACTAAAATGTATGTATTTAAAGTAATAGTATTTTCAGACACAAGACAAACAGCTGCAAAGATTTTGAAGAAGGGGATCTTATGCAGAGATACCTTTTTGAATACAAAGCCTTTGTCTCCTTTATGGTAACTAACCCCTCATTTTACTCTCCTTTGGCAGTGAGAAAGAACCCAGGGTGTGTTTAACACTGCTGCCCCTGGTGCCACATGGCACTTCAGGAAGGATGTAAGGAGAAATCCATATAACTGAGAAGCAAGTAGTTATTTCTGCCTGCTGAAGGTGTTATTGCATTCTGATCTGCCGTATTTTTGGAAAACTCACTCTCAAAGTTTTGTTGGAAATCGTATCTGGAAAAAAAAGAAAGCAATTAGTTCTTTTCTGGTGCTTAGTAATGTGGCATATAAATATGACCAAAGCAATGAGCATGAGATTTCACTGCAAGTGCTGAGGGAGTAATAGATGGGAATTAGCAAAAGAATAGGAGGAATGAATGGGGATATGCACTGAGGGTTTATTCTCTTTGAAAGATGATCTCTTCCTGAGTTACTGAATAGCTAATGGCTGATACAAATGGTTGCAGATAGGATAGATTGCCTCAAGATTGATGGCTGACTGTTGTTGGTCTAGGTTTTTAATCCAGGCTTCTGCTGGAATGCAAAGTTCCTAGCTCAAGATCAATTATACAAGGACATCAAGAAGAAAAAGACAGTCACGGTATTTGTCTGCTTCTCAAACTACCCGAGATGTGAAACTGGTTTTGCTTGCAGTGACATGCCTGTTAATGCCAGGCAATGTAATACTTTCTTATTACAACCCTTTGCTTGCAGTTAAAAGTGAAAAAAAAAAAAAAAAAAAAGTTTCTGAAACACAGCACACTCCTTGCACTTTTTGATGCCTTGTGATTGTGTTGTCTACAAAGATAAATCCTGGGGACTTGGGAGGTCACTGTGACAAAGCTGAACATGCCTGAGTCTCTTGGGGTGGGCAGCACGTCAGTGGCTGTGCCCTTAATCTGAATTCATTTCATCACTCTGCAGAAATACCAGAATACCACATGGGACAAAAGAATTACACAGCAAGCAGAGATGGGCCTGAGTCCCTTGGTGGCTGTGAATTAGGAGGCACTTTCACGTGAGTTCATGTCCGAAAAACACGACTGGTCTTCACTGGCAGTAATAAAACAGAGGCTGGGGCAGGGAATGGAGCACTGGGCAGTGTGAGAAATCTAAACCTTCGAGTGTGGCTCCAAACCACAAGCCAGATAATGACCGTGAAGCACTTGTCTCGAGTGTAAATGGTGCCTCACAATAACACCTGTTAAATTTCCTTTGATTTTCCATTAACTAAATACCATCGTGGAGGTGTGTGCCCGTGGAAGGCTGAGAAAAAGATAAAGCTATAATATTTTATGGGCAGTTTTAAAAAAATGGCAACTCCAAAAGAATGCATGCTATTATTTTTATTTGCTTCTTGGTTCTGATAATTCCTCTGATATGCAGAGCTTAAAAATGGGATAAATGTTATATGCAAAATTGCATGCATATTTTGAAAATGTGACTTAGACTGCTTCTTTGCTCATTTTACTTCTGTGAAGAAGAAAGAATTTCTGCTGGAATTGAGAGTGACACAGCAGACTGCAGACAATTGATGCTGATAATGTTGTTTAAGATGATATGACCAGCAATAGAAACAAATAAGATTGAGTTTCCGTCTAATGTAAGAATATTAATTGAACAACTTCCTGCCAATGGTAAAAGTCAAGAGATAATTGAATTAGAGAAGGCAACTAGATTAACTGAACACATAAATTCTTAACTACTGGGTCAGTGTTGGTTAAAATGCATGACAATGCTGGTCATTAATTTTAAATGTAAGCTTCTATCCACGTATCAAGTGCTGTGACTTCCTTAGTCAACCAGCTATGGTCAAAATTCCATACAAGTGGGGGACTGAATTTTTAAAGAGGAAAGTAGGAGAATTTTTAAAATTTGTTACATATTTGTGGCTGCTGAAGAATTCCCTAGCGGTGCTTTTTCTGTTTTTCTACTCCCCATCGTGCCCCAGTAAGTCACCAGAATAGTTTTCTGTGGAACGTGGAGCAGTTGGACTTGGTGATGGGCATAACTTTGGAGGGTATCCCTACTCTCTTCTTGGAAATAAAAGACACAGCCTGCTTCCTCTGCTCTCTGTGCCCCACAGAGGTCCCTTAACTTTTGAGTTTTGGCTACGAGACAGGACATCCTGTGTGATTGCAGCAGGTCCATATGGTTCTCGAATGCTTTTCCCAAGGTGAGGATTAGAGAACATCAAACGCCGCTTGACGGGGAGAGGAAATCTTGTGTAATGCTTTTGTTCTGCTAACATCTATGTAAAGAGCTGCCTGGGAGTTTTGGAATGGAATCTGTCATCACTGTAATCCTGCTCTGGAAAATTGTGATGGAGACAGCACAGGCAGTGATGTCATTGGCTGTCTGACACAGCCACTGCCCACAGCGAACTCATCTCCTCACCAAACTTTCCTTTGTCCCTGACATTTGAATGCCCAATTGGCAAAGCTTATTGGTGGGGCTTTTTTTTTTTTTTCTTTTTTCTTTCACAGCTGTGTTAAAATTCAAAACACAGATATGTGAGAAAAAGCCCAATACAGAGGAGGGTCTGTTCAGCTCCCTCTGCAGACTTCAGAGGAATTTTTGTGCACTCTGCCTTCAGTGTCATATGCAGGAAATTCTTCTTTGCTCCATACAGTGCAATAAACAAACCTCCTGTGTATTAGCTCTAGGTTTTAATACTTCTACTCACAGCCTATGGCAAGTGGTAAAACTATAAGAAAGAAGCAATTTGCTTTATAAGGGTTCTGGTCTGCCCCTGGTTGTCACATACACCTATTTGTTAAGGACCTGTTACCATGTAGGGCTGTGGTAGTTGTATGACATCATGCAAAAATGCTATTTATATACTGTGTGCTAGCAATTAAGTTGAACAATCATATTTGGTTATTATCCTTCCCTGCCTTTGTAAATGGATCCAGCAGTGGTGAGAAATGCTGTGATTTGCATTAGTGGGATGTGAGAAGGCAGCCTGTGTTAGTGGTGGATTGCCTTTTTCCTGGGTAAGTTATATGTTGTTATAGGCCTTGTTTGCAAGGTAGTGTGGCAGGTGGTGTTTTATGAATTATATGCTTGTATTTAGACATCTTTAGATATGGGCTGAGGTATTGTTTTACAGATTATAACTTTACATATAACAGAGTTTCTTATTTTTACAGAAGGTAATCACAGAATGGCATGATTTTGGTTAAGGCTGTGAATGCTCAGTATCATTGAAACTTAGCCTGTGGATATTATGTTTAAATGTATCAAGAATACACCTTATCCCCATAATAGTTGCTGCTTGCATGTTACACAAGCAGAGAACCCCCAGAATGTTGGGGGTTGATAAGGGTATACATAAAATCAGGCATTTGCATGCATTTCTCAGCTCTCACACCAGTGAGTGCTCCCTGGCTGCATTACAGCTCCATGCCAGGATGAGACCTGAGCACGACTCCATCCCCATTTTCCCTGTCCTCACCCCTCTTTCCATGAGCATGAGAGCTGGATGGGAGGGGGGGAGTGATGTGCTGAAGCTGCATCCCTGACCTGGACAACGGGAGATCTCCCAGACATGCCAGATAGGTTTTCAAGATACTTACTTGACTAATGAGTTGGATTTTGGACTTTATTTTCAGGTTTTCTGAGTGTCTGAAACTTATTTTACTGAAATTTATTACTGTCTTGTATTTTTCGAGGTGATTCTTCTGTTGCTGGCATGATGTATCCTTGATTAGACCACGTGTGACGTTAGAGTGACGTTAGAGGTGTGAGGGAGAGAAGCAGGAGTAAAATGTGAGCCACTTTTACAAAGGGCCTACCTTTCTTTCCACTGAAACCAGTGCTAATAAATAGTCAAACTCCTCCCTTCAGTGGCTGAAATAATGTGGCTGCTGTACACAGCGTGCAGGTTAAGTGTGCTCAGAACCCACAAACAGAGTGTGTTTACAGTTTTGTTTCAGAGAAAAATGAGCCAAGATGGATTGTTCAGCTCCATCAGAGCTCCAACAGAGAAGGAGATGGACCAACATTACCCTCATCACTGCCAGCACCACCACCTGCAGGGATTATTGCTGCCTGAGTGGGAAGAATCCCTGCTGGAATCTGAGGTACAGGAGCAAGGACTTGGCACGACTGTTACTTCCCAATGAATCTGACCAAGTGAAGGAAGTTTGTCTGTTCCTGAGAGGTGTCTAGGTCAGTCCCAGAGCCATTCTGCTGGGGACTAGGGAAGCTTGGCTTCAACCCAGGGATTCAGGCAGTGTCCTGTGCTGTGACTTGGAAAGTCGGCTCAGCTTTAAAATGAAGGTGAGTGCAGGAAACCTTTGAGACCTGTGGATGAAAAATGCTGCGTTGGTGTTTCCTATGAGACAAATCTTGGTTATGTACTGAGACCAGAAATACCACACCACATGTGGGCACACTTTGAGTGCTGGAGTTTTTCCTGTGCACGGTGTTTCTGCTCATGATAAGTTTGAAGCAAGTTCCACAGAAGCAGTTGGGGGCTGAAAACTGAGGTGACTCTCACAGCAAGAATTTATCAAAAGCAGGACTGACTGTGTCTTGAAATGGGCTATGCAGAGAGAAACAGATAGCCATGCAGTCTCTTGGAAACACTATGCTAGATTTCAAGTCTTTAACTTTTTAACCTTTGCATAATTCCCAAAATCTTTATGGTGTCACTAATTGTTTGCTAAAAGTGCCTGTCAGTAACAGATAGTTTTCTTAAATAGCTTTAACTCTGCTTCCACATGAATCAGTGCGTTTTCCTGCTTTGGTTTTGGTGCTCTTGGGTAATGCTACATGGTGGTGGGGAAGGGGAGCTGGGCTCCCAACTGGGAATCTTCAGCACAAAGACTGTTAGGGGGTGATAAATCATTGGAGGCCCAGCACGTGATTAAAAGCTGTGACCACCAGCAGTGACCCATGGGGATGGAGGTATCAGTGACAGAGAGCAGGGGGAGGTGTTTGGCATTCCTGTTCAGAGGCCTAAGCTAAGTCCATCCTGGACAAGTAATTTTTGTTGGACCAGGCGTGGGGGCATTCCAGTCTCAGGCTCTGCATTGTTCTTGGCCTGACAGAAAGCTTGATTAAATAATAGTAAAAAAAAAAAACAAAACCTGGCAAAAATCCGTTATGATTTTGCCTAATTTGACACCTATTTGGAGCAATAACAGTATGTGTTGTTGCTGGAGATATGGGAACAAGGTTCTGGGGACGTGGTTTAGTGGTGAACATGAGTGGTGCCACAACAATTTAGCAAATGAGGTGCCTTTGAAGACAAAAGTGGTTTGCATTGGTAAAAGGACTACACCAATATTTTCTTCCTGAATGCCACGTTGTTTTGATAGGCTCTGTAGCTGTTTAGAGACATCCTTTTTTCCCCGTGAATTTATCCTACAATGTGTGAAAGATGGTCCTGCCATGCTTTAAAGTATCACAGGGATTCCTTTATGGACATGTTGTTTTATGTTTGACAGCAGCAACCTCAGAGTGCTCCAGAGAAACAGGCAATAAACCTCATGTCAAGTAGATGTGAATATACATGAGGACTTCTTCCTATCCCCTGTCTGCAGAGGTTGGCTTGAGGCCTGATTCAGAAGGTTTTATGTTCCTTCCTGTGCTCTTTTTATTAGCTTGGGCTGGATATTTTCAACTGCCATATAATTCTGAACAACTGAGAAGCGTCTCACCGTAAACTTCTTGACTTTTCACCAACACCAGGAATATCCTAAAAGTTTCACTGGGCAACAGATAAACAGGTGATTACCGTGTAATTGATGCTGCTCAGTGGGATAAATGGGAGGGATACAGGCACACCTTGTAAAGAAAGAACATGACACAAAGAAGTTGGTAATAATTTGATGTAAAAGGACTCTTAGCAATTTTGGAAACATTATGGTTGCCAGATGTGCTCTTCCAGATGTCAGGATTTCCTATTATATGCTTCTTCCGGTCAGGAGAGGCAGTGCCTGTGAGAGTGTGTTAGAGCCTTTGAGACACGAGGGTTACCCGACCCTGAAGAGTAATTCTGTAGCTTTTGCTGGGAATTAATGCTTATTATTAGAAAATATTGTGATTAACTCCCAGCACAACCCTCAGCCGTTTAGAAACACACTGTGCACAGAGTAGGAATTGTCCTGCCAGGATGCTGCTCAGCCAGTGGCTTCCAACAGTCCCCATTGCATCTGGGTAACCTTATAACATGATACAACCCAGGCTGATTTCATACCCTGCTGCTGGTTCAATTCCTTCTCCTCAGGCTTCCCTAGAACTGTAGCCAGATGTTTGCAAGCCAGTTATCACCTGCTGCAGAAGGGAGCTGGCTGATGTGGTGTCACGCGTCAAACTGAAACTAAACCAAGTTTTTTCTCATGACCTCGTAGCTTCTTCGGATTCTAGGCTCAGAGTTGCTCCCCAAACTTTCATTTCTGTTCAAGTTCCCTGAAGTCCTGTGGCTTTGTAAGTCAGTGCTTCCCTCCATGGCTGCAAACAGCTGCCATTACTCTGCCTTGACCTTGGCCCCCTCTGAATCCCTGGAGACATTTTTTAGCTATTCCCACTCATTCTCATGTGAAGGCCTCAGGTCTCCAAGTCCTTCATGGCAGGGAAGATCTATCAGGCCCTGCCCCTGCTTGGGATTCACCTTAGTTTGACCTGTCTGGATCCTTTGAAGGTTCCAGACTGCCATCAAGCTGAGTTCAATCCCTGTTCCAGTGCAACGACAACGCACGGGGAACACCTGGGTCTAAGATCTGGGAGTGGCCTGTATTTCAACCATCAGTGGGCAAATTCAATGTTTCTTTGCAGATCATTTTTGCCAGCTAGAGATGGGCATGTTTGTCCCACAGCCTTCCCTTTGGGAAAAGCAGCCAGCCTGGTTCTCCCGGAGCGCTTTTGCGCCACACTCATTTTGCAAAACATGAGTCTAAGTCATGAGAAAAGTAAGGAGTGAGATGAGAGAAGGAAGAAAGGAGGAAGGAAAGTCCCTTAATACAGCACAGAAGTGTTTCATATAGGCTGCCAATAGCAGAAATGGGGCAGTAGTTACAGTGGAAGGGCAGGATTTATTCTTTTGATCACCAGCTCTTTAAGACAGTCACCTACATCTGATAGACAACCCTAATAGGCAAAGTAAATTACTGTAGAAAGCCCTTGGTAGAAGCAAGAACCACATGCAAGTCTTCTGTGTCTCAGCTCAGTGCTTTATCTGTGTAACACATGAAATATTTGTTAAAAATCTAATTTGTATCCATGATTACGGATTCACAGATGATGGCTATAAAGTGCTTTACTTAGTAACTAATGTATATTCATTTGTAGTTTATATTCCAGTACTTTGTAATTTTTTTTCCAGTTATTTTCAACTGAAAAGGATAGAAAAACAAGGCTGGAAGGGTCAACAACAGCCAGTACAGCCAGGAGCATCAATCATCCTAATCCATTCCTAAACCCTAATCCATTCCTAAAAGATGCTTGTTAAGAAGAGTTAAGAAAGAAAAAATATAGAGAGTTACACCTGAATTTATGAGATAAGCCATTTTGCATCTGATAGGTGTGAAGGACCAGCAAATTTCATTTTCCTGGACATGAATTCATCCTTGCAGAGACTTTGGAAAATATGGGGTCGGTCTCGAGGATTTCCCTGTAAGTGTGGAGTGTCCCAAAGCTGATCTGTCTTTATGGGGCATATCTTTAATATTGTGTTTTTGTCATAAACCTTGTGTAAGTCAGAGCACATCTTAGATCCTGGCTGTGGGAGACACAGTGATAGGGATGTGTGTGTGTGTGAGGACCGTGTCCCTGAGCAGAGCCTCCCGTTGCTATTTGGAGCTCTGTGTGAGCACAGGCTCTCACTAATTTGGTTCACATTCCAAAGTAAGCCCTCCTGACAGCTTGTGGGTTTTCTGGTAAGGCTTGAGCAACGTGGAGAAGTGTCTGTGGACTGAATGCAATATTATTGTGAAATATATGGTTTATATGCTCTCGGCAGCAATCCAATTTGATATTTGATATTTCACATGGGCTACTGCTGGAAGCACACAGTGCTATCTCTTTTTAGATAGTTATCTGTGGCTAGTTCACAATTATTTGGCTTGATTATATGTAGAGAGACTTCTTAAAACTCATCTGTTTTAAAAGACAGTCTCTGCTTGTGGTAAATGGTCCTCTGGCTTTCTGTGCTCCCTCCAGCAAAGTGACTCAGCCTGATTGTGGGTAAAAAGGCAATGGTGCTGTGAAAACCAGCTTTTTGCAGACCCAGAGGGTCGGAGCAGTAGCCTGGAAATGCATTGGGGTCAGCATGCAGAGAGGAGAGACCTTCAACAATTACGTTTAATTTGACTTGCAATCAAACAGAAGTAGATGGCCAAGCAGGAAATGGTGTCTTTAGGCATGACATGAAATAGTATTGCTGTCAACTTGAATAAGAAAATCTGACTTTTTTTAAGCAACTGCATATTTAAATAGCCTGTAGGGTCAAACAGCCTTTCCTACAGCCCTCTGATAGCTGGCCTGATAACGGCACAAACACTATAAATATCCTAAATCAATAATCCTGTATCACTGCTGAAAGCAGGCGTGTTCACATATCACAGCAGATGGGAAGAAAGCAAATAATATTTGTCTTGCCTTTCAAATTGATTTCCTGTTTTTAGTAAGGCAGAGTGTGTCCATATGTTAATCAGATTGCTAAGAAAGATAGCTCAGGGCAGCAGACTTTTACTTGACCTGCTGGGAGAAGGGGGGACAAGGAAGGGAGGAGGAAGTTCTCCATGACCCTAAAATGTCTGTGGCAGAAACAGTTCCTACAAATATGATACAAGTGCCTGTGCTTCCCCAGCTTTCCCTGGGAAGTGCTGACTGCTCTCCTCTCCTTCCTTAGGCAGATCACCTTTGCAGTGCTCAGCAAGCTGCAGGATCGAGCCTGTTCACTGAGGATTTCTTAATCCATCTTTTCTTTCCTTTTGGAGAGCATTTGCCACGATGAAAATTTTAGCATCCCGAGGTCAGGCAGGAAGATCCAAGGTCCTTGAGGTCTCCCCTGCCTTCCCTTGCCCTCCTGCAGTGCCCTGTGTTTCCCTGCTCCTCCACCCTTGCACTAACACGTGGCCAGTTCAGCTGCCCTTCCACAGAGCACAAAGACCATCCATAATGGCTTCCAAATGCACTCCCAGGTCCTATTATTTTTCCCTTCAGACAGGAGATTTTAATTAACTTTAACGACAAATAGTTCAGAGATCATTTGTGTGCACATAAACTCTGGTGATGTTTATGGGCAACATGCAACTGCCTGGGAGGAAATGATGGCACACTTGGTGTTCTGGGCATATTTTCAGTGAAAGACATTTATGTCCTACAAGCTTCGGTTTTATTCTGTTTATAAAATTGACAAAATGTTTGGTATGACAGTGTGAGGAATATAATCTCGGTGGACATTTAGTCAATACCTGTGGTCTGCCAGAAAGCTCACGAGGCAGCTGCAGTCCTCCAGAAGTTGTTTGTGTGTTCATACCAGCGTGGCACACTCATGTTTACCCTAAACATGAAAATCAACCAAACATATAGAACATATTCTACGTCAAATATACAATAAATGCCACGATAAATTGATAGTGCCCCAATTTTGATGTTTTATGCTTGGGTGATCTGATTTAATAGAAGATGATTCTGGCACCCACAGTGAGTCCCAGTTGCCTCCTTCAGGCTTTTGAGATGAAGGCAGATACAACAGGTCTTAGAATTAGGAATCTGCTTTCAAAAACCTACCCTCACGTCTGATTTCTAGCAAGTTACTGGTCTATACCTTTGCTCCCCTTCTCTTGAAGATTTGAAAAACACACCAAAGATTGGGATGTGGTCAGATTCCATGGAGACACCTGAAAGAAAAGTGTGTGTGCCAAGGATTAGTTTGTTCCAAATCCTGATTCGTGTTGCTTGCTGTTGGGAGCGTGAAGGGGAAGGAATGAGATGAGAATGAAGCTTTCCTGTGTTTGGTGTGTGCTGGCTGTGCTCGGGAAGCATCTAGGAAGTCCAAATGCAGGGAGGACCAGAGCTGATCATTTCTTGTATTTCTGAAGTTAAAAGACAAAACCAAAAGACCACCCCTTCCTGTAGTGCCTTTTATTATTAGAAAAGACAAGTAATTTTTTTCTGGAGAGGAAGGATGATTTTATGGAGCTGGAAGCCAGATGATCTCACTTCCAATCCTGGTGTTGACACAGATTTTCCTGTGTGACCTTGGAAAAATCTCTTGCTGCATTCCAGTTTCCCATCAGTAAAATGCAACAATCATTCTTTGTTATCTCTGAGGAGCACTCTGCAGTTAATGCATGACTGCAAAACAGATTTGGACACATCTTTTGGTTACTTGAAGACTATATTTTCAAATCCAGTGTTTTTTGGGGGCATTCCTATGAAAGCATTTAGACAAGTTAGGTCTTAACTCCTGTGGCAGTTTGAGAGCTCTGTTTCTGTCTTCTATCCATGTGTAGCTTAATCCCTTTCAAAGTTCTGTCATAGACTAATGTGCTGGCATAATGGAAAAGCTCTAGAGGTAGATTGAGTTCTCAGAGTGTAATTTAGCAATTCTGTTAAGAGAAATAAGCAGATGTAACCAAGCCAAACCTGTTAAAATATTTTAAAGACTTTTCTAAAATATGTTATCAGCTGACCCTCTTGCTTAAGAACCAAACTGCATCTCCATGGTTGTGCTGCCTAATTCCATGCTGCAGATACTTTGCCTCACTACTGCCTAAGGTGTTCTCTGGAGTACTGGGGGTGTAACAGTTTCCAAAATGTAAATTTTTAATACCTGCTGTTCGCCTTTGTCACGAATGGGAAATGTTCACAGTGGATCTGAAGATGAGTGGAAGTGGAAGTCTCAGCACTGAACCCTCTGTTTCTAACTCATGTTGAATTAACATGTGTTTGCCTCAACAAAGATCAGAACATTTTGCAGAAGCCACTAGAAAATGAGTAAGGGAGAAGCCAGAGATGAAGTGACGTGTCTGAGGTTATGGAGCAGCTTATCACCTGAACTGGGAGCAGGATGCAGCCTCCTGATACAAACTGAGTGCTTTAGCCACCAATTTATATCAGCTTCCCAATATCCAAAGTCTTTATCCAGATCCTTACTGTGTGCAATCACCATTTAAAAATCAGCCCCAGCATTTTTTTATTTTTTTTTTCTTTAATTTACTTGGAATCTTCTTAGCTGCACATCTGATTCTTGGTAGAGACAGGTACTGTAATTTCTATGCTGTTATCTGATCCATTTGTGTGTGTGGAGGGCTGGTTTTGAAAGCAAATAAAAGGTAATCCAGTTAGACTTTATTTAAATCCATCCAGTAGGAACAATTATCTCAAGTGCTCTAGCTTCTGACATTCATCATGCTAGAAAAGAACATAAAGATGTATATAAAAATATGAGCATTGAACTTGAGTGGTGCTTCAAGGGCATAAGAATAGACTCATTCTGTTGCATTAAATAATATTGTGTGGTTAAAAAGTGCCTAACAGGTCTTGATTATGCTCATTAATGTTTGTGTTTAATAAAGAGGGTCCACTAAAGGCACTCTGAAAAGGTTACCAAATATTACAAAGAGTTGCTTTGCTGTTTACATCAGCAAATATTTTAGGTAGAAGGGGGAAAATCGTTAAGTGTTGGCTGTTAATCTTGGGTAAATGTAATAGATTCAATTATGTAATGTGACAATGAGTTTGCTCTGCTTTGTCTTGGGTTAGTCAGAATTTAAGCTTTTCCCCTTCAGATTTATTCAGATTGTTAAGTGGCTGCTGAGAAGCTGGAACCTTGTCAAACAAACTTGGCTTTAAATTTTAAATTATTTTTAATCAATATGTGAAGAGGCCAAGCTCTGCCATATGTTACTCACCATCCATTAGTTGGTAGCTGGTCATTAAACTCTCACTAAGGTTTCCTAACTGTGACTATTGTGGTGATTTTTTTCTCTCTTTCTCTCTCTCTCTGTAGAGTATGGGCAAAGGGGAGCATTCGTGGCAGATTGCCTTGAGGACAATAAAAACTCTCATGTAGTATGGTTGTTTGTTCAGACACAAACAATAGAGACATTTTGCTATTACCATTTGCCAGCTATCAAGGGGTTTCGAGCCCCCTCCCCCTTGGTGCCTACAACTCAAAACAGATGCAAAATCTTTCTTTTCAGTCCCCTTGAAATGACCTGTGGTGGTGCAGTGTCATTTAGAGGAGAAATTATTGGAGTGAGAGTGGCTGGTAACAATAGGGGCCTTGTGCCAGGCACATGACAGAACAGTGAGGGGGCTGTTGGTGACTTTATTGGGGAGGAGAACGGAGGTCTGGCAGGTGCTGCCATTGTTAAAGGTCTCTGCTCCTAGACAGTGGTCGCAGATGAGTTCGTGTCACTTTGCTGGGGCTCTTTACGCCGGGTTCAGTGATGTGACACTGGTCAAGTGGCCGATCCAGCTTTTCTGATCTCCTCAACATGGTCCCTTCTGTAACACGACCCTTTATTGCTGAGATGTGTCAACATGCTCCTAGGCCATATGGCTTCAAGCTAGAGTAACTTTTATGCTCTCTGAAAGGGGCATAATAACCTAATGTTTGCTCTCCTCAGGACCGACCCTGGCACTGCTCTGCAGAGATGTCATCCAGAAAACCAATTACAGTGTATTGATACAAAATACATCCACTGCTTTAATGCTGAATTTGACAACAACAGAGGTTGTTGGTCACAGGCTGAAAGCTCTGACTATATTTAGATATGAGCTCCGACTATATTTAGGTATGAGCTCTGACTATATTTAGATATGAGCTCTCTCACAGAACAGTACCAGGTTCTGATGGTGGGACTGCAGACCAGCAAACCGGGGTGAAGAAGTTTGAATTTTCCTGCCCTCCAAAGAATAACATGGGTGATGTTAAGCAGGAAAGGTTAAACACATTGAAGCAAATGTATTAATGCATTAATTTTACCCATGCTGTCCCTTCTCTCAGAGCACCAGGCCACACTATAATAGCTGCATCTGCTTCTGTTGTACATATTGTTTAGTTCTAGTTTTTTGGCTCAGAGAATAGAAACTGGTCTTTCTGTGGGGAAACAAAGAATTTGTTTTTGTAAATTGCCATTTTTTTTTCCTGAATAAATAATGAAAAACCTGGCAGATTGAACAGATCAGCCATATGGAAACTGGCAAATTTTAGTCTGCTAAGGGTAATTAAACAGGGGTGTTATGTAGTCTAATGAGATACATGTTTGTGGTGCAGAGGGACCAAAGAGACACAAAATGAAGAGATGGTGCTCAGAAAGAAAAATTACAACTTGAGGGTTTGAACTGCTCTCAGACAAGAGATCTGAAGTGGTTTTGGAAGTGGTTGACAGGTTTGGGGTGGGCAGGTCTCTCATCAAAACAGTGATTGTACACCCAAAATTGGCAGACAGTTGCACAATTCCACCTAAGGGATGGTGGTTTTTTTCTTAATGAACACCACAGAACAGTGCTGATACATTAAGAGGTTGGACAAAACTTGGTCATGATATGTGGAGGAACTCTGACTGTGTAAAACCATTTGCACTGTGGATAAATGTTATGTTCTTATTAGAAATGTTTGCCTACCTTTGGATTGTCAATATGTAACGGAAAATAAATCAATTTTCAAGCAAAGGTCTTGAAGATTTGACCCTGAAATGGACCTATAAATGTGTCTTATTAAAAAAAAATTAGCATATATGAGTTACTGTAATCACATCAGAACAGAACCAAACCTTAAAAATAATTAAGAAATATAACTTTGCAGGAAAAGAGAACTGTGTAACTCTTGCTAGGGACAATGCTAAATCAAATATTGCAAGCCTGTTGTGATATGAGTCTTCATAAAAGAAGATAAACCTTTTGAATTCCATCTATTTTGCTGAAACCCTAAAAATTTACTGTATTTTATCATATATTTTTGAATGCCTCTCTGCAGGGTCTTCTTGAAAGCTGATGAGGTCTTCAGTTAGGATGAACAGGTGACACAGAAAGGTAGTTTCAAGAATAAACCCTGTAGTATGAGCTAGGAATATATTAGGAAAAGGCAGTAGGGTTTATAGGAATGTTCAATATCAGTGTAATGGGAAATGACTCGAGTATGCAACCAATCTTGCCAAATGCTCCACAAACAAACAAGCACTCCCTGCATCATTGCCCCAAAAATAACAAGCAGAATAGCAAACTGAAAACACATCTTAAGTAGAGGAGAGTATGGGGAAATGTGATTTGCTAAAGAATATCACTAAACCTTCCAAATTGCACTATCTGTAATTTTTGGGTGAGGGACAGGGAGTCCCATTTCTGGGGGGGGGTACTTGCTCACCTTCTGACTTTTTAACTGAGTAAACCTCTGGTTTCTTGTCTGTATTAGAAACAGTAAAAGGGAAGAGGTTACTGCCCAGATGTGGGGAGGTTTTCCTCAGGTTCAGAAGTGCACTCTGACCCTGTGGATGGCAGAGCCAAAAATACAGAGGGAAAGGAGGGCACGTCCACATGGAGCCAAAAACTCCACACCAGCCCAGCTGCCTGACAGGAGCTCATGTGGTCCAGGAATCCTCTCCCTCCAAATGAATGCCTCTTGCAGCTTCCCAGAGCCATGGTGAGTAATAAATGAGGGGACTAGAGGCTCACCAGTGGGATAGATGACTTTTTTCATACAGATCCTTTCATACAAAGAGTTCAGTTAAGGTGGGGTGGTGGCCAACCTTAATTCCGACTTTCCAGGCTTTCTGAATTTTGATAACTTGCTCTTGCCATCCTTTTCACATCTCTGTTTAGGGATTTCCATAAGTTGGTTTGTAACTTCCTACATTTAAAAAAACCCCAAACTATACATATGTAATTAAAACTTTCACCTATTGTGCCCTGAGACAACCTCAGGTTCACCGCCATGGCTCGAAGTTTTAAATGCAGTGCATAGGCTAGTCAAGCTGCTTGTCACCTTAAATAGATGTTTTCACAGGGTCTCCTTAGCCTGAGTCCTATGACCATATCATAGCTCAGCCTCAGTCTTCTGTATTCTCAGTTTGTATCTCTCTGGCATGTTAGCACCCCAAAAATCCATGTGCACAGTTGGTTGTGTTTGAACTGAAGGCTGAATCTGGCTCAGTCTGTTCTCCAGCTCCAATTGCTTCACAGTCCCCTTTTCCAACCCATTGCCTTCCATCTCAGGATCCTCTAAATATTCTCGGTGCTGTCAGTAACCTTCATAATAACTAACATACATAATCATAAATGATAAACTCAACCTCATAATGCCGTTACCAGACCCACCTGACAGCACATGTTTGGAAACAGGTCAATTTATGTTTTTTTTTTTTCCCACAAGAGGGTCATGTATCTCAGAGATAATGGTGGCAGATTGAGGTCCATCTCACCAGTCTGAGTGCACTGAAATCATCCCCAGGGCTTGTGAAGCTGTAAGTATTTTGACAGTACTCAATAATCTCCCCTTATTTTAAATTAGGAAGCAATAATGATGCTGAAGGATGACACAGTTTACTTTACATTTATAAGATTTTTTTTTGTTAATTACACTCCCAGAATTTTCCTTAGAACAGAGATTGTATTCATTAGATGGGGTAACCTGTGATTTCCTTCAAATTTGTGTTTGTAAATACTGTAGGTATGTGTCTGGGTAAATTACAGTTCACTCAGAACATTGAAGTTTGCTTCTTTCAGGAGAACAAAATGAGAAATTACGTAAAAATCTTAAATCTCTCTCTTTTAAAAATACCTAGCCTGGAAATGGCTATCCTAGAAGTTATCTTTTAGGAACATGACACAAGAAGTTTGAAAATTATCACACTATAACCTTATCTCTAGGATAAGAAAAAGTGATCAAACCCAAACATGTTATCAGTCTGCACAGTATGGTGTGAGACATTGGGGGAAAATTCAAAGAGGGCTTTGTATAGCAAGAAACACCAGTCTTTTCATCTGGTAGGCAGGAGTTAGTATGGAGGAGGATAAAATTTTGTCTTTTCTTTTTGCAATCTAACTTCCTTTCTTTTGCACACACCATCCAAAATTGAAAGTATAAAATAAAGTCTGCACCAGCAGACCTTCTTGTGTTAAAAAAGCAGAACTGTGCTCATTCACGTGATAAAAATGCTGATGTGTGATTAGGTAGGTAACTGTCAGGAGCCTTAGATGGAAACAGCCCCTAGAGATCTGCTTTCACACAAGAGCCACCACTGATGTCTTGCTGAAGAGAGAATCAGGGAACTCACTTGCAACATGTTTGTTCAAAAAGAGAATTGGAATTACAGAGTAGTCATGAAAGCAATACATCAAACACGGGAAATAAACACCGAAGAACAACCTTTCAGGGATGTGATGTTGTGACTTGGGGAAAGCGGAGAAGTCTGTGGATAAGTCAGAGCCAGACTGTGCTGCCCAAGGTTTGTCTAGTGAAGAGACAAGATCCCACAATGTGATGCTCATGGAATCACAGAATCTGCTGAGTTGGAAGGGACTTGTTGGGATCATTGAGTCCAACTCCTGGCCCTGCACGGGACCATCCCCAAGAATCCCACCCTGTGCCTGAGAGCATTGTCCAGATCCTTTTTGAGCTCTGTTAGGCTTGGTGCTGTGACCACCTCCCTGGGGAGCCTGTTCCAGTGCCCAACCACCCTCTGGGTGAACAGCCTTCTCCTGAGATCCAACCTAAACCTCCCCTGGCTCAGCTTCAGGGCGTTTCCTCGAGTCCCGAGGGCAGCCCCTGATCCCCAGAAAAAGTGCAGGAGCTGTGAGCTGTTTGAAGGCTGCAGTCCTCTGTACCTGGCAGAGGTTCCTGCTTGCTTCAGGGGAAAGAACCTCTGTGAGATGCAGGGCAGCCAGTGGAGTCCAAGGCTTCGGTATTTCCCATTTGTCATGGGAATTTTCAGCACCCACATTGTGCAGAGCATGGTGTGAGCTCTGAGGCATTATGTGTACCCTTCCTACTGCACAACAAACACCTTCAGACACTGAGAAGTGTCACTTATTCTCCTTAGTAACAGCAGTGTAACTCATTAGTAAGGTCATCAAAGCTTGCTGATACGAGAGCTGAAAAGTCCTACAAATTTCTTGGGGTTTTACAGTGTCAGTGTAAGTTCTCTGTCTTCTGTTGGCAATGATGGGGGTTTAGCTGGTTCCCTGTCTGTGAAATCAAATGCTCATGGGGGATTTTTTCCCTGCAGTTGCATCTTTTTTTTTTTTTTTTTTTTTTTAATGGGGAATAAAACCGTATAAATGAAATTGAGGGGACAAAAAGAAAGCAGGCCACAGCCAAAGCTCAAGGAAAAGCATACAATGAGTCAATTAAAACCAGTGTCAGGATGTAAGGCAGATATTTAAAATGGTTTGATTTATCAGGAAAAAAAGAATCCTAAGGAATTACTATTAATACAACCAATCAACTATTTTTAAGGACTGTTTTTGTAGCTGAAGGGGGAAGAACAGTGGCTCTTTCATTATGGCAGGCAAACAGTCCTGGGAATACTCTCTGCCTGGTACAGAGTAAGTTTGAAGAGATGATAACAGCAAGGAGCATATCATAGCTTTATGATCACTCATCAGCTTTGGGGAGCCTGTGAAATGAAAGGCCCCCAGACCAGCCAGGGTTGAAAGGTTGAGGCTATAACCAGACTTTTTGTTCCTGAGACGGCCAGAGCCTTTACTGAACAACAGACAACTGTGAATAGATGATGGGCATCTTTGCTTTGTTGCTGCTCCCTGGTTTAAGGATACTCTTGTCCTCCTTCTGCCCCTTCTATATTTGACAAGTTTGCTTTCAGCAGATATGACAGGCACTGGTGGGGGTCACTGGCCCAATTCCACATTTCCACACTTGGCTTGCTCCAAGTTCACTGGCCTGAACTAATGTCTCCAATGGAGGTCGTACTACTGAACATTATGAGTTTTTTATATATTAAACATGCATTAGTGGGTTTACCCCTGCTTATCTGACAGCTGTAGAAAAATAAAGAAAATTCAGTTTGAACTTTAAAAAGCAGGGCTTAATTTATGTCCGCTACTTTTGTTCCTCCCCTTTTTTCATTTGCCAATTGCAAAGCTCAAGGGAGATAATAAAATGGAGGAGCTGCTACTTTGTACTTCCACGTGCTTCCTAGTGCCTGTGCCTTACTGGGCGAGCTCAATCTAAAACTAGGAAAAGAGTTTTCAGATGGAAATTTGATTAAACAATGCAATCATCTGTCTCACAATCTGTTTTTTTATAAGGAAAGTATTTTTTTTTTTTCCAGGGGGAATTTTCTTTCAGAGGGTTTTGTATGAAAAGGCAGACGTCATGAATACTGATGGGAAGGGCTCAGTGTTTTGTTATTTCTGTATAACAAAGACAAAATGCTTTAATAAAATCAGAAAACACAGATGTTACTTTGAGTATATTTTGCATCTTCCACTTTGCTTTTTTTTTTAAAGTTGGGAACAATCCCTCCCTCAGACTGACAATAGCAGCTCATGACAGACAAAATTAGCAGCTGGAAACTTAGCCAAAAGTTTAGGCTTTTTAGTATGTTGTTATTGTTTGGGATTTTCTTAGATGGTGAAAGGCACGCTTGGAGGAAGAGGCACGGATGAATTGAAAGCCCTTGTTTCTCACTCTCAGGATACTTTGACTGGTTTTTTAGTTTTTATAAACAGTTTAAAATGGGAAAATGCACAGCTCTTTGTTTAGAAATTAGCCTATTGTGTTTTTCTCTTTTTTGTGTGTGAGGGCTTCAGAGGGAAGTTCATGTGGTTTGATAATATATACTTTTCATACTCATTTAAAAACGCCACATTTTTATTAAAAAAAGAAATCAGTTTCTGCCTGTCAGTGAAAAAGCAACATTTATCCATTTTTCCTAAGTAATCTCTGTTTCTGGGGAGGAAGGAATTGATACTGGAGTTAACTTGTCACTCAGACTCGTGACTAAATGAGTAAAGTGAATTAATTTACTGTTTGCTCAGTGATTTTGAGTTATTGTGCTTGTTTTAAATTCTGGACATTTTAGAGTGGCAAAGATGGCTAATAGAACCTTTCCAGGGCCCAGGAAAAAAAAATTTCCTGGCATGACAGTGTCCCTTTTACCTTCTGTGCTTCCTGCTTTACTCCCTGCTCATCCAGAGGGACACCACTAGGATTGCCCTTGAAATGCCTGGATTTGGGAAATACACCTTTCCATGAGATCTAACATGGATCCATTCAGTGCTGGTTTGGGGGGAATGTGATTCTGTTGGTTTCCACGTGCTTTTGCTGCATCTTGGACCTCTGTGTTGGTGGGACTGTACTTTAGAACAGGGGCTACTGTAGAGCTGAGCTGTGTTTTACTGTAAGAAATGAGATTTTCTATTCAAGAACAATGGACTTAGGATTTTACCATTTTCCTGGCTTTGCCACAGGTATGTCTCTCCTTTGTTCAAGCTACCTGGGAATTTTCTAGTGAAACAAGGGTTCTCAGGATTGCTGGGGGATCAATCGTTGCCTGTCCGGTGAATTTGTAAATGGATCTTTTGCTTCTGCTCACTTTTGTTCTTACAGGACACAAGCTCTTCAGAGAACATATCTCTGGATTCATGCTCCCTTTAAGGAACTGGGGAGAACACTGGAAAAATCCACCTGCCAACATCGAAGGATAATATTATGATCAAACCCAAGTGTTGGGGTTTGGGAGATTTGGCTTCTATTTTTTTAATCAATTGGGTTAAAATGTTCTTAAGTACGTGACAGTGAAAGGGAACACCTTGCAGTGATTTGGTTTTGTTGCAGGACTGTCGTAACACCTACTGAATGCCTCTGGACAGAAAAACGTGGGTAAGAAATGATGTTGCCATGGGAAGGGATCACAGAGCAGAGGGGAAAACACCACTGTCCTCATTCCATTAAAAAGGTGAACCAATGTCATACTCTTATGTCAAACTGCCTAGCTTGTAACCATTCTTTTTTTTAAAGGAGATATCCTTTAAATGTCTACATGAGACAGATATAAACTAACAAAATAACAATCTAATTTCAAATAACATTCCCTGAAATACTGTGTGATCTCTGGTGTGCAGCTGCTGGAATAACAGTGGTGGAAAATATTCTGTCCTCTGGGTCTACCTGTACATACTAGGTTTGGTAAAGGATCCTTTTAACAAGTCAAAATGATTTCTAACTCTGAAACTTGTGACATTTCCTTATTTCAGTATAATTTTCTTTCTTGGACTTCATGGCAAGTTGTTCCCAAGCTAATCATGTAGTGCTGCTTCATATGTGAATATTGTTGCCTATCTATATTAGTTATTAGATGCAGGAGAACTGAGCTGATGACATCTTTCTATTATTAATAGAGTATTAATTAATATTAAGAGTATTGATCCCACTCTTAATATGCAATAGAGTAGTTTTAGAGACCCCAGGCTTAATGATGAAAATAAGGGGACTAGTGAGCTGTGTGGCCCATATCCATGACTGGAAAACTGAATTTTCAAGGAATTGCCCTTTTTTTTCCTGGGCCTCTGAGCGGATTTGGGATAAGATTGTCCCCAGGCAAGCAGAATTCAGGGATGGCAGAGGGAGAAAAGGGGGCTTTGGTGGAATTGCAAGGCAAGGCAAATATTTTGCACAGGAAAAACATCTTATGTGCAGAAAGTACAGTACTAGGCCCTGTAGGAAAGGCAGTGCTGAGGCTTCTGGCTTTTCACACAGCTTGTTTATAATAAAGACCATTCCCTCTCACTTCCATGTGGGAGCATTGCTTCACACTTGGAACTGCGCAGGAGCAAACGGAGCAGAAGAGCCTAATTAAGGTTTCAGGGACTTCTTTACAACAGAGCAAATGTTAGTTTAACGATACAGTTACGAGTCACAAAGAAATCGGAGCAGACGCCTCAAGTTTTATACATTTTTGGCAAAGTAAGTGGGAAACTATGTGCTGAAGTGAGGTCAACAGATGGAGGAAGAGAGGTACAGGAGGGGAAGAGAGCCACACACCCATGTACCAAATCAAAAAAAGCCCCCCAAACTCCCAATCAAACAAACAAAAAGAACTAAAGAGACAAACCTTGGAAGAAACAGATTTTTAAACAAAGTTTGCCAAATAAGCAAACTTTTTTTTTTTTTTTTTTTTTTTTTTGTATGAGAGCAGATGCAAAGTGCCTTTTCAGTTAATTTTGGATAGAAATAAGTGAACACATGCTGTGCTTTAATAAATCTTGGCCCAACCACAATAGGGAAACTCAGACCTTGATGAACAATTCTGTGTTGGAGTTTGGTGATACCCACCAAGCCTCTCTGTGTTCTTTCCTCTGCTCTAAAACTGTCAGTGATATGCAGAGGCCTGTTTTCTCCAGCCTACACAAGGACACAGCCAGGGCAGGTAGATGATCTTCATATCATCTGGTGTTTCAAAATCTACTGTTCTGAATGTGGGGCTGGGAGTCAGAACTCAACAGTTCAAAATCCTCACCCTCTTATGGTAAATGGTCCTGCTGACTGACACTGGGCAAAAAATTCATATTTTCAAAGTTCTTACCTAACCTGCCTTAAATTCCTCCTCAGGAATTCAGCTTCTAAGTTTCCTTCTTGAATTCCTTCTTCAGCTGCAAAGTAATCTGGTTTTCATAAAGCCAAGAATTGATGCAAAACTCTGAGAATCTTTGTGTTCCCTTTTATGAAACGGGATAATGCTGACACTTTATTCCACTCCTTCTATTTTGGGTCATTATTTTCTTTGCTTTGAAAAAAGCATGGTGATGTTTCATAATAAGTTTGCATAACCATGTAGTTCTGTCCCTGGATTTGCTATCCTCTCTTCTCAACCTCCCAGCATTGTGCTGTCTATTGTTTACTCTGATTATTACTTTTTTTTTTCCTTCTTCTTTTAAGACAGGGATCAGGAGTGAGATCTTAGCTCTGTTAAAACCAGTGGAAACAATGCCAGACTTTAGGAGAATTGGGATTTTATCCTGAATCTTTCTCTTTGCCTGGCACCCTTGGATAATTCATAATAATAATAATAATAGTAAACAGGTATCATGCTCTGATCCCTGCCAAGCATTTTGGATTAAGACTTAATACATTTGGTAAATCTGGGATATGTTATTATCAGGCTCTTATAACTGTATCTAACGAGGACAGAGTGCACAGGGGAATATTATCCTGCCTGCAGATGTGTTGACATTGGTGAGCCTTACGACACGTCACACATTTATACGAAGCCCTAAAGTTTAGTAAAATATACAGTTGGCAAATTACTGCTAGTCCGTTTTTCTGGCCTGCCAGAACCTTTTTGGAGAAAAGCTTTTAAAGCAGAGAATAGGTTTGACATTTAAATTTCATTATGCTTGCAACAGCTGGATGTCGTACAGATCCTGGGACGCGGGAATCAAAGACATGAATCTTCCAGGTGCACCACTGCACTTTCCAGAAAAGGCTTGCAAAGTTCTACCTGTTGTTTGAGAACTTTGCAGCTCTCTGCAGCTGACCTCGTAGGTAATGCTGAAAGAGGGGTTGCCTTGCTTGGAGGGAGGATTTTTTTCCGAGCTAAAACGTTCTGCTTTGCTGTACGGTCGTGGCTGAGCTCTCCCTTAATGCTATTTTTGCATGAGGTCATAGTTTACTCTGCTCAAATACCTGTGGAAAATGTTCAGACACCTCCTCTCTTGGAGTCACTTCGTTGGTGTCCATGGTCACACTTGCTGCAGATGGATGCTTTGATCTAGGTGGAGATGTATAAAAAGCACGGGCTGCCACAGGCACTGAGGCACAGACAGAATATGCTCTCAAGTGGAACGTATTTTTCCACCCCCGGAATCCTCGGAAAGCTCCATGAAATTCATGTCTCTGGAAACTATTTGGTTAATATGCAAAGTTACCAGTGTGAGCTTGTGTCACAGAAAGACTGGTCTTACTACAGGGTAACTGAGCCCCCTTAATTTTGTTACTGTAGATTAAACTGCTCTTGAACCTTTTGCCTCTGTGTGTACACGCAGCCCCTGACCACAGGTGTGATGTCAGGCTCTAAATAAAGCATTCCCTTCGATCAGGATAACACCAGGACCTTGATGAGAACTGAGAGGAGAAATTGCTGCCCGGTTTCTCCTTATTTTAAAGCTGACAGAGTGCACACGTGGTTCCTGAGTCTGTGTGCGTGAGTGATTATTAGGCTGTGACAGAGAATATAATAAAGCAAAGTCAGATGTAATTTTAAAAGCCTGAATTCATTTTATTCCTTTTTAATTGGAAAAGGGTAATGATTGTGAAATGCTCTTTGCAAGCAGAAAAATACCTCTAGTACAGTGTTGGGTGCTTACATTAGACAGTGTGCTTCTGAAGTGGCCCTTGGCCCTCATAAGTTTCCTACTGAGATTAGTCACAAAAAAAGATAATTACTCATTTCTAGGCCAAAAATACATGAATTGCCTGGAACTTAGTTATGTTTACCTTAATTAATAGATGGAGTCAACAGAAATTTAATACTTCCTTCTCTGAGTGTGATCTGTTTGTGTTGGGTAAAAACCCAAGTGTACTTGACTATCTGCACTATTTGTAACCTATAATCAATTTTCTGTGTTTGGGCATTGTCTGTTTAATGTGGGCAACTGCTTGTTTGGTTTTCATTGAAAGGGTTCATTTAAGACCAGTTTTCATGCTGTATTTTAGGCATACTGACATAGGGGTCAGATATTCATTCCCGTGAAATATTGGCAACGGATGGAATTAAATGCAAATTTGATTTGCCAGTGATTTTTGTTCATAATGAACAAAAAGGACACAGAGGGATGTTGAGAGGGATCCAGATCACAGTTCTGATAGTTATGAGGAGTAACTCCCAGTACTGTACAAAAGTCGATCAAAGCTCTGGGCAGCAAACCTGGATTTGGGAAGGAAAATTTCTGGTGCATTTTTGGACTACTGTCTGAAAACCTTCAAGCTATGATGGTGTAAGTCATATCCAACAGGTCAGTCCTGGACATGTATCCCCATTTGCTATTTTGTGTGCTTCTTCTGTCTCTGGGAAAGTCTGGACCTTGTGAACAAAGAGGGAAATGCTCTTAATTTTGCTTTTGGAATATCACTTCTTCAGGGACCATTATGCATTTTGCCATTTGTCACGTTCCTGTGACTCAGAACTTCCTCCTTCACCTTCTGGCTGTGAAGGTGAACGTGACCTGCAAATGGAGGGACCTGAGATTCTGTGTTCAATATTGTTCTTTGCTTCTCAGTTGTCTGCAGCTGAACCAGGCACAAATGGATGCAGCTTCAGGGATGGATTTCAAAAGCACTCAGGCCATGGCAGTGCTATATGGAAGTTGTGTTTTTATTTATGTGCTCGTGATAGTTGTGTCTGGGAACACTTGTATGCCTTGCCAGATACTCTGGTACCCAGTAGCTGTTCTGTCTTTCCACCAATAATTTGCAGACCTTTGCCAAGCTGTTTCTCTTGTGTTATGGAAGAGACAAAAATAAAATGGGCTGGACCTTGATCAAGAAGTGATTTTAGATAGAGCTTGGCAACAGCAGCAGACCCTCAGCAACATTTTCCATTGTACAGTCTCTCTTTTCTCTTGACGGGGCAGGATGATAAATTGCTGGTTTCAGGTCAGGCATCTCAAAGTGCAGAACAAAAACAATGACACTATGGAAAATAAAAGGGATGTCCAGAGTACTGAGCTGAAATTTAAATCTGCCTTTCTCAGAAAGCCAGCTTTAGCAACACAGAGGGAAACACACCTCAGAGGAATAGGGCTGAATTCCAAGGAACAGGGGTATCTTTCAAATTCACCAAGAAAAGTGGGTTAAATCCTTTCTCCTGAAAAACAGATGAATAAAACCTGATTTCTCCTTAACTTGTCCCTGTCACGTAGAAATACTTCTACTATGTCTAATTAAATAGGTCTTTTTTTTTCTCAAGTTCACCAAGTTTCTGTTCTCTATTTTTAAGAGGTTGACTTGGCAGCAGTAAAATTCAGTTGCCTCTTTATGTGTATCTTGGTCTCACAGAGTAAAAGATGTTAGAAATGGTCCCAAAATGGTAGGTCTTCTGGGCTATTTCCTGTCTATATCCAAGCCTGTACCAGTATTTTGAAATATTTCAGAATTGCTCCTTGGGGCTTTTACCAGCACGTTCAGAATTATCTAAGCAGTTTAGGGGTTTAGATGCCATTGAGTATAATGGGATTTAGGACTCTCTTGATAACTTCGGATATCCAGATAGCTATAACCATTGAACTGGTATTTTTTTTTAACCTACAAAAATCAATGGGAACTAAGTATTCAGGGTTGTAAAATCCCTGTAAACACGATTCTGGACTTTTTGGTCTCTGTTTGAAACTGAGATTGGGCTGTTTAATCATGAACATGGTTTTGAAAAGTTGAGATTTTCTGTGTCCCGTTTCTGAGGGACATACCAGTGTTGTTTCAAAGATCTTATTGTCGTGCCAGTAGTTGTCACGTGAATGCTATTCATGGGTGTTCAGTATATTAAATTATTTATCCCCAGTGATTTTACTCTTGGAATATTAGGAGATGTGGTTACAACACTGATTGTTTTAAACTATGTGGAATGAATATAAATATGTAAATAATTAGGAATTTACTGAATCTAGGTATGTAAATCTTGTTGTTGAGACCTCTCCTATTAAACTGGATTAATTATGATTTTGATTGCACTTCTCTGAGCGATTTCCAGCAAGACAAGGCTTTCTTGGTGGCCAAATTTTTAAAAGGTGAGTACAAAATTTAAATGTTACTTCATGACAGTCCTGTGGTGGTTTTGAAATCCCTGCTCCGTGGTGTGATAAAACACCTTATCCTGCCTGGGTTGGTATCAAAAAGTCTTTGTCCTTTTCCCTGCACTTTATCCTGTGGCAAACTCCTGTCAAATTTACTCTTCGTGCAGAGATTTTCTAGGGTTTTTTTGGGGTCTAATTGAATAAGAGAGTTTCAGACAATTTCCTGGAGTCAGGAGTTAAGAGTGACCATCTGTGGGGCTGAAAGAGTCATTAACTTTCCATGGTCATTTCCACCCATTGTGTTCCTCTTAGACTATCCATAAGGATTCCAGTCAGCAAACCAAATGTGACCATGGGCCGGGTTTTTTGTGTCAGGGCAACACCTGGCCATTAAGAAGAAAAACTGTGGCTTTCCACTTTTTTTGTTTTTCCCAAGTAGATCAGGGAGGGACTGTCAGTTGGGAACAGCATTTGGTCACCAGCAATCTGGTACAGGCTGCTCCAAATCCATGACCCCAAACGGGAAGATGGTGTTGCCTGATCAACCTACTTATTCAGGGAAGACAGTTTAGGCTGCAACGTGATTTTTTTTTTCCACTGGGCTGCGAAATAGCAATTGTATCACTTTTATTATGCTTGGCTGTAAATTTAATGGTCTCTTTATACAGAATTCTCAGCTAAACTTAGGTGTGTTTTTTAATGAGTGCTTGTATCTGGTGTGGGATTGTGGTGTCATCAAGCATAACGTGGAGCAAAATTAATATTTAAGTACAGAAAGATCCTACATCCTGAGATATTGAGTTCAGAATTATCTGACAAATTCAAAGAGAACATTTTTTTTTTTGATGTTTTGTTGAATTTCCTGTTGAACAGTAATTTGTTTTTCTTCTTAAGGGTCAGACAAATACTTTGCATTCAGTGCCTGTATCGCTGATCTTTCTTTCCTCAGGATCTGGTGTGTCAGTCATGAATCTCAGCTTTGTTAATGAATTCTTCTTATCAATTTATCCTTGTGTATATTTTACTTGATTGCTGTGATCTTTACTTTTGTCCTGAAATGTTGTTCAGTGTCCTGTGTTTATAGGAGCTGTATTCTACCTCTGTGACATCTGCATTTCAGGAACAGGATTTCCTGTTCTTTCTGGTGTATAATTTCCAAAGTGGGCTTAAAATAAGGGAAATATATTTGTCACTGTCTTCCTACAGCACCTACATGGTTACAAGTGCTCTGTGGAAGTGGCACGAAGCTTTTTTTCCTGCCCAAAGGATTGTTCATAATTTTTTAAAAGTAATTTAGCAAGAGGAATCAAAGAAGTAGCATGAAAACATGAAATATTCTGTAACAATTATTTCCTTTGGTGAGTTTGGATGCACACACAGCTGCAACAGAAGGGTCTTCTTGCAGGAATAATGATTATTACTCAACAATTCTTGTGAATGCTGTGGAAACAAATAGGGATTGAAGAAAGGAACTCTGGCTTTTTGGAGCAATAGAAAAGCAAAAGGAGAAAGAAAATGCTTCCCTAATTTATTGAATTGATTTAGTATGTATCTGACTTTTTGATGGTTGACTAGATTAACAAACTCATTCTCTGGGACTTCCAGAAGGTTACACCTGTGTTGAAGGCCCTGGGTCAAAATGTGATTCCCTGTACTAAGGCTGAGACAGGAACAAGATACTATAGTACATTATTATCACCTCCTGCACATGGAAAAGAGATGACTGCCTATTTTGGGGCTTTTAATTTGCAATTTGTCTGGGGTTTTTTAGGTCCCTCCTGATACACTGCCTCTCTTTTGTGCTAAAATACCACAAAGGTGATGCTTTTTTGAATGATCAGCTTCTCTCAGTGGCTGCTATAATTTTGTCACAAGTGCTTTGGAGATCTTTTCTGGCTGAGATTGGGAGAAATCAGACTCGGAAATTCGGAATAAAAGAAGACAGGGTTTGATCCAGCCTTTATGGTTTTGGAACAAAACGCAACAATTCATTAAATTATTATTGTTATTAAACAACACCTAATACTGTTCTCCCTTGTTTCAGCTGTAACTTGTGGTGGTTGTTCTCTGAACTGGCTGCTTTTCTGTGGAGCATAGTATTTGACCCTTAATGCCAACACAAAATGGACAGTGAAAGGCTTGTGAATTTTCAATGTCCTCAGCCTTCTGCTGTTACAAGGCATCAAGTTCCTTTCCATTTTATTATTTTTCTCTTTTTGTTGTTGTTTTTTTTTGTTTTGGTTTGGTTTTTGTTTGGGTTTTGTTTGGTTGGTTTTTTGGGGTTTTGTTTGGGGTGTTTTTGTTGTTTTTTTGTTTGATTCATGCTCGCTGTCATTTGGCAAACAGCTTTGCATTTCCTTCTCTTTTGTAGAATTCGTGACCACATAAGTTATCAGCTATAAAAAGGCAAGAGCAGGAAAGCTTGTCCTTGACATACCCCGTGGAATTAAAAAAAAAAAAAAAAAAAAGCAAACCATTTCCTATGACTTTGTTCTGTTGGTAATTGCTGTTGGAAGTGGCCAGAAGGAGCAGTGTCTGTCTTTAGGTCGGGATGGTGAACTCTGGTGTCCTGCTACACTGAGGAAAATACAGTTTTTGTTTCCTGCAGAGTGAGGTGGAGATGATGTGCTGCTGACAGAGAACCTTGTGAGCAGGGTAGACAGCAGGAGGGTGGGCAAGGTTCGTGTCCTAAGTGGATGAGCACAGCCCGCTGTGTTTGAAAGAGGCTCTGTAGGTTCTAGTCCTGTTTCACAGTTTAGAGGTCTGCAATTTAAAACTTTAGGTATGATATTGTGTCGCTCTGAGGAAGTGACAGAATCACTGTCGGAGGGTCAGGAATTACTTAAATACAACAATTAGTGAATATTTGGCGGTTTCGTTGTTGGAAACATTCTTTAGAAACATTTTTTCCCTTATAGAATCATAGGATAGTTTAGGTTAGAAAAAGCCTCCAAGATCACCAAGTCCAATGTTTCCCCCAGCACAGCCATGCTCACCACTAAACCATGTCTCCAGGCACCTCATCTACGTGGCTTTTAAATACCTCAGGGACTGGTGACTCCATCACTGCCCTGCCTGTTCCAATGCTTGACAACCCCTTTGGTGAAGAAAGTTTTCCTGATATCCAATCTAAACCTCCCTGGTGCAACTTCCTCTTGTCCTATCACTTGTTAACTTGGGAGAAGAGACCTCCATTGTCTCTGGAGGATAATCACCTGGTAGGTCTGAGATTTTTGGCTAATGTACACAGTAGTTAAAGCTTGGCCAAACACATTTCATTCACCCCCCCTTCTTCCAAACCATACCCAGTGCATTTTTCTACACTGTTGATTCGTAATGTATACCAAACCAGAACAGATATTCTGTATGACTGTTACTTCAGGAAATTCAAAATAACTAATATCATTATCAAATATTGCTCGTTACCTATCAGTACTTTGAGAATTCTCAATTATTGTTATAAGAATATGGACTTGTAGATGCCTTTGGTTTTGAGAAAAGGCTCACCAAACAGAATCAGTTTTGCTTTGCACCAAAGCGCATCCACTGGTGTTTGACTGTATATTACAAGCACAGGTGGGTCAAAACCTGTGAGTTAGACCCTCAGAAAGGATGAGACCAGCTTAGAAATAGCAAGACTGTGTTGTGAATTAGTTCATTTTCTGGGCTTGAAAATATTTTTCGGGCTTTGAAACTTGTGAGGGGTAGTCATTGCAGGACAAATGACTGGCACCGGGAACTACCAGAAAATAGCAGCAACCTCCACCAAAGCTGTGAAAATTGGTGCCATTTATAGTTTTGAACGACTTCTGCAGAAGCAGAAGGGTCCCTGGCAGGGGGGTCACTTGGATGACTCGGCTCCCGAGAGTGACTGCACGGGAAAGGGTCAGAAAATGATGCTGTAGCTGCCAGCTCTGCAAACTCAGTCCAGCCTGAGGGACAGGAATAGTGTCTGAGAGAGACCGACTCTGCTTGCACCTGATTCTTTTTCAGCTGGAGCACTGGGGACACTCAGGGACAAGAGGATCATGCCACATACACCAGAAAAGTGCAAAACTAAGTTTACCTTACTGTTGAGATAATAATATCAGTAAACTCTGGTGGGTTAGAGCAAGAGGGAGTGGGGAGAGGTGACAGCAATCTCTTCTCGTGTCTGGTTTGTACAAGAAGCACTTCCTTCTGTGCTTCCCTGTTTTATTGGTTAGTGAGCTCAAGGCACTTTGTTTTCAGTCTTCTCTAATCACTGCTAATGAGGAAATTGCTCTCTTTCTTCCACTGCTTGCATTGCATTTTCACTCCAGATACAGAGCACCCAGCTAATGTTCCATGGCTGATTAGCCTTGTGGTGTTCAGGGACAATCTGAACTCGTTGGGTTACATTTCTCCCCTCTCCAGGTAGAAAGTCTGACCTGGGCAGTGACTGGCTGCACTTTTTTACAAAGTGTAGTCTTACAGCTGCTCTTTTTGGCCCTAGAAACTGTGCAGTGGCAAACTCCTCCCAGGAGGAGTCATGAGAACTAAATAAGTAAAATAAGATCAATCAAAAACCCTGAGTAGTTTAAATAAAATATTGTGCTGCTTTCCATTCGTTGAGAGTGATTGAAATTTTCAAATATTTTGAGGCTTCTACTGTGTGTTTAAAGAAAGTAGGTACTTGAATAATAAGTTCTGTGAAGTTTTTCTACTAGAAATTCATTCTTCATTTAGAAATAATGAAGCCACTACCTAGGCTGCCTTTCTCTGGACACACAGCTGCCAGTCAGTCAGTATTTGTGAAGGTCTCTTTTGTGTGCCTGTTTTACAACTTGTTATGTGTGACATAAACTGGGAAAAATGAGATTCCTATTGCAGGTGTCCATTTTGATAAGGTAGACCAAATATTTAAAGGAAGCAAAGAAACAAGCAAGTAAATATTTTTGGGTGGTTAGTTGGTTTTGTTTTGTGTTTTGTTTTGTTTTTTTTTGGTTTTCTATCCTTGCAGATACCCAGAAGGTTAAACACAACTGCTGTAAAGCAGGTAGACCTTTAGCAATACAAAGAGTGGCAGTACAAAAGGTTGGAAAGAATACACTGGAGGCCTTTGTCTTCATATAAGAATTAAAAATTATTTCTAGATTTATTTATTCTGAATTTATTTACTTTTTTTTTGCTACAGCAAAGTTTGGTAAACTGGTGCCCTGTGATGCTGCCTGGTTTTTTTCCTGTGTTGTGAAGACACCTTTGAAATGCTGGTTCACTTCAGGTAGGTCATTCAGCACTCATCAAGTGGGGATGATTTTCAGAGAGATGAATTAGTGGCCTTTGATTTATTTTTTTTTTCTTTTCATCAAATATTTTTCAATCCCCCTTTTGGTTAAAAGAGTCTTCTCAGTTCCAGTTCAAATATGAGCAGAAGGATCTAGAGGTTTGGACTGTGTGTAGGCTCTGTGTTTAAACATGAGCTTAACTTTAGGCAGAGAACCAGTCTCAGTGACATCAGGGGGATTACTCAAGTATTTTAAGCAGGGCTCAGATGCTACAATGAGTCTGAACACTGGGCTTGAGATCTTACATATTAGAAAAGAAACAGGAATTTCCTGACTGAGGTACTGCAAATTAAACTAAAAAGCTAAAAACCTGCCACGTCCCATTTTAATAACCCATAAAATCACAGATTTTTAAGATGCTATATAGTTATTTTGTTTTGCTGGCCGCTTTTTACTGATGTGAAGTCCAAGGCTGAATTCCTAAAGAAATAAAATTCCTCTTCCATTGCCTGTTACTGTTAATTTAGGCTGTTATCTGTGGGTGCTTTGGTACTAGGAGCATGGCATCACTGTGGGTCTACAGAGGTTCCCCTGTGCTGGATCAAGTCTCCTTTTTTTTTTTTTTTTTTTTACAATGGGTGAGATGTGTTTAATTTATTGTAGGAAACTCTTAAAGATGCAAGATCCTTTTTAGAGGCTTCTACAATAGCCGTGAAGCACTTATTTAATCCCATTGAATGGAGGGTAGATTTACTAGCTGGGCTAGACATGATTTTTGTTCAGGAGTCATCTCGGAGTACATCGAAGTTTAAAGATCTTTGCAGAAAACCCAAGGAGAAACAAAAGGAGTAAATTTTAAAAGGAACTTTGTCAAGGAGTTTTAGATGTTAAACAGATAGAAAAACCATGGTGGCTTGACTGAAACGAGTGTTGGGTTTGCAGAATCGTTACTGATCCGGTGAGACATGCTAATGAGGCACTTTAAATGCAAGTTTGATGGAAAAAGGGGCAATTTCATACCAAAGTGCAGCAAGGTTACTGAATCAAAGAAGGTACACTTCAGTTCTGCAAAAGGGGACAATGCTCCATTGTCAGATCCTTTTCCTTTTGACTTTAAACATGTTTTAACTACACTATTTACTAAATTGTACAATGTGGCTTGCCCAGTGATTGAGAATTTATGACCAGAAACAAACCCGTTAGGGGGAAAAAGAAAAACTGAGTGTGATCCATACTGTAGCTGCAGAAATAGTTTGAATGAACTTAACCTGAGCACGGTGGGGGGTGCACAATATGGTTTTCAAGCCCAGGGGCCTGGGATCTGAGTTCAAATAGAATTTAGTCTTTCAATAACGATTTAAAAAACAAGGGAGGGCGTCTGGAGACATCTGTGGCCTCTCAACCTGCGTTAATAGAGATGTCTCAGTTTTGTCTTAAAAAAAAAAAAAAAGAAACAACCCTTCAGAATCGTGCCCTGTCAGCCCATCCACCGTGCCAAATTCCTCGGGTTGCATCATGCCTGAAAGTTCACAAACATCTCGTTTAACTTTCAGGCATTAAAGCTGTTTTGGCAAAAATAAAGAGCGACAACATCAGTACTTGCTCCTGCTGCCTCGGAAAGTCGTCACACAAATCTTTCCCTTCCATGAAGGAGAATCCAGGCTCCTTTAGGAGATTTATGGGGCGGCTTTGGGGCGTGATTGCTGCACACAAACACAATGAAATGGCCTAATTTTTGCCATGCTGTTTGTTAAAAGAATGGACGAAATTCAGTCGCAGCAGAGAGCAGGCTTCCTCCTCCTCCTTGTCTGGTTTAGTAGAATTGCACTGGATAAATTATAAAACATGTTACCCTGCCTTGGCATAACAGAGCCCCAGTTCTAAAAGTTATAAGAAATTTCAGTTTTGAGCCTTTTTTTTATTTTTTTTTTTTTTTTCCGAACTGGAACCAGCCTGTGGCAATATATTTACTATTTCTCATCTTGTGAAAGGTTGTTCAGCCGGGTTCTGAATTTAACCTCCAACTTCTGTGGGTTCCCACAGGCACTCCTAGTCAGAGTCAGAAACCACAGAACTGGCATAAAAGCAAAAAAGGTCACTGAAATTGAGAATCTTAACAGTTCCTTTCTCAGACCTCAAAATGGAACTTATGTGAGGTTTCAAAAATTGCTTTAATTGTTCTCCACATTTCTCTGTGTTTTATCGCTGAGCTTTTTGTTCATATTTTGGTCTAAAAAGGCCTGTCCCAATATAAGGGTTCTTTTTATACACCTTGAAATAAAAAATACATGGTATCTCACTGAGGAGTCTTATATTGCAAGGCCTTTCTGGAGGATTTTGGTATTCCTATATTAAGCAGGAAAAATGTTATTTGTCAATGGCAATGAAAAAGATCCATAGTAAAAAATATTAGATTGGGTGTCAGCTGGCAAAGATCAGCTGTAGATCTACAGACCCCTGTGATGTTTCAAACTTGGCTCTTGTTTTGATCCTGCATAGCAAATTTAAGTTGGGGTTTCCCATGGTGTTTGTATTTGGGATTAGTAGTATCTACCCTTAATATGAATTTCAAGATTGCATCTGGGTGCACGTAGATTTGTTTAGTAGGGCTTTATCACTGCACAGTTTTCTGCTGTTTAAATACCTCACGGGATACATGTAACCTATGACTAAAATGAAAATTTTCAGGTTTTATATATAAACTTTCTTTTTTTTCTTTTTTTTTTTCCATGGAAAATGCAAAAGTCTAGGTAATAATAATAAAAGTTGAAAACTAGGTGGCAGTAATACCCAGCTGTACAGCCCTCCTGTGAGCAGTGATGGGATGACTCAGTTTTCTCAGGAATTCTGAGGGTGCTGCAGTCCCATAGTGAATGGCTCAGCTATTAACAGACAGAAAAAATACAGCACCAACCCTTCAAATGAGTTCATTTGCTTAAAAACACAGAGTTAGTTACAGTCAGTCCTCTTCTAAAATGGAATAACAACAAGAACTAAAGTGAACGTCATAGGAGAACTAATTAATGAGATTAAGCTTGTTTAAATATATATGTTAAAAGCAACTTCCTTTCTGCTTGCAGTGAGCGACAAAAGAGGAGATGTGGTTGCTTCTGAAACTCTTGTTTCTCGTGGTTGAGGCCAGGGCCCAGCAAGTATTCCAGGGTCCATGAGCAGATTGCTGGTTATGTAGAGCCTATAGGATGGATACTCCACTCGTGGCAGAGTGAGCTAAAGGCAACGTGACTAAAATCAGTGGAATCACTCTGTGGGAGGACAATTATTGGCTCTGATCGCAGGAGTCCGTGATGAACATCCCCGTTTGTCTTGGAGGTAGGGGCTGAGGCTGCAGGCCTGGCAGAGTGAGACAACTGGGAGATTTATTGGCTGACTTCATTGTTTAAGTGCAGCGTGCTCGCCCGAGATCCACACCATCTCATGGCATGCACAGGGAAGAATGCAATGCCCTTTTCTGGTCAGCTGAGTTGCCTGTGGGGCTGCACAGGAAGGTTTGGGCAGTCCTGCCTCCTGGATGTGCTTCTCTGGCAGCACTGGAAATATGTAGTATTTGCTTTATTCCTGTAAATTATTTTGTTTGAAACCGGGTCATTTAAATAGTCTCAAAACTCTCTGAGCTGCCACAAACTCGTCTTCATTCAGCAGATATTGCAGAGGTTTGTTGTGTGTTTGGTTTTAATTTAAGTAGCTCTGTCTGTGACAAAGATCTTTTGATATCTTCTCCTTTTCCAAAGGAAGGGTTTTGTACTTGGCACAATCTTGATGTACAGTCTTAAACTCAGAATGAGTCAGTGGCAATCCTGCCCATAATATAATCAAAGTTGACATGCTTCCTCTTGTTCTTCAATGAGAAATACTAAATATATTATAACTCCTTCTTCTGGGCCACTTGTTGGGTCTAACTAAGCTAGAACAATGATCTTAATGTCAACATCTGTTGAGTCTAACTAGATTTTAACAATGGTCTTAATGTCCAAAAATACCTTTGCCCAAACCAAGCAATAATAGAAAGGCAGTTATATATATATATATTTATATATTATATATATATAATAGCTACAGGTACCAGTCACTGACTGACTTGCTAATAGATAACAATTAATAGTGATGTTTTTCCTTAAAACTCATACCTCATTTAAACTTTCTAAACAACTCTTGTTTTCCACAGCCTCTGTTTTCATTCTTCCCAGCCCATTCTTCCTTTGCATAATGGTAACAGCTATCAACCCAGTTTTTCTAGTGCTCTATGAAAAAAATTATAAGATTATTTTATTTGGTTTGGTTTTGATTTTGTTTCGGGGGGGGGGGGTTACATATGTTCAGGTGTTCGTTATATTAGGAAATAAATGTTATGTCTTTTGTACCTGAGCCAAACTGACTCCAACCTCTCCCAAACTGGATCTCCTGCAGGGATGGGAGGAGTTTTGACCTGCTCCTAAGGACACAGGGAATAGGATATGCTTTGGGGGTAACTTACTAATTCTGGGGATCATTTAGGTAAGCACAGCATAAATTTGGGCCTGACTGGAATACAGGCTCTCTGCAGTGATTATCCCCACTCTTATAGGTATGAAGCCAACGAGATGCACCTCACCTCTGCAGCTGGGAGCTTGCTATAAGCACCAAAACCATACCTGTGATTTTTTGTCTACATGTGGTTTGTAGGGTGAGAGTGCTCTTGGTGATAGACTTGGTTTTGCTTTGCTACAGGCTCAGAGGAAAAACACAGGGTCAAACCTGAGGCACACATTTGTGGACTTTTGCCCCAGCAAGATTGCTGTCTTCTTTTGATGAACAGAGCTAAGGGCCCATTGGCTATGATCCAATGTTTTAAACTTTAAAAAAAATAAAGAATTCTATAGCATTATATTGTCAAGAGTTCCTGTTGCTTATAAGAATGCAATTTAAAACAAACAAACCAAGCTGTGGTAGATATAGTTATCAGCAATACAGAAGAGATCTCAGCAATTACTTTTACAACAGCAGAGATCTGCTGAGGGTAATTAACATGTATTGCCTTAAGGTTGTATCACACTTTACAATCACATCATAAATAGTGGGATATCTGTGATCCCTTTCATGTCTGTGACTCTGCTTTTGCTTTTACTTGAGTGTTAACCAGATGACACTTCTGTCCCTTCATTTATTCTAACAGCCCCACAAATGCCAAAGCTCCTGGGGATGGAAAACCTTGTCTAAAGAAGGGAAAAAAAAGAGCAAATATAATTTTGGGTGAGTTTACAGGATCAGGTTTTCTTCCACACCCCGTGCAATTATACCTTGCAGAAGTTGATGGTGCATTTTCCTGCAGATGGGGATTGCAAAATGTTACGTAGCAAAAGGCAAACAAAGAGAATTCTTTGTCCTTTCTGGGAAAGGCAACCATATATTTCATATTTACAGGAAACCAAAAGTAAATCATTAATGTTAAAAATTTGGAAGTCAAAATACTACTTGGATCTCTATATGCTGAGGGACAAGAATCCATATAAGTCTGTAGGAAGGAACATATTTTCCTGTGCACTATTTCCCCAGTTACCCTGCATAAATCAGTAAAGAAAGGTGTCTCTGTTTCAGGTAGTTGTACATGTCTGAAGAAAATGAATATACTTGCCTTTAAAAGCAACATATATCTTTGCTTTTTGAACCTTCCAGTGAGTTCAGAAAAATAACTTTCATGTCTGGAAGTCAAAGACTATTCTGCCTTTTATTTCAGTAGCATCAGGATTGAACCTCAGCATTACATTTCCACAGCAGTCACTTGTGCCTTACATCAAAAAGAGAAATGAAAGTTTTCCAGCAAAAGAAATATCTGTTCCTAAACCAGCCTTTTTTTGGCCTTGGTTCTGTGAATATGTATGACCATTTTTCATGTGCACACAAATCTTCAGGATAATAGCCCTTAAAATCTTTTTTTTTTTTACATGTACTGTAGTTCTAAAGTCAATACTGTGAATGGCATACACCAATTGCTATGAATGCCTTAAATTCCAGGCAGAAAGGTGGCAATTCCAACTCATATTTACAGAAACATTCACTGGCAAACTTTTAAACCCTTCTATGCCTGCAGAAAAATAAGCACATATTCATCACAGTAAACCTCCACGTTGGTATGGTTTTAAGAGAGTAACATTTGCAGGATTGGAAGCCTTAATCTAAATATATATATGTACTGATTTTTGCCATTACCTTTCTGGGAGGTTTTATGTACAGAACTTTTCTCTAAACTGTTCATCTATAATATTGATAACAGTGCACATATATGCTTTTACAGAATTGTATAGTCTTTCATCATAAATGAACCAGCAGACTCGTATGGAAGCATCAGTTCTTGGATGTGTGGATGTTCTTGGATGTGTGGACTGGGCATAGGGTTGTTGTTCAGCCTGAAAGGGCCCCAGCCCTCGTAAGTAATCAAAGAGCAGGGGTGGGGAGGATGAACAGTCTGTGGGACACATTCCTTTTGAACAACTGCTGTCATCAACCTTTTTTTTTCCCTTCTGAGAGCTACACACAGGTACAGAAACAGTGCAGATCTAAAGTTATTCAGACCCAAAGAAGCCCTGTTAAACTCATTTCCCCTTTTGACTAGGTTTGTCTGTGCCTGCCCAAAGCATCTTTATCCCACTCTAACTGTGCACACTGCACTGAGATGAGCTGTGCTCTGCCTATCTCTTTAACTTTACTAGCATTCCTTTGTATGCCAACACCACAATCTGATCCTGAAAACCTTTCTCACTCCTGTTGGAATCTGGATTTTCAGGCTGGAGGATTGCCTTTAAAAAAAAAAAAAAAAAGCTACAAATAACATCAAGGAAGTCTTCCCTTGTCAATCCATGCAGGAAATGCCTATTTGATTTTTTTTTTTTTTTTTGCACAAGACCTGCAGCTTTTATTTTCTTAGGTAACAGAATTAACAATGTCATTTAGCTTGTATATGCCAGCTAAAAGGCTTTAATGGATTCTGAAGCCTCTATGGCCTCTCTCATTATGATATTTCAATTACTACATCATATATTTTATGAAGTTTTCCAAAAGAAACATTACAGGGAAGCTACATAAGATCTTTGCTGTTGTCCTGCACTTTATGTATGGCTCTCAAGGAAAATATAACCTTTTGCTCTTCACTGATAGTGCTCTACACCCAATTTAACTGCTCACTTTGCATTTTCCTGATACAAAACCCATGTGTGTTTACAGATGACTGATCTTAGTTTTCACTGCTGAGTTGCCTTATTTCTAAGGCTGTCTAAAAGCTTTACAGATTAGAATAAAATACACCCCTGAGTGTTGGTATGACATGTGAGAAACATTGCCCTAATGTTATGGGTGGAGAAAATTCTGACAGAATTTGATCAGATTAGTAATGGTTTTTTATGTTTCTGTGGAAATAAAAAAAAATAGGATGGAAAAGAAAGAAAAAAGAGGGATATTTATATTGTGATGTTCCAAAACTGGTTAACAAGACCCCCAGCACAACAAAATGGAAAACATTCTTTGTTAGACTTGGCTTAATCCTTACTATAAGTTAATACATTTTTGCTGAAAGGTAACACAGGCAGACAAAAAGTCTTTTTAAAACACAGAGCAGTTACGAGTTTTTAGAAAGTGCTAAGGACAGAATCAAAATCTCCCTTCTCTTCTCATTTCTTCCATCAGGAAGAAATTCCTCTCTCCCCGTAATCCAATCACGCTCAGATCGGCAGGCCTGGAACAGCAGGTCTTTGCCAGAGCTAACACGGAAGGAAGTGCCTCTCCTGCCGTTATTCCTACAGGTGGGAAGGCAGCCTTGGATGGATTTGCCTACACCTGACTGACTGCCTTGGAGGGTGAGATGGGTGGGGTGAAAATAGACACAGAGCAAAGTTCTTGCCATGACTGTTTCCTGCCGAGTGGTTCCCCTTCGGTGTCAGTTTTCAGATGGAAAATATCCCCTGTGTCACCACGGGGCAGAGATACTGCAGAATTACAGAACGTTGCTCCTGAGAGCTGCCGTGAAATAAATACACGTACGAGGTTATAAAAACGGGGTTTGTATAAACTGCCCTCTTTTAGCAAACACTTGGCTTCCTATAATTGTGTGCGCTGTTGTTTGAACTTATCAAATATGTGATTGTTCTCCTTCTCCTTCAGAGAGATAAGAAATCCACCCTCCGGATATGCAGAATGATGTTGTTGTAATCACCCTTCAAAGGGAGACCCACGGTAAACAAATGCTGTGAGCCTGTCGCCCCTCTCAGTGAGCAGCAGAACTTCCAGGAGAAGGCCGGGATGAAGAGGAGAGGAGAAATTTAGCTGAGGAACAAGTAGATAGTTTCCCCTTTCTTCAGTCTCAGAAAGATCAAGATTCAAAGGTGTGTGTGTAATAACACCTCAAAAAATACTTTTATACAGTCTTGTCTCCAAGCAGAAAGTGCCTTTGCCTCAGAGTAGGTCGATGCTGAAGTTTGCCAGCGTTGCTACAAGCCATCTAGACTGGGAAGCAAAATTATGCCTGAAGAAAAAAGGCTTGGACCAGATAATGCTGGATAACAGCAAGAGGGTTTCGGTGCACAAGGTACACAATTTTATTGCTGCAGTTACACCTGCCAGAATCACGTGGCCTAACGTGGAGCTCCTATGATGGCCAAGCTTTTAATTGCAGACTGCAATTTGTAGCTCCATGTTTTGGTGTTGTGCTTTTTGTTGTTTGTTTGGGAATTTTTTTTTCTGCAAAGAGAAAATTCCTAAATACGATCAGATCAGCACTATGGAACCAAGGTTTCCCAGCCTGCTCAGTGTTTCCCCTTTGTCAGGAGGAGCCCATCCCTGAATGACACAGCTGGCTCTCTCCACCCTGAGCCCCCTGGATTGGGACTCCTAACAAAGCCACCAGTGCTGGCGGAGGTGTGGTCGCTTCCTGGACACACAAGTGAAACAGGGCAGGGCTGGGCTGCTGGGCTGTGGTGCTGAGGGTTTGATTCCTCGGGGGGGCTGATGCAGAGTGCTGTAAGCAGGGTCAGATCTGGTGAAGAGGCTCGTGAGGGACCAATGGTCTCTCACGTGAGCAGTGGAGCAGATATGAATTTCCACCGTGTGGAGGCACCTGGCTCATTTCTGCCTTCTGGATGCAGCCAGATTTGTGTGAGTATCTTTCCTGAAAGGAAGGATATTGAGGGGCTGGAACAGGTGCAGAGAAGAGCAACGAGGCTGGTGAAGGGAGTTGAGCACAAGTCCTATGAGGAGAGGCTGAGGGAGCTGGGGCTGTTCAGCCTGGAGGAGGCTCAGGGGAGAGCTCCTCACTCTCTACAACTCCCTGACAGGAGCCTGTAGCCAGGTGGGGGTTGGTCTCTTCTCCCAGGGAACCAGCAGCAGGACAAGAGAGTTCAGTCTTAAGCTCTGTCAGGGGAAGTTTAGGTTGGACATTAGGAAGAAATTTTTTACAGAGAGAGTGATCAGACATTGGAATGGGCTGCCCAGAGAGGGGGTGGATTCACCATCCCCAAAGGTTTTGAAGATGAGACTGGATGTGGCATCAGTGCCATGGTCTGGGAAGCACAGCAGGGTTGGATCAAGGGTTGGACTTGATGATCTCAGAGGTCTTTTCCAACCTGGCTGATTCTATGATTCTGTGATTCTATGTGTGTGTGACAGGCTTCTCCTCATGGCTGCTTATTACCCAAGGAATTGAAAGAGCAAAGTCCCAAATCCATATGTGGTGCAAACCCCTGTTTGTTCACAGCACATCTCCCGCTGGTATTGATGCTCTTTGATTTGGTACCCACCACCTTGCAAGCTGGAGAGAGATCCCTGTAGCCCTGTTGACAGAGTGAAATTCCACATTTATAAATTACAGATCTGACAAGATTCATTGTCATATAGTTCGAATTCCTACCCAGATCTGATGTGATCTCAATTCTGAAACTTCTGAGATTTGCTGATCCCAAAGATAAGCCTTGATTCACAAAAAAGATCTGGAAGGTCACACAGAAGTCAGTGCAGTCAGATGCTGCTTAGGTCACGGGCAGTTAAAACCAGAAGGTGATTGAGATGTTAGAGAACTTTCTGCATAACTACTGTGGGAAGAATCATCTTATTTTTCCTTTCACCAATTCTATTTGAGCTCTTTCTGACAACAGCGGCTAAAAAAGTGTTGTCTATCAAATCAGGGAGAGGTAAACATTCAATGCTGTTGTCAGCTCTTCACAGACTTCAATCTTAGTTAGAAAAGTGCTTGTCTAATTGAGATGTATTCATGTATTTCAGTTCTGGGTGTGCTTAATCCTGGCATGCTAAAGCCAGTCTTGGTTCAAATGTCTGGAACTTGGGCCTCAGATTTTGCACTGTCTGGTTGCCTCCAGTTCTGTTGTGTACTCAGAGGATGAATTATGAAATATTGTCTTTGAGAAAGACTTTGTATCTTTCCTGTTTTCCACTCTTCCTCATGAGAAGTGCATTGAACATATTTACATTTGAAACAAGATCTAACCTAGTAAAGCTACATGCATCCTTCAGTTTAGGCATATACGTGGGAATTTTGCAGATTAATTATTTTACGCTTTAATTTTTGTTATTTATGCTACAAATCTTACCTGTGACTAAAACCTCTCGGCTAATATTAAAGGTCTCATAATTCTGAGTGACTGTCATTGCCCTTGCACACAGATCAAACAAACCCATTCGAAAATGTAAATACAAGTTGATTTTTCTTGCTTTGGAAACAAAGGCTCAGTTGTTAGAATTGTCCATTGTCTCAGCATTTTTGCAGGATGCACATGGATTCATGTCCCTCAGCACAGTGCATCCTTTGTTTGATTTGCTTTCAACATTTTTGATGTAGGTGATTTTCTTTTCTTTTCTGTCCTAAGAAAAGTGGTTTCATTTTTCATCACTTCTTTTCCAAACAGTAAAATGTTGGTCTTTACAAAGTTTTCCTTGAATGATAATCTGTACATTACTAACTGTTAATTCACTGGAAGGATACTGGTGATACAGCAGTGAAATACAAGTCTCGTCTCAGTGGAATCTGCATTTCCTCTCTTTACATTTGTTTTTATACCGAAGTATCAACAAGCAGGTTGGTCTGTAAACACTTTCAAAATTAGATCAGCATCTGAGCATCCTCATCAAATCCATTTTCAAAGTGTCTGGCTCATGCAAATCCTGCCTGTGTCAGTGAGAGATGTAAGGTCTCAGTAATTTAAAAACAGGCTGTTGATTTTTAAGTGCCTGAAGGTGGATTGAGGAGGGTAAATCTAAACACTGAGATTGAAAATGGTGGGGTTTAATTCACTTGAGACAAACTCTTAATGTCGTTGTCCCTGATAAAATGAGGCTGTGGGAGTTATGGCTGCTATTATGCCACAGGCACATGGATATTAAAATCGATCTCCTCAATGAACGTTGGAGATCTGCAATGTTTGATGGATTGTTGAAGCTCGTCTGAACTCTAAAAGTCCATAAAAACTCCATTTTCCATGTTTCTCTTTCCATGGTACTTCTATACCCAGAATGCCTTCAAGTAGCTGCGTTTTCCACTTGAGTCTACTTGCATGGAGGAGCACATATATACAAATATACATTCTGGGGGAAATTCCATATATAGCCTCACCTGTTGCATTAAAAATTTTCCTGACAATCCCTTTCTTCTCTCGTTCTCACTTTCTTCAGATAGTTCATGTCTTTTTTTTTTTTGCAAAATTGACTTGCATAGATATTTTATTCAGCACGGTGGTCTCATCTTCCTTGCATTATAACCCTCACACAAAGAAAACTGAGCAGACAATTTTCTTCGTTGTACTGAGAGGGTTTTTTTTTTTCAAAGCTTGAGTTTCACATACCTTTTATGGTTAGGTTTGCAGTGCCTTGTTTGGCTGACTATTGACTGATACTGCAAGATAAAAAAACAGGGGTACAGGTTGAATAAAATCTAAAGCATCTGGGCATAACCAGCGGGAGTGAAAATCAAATTGGCTGGTCATTCTTAAGAAACAATCAGTAAAAAGAATACAAGTAAACTTTGCACAGTGCAATGGTTCAGTTCCAGGAATTCAGCAGGCAAATATTTATATCCCTGTTTCACACTAGTGCCCATATTCTGCTGCTCTCTAGGCAAGGGATCTCTCAGGAATAATCCTCACTCGGAGAAGTTTCTGGATGTTTCCACACATGTAAGAATGGAGAAGGTGCACATATTGTACAAAAACACGGCCAGAAATAATGGTCTGTTCATGTTAGAATGTTCTGTGAGTTCTGCCATCCTCACAGTCCTTTAATTAAGTGAAACTATTTATATATAACTTTGAGAAATGGGGCTTGGTTTATATAAGACTTACCCAGGGCTGCAGTGGCCAGGATGGACAGCACATTGTTAGGGGCAGAAGCCACTTTCCATTCTATTTACTGACCCAAACCACAGGAATTCTTTCATGGCTTTCTTTCTCTTCATGCAGGTACCATATCTGGATGGGTGAGCCATCTTGAGCTTGGAAAATTAACCTAAAGAAACCTGAGAAACCTGAGAAACGACAAAATGCAAGTTAGGAGGTTTCTGATTTTAGGCGACGAAAATGAGCTTCAGACCTGAGGTTGTGATTTATGTAAATCAAATGTGACCCCTCATTATCAGAAGATGCTCCACTTGGGCCACTTAAGGACAAAAACAAGGGTAAAAAACACGTGCTAATGGTCCATGCTGCAACACCAGATTATGGTACTTCTTGTGTGAGAAATAAGTAAATAATAATAATTTACCAAGCTTCTCTGTCTTCCATCTGTTACTTGAAATTAGAAGAAACAAAGATTCTGGTGCAGTGATTTCTCTCTTTCCTTTCACAGTGCTAACTTGGAGCTGCCTCTTGCCACTCAAGTTTATTGCTTTCTTGGACTTTAAATTGGTTTCTTCTGAGCGAACCAAAGATTGTACTGACCTAAATGTCACTTGAATTAATGTATTCTTGCTTCAGCCTTTATTTTTCTCTTGGAGCCACTTCTCCCTTAAATTACCTTGTATTTCAAGGCTTGAAGACAAGGTCGCAGTCGTGCAAAGAATTAAAAGTATGGGATGTTTCAAGTTTGCTGTAAGAGAAACAAGTTTGAAACACAGTTATTCCCTGAGCTTACGTAACAAAGTAACTACATCGGTACTAATAGCCATTATTAATTTTTTTTTTTTTTACATTATTACATTTTATTCCATAAACCCACTTGCTTGGTGATGTACTCTCCAGCAAAAGGGGAAGGGAGTGACTGGCCAAGAATAGTGAGCAAATCGTAGCTGGAGCTGGAGAACTCCTTGGCCACGAGTGACTCTGCTGACAATTTTCATCTTATTTTTCTGATGAACGTTCCTTTTCCTCTGCAGAGACCACAACCCTCCCAATTCTTGGTCTGTCAGCTGCTCACCAGTGATGTATTGCACCCACTCGGTGTGTTAGAACCATGGCTCTCCTGGCATGGCTCTGAACTGCCACTAGAAAAGCAAAATATTAGTGTCTGGTATCCAGAAATATTCTTCAGGGAGAACAAGCACCATTATTAAAGCTCACTTTGTATGAGAACAACCAAGCTATTCCATTCTGCTGGTTACATGGTCGTGGCAATTTTCCTGGAAAACGAAGGCTGGGAGCACTATTCCAGCATAAGCAGAGCTTTTTCTGAGGAGTGGACTCTGATATTTTGTGGGATCCCTTTAATCCTAGTGGTTTTCAGCGTGCTCTCTGCTTTTTCAGAGCACGTTGCTACATCTGGCTTTATCCTTGTAGCAGAGCAGCGTCAGGGGTTTTAAACATTTAGGGGGAAATATTTGTCTGTGCGTGAGCTTGTTCTCAACCACACTTTCAGTGGCTGAAAAATTAGGGAAACTGGAAGTGGGAATAGGGTGACCGTGATGGGGGCTAAATTAACAGAAGCAATTGTTGTGATAGAGAAGAGCATTGAGCTCTGGACAAGCAACAAGCAATACTCAGGTAAGTGAGAGGAAAGAACAGTAAGAAAGTAAAGAAAAGTAGTAACAGTAGTAAGAAAGAAAGAAAAGTAGACAGTAAGGCCAGATTTTTTTAAGAGGGGGGAAAAAAAAGGGAAAAAATAAGTTCTGGTGAGTTTCTATATTTAATTTCTGGGTACTTTATATTTCATAGTTGTCAAATATAATGTGCAAAAGAGAAAATGAGCCTTACAACTCATATTTTATATAAACTTACCCTCCTTACAAATAACTTGTATTAATATTTGGCATAAATTGATTATATAATGTCATGTTTCCTGATCATTACACTTCCAAATAACAATATGTGCAGCTTCAGGAATGCAGAAATGTCCTATAATACTAAAGCAGGAACCATTCTTCCATAATTCTCTCATAGGTTTTTCTTCTGTTTTTCTTCCCTATACCAGAGACATTGTTCCTCCGGATTGTCACTCTCTGTTCTCTCACCTATCATAGCTATAGATGAGTACAGACTCTAATTAATTGCTTAAAATTGCAGCCTCTAAATGGGTTTCTGTTTTAGAATGTATCCTTTTTTTTTTTAAGAGCCTTTTAACAGCTGCTAATAATTTCTTATGGTCACTATTAAAGCAGAACATTAAATGGAAAATTTAAAGCAAAGATATGCCCAGTTTTATCTTAATATTTTGCTTATTAGGCACTGATAAAAATTAGGAAATTGCTTGAAAAATGACCAAAAAAGGCAATTTGCATATGGTATTTGCATAAGCTGCTTTGAAAAGCAAATGCTGCAATGCTGATAATTCTGGATCCGTTAGGAGAATTGGCTAGATCTGTGCTTGCTTTTAATTTGCTGTGAGCCTCAGGTCAGGGTCAGAAGGAAGCTGGAGGAAATTGCTCCCTTTAAATGGCCTGTTTCTTGAGCAGTTGGGTGGGTCCAACATCTACCAGTGTCAGGAAAATTCCCTTATGTAATGTGCAGCAAATCCTCAGCTTCATCTAAAAGCTGTGGCTCATCAAACTCATGAGCACAGTATTCAGGGAAATCTGATGTTGCAATGCACATTACATCAGTATTGCAGATACAGTACATTTGGTGCTGCTGTTGCTTGAAATTGCTGACTTGTAATTTCTTTTTTTTTGCCTGGATCCACTGAGTCAGCAAGTTCAGTGTATTTGGAGTTGTTTCATTTCCACGGCAATTCTGCTTTCAAGTGGTTGCAACGAAAACACATCACAACATTTCCTGCATTCCTTAGTGAAAGTCGTCGGTTTTAATTTTAGTTTTTTACTTCATGTACAGCTGTGACCCCTGGAAAAGGAGGAATCCTCTTTATTCTTATCTGACAAGCACTTGAGCCTAAAAGATAACAAACACCAGGACTTGAGTGCACTAAATATGATACACGGAAGCAGTCGCAAGGACCTTCCTATCCATTCTTCTTGGATGTGGAATTTCTCGTGGAGTTGATGTCCTGCAATAGAGCAACACCTGGTTTTGCTTCACCTCCTTTCAGGCTCGATCTGTGTTATCAAATGTTGTTACTTAAAACCAGAGAGAAGGGCTTGCAGTTCATCCATGTGATTTAAAGGATGAGGAGGAATGAGGTCAGGACATGACAGCAGACCAAAAGAACATTAGGGTTAGGTGCTGATGACAGAGTTCCTATTTTTTATGGAAACACTTGCAGATCTAAGCTGGTTGCATGCCCTCACTGGGTTTTGAGAGCCTAATACCACCTTTTCTTTTGGACAGCAGGAGCTGCCCTGGAGCACACTCGCCTTGTGTGTGGCATGGAATGAGGGGCCCTGGCACAAGTGAACCTCTGCATTTTGAGTATAGAACTGAAATCTGGAGGAATATCGACAGCTAGGAAAGTCTTTGTCTGCAAGGGAGTGGTTGCAGGAAAAGAGGTGTCTTGCAGTACCTGAGAAAACATAAGGAATTACGTGTAACATCAAAAAAGTTCCAGCAGAGAGAACAGGCCAAGCTTATGGAAGTCACTGCTGGTGAAGACACAGAGCATGGCAGGTACGTGGGAGGAGAAAGGATTACACTGGACAAAGGATCACAGAGGATCACTCCACAGGAGTGGAGGCAGAGGAGAGTGGACAAACAGCTAATTGCAGAATAATGCAGTGGAACAGACCAGTCTGCCATCGTCAGGGCTCATAAACCACTGATCACTGAAGTACTTTTAAGCAGTTTTGTTGATCTCTTTGTAAAGCACACGTGCAAAGTAAATATGAAAGTACTGTTTGTTTTGTTAAAATAAGAAAGCATTTAAGTTTGGTGGACACCAAACAAATATTTGAGAATATTGAGGAGTAATTACGGCCTCAGAAATCATGGAGTTAGTAAGAACAGCTGTAGATACCAACGTGAGGGAAAAAGACTGTACATTCACTTGGCAAAAGATGGGAACATATTTGTAAAGATGGTTTAAAAGCTTCTGGCATACAGCAGAGCATAGACTCAGAGCAAATATATTCCATACATCACTGGAGCCTAACTCACAGGTTGGCAAATGTCCTGCAGACTTGAGTCGGAGCTTTAAATTTGGTCTTTTGCTTGCATATTACCTGTGGTTATACAGCTGTCTCACTGCTTTCCTGGCTTGTCTGATCTCAGCCTGTCTTCTCTCTGCTTGGGGGCTACAAGGAGATCCCCAGGTCTGAAAATTTTTAGGGAAAGCCATGGAGGTCTTCCTATTTAGCAAACAGGCTCAAAGGCTGAGAGCCTGGTGAATGAAGGTTATTCAGAGAGAAGAAATGGGCAGCCTTCAGATTTTGTTTCTTGATATGAAATGGGTCTGAATTCCCGTCTATCTGAAATCTGCCAATCACCTCTAATACTTTAGATGGAAAATTCTTGGCTTAACCAAATTAGATGACATGTGATCCGTGTGTTATATGCAATTAGTGGAAATTAAAGGTCAGCTGCAATTATTTATGTGTTTGCTCTCCTGTGATCAATGTTCTTGCACGTTCTGGCCACTACCCTTCGCAGAGTGGTAGCCCAGGTGGCCCAGAGCTGTGACAGAGGCTGCTGAGACTGAGAGGCCTCTGGGGAAGGAAGGACAGGGGGAGTTTAAGTACTTAAAATGGTTTTTGGGTCAAGCCACTTGTCATTCCCCAGAGTAAGAAAAGAAGGTCCACCCAGAGGGACAGGAGGGACTGTGAGGTGCTTTGCCTTGCTCCAGTTCTCTTGGCTCCCAGGAGGTCAAGAAGCGACAGTGACATTCGGTTTTTCTTGCCGTTTGTCCTCTCCTGTGCGTCTGTGCGAGATATTAGGCAAGGTTTGAGTCCCGATGGTGTGGGAAAAGTGCTAATGGAAATATTCCTCCAGTGGGAGCTAGATGGCGCCGTGGATTAATGCTCCAGCCTTTTACCTGGGATGTTCTGGGGCAAACCCGGTGTGTGGTCAGGTAACAACTTGGCAACTAGTTTGGAAATATAAATCTAGATCGATGGAAGCATCCATATTCTTATATCCTCCTGCGTGCCCAGCCTCTGCCGGGCATCAGCAAGGACTCGTGGCTGGAACTGTACCACTACAAATGGAGTCACAGTCCTTGGTGGACATCAGGACCTGCTGCAACATGGGCCACGTGCTGGCTCCGATGGAGGGCTCTAAAAAGACAGGTGGCTGAGATAGCAGAAATCCTGCACTGGCATTAATATACCCAGGTGGAGAAAAACACAGGTGCTTGCTGCTGCTACCTGAATTTAATCTGTGCTTACCAGCCATAAAAATTGTCTTTTTTTATTTTTTTATTTTTTTTTTTTTGAGATAGCTTGCATTAAATAAAGCAAAAGTAAGGAACCTGCAGCCCGTAACTCCTCTGGCAGCACTGAGATGTATTTCCAGTTTTTCAGGCTATTTCTGTGGTAGTGTTAAAGGATACTCGCCTGGAATCATCCAAACTTTCCACTGAACTACTTTCAAAAAGAAAAAAAAAAGAAAAAGTAAAGCACAATAGAATAAACTGGAAAGCACATCTCTGTGCACAAATGTCAGCACACTGTCGGGCATGGGATTTGTATTCAGACAAAGTCTTGCTCTTTCTTTTTGTAAGAAAAAAAGAGTCTTACTTAAAAACAAATGGCTTATAAAACAATGCAAAGAGAGTGGAGAAGACCACTTTATTGTGAAAAACTGAAAATTCAAAGAGCACCATGTGAGAACTCAAGTGGCAGTCAGCAATGGGAGCAGCCACAGGACAATTTGGAGGGTGATCAGTGGGGACTGGAAACCATTTAATGGGGGTTACACGTCCAGCTCAGGCAGATACACTGAATTGTTCTGTGGCTGGTATGAAGCAAACTGAGCGAGAACCAGCTTCAAACTCTCCACCCCCAGCCCTTCATCATCATCACTGGCCCCAGCTGTTGGCAGAAGGATGGACGAGTAGCTGGCCTAGGGAATGGGTTACCCTTTGGCCTCTAGGAAGGTTGGAACACCATGTCATGAGACACAGGGGGTTCAGAGCTTCATGGGGTGTCCAGAGCAGAGGGGTTTTCAGCCCTCCTCTCCAGGGTATTTGGTACCATTTATGACTGGGAGTGTCACTGGTGGCACCGGGGCGGTGAGGTGGTGACTCAGGTCCCATCATCTCCGGGGACAGGCTGCTCTGCCTCCCACCGTGCTGGGTCCCTTCCTGCCCTTTCTCTTCTGCCCGTTTCCAATGCTCAGCAGTAGGCAAAGAGGGGCTCTCTTCCACCCCGTGCTGCCCTGACGCGAAGAACCGCTTCCAACCTTCTAAAAAATAAAACCCAGACAGAAAAATAATATGACTTAGACAAAATACCTCGGGAAGAAGCTTCCAAGATTTGTTCCAGCAAAGACAGGAGGTGCATGTGTCTCCTCGCTGACCGTGTGAGGGGGCAGACATTCATTAAGGGGCACATTCTTAAAGCTTTACTTCTTCTTCCTACTTTTTTCCTGACATTTGCTGTTTTATACTCTCTGGCAACCAGCAGAGCTCCACTGATGCTGACTTGCAGAGCCCACAGAGATACTAAGGAAATATTTTTCCTAGCAACAAGCGGCACACGAAAACACCGAGAATCGCTTCCCCTGCTCGTTGTTTCCCTTCGGGGTTTTTTTTTTTGGTCATCTGGTGCTGAGATAAGAGACACACACGGTGAAACCTGCAGCTGGCTCGTGTTTCATGAGGTGAAGCCTTGCAGCTGGCCTGTGTTTTGGGAGGCAATCTGGAATGGAGGGACACAGAAACCCGGAGCCCTCGCTGCGTCAGGTTGTGTGGGTGGGAATGCCGCAGTGCCTTCCCGAGGGACATGGAGGAGGGTGATGGCTCCCAAGGACACCCCTGTTGGTCTCTCCTGGCTGCTGGGCAGGTGTCTACCAGGCACCATGGCCTGGTGCCCGCTGGAATCCCAGCCACAGCAGGTGCCCAGCACCAGGTGTGTGCCGTGGCACCGCTCCATGGCTGCGATCCTGGCGTGTTCCTCCCTCCTGGCCCTGGGCGGGCAGGCTGGGGGGAGGAGAAGCCAGAGGAAGGGGTTGGCAGGGGACAGGAGAGTCTGGTTGAGTCCCTCTCAGCTGGATGTGGTGACTGGAAGCAGGCTGGAGTCCCAGAGCAAAGAGGTGAAGCACAGGCACCACTCCCTTTCCCTTTACGCCTGTGGAAACCTGGGATAAAAACCAGGGACGGTGCTTCATCCTGGGAGTATTTTCTATTTTCTCCCCAATAGTGAGACACGGATGAAGTGTTAACGTTATTTTAAGGAAAGTGTAGTTTTCTGGGATTGAGTGATTAGCCACGTGGGGGCAATGCCTGGTACTTGTGCCGTGCTGTGAGCGACTCCCCCGTGTTCTCTGTCCTTGCCCAGCCATGCTGAAACAGCGGCAGAAAGGCTTTGTCAACACCAGCAAATCACTGTTCCTGCCCCTGCGAGGTCAGCTGCTGAAGACAACGTGTCCAGGACCACGACTGCAACCAGGGAGGGACACGGAGAGCCGGGAAGCGTTTAGAAATCACACAGTGTTAGTGGGTAGAGTGAAAGTATTTTCATGGCAGAGCCAACCTCTGAATTTAAGGTCAACCTTGCACCCATGGGGTGACTGCTTTGTGAGTAACATCAACAGGGTTAGGATGAAGCCCAGGAGGTTCTTACTCATCACTTCGTGGGTTACTGACAAGAGCAACCTCTCCATAATATGTTCCTGTGTCATCAGTGTGTTTCCTGAATTTGTCCTCTAGTACTACAGAAGGATTTATCATTTGGAAAAGCTCGATGGAGCAAACTGAAAAGCTCTGTCTGCAGTGGAGAACACTTACTTCCATGGTTGTTTAGAAATAGTTTGCACAATGATAGGAGCAGATTTGTAAAACTGGTTTGAAAGCTGCATGTAGGCAACAGAATACACACTCGAGGCAGACATTCATGTCCCAAGATAAGAAACTATCCTGCAGGCTGAAACTGGAGATGAGAATCTTATATTTCACCTGAATGTATATCTACACGACAGTGTGATTCTTACAAGCTCTACTTAGCACTTCCATGGATCCTGTGTGTGGAGCTGGAGCTGGGTTATTTTTCCCAGTGAAACTGCAAATAGTGCCCCACTATGATGACTTTACAAACTTTAAAAGAAGACCAAATTGTGAAGGATAACGTTTTAAAAATAACCCCTGAGGTGTTTTTTTTAACTGAACTTGAACTCTTAACTGGTTTCAGATTTGCCAGTTGCTCATTATAATTTATCCGGGAATTGTACTGCACTGAACATCCTAACATGTAGGGACCAGATAGAAGACCTAAAGAGTCTATTGTGTGAGGAAGGACAAATTTTCTGGTTTATCCTTCACTTTGGAGAGGAAAACAATGCGAGGAAATGGTGTGTTGATCAGCATGTTGTACACACCATGTTCTATAGAATGAGAGACATAGGGCAGTTGCCTTCTATCAATTCAAATAATGCACTATGGGTAGGTTGTTAGGGTACATACCCTGTTCCATACAGTGCTTAATGTCTTCTCATTATTTATGTTCTGAACTGCTGCTGAAAGACTCTAAATATAAGTCAGAGTAAATTCATGTGTATTTATTTCGAGACAGAAGTGGAAACATCCCCTCCTTGCAGCTAATAATAGGATCAACCCTGTTAAACAATTAAATTGAAAAATATTCATAATAGGTGCTTCATGCACGTTAAACAAAACTTCAATAAGCGTTCTGTTTGATTGTTTAACTGTATACATGAGTCATAAGGAAAGTGTTAATGTCCAGGATCGGATATGAATCATGTATTTGTGAACAATCTTCCAAGGCCAGCACTGAAACCCCAAACACATTTATTCTTTGTAGTTAGCCAGCTCTGCACTTGGAAACTGAAAGTGTAATCAAAGTGAGAGTGTGTTTATTAACTAGCGGATGCTGTGCATCTTATTTACACAGATTGATAATGGGGGGTGAAAAATAAGGAAAAAAGCTGGTGGTGCAGGGGGCAATGTGTCCCGGGGGTACGAGTCACAAAAGGAACCTGAGCAGCACTAGCACCAGCCATTAAATGCTGAAAGCATTCTGTGACTTTAAAAGGAAATCCCATATTCATGAAGGGAATCCATATGGCACCCTATTTGTGAGGAGAGGTGCCCCATTCTCCTAAGAGCTGACTTGCAGCGTTTGTATTTTGATTGCTTTAGCATTAGGGTGAGAGAATTCACTTCAGGGGGAGCAAATAAAGCCAGTGAAGTGCACAGGAATAACTTGGATGTTATTATATATTGCACTGATTTGCATGACAGATAGAAAACTGGGATTACTGAACGATGAGCTCTTTGTGCTGGCTGTATTTGGGCATGCTGGCAGAATCAGGTGCTTTGTAGAAAACAACCTCACCTGGTAATTATTTCCAATTATTGGTAACAAGTGTATTTCTAATTACCTCCTCGTTAGAAAGGAAGGCTGAGTTGCCTGTTCTGGAGAAGGGATGGAGCCAACTGTCAGGATTCATGCCCTGTGTTATAGGCTACAAAAAGTTCCCAAGTTATAGCTGTGGTTTAGGGAAGATCTCTGGAAATCCAGTTCAGCCTCTGACCCTGAAAAAAAAATTAGGTTTTCTTGTCTGTTTTCCTGACTGTGAAATGGATCCTGGAAAGCATTTGGATGAGTTGCTGTTGAATGCTCAGTCCCTCCTTTACTCAGCATATTGCTGCTGAATTTTAGCTGTGCTGGGAGTGTATGATTGATGCCATTATGGCATGTGGCACAGAACTGCTTCGGAATACGACTGAATCAACGTGGCTTTTGCAAAGGTATGTGCTCGCTTGCCTAATTTTAAAATGTGCTCAACTTTTAGCCATAACAAAAGTTTTCATATTTCTGTGTATCTGAGGTTAATTTAACACTACCATTCTAATCTTGTGAGACCATAAGAATCTGAGTATTAGTGTTATTATTAAAAGGAAGCAAAAAGTAGTTCAAAGAGCTTGGCAAGGCTTTGGCAGAGCCTGTGTTTGGATGGCGAATTCCTGGCCCTGTGCTCCTACCACTAAACCTCACTTACAGATAAGAAATGACATATATTCACAAAATGTGTTCGTACACAGACTTTTCCTGCTTGAGAGCCTGAATAACTGGTGTTACCACACACTGAAATATGAATGGTGCTCCCAGGTGACAGGATGCTTGGAGTCACCTCTGGCACACTGCTGGTCTTTTTAGGAGGCTACTGCAGCCACTTCCATGTTTCCCCATGGCATGGCTTTGAAGTGATGTGGATAGAAATGTAGGGGGTTTAACCCTGAAGAAAGTGATGATTACTGTGTTACTCAAAGGAGACTTGATTCAAGTGAGATTTGGTGGCACCTGACCAAGCAGAGGCAGATCTAAAGTACAAACCAAAAGTGATTTTACAAGGAAAACTTCATTTCCCAACAAATTCCTAGTCTATTCAGCTCCTCAAATATAACTTTTTTCTTTTTCATGTGTTAATAGTCAGATGTTTAATAACAGAACTAAATATGTAAAGAATTAAAAGTAGTTAATTTTGCTGTTTTGGTCAGTATTCATGTTCTGATTAAACAGATGTGTCTTTTTTGAGTTGGGCTAGACCTATCTATTGTTGTGACTTTTTTTCTGTTGCAGAAACGTAAATTGATAATTATTATGAGTGCTCCCTCCCTCAGCCTGGGTTGATTTCTTTCTATTTCAACTGTTATGCCCCATCTGCTCTGCTTAAGCAGAAGTAGAGAACTTCTACTTTTAATGTAAAAGCAAATCAAATCCTTTGCACATTAGCAAATTCAGCTTTTCTTAAATTTTGTGACACCCTATAGATCTCATCTTCTTGGAGCATTTTCAGTGGGAATACAAATACAACTGTACAAACCAATGGCCTGTTGATGGTCTATGGCAAAGTACTTTCTGGATACTGAAATAAAAATTGCACATTGGAATGTATTAGAATTTAATCACCCTATTGCTGAAGCTTGGTTTGGTCTGCCCTGCTGTTCTGAGCACATTTATTTTATTGCTTGGTGTCAAATAGTGTCTCTGAATGACAACATCTGGGCATGGATCTATATTTATGTCTCTAGCTAAGAACCTGCAGTTATGTGCTGTTGCTCTCATCAGGAAGATGAGCTCAAAGAGCTCTCCCACTGCAGCCCAGGGGGAGATGATGCCTCTTTCTGTCTCACTTTTGTGTTGGTTACTGTTTGAGAACTGCTCAAAATAAAGGAACCTCCTCTGCTCCGAGCAGAGCTGTTCGAGTTACACTTGTCTTTATACCTGTCCTTGTTATTGATTATGAAGGGATGAAGCTGATGCATTATTGCCTGTGGGTGTTGGAGTTCAACTCCATTAACCTGGAGAAGTTTAAAGATACCTTCCAGCCTTTCCTTTTATCTCTGCTGAGCAGTCCTCATCCATAATTTCAGATGCAGTCTGGTGATTTTCCTTATTCGCGGCTTTAGCAGGAGGTCAGATTTATTGAATTTTTTCTCAGTAGAAGATGAAGTGTGTCTGCCTTTTCTTGTCTACAGAGAGTCTCTCTGGCTTCTGCCTGCCCTCAGCAGGGTCAGCTTGCAAAGCTTGCCGCCTTCTCAAGGTTGAAAATTTAAGCTTTGCTGCCATACATTGTCTGCGGGTTAAATAATGACTGTGCTGAGCTGATTAACAGGGAACATTGAGTTTCCTTATTGCTGATGAAAGGACTGGGATATGTGTCCAAACCCCATTAGTGGAAATCTAGTCACTGCTGAGCTATTTTTCAGAACCCGTGTGGTATAAATGTACAAATATGAGGTATGAAAGGGGAAAAAACTTAATTTTATGAGCTGTTTCTGTGTTATTGGAGTGTTGCGGGTTTTTGGATGTTTTTTTGTTGTTGTTTTAAAGGCCACAATCTGTGCTGGTACAGGATCAAGTAATTGTTACTTAAAATTTTATAGTTTGAAGGTGCAAGGAGCATCTATATAACATGAGTAGTTGCACATCTTACTTTACAGCCTCCAGAGCCTTACAACCAATATCCCTGCAAAAAACCCACCAGAGCAGCTGCCAAGCTCTCACTGATGGGACTATGAATGGAGGTGAACTAAAAATGGTCCCATCTGAGCTGCACTTTTTAGATATTTGTATTTAGTGGTGCTCAGCTGCTTATAGGAGTTGTTGAGCACCTGACTTTTTCAGGGAACAGAATCAGCTGAGCTTTTTTTTTTTTCTCTTGTACCTGTTGAAAGATCCCACGTGAATGATTCATTCAGTTCCAAAGGAGTGCTGAACCCCTTCACAGTGGTTACCCAGGAAGAGGAGGAAGGATTGTCTTGTTGAGAATGCTCTTAGTGCTGCTCCAGCCAGTTTAATAAACATCTTCTTTGCTGTATCAAGACCTCAGCAGTGGGGCCTTGGATGAAAAATGTGTGGGTTTTTATTGTGAAATACAAAAATTTCTGTTAAATGCGATTATTGAGGGATGTTTAATAGTTAATTACAAAGCAGCTAGTTGGATTCCCTTAGTCTGACCAAAAAAACAGAGAACAGAAATAGGTATAGATTAGCAGCAATGGAAAAGACACTTAGTTGAGTTTAAGCTTTTGTGTGGTGTTCTCAATATACAGTAAGGAAAAGCTGTGCATCAGAGGCATTTATTGTTTGGTGAAGTTAAAACCTGTCCACAATGTGCTGATTACAAAGTCCACCTTACTGATTAAGTATTGGAACTGGCTTATAGTATGGGAATAAGTATATTAATAACTCCATTTTCTACAATTTCATGTGTCCTTTATTCTGATAGTAACCATTTATGGCTCACATTTGTTTTCTCAATAATTTTCTAGAAACAAGAATATGATAACTATTCATATATAACTAAATTACTACTGTGTTCTAACATGGCAGCTTCAGGATTTGTGTATCGTGGACCAAGGGCTCTTTCAGAAAGCATTTTATTCTACAGGAAGAGATGTGAAAAGGGAGGAAACAATGCATCCACCAAAAGTTACTGCACACCCCATCAAACAGGGAGTGTGGGGCCAAAAGCAGCCCAGAAGGGAGATTTTGTACAGTTCCTTTGTTCCATGGGGAGTCTTCCTCAATAATGGGAGTGTTTCAGTTGGCCTCTAAACAGTGACAACTGTGACAATGTTGAGAAATATGATTGGGATGGAAAGTGGATTGTATTTTTTTATTCCCCTCCCCTCGTGCCCATTTTTCTGGCAACAAGAAAAACCCCCCAAACTGGCATTCGGCCCAAGTATTTTAAACATTGGAATTAACACCCTGGGTTGACACTCCCATAGTTCCCTGCAGTTGATACCTTTCACTGGGCTATTGATAATCACTGGGTTTTGTTTGCTCCTTCCACTTTAGCAGCTTTTTGGTTTGAGTGGCTGTTTGTATAGTATTATTAACAGATATGCCACTAATCTGTCACTGTGGACAATTATTTCGTATTCTTGTATGTTTATTATCAGTCCTTTACAGCCTTCCTGTCACTTTTTAGACAGGTAACTGTACTGAATTGCAGAGGAAGGTACTGATATTGTAAAAGAGCTCATGGAGACTTAATAGCTTAGAATAGTTTATAGCAGCAGGTATAAGAGATAAAGGAACAGTGTCATGTTTATTGGTATATGAGATTCCAGTGAGGGCTATAAAATCTAATCCAGGGCATCAAAACAGAAAGTAAGTTGTTTTATGGTTTTGTTTGGTTGTTGTTGTGTTGTTATTTGTTGGGTTTTTTTAAGCCTGGTACCCCTAACATTGTTGTAATACTTTGAAGTACACTTGTCTGCCTTCTGCTTTTATTGTCTTCAGATCAGCCCAGTCATAACATTCTTTCCATTAAAACTACAAACACAGTCACACTGCTGATAATGTATTTGGATCCAACCTGTTCTTTGTCACTGAAATAACTCTGGTTGTGGTTTATGGTAAATCAAGGGATCAGAACTATTAATTGGAGCTGTCTGACAGTTACTGTTCTTAATTAGAGCTGAGAAAATCTGATGTGCTGAGAAAAACCTCAGATAGCCAAGTTCAGGACAGTCTTATTGCCTTTGACTGAAACCAGGGCTTGTGTTAAGACCTTTATAGTGAGAGATTGAGTTCCTGAACGGGCATTCCGTTTGTGTGTCCCAAAATTAAAAGGCAGTTTTAACAAATACACTGGGTTTACCTCGTTTCTGCTAGAAAGGACCCCTTACAAGATCTGTTGCCTTTGGGTCCTCTCTGGTTGCACTGGAAAACCTTTACAAAAAATACTTCCTGGCACTGGTACTTGAAAACTCAGAAGCAAGACTCTTACTCTGCAAATGATGTGTGTCCAGTCCTCCATTCCCCAGGCAAGGTGGATGTTATTTGTCATGACTCTAGAAGCACTTAGGCATCCAGTCACCTGTTTGTCTGAAAGGCACAGAGCAGATGCCTCTGCTTCTTAGGACTGTTCCATTCAGGTTATTTCCTCATTGCACCAAGACTCTGCTGGCTCCAACCTACTGCTGTGTTAAACAGGACGTATAATAATCCATTTAAAATATAACACATTTATGGCTCGTCTCAGATCAAAGGTGGGTGGCTTCAAAGGCTCTAATTAAATTGTGGTGATGTAGAACACTGGCTTTATCTATATATGTTACACACTGATGGCTGGGTGGTTTCATTGGGTTTTTTTTTTCTTAAAACCTGTTGAGTTCAATATCGCAAAACTTCTCTAAAATGCTTCCCATCATTGCTATTGATCAAAGTGTTCAAATAAATCCAGATTTTACCTTAAGATTATTTCCTTTCTCCAGGCTAGAAACAGTGTGTAAACTGTTCTATGGTATTACAGTTCTTCCTTACTGTCTCAGTTTTCCACATCCCTTATTTGCTGTCCAAGTTCCCTCAGCTTCCTTTCTCTGACTTTACTACTGCAGTCTGTAGACTCTTTTTTTTTGAAGATGCCACAGATGAGTAATATGTCTGTTTCTAGTTCAGTTTTTGGATGTGAAATTCAAGCCATGCTTAAAAGTTTGTAAACCATTTAGGTCAAAACGGGATTGTGTTTTGGAGTCCAAGGAGTAACTACAGCATTGCCTTGGACTTTGCCTCCTTCAAGGATTTGGACTGAAATTAAACCTGGTTTAATGGTTTGAAATTAAACCTGGCTTGATGGTGAGATGTCTAGGAATGGTTTTGGGATGCTGGAAGCATTTCTAGAAAGCGAGGTACCCAAGACTTCAGCTCTACAGTCTAATAGTAATTGATAATAAGCTCAGTATTGGGTGCTTTTATGGTCAGCAGTTTAGAGACAATGGTGAGGATAAAATAAAGATGGAAATACTAATTTCTATAAATAAAATGTCATTTTTCTATTTGATTTCATACTCTGCTGTTTTCTCAGTGATGGTGAGACTCTCCTGAATATAAAGGGACAAACACTCTTCCTCCTTTTCTTTTTCCCTTGTGACCAACCAGGACCGTATGTTCCACTTGCCTGTGAACAAGGAATTACCATTTGCTTCAGATTCCCTTGTAAAATGACATATTCATTTAAGTTTTGTGTGTAAAAACATGAAGCTCCAGTTTTGCAAGCTTGCAAGTAGTCAAGTGAATGGCCTTGTTTAATTCAGTGGAAATGCTCACATAGGTTTTTTGTGAGATTGGTCACCCAGATGCTAAGCTGTGTTTTATTACAGTATATTCTGCTTTGGCCTGTATATACTGATGATGTTTTGGGAATTATTTTTTGTTGTGATTATTATTTTTTATTGGCAAAAAAACTTTAACTGATATTCAAAAATCTGGAAAGCAGATACCGCATAAATAAATAATTCACTATTTCTATATGAAGAGGAGGGAGAAGAAGCAGATTCATTATAGTTTTCCTCACAGCACATTTAAATTTGGTATGCAGAGTCTTAAAAAGAGCACAAGTGAGAGCCAACTGCCTATAGAGAACTCTCCTTTATTTCAGCCTTTTCTTTCAGTGCAGCCAAGTCATGTCTTGTAGTAAACTGCTGAGTCAATACATTTAAAAACTCACCAACTGTTTCTTATTTCTGTGTAGTTAAGAACCTGTTAAGGGTTACACCCTTCCGTATTTACAGTGTTAAGGCAAACATGGTTATGGGAAGCAATTCCATTTAAAATTTAAGGTGTGTATTCTGCGGTATCACGGTATTCTTTTGGCATATTTGCTTTTGTGTGTGTGTGCAAATGTGGCTGGAAGCTGGAGAGCTGCCCTCCTGGTGATGGGTACAGCAGGCAGCTTCCTTGCAGAACCTTCTCCCAGCCTTTCCCTTGACCTAATCCTCGATGCTCCTGGGAATCAGCAAGTCCTTCTGTCCCCTTTGATGGCTGAAATTGTAGCTGCAGCAAGAAGTTGCTGTTTATTGAGATGAAGAGAGAAACCACACCAGAAATGGCACTGGGAAATAGCTCCTTACCCTCTTCGTGTATTATTGTCCCCTTTATCTCTCTGTGGGAATTCAGGAAATTCTCAGATGACCACAGAGGGTAAAGGGAGAGGAAACAATGCTTCCAGGTCCAGCACGAGCTCCCTGCAGTCATGGGGGGAGTTCTGCTGAAACAACATCAATGAGCATCTGCAAAGCTTATAAAAACTGCTCCACAAATGTACACACTGGAATGGAAATGGTGTTTCTTCCAGCAGTTTTTAAAACATTTAATAGATTTTAGATGGGGCCATCAGCACAGACACATTTGGAGTAAGGTGATTTTTCTTTTCACATCAGAGCTGTGAGTCATAATTCAATGCCATATAAAAGGGTTTTCAAAAACTCTCTTCTGGCTTCCCAAAATTTGCACGTCAAAGACAAAATAATAAATGTCTTGTGGTTTGGGTGTTTGATTGTAAACAGTCAAGAACCTTCACCCCATCATGCCTTTTTGTTTCCTACTCTCATGGATGATGTTTTGGCCAAAGCCAAAAGCCAGTTCTAAATAGCTCTGTTTCCACGCTCCCTCTGTCTCCTCCTTTCACCTTTTGGATAAGTTAAGAAAAAGCAGCTGTTTGGGAAGGGTGACAAAACTCAAGAACTATCTGTGGGACAGGGCAGGGTTAAACAATGTGGAAACATGTAATTTCTAGGGTGAACTACTAAAGGGAGAACTGGGATCAGGATTGTAGTTAGGAAGAAATGTTTTGGGTTTGTTTTTTTCTAATGGATAAGATAGAAGATGGGAATTCATGCCTTTTGTTGTCTTGTATCTTCTCTGTCTGGTTTCTTCTATCTTTTGACCCTTAACATAAATATTGCAGCAAATAAACTGATTTATAAAATTTATCCATGTCATTGGTACTGCAATTGCTCTTTCTATTTTGCAGTGGTTAGTTACCATTTAGTTTTTAAAAATCAGCATTGAGACATGATTTTGCAGGGCATCTTAGGAACAACCTGAGGAAAGCCACCAAATGGGAGGTTCTCAATCCAAAAGGGAAAAAAAAAAGAGACATAATGCCTGGACTTAGGCTGTGCTTGTACATGACCTGTGGGTTGAGTTCTTCAGCCCTGTCAAGACTGAGGTTTGTGGTGGGTGTTGGTACAGAACAAGATTTTGGATGATGGCACTTACTTGTATTCACACTGAGGCATGAAATGACATTCAGGAATCGGCAGTGAGGTGACAGCTCAGGTAAGAGTTTCCAAAATTCCCAGTCTGCTCTCACAGATTCACTCAAGGTCTTCGTGCAGTACTTACCTTTTTCCTGTGCATAACTCTCCTCCCACTGGATTTCATGGGGATTCTGGTGGCCTTTATACCTTTGCAAATCTCCACCAATGATATTTCTTTGATGTATAATCCAGTCCAAAGCCACTATGAAATTTAACTTGACTGTCTTTAGGGCTTTTGAAAACCATGGATTATAGAAAAGTTAGTAATTATCAATTGTTTTATTGTAAGAACATTTGCCTGGGAAAAGGGCTTTATGTGGTTTCTGTTTGGAGTAACAACCTTAGGCTGAGTTTTAGGGATGTTACAGTAAGAATCCAGATGTTTCTCAGAATGAGAATGAAATTACATTTGGTCGCCCGTGTCAAAGATACTCTGATCATCTTATTTTGGTTCATTAATTGTGTTGATGCTTGAAGCTTAGATTGGGAAAAAAAAAAAAAAAAGAACAAGTCATAATTTGGATGTACTTATTAGAGATTTGTGATACTGCCAGTATTTCATTCCTTGAAGCATGCAAAGTGCTTTTGGACTCTTCAAGTCCAGAGCTGAATAGGATTTTCCTAGATCTAATTGCAATCCTAGATTGCTGTGTCCCGTGTTAAACATGGAAAACTGTACAGGGGGATTTAATTTTCTTTGCTTTAAAAGAGCTGTTCCTGCACAGTAGCAGGGAACAGACTGCTTGGACAGCAGGTGGGACACAGGGAATACAGGTGAGAACCAGAATCTGGATTTTACTTGAACAAATTAAGAGTTGCAACTAAGGAAAAAGAGCAACATTTCATGGTAGGATGTTGGAGAAAAATATGATAAGAAACCAAGGGGGTGCTTGATATGAAAGGTCTGAGGGAAGGATGTGGGCTTGAAGAGAGAAGCAGGATTGCAATAAGGAGCCTGGAATCTGGGGACACTTGGATACAGAGGCTGAAGAGGAGCTAGAACATGACACAGGGGCAACCAAGAAAGAGCTTTGTGACTGCAAAGAGTTGGAGTTTTGCCAGGGTGAGGCTTCTGCGTTCCTAGGCAGAGAGACTGAGATAGGGATGGGGAGGCAGAATGGGAACTGGGGTTATGTTACCTTTAGATGAGCTGGTAAGTTTTGCATTGAAAAACGCCCAGCAGTTATTCCCTTGATCAAGCAGCATCTTCATGTCTTCAGTTTGCGCTGGGTGTAGTTCTGCAGAAGGATCAAGCCCAGCATTCCAAAAGTAGCAGGAGCAGGTGTAGATAGAGGAGAGCCCTATTGCTGAGGAATCTCTGCACATCCCTTTGTAACCAAAGGCTTCCCATTCAGCTGCAAATTGCATCTCACCCCCAGATAGTTGCTCTGGCAAGAGAAGGTGATGATTTGTGTAATGGCTCGCTTGAAACAGGATAAAAGGGCATCTTTCCATTTGTTTAACAATTGCAGGGGGATACTCCCAGCATCTCTGGCTGCTGCTTGCAAATGCAGAACGATGCTCCAGCGAGCCTGGCTCTGTGTGTGCCACTTCTGAGCTGAATCATCAGCATCACAAACCACATTCAATGCTTCACTCCGAGCGCCCCTGGTATTTCTGCAAGGGAAGTTACAGTCACACTGGGTGGAGGAACCTCCCTGTCTGGCTATGGGGATAGTGAATACAAGGAAATGCTTGCGGTTCTGGTCATGATGGCATCGTTTGGTATTCCTCTGCTATTTTTTGCCCTGATGCATTTCATTTGGCAGTCGAGAATTTCATGGCAAACACTCTGTAAGATGCAAACGCTCTGTTCCAATGTTTTATGTTTTGGAATGTTAATGGATTTTGTTGTTGGTTTTTTTTTTTTCCTTCCCTGCTGAATGTTTCTTTCTCTTGTGGAGGTAAAGCTGTATGTGAACTGCATACTGAGGGGGCTGCTGCCCAACTGAGGCAGCCACACAGATGCTTTTAGTGTTCCTGAGCATCATGAGTGGGCTTTGGGAGCTGCTCACAGCCCCTCCTGTCCAAGACTGGAGTGTGTTTTCCTTTCCACTCTCTCTCTAAACATTATGCAACATGCATGTGATCCCCAAAAATGTTTATTAAGATTCAGATGAGGAAAATCATTATTTATTCTGGTCAGCAGCCATGTAGCACTGGAGAACGGACAGTGCTCTGCTTTACATTCTGCTACAATTGCCATCTCCTTTTTTTTTTTTTTTTCCCCCCCACTCCAGCATTTTCAGCCAAGGATGAGAAATACTTGATGCTCACAGTCTCTGTTCATGTTCTCTTTAATGGGACTTTGGGGGCCTGTAGGGAATATTTTGTGGGTCTCGCTAAGTGTAAGTTCCTGTGTATTGTGATGAGAAGTGCATATTACTCAGATTTTTGTGGGCTTCATTGTATTGGCCTAAACTTTGCCCCTGTACCACTGTGACCCAGCTTCCTGGCAACTTCTGAATCGAGGCCCTTTCATCCCAGCTGTGTGATAGATCCCAAGCAGGAGCGTGGAGTAAATGTGGTTTCTTATTCATGAATTAAGCCTTAAATGAATTGAGCAACACTGGTGTATTGTAAAAGGCAAGGAAAGATTGAAAAGGTCTTTTTAGAGGACCAGTGTTGAAGGTGTTTGGATTGAGACAGAATAACTTGGAGGAGTTACAGCTGGGAGGATCAGTTTATTATTTCTTCAGATTTTTAAGGCCTCCTTTCACTTATTAATAAATTCTAGTCTGCTATCTTTACCTATCTAATTTTGAAGAAAAATAAAAATGATCTGTGGCATAATTCTCCTTTCTTTAGTCTCTGTTGATGAAAGCAGTGCTTACATGCAACTTAAATAATGAAGGCTTCCAATGTGCACTATTTATATTCCCCCTTGTCTATGCCTATGCTTTTGTGAAAATTAGACTTAACTGAATGTATTTTCATTTCCTCTTCAGTATTTCATTAATACACAACCACAGTTTATTGAATTTTACACAGAACAAAATGCAGCCATATAATGAAATCGGTGCAATGTGGAATGTTAAGAAATAACCCTTTTTGCTTTCTGTGGTCATGACATCCTTACGTGAATTTTGAGAGGGCCTCAATTTATCTTTCAGCCACCACCATTCTCTGTGTCTTCAGTTGAAATTTTGGAGTGTCTGTTGCTTGGGATAACCAGGTGTCTCACGAGGAAGACATTTATGTAAGAGGTAGTGGCATTCTGTAGCTGCCATGTAGTCTGGAGGAAACCTTGGATAGTTAAGAGACAAGTGGAAATAAGAGAGCAAATGAACATCCACAGTCACTCCTGTGCTTCTTGGTGGTTTTGAGTGCCACTGCATGGCTGGAATGCCTTCAAACCCTGCTTGTCTCCAGCATTTTGGGTTGGTCTTGGCTACTGCTCTGGTGCTAAGAGCTATTCAAATACTAGCCAATATTCGAATTAAACCCACTCTGTCTGTTCCAGGTGACTACTGTTTTCATCACAGACTTACTGTCACACTTTCAGTTGATTTTAGGCTGCATCTGATATGTTCCCTTGAATGAGCAGGACCTCCTTCTGACCTCCCAGTGAGATTCTGTGCGCTGGAAGGGGTCATTTTTAATTTATCCATGGTTTTAGATGTGTTGTTTCGAATTTATGCAGATAAGAGGCGTACTTAGGTGTTCAGGAAGGCTGTGGGTGTATTTCAGGTACTGTTTCAGCACTGGCCAATGGATACCTTGTAAAAATATATAAACTCCCCACCTGTAGCCAGTAATTTTGTGTGGTTGATCAACGAGTCCTGTATGCCTGGGTCTGGGGTGCTTCCAAGGGGGAAGTGAACGAAGGGAACATGGAGTAGGGCTGGATGATCTCAAGAGTCCCTTCTAAGCTAAACAATTCTGTTTGTGGAGGCTGTGTGGGCAGAGCAGGGCCCCTCGTGCTGCTCTACCTCACTCCTCTCCTCTCTGAATGCATCAGAACCTCCAGAAGCAAATGTGAGGTCAGTGGGCTCTTGCAGGGAGCTTTTGGCTTTAGGCTTTAGCTGTTGAGGAGCTTTAATCAAAACATCTTCTCCCTTTTCATCTCTTTGCTGTTTTGTAGCAAAGAGTTAAATGATGTGAGAATTCTTCTCTTGATTCAGTGTCTCAGCTGAGTTACTGATGTAATACCCTGGGGAACCCTGAGTTTAAAATACTCTATTGCTGTCATTAGAGCCTTATATTCCATGTATTTTCATGCTGTTCTCAATCCCTGCCTTTCCAGCCGTTAATGCCACACAAAGCTTTCCCTTGGGAAAGTGAGCAGAAGCAGCCTGGAGCTGACACTGGGGACCTCTGGGGAGCCAAACAGAGAAATGGAAACCGAGTGTAGCATGCACAGTTTCTAGATGAAACAGATATCTTGTGGAAAGTGGATTACTTTTTTTCCCAAGCAAACCTTCCCTTCTATTGCTGCCACTGTAGCAAATCCATTTGCTAGTGGTACAAAGAAAAAAATAAATTAGTTTAATGCACACAAACCTGACTCTCAGAGTTTCACAGGCCTTCCTGTGGCTTTTGCTTCTGCCAAGTAAAGACACAAACATCTGAAGATTTGACTCTGTGAAAACATATGATGATAATAAACCAATAAAACTCATGTTCATGGCAGTAACTCTTCTAAGTGGACTTTGAAGGGACTGTGATTTAACCAGGGGTAAATCCCACCTGTATCACCTTTAATTTTCTGAAAGTATCTTTACCTCTGCCTGTGTGTGTGCACTGGTCACTTCATTTGCTGGTAATGGTACATCCATAGAGGGGAGGAAGGTTTCCTGTGCAGTTTATTTCAACAAACTATTGTGTATCAGAATAGATGCCTGCATTCCTTTGCAATTTAGTTTTCAGCAGTTTGTCCGAAGAAAAATAGAAGATGAAATAGCGGAAACATCCAACTTCCCTGTATCAGGAAATCATATGTAAAAGTGTTGTTATTGCTGGCTTAGCCCAATCTGCTGTTAGCCCTGAATCCTTGTTAGTGACCTGATGAGACCGGATTTCATCCCGTCTACCTGCTGGGTGGAAATGCATGTCACAGCAGCAAAAGCATCTGCTTCCTCTAGTTCAAAGCTTTGGCAGTGGTGTGTTTGATTCTTAAATTGGTCTCAGAAGTTGTTTGGCAAGTGTGTGCTTAGTCATCTGTATTTTTATTTTTGGTTCGTGTCACTCAGTAGCAGCCCTTGGTTACATTCTCCCATTAAAAATGCACAGGTTTGCTGTCTTTTGTAGTTTTGAATATCTCTGAGTTTGAATGGTTCACACCCTGAACATCTGGTTGGCAATAAGAAGTGAAGAAGCTTTTAATTCACAGAGCTGGAATGATTTGAGACGAGCACCAATAACTTCCCCGCCTTCTCAAAGAAAAGAGAGTTTATGAATGGGTGAGTCATATTGGTGCAGACGGTGACATCGAAAATAATACCTAATAGAACAAATATTTAAAGTGACTTTCACCTGTGAACAGATATACCAGGTGTCTCTCAGCAAACTGAACACTGTGACAGGCAGGAAGACGTGCAACTGGGTGATACCTGGTGCATGAAGTACTTTCCCAGTCCTGCCAAGTTTTGGAGCTGTGTGCCAACAAAATACCTCATCATCCTTCTGCTGGATGATACTCTGCCTCTTCAATATTTGGGCTGTATCTGTTGCTAATAGGCAGGTCTCCCTGTAGTAGTGTCAGTGGCTCTGGAAGCAGCTCTTTGTTTTTCTGGACTTCTGGCAGTTCTTTTGCTCCCGGTGCCTTGTGCACTAATAAGGATTTATGGGCAAATTTGTTTTATGAAATAATACGTGACCATGTTGAAGAAGGACATGAAAAGTCAGCAAGTCTGTATTGGGAAAGACTTGAGTGGTCACCTAGCCCAAACCTACCATGTGTTAGTCACCCAATGTACTCCTCTGTGGGCATAGGTAAAAATAAGAATTCAATGGAAGAGCTGCTACTGAAATTGGGTATTTTGTAACCAGAAGCACACGGCACTGACATGACTAGATTGACACCCTACACTGTAAAAATATTTGCAATAGTTTAAAAGACCTTTTGTGGAAATATTATCTGCCCTCTCTTTTACCTTTTATCATCACCCCATTCTCAAAAAAGTAATTAAAGTGATGGGATGAACCTACTTGTTTAGATAACTGACCTCTCTTTGGTTCTGCTGTCATATCGTGCACATGGTTAATCATGAGAAGCTTCATCTTGCTTTGAGAGATAATAAGGGCCATTGAACTCTAAAAATGTGGTGTCACAAAAAAAGAATGTGTTTGTACTATTTCCTATTAGCTGTGATGCCGGCACTATAAAAGCTTCTGTACATGTTACACTGTTTTATGTTTTAGTTGTGAGCACAAGACACTGCTCATTAGAGAAACAGGAATATCAAAACAGCGTTCTGAAATCATTTTGGTGGAAACATCCACGGAATGTATTATCCATACATAAATAACACTAGTGGCATTATTCATTCTGGCCTTATTTATTCAGAAGACATTATCTCTTGAACTCTGTAACCAGGCAGGACTCAAAGGCAGCAGGGTGGGAATGGCTGAACTGCAAAAGAAAAGAGAATTCTTCAAAAATAAGGTTGCAGCAGCACTGTGAGAAATGGTAACACAGTTTGTGGCGATGCAGAGTGTAATACTTACAATTTGATAACTTGCGTGTAAATCTTCTGAACACTTTATAATGGCAGCTCCAGCTGCTTGTGTTTGGGTCCTCTCAGCTCTTGAATCAACCTGACACCTTTCTAAGACAAGAGGTTGCTGTGAAGAGATGCACCAGTTCTTCAGTAAAACAGTAAAAACTGAGTTTTCCTTACAGATTTGGGCTGTTGCTGTGTTGTTGGAACCCCTGATTCTGAACAGGATCTAAAATGGAAATCCTGAGCTGGTTTTGACCATACTGCAAGGCCGGGGGAGAAATCCTGCTGCCCTTCTCTGGGACAGCAAGTAAAAGATCCTCTATGATTTTGATAATTTGGAGCTGTCTGGGAAGAAAAGTACCTGATAGCTGGACCTCGTCACTAGATCAGTTTTCTAAAATTTCTTCAGTGTGTAGGAACAAAACCAGCAGGGTTACCTGGGGTGCAGGGCATAAAGAAGATAAAGAAAATGTAATCAGTATTGCACCAATTCAAGCTGCTAAATTGTGTCTTGAAACTGGAAATAGTGGAACACCATCTGCACATCTGTAGATGCTGATTATGGGCATGGATGATTTCTTCTAACTTTTTTCTGTTGTTTTTGTTTTGGTTTTTGTTTTGTTTTGTTCCCTACAAGGCTTTGATGTTTGTACACTAGGGCTATGATTTTATACTGGGGCACTTATTTTTGTGATTTCTAAGATTTCCTCAAAATTCTGCTTATAATGACTCCAGCAACGTGCTTTCCTTCTGACCTGTGGCCAGACCTGCTTCAGGTAACCAGCTGCTAATGGCAGTTGTCAGGGAGCAGCAAACAGCTTAAACTGAGAACTTCTTATAAGAAATGAATCACCTTTTTCTTAACATTCAGGTGAGATTCTCCGTTTTCATGAGCTGGAAAAAAATCAGGAAGATTAGCTTGTTATAGCCCTTGTAACTCTCTTGGCTTTAGCAGAGCCTATTTTAAAAGAGTTACAAGTGCTGCGATAGCCAGTCGGGAGAAAACAAAGTACCAAAAAAAGGGTGTTATTTAAGTTGTCCCACTCGCTACATAACTTACAAGTTAATCAGTGTTTCAGAGTTCAAAAGAGAGGAAGGTCAACATGAATTCTGATAAAGTTTACCTCGCATCAGTAAGTTTCACAGGCTGGAGAGAGAAGATGTGTAGTAATTCCCCAAAAAGTCAAGTTAAGGGGATGGGGATACAGGTCATATGGACCCCTGGCTAAAAAACTGCAGTGGGTTACTTTTGAGAAGAGTTGTAGTACAGATGGAATATTTTAATAGTTCCTTGTTTTCATTTTCAGTAGGATTTCCTCCTTTATTTTTGTGGACAGGCTCCAGAAGGTAAAACATGCGTGGCCGCACACACGGTGCTGTGACAACAGTGAAAGCAAAGCTTTGGAGTTAAATATTCAAAACTCTTTATTACTTCTGAAGTTAAGTGGCTTGTTTAATTCCGATGAACTAAGCACCATGACAGAAACAAAAACTGGGGAAATTCAAGGCCCATTAAAGCCAGAGGAATTTTCCCAGGCTTTTGCTAAAGGCCTTCTCCACTTGCAAGTCGTCCACCTGACTTGATTTATGGTGTTGAGGTTCTGTTGCTGATTTGCTCTTGGTTTAGGATGTGGGACTCAGCAGGGCAAAGAGATTCTCTCCTAGCAGGGAAGCAGAGTCTCTTTTGCCATCAGAGCAGAACATGACTGACAACACATTGCAGTGAGAAATGGGGCATTTTAGAGGTCTCCTAAAACCTTAATAATTCTGTGATTTTTGCAAAGAGCTGCATCTGGAGATGCTGCAAGCAAACCCTTCCATTACTCAGAAAAGGAACCTTCAGCAAAATCTGATCTCTTACAGTTTGGGCATTCAATGCTGAAAGTTGTCTTGACAACAAATGTATTTCCCAAATGATTTTTTTTTTTCCCCCTAGCAGGAAACATAGTTGATACAAAAGTCAGAATGACGTCAGAAAATATGGAAAGTCTGCTAGTTAACCCGGAGTTCAGAGATTTGCTTAGAAAGATGGATCTGTAATAGAGATCTCCTTGGGCTGGGGGTGAAGAGGATGAGTCCAGGAGACTGGATTTTGGGACATAAACAGGTTCTAATACTTTTTTTTGGCCACATGTGGAAGAAAATGCAGTTCATTGAGAATATTGACATTGGCCTGTTCTGTTGGAGGTACTGGCAAGTCTCTCTTCATAATTATACTGTACATCTCCAGGTTTCCCCTCATGTTTTTTTCAGAGCTGTAGTTTTTCCATCTAAATATACATGATCAGCTAGTTGCTGAAATAATCCAAAACAGATTTCATGAGGCAAATGCATTGGTTGGGATTTTAAATGCACTTATCCCTTAGTAAATAACTGTCCTGCACAAAAACATCGACTTTGTTTCAATAACTAGAGATGAATTTATTCCAGTTAAGGTGGGTATCTCTATAGTTCAGCTTGCTGTTCTGGAGATGCAATGATCAAAAATAGGATTTTTTTTTTTTTTTAATACTTGGTGGAATATTTGTTGACCTGTCATCATAATGAAAAAATAAGTCCAGCTCCAGTTGAACTCATCCACTGTTGTTCCTTAGAAGTTTGTCTGAAAATCTATTTTCTCAACTCTTAATTTCAGCTTGCTGTCAGCACTGTAGATAACATTTGCCTTGAGTCTTGTTTCAGCTGTTGTGAATTGGAATTACTAGACTGCTTTTGTATGAGTACCTTCAGGATTTGCTGCTCCAAAGCTGCATGTCTTGTCCATTTGTGTAGCAGAGGGAGCTGGATTTGATCAGAAGTGAGTGGGTCTAGTTTAGTGCTGATCTCCTTCTGTACACCTCTGTGAAATGGAGGGATCTTTGCACCAATTTACTGGGCACGCTTCCCTGCAGGATTCCTGAGACAACTCTACTCCCTGAGCAGAAGCAATCATTGCATTTTAAGCCAGGAGCTGTTGAGATGCTCCAGGTTTCTCCCTGGGCTCCCCTCGCAGAGAGCTCTCCCCCTGAAGAGAATCCCCACGTCAGACTGGGAGTGGGTGATGAAGCAGCACCATGTGAGCTCCAGGGCCTTCCCCCAGTAGTTCCTGGGCTGGATTGAGCCAAGCCAGAGGTTTAGCTGGATATTCTGTAGGTGATGAGGCAGTGGCCATGCTTTTAACACTGTCTACCAGCACTTCTTCTGCAGAAGGACAAAGTTCCTTCAGCTGTGTCTCAGGCAGCTGAATTTGTCTGTTGTAGCAGTTGGTAAATAAACCTCAGATGGATCTTTCCGATCAGGAGAGGGTTTAAAAGAGGATTCCAATATCAAAACTTTCTTGATTTCTCCCATGTACACCTTCAGCCTGCCATAGTGTCCAGAGAAGGCTTTTCTACCTGTGAAATATTTTTGTGTCTGGCTTTCAAATTCCTTCTGCGTTCCTCTTGGCATTCCTAAAGCCATAAAGTGTATTTTCCCCTCTTATTTCCTTCTGGAGGCAGAAATCAGGGGCCAGCCCTGCCAGTAGGGGTCAGGGGATGCCTGAGCTAATCCTGCCTTGGGCACTAAGGGAGAGGTGGTGGTGTGACAAAACTGGGACACCCAAACCTGCAACCACTTTTGCACAGAAATGGACGGTCTTGTTAAACTCTCATTGAATTTGATGCTTGTACAGACTGTGCACAAAGATATTTAAATTCCTTTCTGCCTACAATACAGGTGCCTCAAAAAGGCAGAGCCCCATTTAGGGGTTTAAAAGGTCTGAACTCCTCTGGTTTTTGTTGTTGTTGGGGGGGTTGGTTTGTGCTTTCTGTTGTTGTTTGGGTTTTTTGTTTTTGTTTTGTTTTTTTTTAAGAATTGATACAAAAGAAGCCTCCACTTAGGTGAACTCCACATGTTACATGGCTATGGAGGACACATGGGATGTGAGTATATGCCATGTCACTGACCTCAAGGGCCATTCTCTAAATGCCAAGTTTCCATACCTCCCCAGTAAAAAAAAGGGCAGATTTTGTTCCACCCTTCTAATTTTTAAGGGATAATTTAAATTCTGCAGGCACATCCACCTTTCAAAATCAATCTTGAACTCAAACTGTTTCACTGTTTGATGTTGAGAAGTATGTGTGGGACACGCAGGAACCGCATTCCATGGCTGCCACGTCATCAGCTCGTGTTCCCATTTGGAATAGGAGCTGTGTGCAGATCCTTCTCTTTAACCTGCACCAGCACCTCAGGTAGAACACAGATTTCCTCTGAGTTACACAGTCCTGTGCAGAAGAGCAATAAATCCTTAAGCATCATTAAACTTGAGTGTATGTGCACACACATACAAGCTCATGCAGTGTAACTGTTTATCAATCACCATCTCTCTTTGCTGTGCTGCCTTTTTTTTCTTTCCCTTTCACTTTTTCCTTCTATTTTTTTTTTTTCCCCCCAGTCTTCCCTTAGGAATTGCTTTTGAAGGTATTTTGATTAGTTATGTAACTAGCCACTTGTACAGTTAAAAGCAAACTTTCAGGTCACATACCGTGTGTTTACTCTTTGGCTTTAGGAGAGCTTCATTCAGAAGAAATTGCTATTGTTTCTTTGCCTTCCCATGGGAAAGCTTTAGTTTTGGAAAGCATTCAACAAATGTAAGGTATGCAAAGAATACTGTAAAGACAGTTCTTGGGTTTGCCAAACTTTTTTTTTTTCAGTGAGTAGTTACCAATTACTTTCCTCTGTATGAAGGCAGAGGTTTTTCCTGTGCATGCTGCCATGGGCTGAGCTTTGATTTCTTGATGACCCACAAAATTGATAAACTGTCAGTGCCCTCTCCTCTCTTTCCTTCCTATCCTCCTGTCCCAGACTGTAGCAGCTTTCAAAAAAAATAAAAACAAATGGCTTATTTTAGCCAATTCTGAGTGACTGCCACAGCCATTCTTGAGAAAAAGCTAACACCTAGAAATACAGTCGTACAATTGTCTGAACTGGTACATTTTTGTGCTTAAATCTGCTCACCTCTCTTTTACTTCTGGTAAAAGGGATGTGTATTTCAACAATAGGTAATTTATTAAGGTTGGGAATTCATTGGAGACCTGAAGATGCTCGTGAATAACTTAACATTGGTTTTCATCAAGAAAATGTTCTTTAGATGCCTTGCCCACGGTACTTCAGGAATAGTTTTTCTGAATGTCTGTCATATCATAATAATCCCATCGCTTTTTGATTATAGATTTAATGCACAGTTGCACTGATTTTGAAATACTCATTTCTATAGCAACAAAACACCTCTAGCAGCGACTGAAGGATTAATCTGGGTTGTGAAACGTATCATTTCACTTCAAGTGGATGTGTAAACTCTCTGGTTTGTTTTGGTTCCAGGCTGAATTTCTCAATTATTTAATCTCATGTTATTATAGTGATAAGGTACTTCCTAAAGAAAATTCTGAGTGTAGCTCGTGAAGATAATTTTTGAACACTTAAACCACAGAGAGATGAGCTTCTCATCTGAACATGATATATATTTTTTTAAGCATCTTATGCTAGATTTGTGGGGAGAACAACTTGATTTTTAACAGATGTAAATCAGAATTTCCTGTAAAATACAACAAATTATTATATGGTTGCATAAAATCAACGAATTGGTGCTATCAACGTATCTTTTTGGTAAATATCAATCTTGTAAAATCCAAATGTTGTCTTCTAAATGGCACAGTGGAAAATCAACAGGCACTTCCAATTGCGTCAGTAGAATGAAACTTTTTCAGAATTATGCTCTTGCTCTAGTATAAACCACAGCATGAAAATAAATGTGGTGATTGCATCCCCTGTTACAAAACAAACAAAGAAATCCATCAAATACTCCACCTTATACCTTGCCTGTTGATACAATTGCAATGTGAATAGAAGAGCCCCTTAAACGTAACAGGTAACATTTCCTAACCATGTGAGAGGCTGTCATGAGGAAGCACTTGGGCACCACAGTTACATAAACTCTTTTCTATTTAAAGTCTTGAAGCTCTGCATAACTGTCATGCGTGTGATGACCTTTCCTTCTATTGCTGTATCCCAGCAGCTGAACTTTGACAGGCTGCATGGGACACCTCTGCTCACTGCTGATTCACCTCTTCTTCTATGTGCTAAAAAAACCTCTCTGAGTAGAACTGCCCAAATTCTCAGGGAGTGAACTTGTTCCTGGGCGACCACAACTCATATCTTCTCTATTTGTGTTGCTGGAGGTGACTGAAATACGGCATCCAGCTTGTCCCACAATTCATGTTCTCTTTGGTTTATTGTCACTGACTACAGGTTTTTGTGGATTATCTTGCCATAGATCATCTGGTCTGTGTTTAAAACTAACAGCATTTTGAAGCTGTCAGGGAAAAGTTTCATCATTACTGATGGCAGTGTTCTTAACTTGGGCTAATGTGACCTGATTTAGCTCAGAAAGAAATCTCACAGCTGCCAGTCTGCTGGGAATGCATGATTGTTGCATCTGTCACTGTCTTGAAAGCTTTTGATTGTATGTTGAGTGAAAGACTTTACAGCACTTGGGCTTGGGAAGAGCAGGATAGGGTTAGCTGGGGGCAGCTAATCCCTGGAGCCAGGTAAGGACTCCCCCAGCCAGGCTGTGATGCCTCTGTTTAACAAGGCACTGTAACACAGCCTGGGAGAAAGTTTGAGGGTGGGGATGGGTTGCAGTGCTGCCAGAGAGCTGGGTGACTTCCCAACACCTCTGCTGATAGCTGGGGTTTGCTCTGGTCCTGCTCTGAAATGAGCAGTCCCACTGAAGCACCTTATGCCTCGTCCTTTTATCCCTAGGGCAGAACGAACTGCGAGCCTCGGAGGGAAATAAAGCAGGAGCATAATGAAGGTGTGGGTGTTTGTGTATATAAAGCAGGGACTCCATATCAAATGACCCCGAGGGGAAGCTAACCATTCCCAGGCAGAGGTGTGGTGGGAACTCAGATAAAGGTCTGTGCATAGCCTGCAGGAAGAGCAGCTCGGTGTAAAATCTAGTTTATTTAAACTCCTCACGGTCTTGCAGCCTCTGGTGCTGTGGCAGACCCTCCATAAGCCAGGACTGAGACCTGCTTGCAGGTAGACCCCAGTGGAACTCTCAGGTCAGGGGTGCTCCACTACAGCCATTGTGTGATGTCACATACGTGTCACCTTTTCAAGAATGTGCTAATTATGTTCTTTTCCTAAATTCTTTGTGTCACTGCTCTTTTTGCCAGCTTGTGTGTTTCAATGAGACCAAAGGATTTGTGTCTCCTGACCTTTAAAACCCACACTCTGGGATTTGCTTGCGATATATTGATCTTCCCTATCAGTGTCTCTGCCCAAAAAGAGAGGAACAGAAAACAGAGCCTTGCAATAAAATTTTTTTGTGAGGGTCCATTTTAAGCCTTGATGAAGGATATTCAGTTATTCTGAGGATATCCTTACTCTGAGGAAAAGTGAACAGGCTGCCTCCTCTCACCCGCTGTTCTAGTTTTATAGAATGCTTTGCTTTAATCATGACTTAAATAAATAAACAATATATCTGTGAAATACTCCAGATACCGAGAACCACATTGTAGTGCAGTAGCTTGGGAGGTGGAGCAATAGAAATTGTTTCTCCTGCTTCCTTATTAAACTAATTGTTACCAGTCCTCACAGGATCATGTTATCCCTAGGTGGGGCGGGGTCAGAAGTGTCTGAAAGGACTTCTCTGGGTCTTGCATTTCTGTTTTGTCAAGTGTAAAAACTGCTCTGATCTGACCAGAGTTCTTTAAATCAGTATCTTATCATCAGGCCTCACGTTATCAACCAGTAGGAAGTACAGCAGGGTTTTATGAATGGAGCCACATAATGAATTTGGCTGTTTGAGTCTGAGAAATTATGGGAAGCTGCTGAACTGGAATTGCAATAATCCAGAACATGCATTGAGTTTCCTGGTCTCATTAACACTGAGGTTCATTGTATGAGGCTGCACAGAGCTTGGGTCAACAATTTTTATCTCTTACATAGTAGGAGAGATTCAGTGATCCATTTCCCTAACAAAAAAATCATTTATAAATTAAATCAAATACCAACGGGTAGTGTTTAGGAAATGTTTTCTGGCAAATGGGAGGTCATGGTTCAACACACTGGAATCAAGCAGAGAAGGGGAAATGAGTTTGATTTTTCAGCAGTGCAGGTGACCACCAAGTCAGTGGTATTTGGGGTTAAAGTATATTTGATTCTTCCCTTTAAGTTTGTTTAACTGTAAATAATAATAAGTTATCAAGGAAACTGTGGATTTTTAAGAAGGAATGTGTGTCTTTTTACAACGATGCTGTTCAGGGAGTTGCAAATTCTATCCCATGATGCAAATATTTGAAGTAGATCAACCAATATCAACATGACAAAGTGGAATTTCTTTCCTTCTTCCTTTCTTTCCACGTTCCCACAGTGCTGTGGAGCAGCAGTTTCTAAACTGTCATCCCAAGTAAAGTCATTATTGTTCTGAAGGTTAAAAGTACAACCAGTGGAAATTTGGTTGGAGTTTGCTACAAGGCAGGTGTAGGATACCTACCACAGTAGGTGCTGGTAGAGTTGCAGTGGGAAAATGTAGGAAGTGAAGGAATTTGGCTGGGACTCAGGTCCCCTAAGTTTAGGATCTGATGGGCTTGAGGAGAGAATGGAAAGATCTGAGTAAGCATTTTCATAACAGAATTGACGAATGTGCTGAGCAGCTCTGTTCTTTAGTAGCTTTGCCAGTCAAACCCTTCATTTTCTTTTCTTTTTTTTCTTTTTTTTCTTTTTTTTTTTTTTTTACAATGGACTGAAAATAATATCTTCTGTGGAATGTGACATTTGAAGCACAAACATTTTCGTCTTTGTTCTACCAGAAGAAAATAACAAAAGTGAAATTTTCTTTGAATGGAATTGATTTTATTTATTTGTTGGGTCATCAGCCGTACCAAAACACCAATGTTTCATGAAGCCCCATTCATTGCATCAGTGTGCTGCAAAAATTCAACCATTTGTTTATTTAAGGTACCTCCTGTAAAAACCTTGATGCGTTAGTTGAAACTTACAGGAGGTAACGAAGCTTTGAGCGTTGGTTTTAATCTATTCAAATGCTCCAGCATGTATTTAAAGTGCCGAAATTCAAATGTCTAAATTTCAGAGTTCTAAGACAATAAAAGGGGTGTGCAGAGTTGGAGCAGAGGTGCACCTGAGTACACCGAGTCTGATAGTGGAAGAGAAAAAGAACATGGTAAGTGTAATGGTGACACTATTTCAGAATGCTCTCCTGAGCAGAAGAACAAGCAATATTAGAAATCTTATTTCTCAAAGGTTTCCACTTTTTTTTTTTTTTCCGAGCAAACCCTTTAGCTGCAGTTCTATCCTGTGGTAAGGAATTCCCCAGCTTAAACACACTGAAAGAAGAGAGATCTTCTTTTGTTCATCTTAAATGTGTCACCTGCAAGTTTAATTTCTTAGTTCTCATATTGGTAGCTACAGGGAGTAATTGTTTGCTGTTCACCTTTTGCATGCTGGTCATGATTTGAGACATCTTGACCCTCATAATTACCTGTTTTCCAGCCTGAGGACTCCTAGACTGTTGTTATTCATTGTGTGGAAGCTGGTCCTTGATCATGACTATCACTTTTCTTTCTCCATTGTACATTTTATAAGACAGGCTAAACAAAACTGCAGTATTTAACCCGTGGGCACATCATGGATTGTTTAACAGGGAATGTTGTTTCTTTCCTATGATCTGTCTATTTGTTTTGTGACTATACTAGTAGAATTCCAGCCTGTGTTATGGCTGATGTTGTGGAATGAATTCACTACCACTTAGTGAGTTATTCAGTAGGTTCTTCCTACTGTTTACCATAAATAACCTTGTTCATCTCTGTTTCCTGCTCCAGTTTCCTCTGCTAATAACTCACACTTGTGCACTTGGCCAGGCTATTTACAGAAATCAAGTAAAATGGAAAATAAATGGATAATTAAGATTGGTTAATGTAATCCTGGTATATGGTACTAATTAAATGAATGTTTAATAACTAAAAATGATGATGTGAACACCTCATATGTCCCCTTGGTTTGCCAGTATTAGTTTCTGCACTTGCAAGTGTCATCCAGAATACTGTGAGTAGAATGATAAGTCATTGTCACCTTGGTTGTCTTTGCTCAGGTTGCTACCAAAAGCCACTTTCACTGTTAATGTGGGTGATTGCCAATAGGAACTGGCATAAACCTTCCAACTTGCTTTACATAACCCAGTGTATATCTATGCCAGCTACCAAGATCTCAACATCAGCTTGGAGATTAAAGGATCCATTGTCCATGCAAATCACAGGGTAAAAAAAATTACTTCTTAATGATATAATATCTGGCAATTGCTCTTGCAAACTATACCAGATGCCCTTATTTGTTGCTCTTTAAGAAATGTGTCTTGCAAGCATCCTCCCTGCTCTTATGCATGAACTTACAAATGTGCCTTGCAGAAGCAATTCTGCTGTATAATTGCATTCTATTAGTAACTCCTTTGAGGAGTTACTAACATCTCTTTGAGGGCAGACTGTAGCCCAAAATGAAGAACTGCACGAGATTCAAATTTACACCTTCAGACAGCAAGAACAATTTGAGACCACAAGGAGGGGAGAGAGTGTTACCTCAGCACACAACTGCTCGCTGGCTCCCTCCCCATCTCCATCTCTCTCTCTCCTCTCCCTCTCCCTTCCTATAAGACCAGATTGTTCTCTGAAATGCAGTTATGTGATTTTTTATTTTTTTTTTAGCTGCAGGCAGCTGGTTGAGTTACAAGTAAATTGCTGCTTTTCTTCCATACCTGTATTTCAGATGAGTTCACGTGGTAGAGTAGATTAGGATAAACAATGGAGGCTCTTAATGAGGGCCAGGAAGGATGGTGAGGGGAAATCACACATGAAAAGTTTGCTGCTTTTTTTTATTTTCCCACCTTACCTCTCTTGCATTTTGTGGTGGTACAAAGATATGCAAAGAGCAGAGCACTGGGTAAGTGGTGAGAATCTTTTCTTAATATCAGGTGGACAGTAGTTATTTAGTTATTAAAAGCACTCACCACAATGCATAATATCCTTTCCACATAAAAGGATATTACTGATAAATTAACCATCTTGCTACTAGAGATCTCCATGAACTCCCGTGCTTTTCAACTTACTTTTAGTCTTTGGAAGGGGAATTACTGGAATAATTTTTAGATTTTAAAAGAATAAACAACCTTTAAAAATGTCCAGCCTATTTCAGACACTAGCCTGGAGTGTTCTTTACTGGTCTTTACCTTTTCTCTGCATAAACATTCCATGTATATTGGTGAATTTAACTTTCTTATAGTATTAAGTTAAACCCTCAATTTATGCCTTTGTTTCCTGCTTCCTTTTTTAGCTTAGTCTGAGTTAAGAATTTAATGCAGGTAACAATTTGAATTATCTGGGAGTTGTCATTAAAATAGAGTCTGGGACCTTGCAATGATCTCTTCCAGTGTGAGAAATGCATCACATGGACTCTAGCATTAAAAAAATTATATAATCAACATAAAAATGTCAGCTGTTTTATAGCAGCTTCCTATTTAGGACAAAAGATTTTATCAAACATTAGTGAATTCTCACAAAGGTTCTGTGGGAGGGAAGTTATGTCGGTTATTGGAGATAACAGAGGAGATCTTTGGCACAAACTGGGAACACTCCCTTACTCCCAGTTTTGTGTGGCAACCATAAATGGTATCTCAGCTTGAGAGCACTACCTATGAAAATGTCTTTGTCAGAGTGAAAATTGTCTGGCTTCAAGCTGCTCAGACTAATTCTGACCCACAGAAAGCGACACATTTCTCATTGACAAATAAAATATGTGCTCTTAGCTTGAGAGGATTATCACTTTTCACTTATGGGGACCCTTTGGATTTTGAAGCATTCTGTGAAGGAGGAAAATAGGTGAATCAAATACTGTAACCTAAACCTGGCCAAATCTACCATTCATCCAAAAAAATCCTACTGACCTAAAAGAACTAATTGTCAAAAGAATTGCTGTTTGATTTCAGTAAGTACTGTGTTAATGAAATCTCCAGAAACTATAAACTGAGACATTAGCTTTTGTCCTCATTTCCGTCTCACTAGTACACCCCTGTGACTAAAAGTGAGGTGATTTATGATTTCCCTGCTACCTGTCTGGCTGTTACAGGGGTGCAGAAAAAGGGTTCATGAATTTAAACCTGCACATGGCCAGGAGCTCACAGTCCTGTTTATTTTAGCTGTTTGCATTTTTTATTTTTTATTTTGTTTTTTAAAGCTGCATGAAAACCTTGACGATGTGTCTGCTTGCAAATATCTGTCAGGGAGGGGAGGGGTGTTCAGCAAAATCAACTCCAACTTTATAAGCTCCGACACAGGCTGATGGCAAACTGGGAAATGTCCCTTGTCCCCAGCATCCAGGAGGAAGTACTTTGTCATATGTCAGGCTGCACTACATGGTCAGTCCAGTTAGACTTTGTCCAGTGCAGCCTGTACATGTGGAAACAGCCTCTTGCTTCCCTTTAGGGACCTATTTAAATGAAACCTAGAGGTAATAGGTTTCCAGTCATAAAGGAACCTTACATTCAAATTCATTTTTCTCGTCTGTGTTACAGTAGCTGGACTTTATTCATGCTGTTCTTCAGACACCCTGAGGAATGGGACATACACAGGCAATGTTTTACTGCAGTTATATATCTGGTTTTCATGCTTTTTATTTTTGGTGAAATTTCCCAGGAATATATCGAAAAAAAAATCCTTAAGAAATTTTTTTTTCCCTACTGTCCCATCTCTTTTTTTTTTCCTTGCTTAATTAGAAAGAAAGAAAAAACTTCAATACTTTGATGTTAGCTTTAAAAAATGTGGTTAATTTTGTTGCTGATTTGCAAGGAAATGCTCCAAATACAGGTATGGAAGAAGCTTCACTTTCACCTGTTTGAAAAAAAAAACAAAACCAAAACCAAAAAACCAAACCAAACAAAAAACCCCAAAACAACCAAACAAACAAAACCCAAACCAACCAAACAAACCCAAACCAAACAAACAAAAAACCAAAACAAACAAACAAACAAAACAAAAAAACTTATGTGGGGGAGAATGATGCCCAAATGCAAAATAAACCAGGCATTTTTACATCCAGAGAGGCGTAGTAATAATTGGCTAGTTGAGAATAAATATATGTGCATGTGTGGTAGTAATTGCAGAGTATATGTAATATATGCTATGGAAGTAGCACCATACAGGTATCCCTAAATTTAATTGTTTTTTGAATGAATATTTGCTTTTTGAGTTTGTCAATTCTCAGCCTCACAATGATGAACCCGAATATTGTATTGATGTTTGTGGGTAGATCCTGAACACTCTGAACAACATCCCTCCTACTTCAAGGGTTTACAGTCTGGAAGACCAGAAATCGAGCTGAGAAAGGGCAGAGCAGAAAGGATTTGCTCCAATTTTGGACAGTGAAAATTTGTCTTGCAAGTAATAAAGCACGAGTAGCTCACCAGCTACATTCTTGCTGATGAATTGCACACAGCTTATGAGACTGACAGTATAGATGCTTTTTTGGTTCCTTGGTGAAAATTTGGAGATATTCATGCTGTTAATAAGAATTCAGCATCTAAGAGTTTTATTCTGAAAGAGTTTTCGTATATGTATGTCTGTTTTCCCCTCAGATTAATGAGTTTCTTGTAAAGTTCGGTGGTGATGTGTGCTAGGTCTTGACTTCACTATCAGCAGTTCTAGTAACTCAAGGAGCTGGTAGTTCTTTATGAAAAATGCAGGAAGTTAAAACTGATGTCTGGCACAAATACATGGTGGTGAAAATGAAAATGCTGGTGAAATTCTAGATGATGCCTATTAGAGACTCGTATAGAAATTTTATTAATTGAGTGTTGGTCAACTAAGATTAGGCCTGTAAACCCACACAAAGACGTGTTCTGGAGCATGAACTGAAGCACTGAGATTGCTGGCTGGCTTTTCAGCCTGAGAGTGTCAACCACTGCTCTGCCTCTGAAATCCAGAGGCCTGGGGAGGAGAGCTGTGCTGTTCAGCATCTCTCGTGGCTGCTTGTCTGCAGCTGGATCCAACTGGAAGTGCTGCAAAGCCATAGTGGGGCTTTAGCAAAAGTAGCAAAGTGGCCTCATTACCTAAGGAAAGGAAGTTATGAAAAGCCTGTCACCGTTAACATCTTTCCCATTCACTGATTGTTTATTTTGTTACACGTACAATGGATCCTATTTAGCTTTCTGGTTACCAGGGATATGGTAAAAAGTTTTGAAACTGTGGAATTGTGTTCCTTGGATAAAGTTCATGCCTCAAACAGATCTTAAAGAAGGCATAAAGCCTGCTCTGGTTCTCAATTGGGAGCTAAGTGGAACTTAAATGGAGCATAGACCATAGATTGGCACATAGTAATGGATTTAATAGTAGCAGTAGTTATATGCAAGTACTAATAATACTTTACACTCAAAATATAATTTGAGGTACTAATGGCAGTGATGACTATGGTATTTTTCCCCTGAAAGTCCTGAGAGTGTATGGTACATATAACTGCCTGAAGCCTTGAAGGACATGCAACCCCTTACACCAAAAATGTTCTTCAGTGATTACATTTTATTATTAAAAAAGGTAAATCCCACAGATTCCGTTTAGCTGACAATTTATTTATTTTTTTTTAGGGGACTGCACAATGGTATGTGAAGCACAAAGATGCAAGCTAACAATTGAAGGGAAAGGTTACACCCTTTAGGTTTTGGGGTGTTTTTTAACTTTGAACTTTTCCCAGTGTAGGCATTGTAAAGAATGATAATGATTGTCCCCTTCCCTTTAAGCTCCTTCAATGGCCTTTTCCTTCCCTGCCTCTCTGGGTTACTTGACAAAAGGTGAAATTCACCCTTGTTTGAGAGGGTTTAAAAACATGGCAAACCCTGCTCTATTGGTGTCCATCAAGGTGAAATCACCTCAGACACCTTTTCTCCTCAGCCTGTGGCGTGAGCTGTGAACGTGGCCAGCCCATATGACTCGAGACCAAAGCTATGTAGAAACAGGAGACCACAGTGGTGAAGAGCTCTGAAACTGCTTTTGAGCTTCACTCTTTCCAATGGATTAAGTGAGCAGCTACCATGAGGTTGTTGCAAAACCCTGTGAAATATTTTTGGTAGCTGGGTCTCTGGCACCAGGATAGAATTCAGCTCATTTTTTTCAAAATTCTGGCTCGTGTTACAGAGTATAAAATATCTATCTCTCCTTGCTTCTATTTTACAAACCCCTAAACTATTCAGCTTGCCCACGCGTTGTGGTCCAGAGCATTGTGTGTTTTGGATTGTCCAAATTTTTGTTTTGGCTTTTTTAAAGGTACACTATTTATATGATTTAAGATGTTTAGTGGCATGCATACTAATTGTAAAAAAAAAAAAAAAAATTCCATCAGATATTACCCAGTAGACTAGACAGGCTCCTTCAGGGTTGTTATGGTCCATCAGGTAAATACATACTTTGGAACATGTACTGATGTCAAAACCCATGAATTATTTACCCAGGAGATGCTGTTCCAGTATACCAGGCAAATGTGTATCTAGGGTGGGTTTTTTTAACAGCTGACTTTTAATTTTTTTTTTTCAAAGTGGAAAGGCTATATCAATTTTGAGAAAGCTGCCATGACCACTTATTGGAAAAACATGCACGTATTCAAAGCTAACATGTGCCAAACTGTGAAAATGTGGGCTGTTATTAATATGCATTTATATAGCACTGTAATGTTGCATATAATGACTCCTGGAACCAGTTCTCTAATAAGCCCATATATTACTGTGTTCTTATGTAATGCTGGCTTTGTTTTGCTGGTGATGGAACAGATGGATTGTTGTTGCTCACGCCCAAGCACTTTGGGTAGTCAGACCAGTGCCAGGTCCTCAGTGTTGCTGAAGTCCTTTATAAGAGATGAGAAACAGTATAAATACATTGCATACCTCATATAAACAGTGTTTTTTCTGCACATTAACCACTTCATCTCTGCAACTGAGGTAGCTGTACCCTCTTCAGTTTGTTTTGCAGCTGAGTAATCTGTGGTATGGAAAGATGTAATAACCTGTCAAAGTTTCACCAGCAGTTTCACCTGATCTGGGGACACAGATCAGGTTGTTTTCTCAAACTAAAATTTTCTGGGTGTTCTGTACATTTTTATCTCACCCCCTCCTATTATTCTAAATAACACAAGCAGGTAGCAGGCAACTTTCTGTTCTTGTTGTTGAAACGAGCGTCTCAAAAAACACTTTCTGAAAGCATCTGAAACCCAAGTGCACGGACCAACGCATCCATCTGAGGCAGAAGTGTACAGACCAATGCTTTTGAATATGCCCTTGGAATTTGGATGTCTTCTATTTGAACATTTTCAGTCTATCTTTAAAGACCAGGTCTGGGGTGATGCGCCCACGGAGATGTATTTAAATGCCTGCACCGTAATCTTTTCCCTCTCTGATTTTACTGTCGTCCCCTACTGCGACTTCTCAACAAAATGCACCCTGACTTGGCACTTTATTTGCCAGCTACATTTTAGTGCTCGAGCTGCCACACCAGGTATGGCAGTGCAGGGAGGGGAGGGAAGAAGCTCCACGGTGAGTGTGCGGGCGCAGGGTTTTTTTCCATAGGAGCACCAACGGCGAATTTAACAGCGTATTAAATTATGCAGCAGCAGAGCCAGAAGGCCATTAAAATGGCCTGAAAATTCCTCTGTTGTGCAGTTATCTTTATAGCTTAGTCCTATCTAGTAGGTGGCGGAACCGTGGCTTTCATTCACGTGCCAACCGCGTCCTGCGACGACGACGATATCCCGCTCATAAAACCCGATTGCCGTGTGCCCGGGACACTGAACTCAGCTAAAGCTCAGCAGATGAGGTGGTGATTACAGCCCCAGCTGCGAGAGTTTTAAAAAAAAAAAAAAAAAATAAAAAAATCTGTGACATTTGGAGTAAAAACTGAGGCTGATGGTGGTGTTATGCCCCATGTTCAAAGTGTCATTACTGGCTGGTAATTAATGTTTTGCATGTTAACTGGGCGGCCTTTCTCGTGTGCGTTAGTTTGGGCCACAATGCATTTCTTCATATGGGAGGAAGCGACAAAATAATAGCGAGAAATTAACCAATCAAAATCACGGTAAATAAAAGTCCCTCTCTCTCTTTCTTTCTTTTTTTTTTTTTTTTAAGGCTCAAGAGGCAGCTGGCACTCTCAGGCTTTGTTATATTGAGGAAAGAGAACAGCAAACTGCATGCAGTATAGAGTCAGTGTCATTGAAACTAATGGCATGAATGATCTCACACCATTGTAGTGAGACGGAGATTTACTGTGCTTAGGAGAGAACCCATATTATGGAGAAAAGCATCGATCTACTTCCACATTTTATTCACATGAACGACAAACAAGTTATTCACTACTATGCAGTCACATTCAATCCCTTAGTGTCTAAGTCACAATGCCTCCCAAGTCCCTCACACTTTACAGCTGTGCAGAGCACCTACCCAATAACTACTTGTCTCCACTTTACAACCAACAGAAAAGGATTATTAGCCCCTCTTACTTGACCAGTTTGCAGTTTAGGCTTGTGTTTGCTGGATAATTTTAGCCACAATGTTTGATTCCTACAATAACATATCCATTAATGAAATGTCCTCTCTCTGCCACTCTTTTTTTTTTTGTGTGTGTGTTAGGCATTAGGCAGGTGGAGAGAGAAGCTGTGACTACATTGCCAGTTTCACTTGTTTGATCAGATTTTGACATTTCCATGGCCTAGACATTCTGCTTCCAAATACTCAGTGCCTGTTTCCTATGCAAACAGGGATAGGCTAAAATAAATGAAGATAGGAAAGGCGAGGAGAGAGATTCAGTGGAGTGTAGATGCTTTGTTCTTAGTCTTTCTGTATTTATTGACTAATGCCACCTGATATTGATTTTTTTTCCTTTATTTTTAACTCTAACTTTAACATCATAATGGAAATATCATAGTGGTAACGGTTGCAAAAGAAGGAAAATGCTGGTGAATTATTTTACTTCTGTTTGTGTTTCCTTGTCAGTGGGAAGAGAACAAATAATGGTGAAGAACAGTCAAAAAGTGCACAGATAAAGCACAAATGTATTCTGTGTGTGGGTTAATTCCCTGATTCTTTACTTTGCATTACAGCACCTGTGCAAGTCCTCCTTAACCATAAGAGGATGCTCTTGGTACATGAACTCTGGATGATTCAGAGTCCCTGCCACCATCATCCTCCTCACTTTTGGTGTAGCCTTTTGGGCAGATTAAGGATAGGACTGGGAAACCTGTGTACACCATTCTTGACTGTTCTGCTGGCCCTTTGGGAAATTTGATCTTCTCATTTCCTTTAAACAGGAGAGCTCAAAGTCACTTTTGAGCCCTTCTTCAGTATCGTTGTAGCTCCACAGGTACAAATCTCTGCACAGTCCCCTTGTCTTCATAAGCTTTGTTGCACGCTCCTCAATTGCTCGTATTTTCTATGGTCTCAGAGATTGCAGAAAACTATGGTTTTCTAAAATTATGTCACATCAAATCTGTAGCTACTGCTTATCATGTAGTTTATGCTTATTCTTCACTCTTCTGTTGCAGGTCAGTTATACTTCTTAGGGAGTACAAGTGCTCAAAATGCTAATGTATCATAACATTAAATGATTTGTCCCAAAGGAACTGGTGGCCAAGTCAGGAAAGGAATCCATCTTCTAAACTCCTGCTCTCGTTCTTAAAGGACATTCCCTTGAGGTTCTGCATCCCCTTGGTACAAACGCTGAACATAGCATGGAACAAATGGAAAAATATCTTAGTTTTCCCCACTGCTCTGAGGTAACACTATATCCTGCATTTCTGCATCTGTCTTTTTAATGCATATTTTTGGTTGGCTCTTACGACCTCCTTCTCAAAATGACATTGAATAACTGCAAGATCTTGATTGTAAGAATAAGAAACTTTTTGTTTTAAGTCTGTCTTTCTGCTGGGAGCCTAGTGCAGTAATCTCAGCATAAGCAAGATAGGCTGTCGAATTTCTTAACCTTAACATTTACCTTCCATTCCACAACAACTTTTTGAATTCTGGTTTCCCTTGTGTTCTTATCTTTCCCCATCTCAGTTAATCTGTACTATTATCTATTACTAATTCTAATCCAAATGTAACATGGAAGCTGCAATCAGTTAATAATTTGGTCTCAATTATACAATTATTTTTCCTTCGGTTGTTAAGACATTTTTTGTGATTCTTTGTTTTCCCATTTCCACACCTTGGAACTCAAGAAAAATAGGATTGGAGGAAACTTCAGAACACCTTCTAATCCATCCCTCTGCCCCAAGGTGGGATCGTTCCTGGAAAATGTTTGTCTCTCTTGCTTTTAAAATCTTCCAGTGATGGTTATTCCACCACTTTTCCAAAACATTAGCTCTTTAAGTTAAAGTGAAAAGTCCTTGGGTGCCTGGTTTAATTTTAAATCAGCACTGCAAAGGACCGGTTGTAAATTTGCTGTGGAATATGACTTTAAATAGGGTATAAATTGTCTGTTACTTTCGGGCATATATCTGAAATTAATCTTAGCAGGGGGCTTTATGTAGGACTTAAATTCATTTTTAATGAACTCTGCTATCATGAATCTTTCACAGTTTCTGCTATTCTTTTAAACATGATAGTTCTTGCCATTTGATTACAGAAATTAGTTTAATCATAGATTGATGCCAAACGCATGATGAAACACAAATATACATTCAGAAAATTTAAATACAAATTCTTACCCACTCAACACAAACAGATTCCTATTTGATAAATGCTTGTTTATAGGAACTGCCAATTTTATAATTCTGCTCTTAATGAGAAAGCTAACATACCTGTATGCCAAGGGTGGAATATTCTTAGCTTCTGTGTGCTTTGCATGCTTTCCATTTATATGGAATTTGCTATTAGAAATGTGCAGTTGCTGCTGGACTTAAAATATAGCCACAGTGACATGAAAAAAGCAACAGTTGTAGCATTTTAAGACCTGTCAATCTTCTGCAGTCCAACACGTGATATTTCTGTTGCTGAGGGTCTTTTTAATTTCTGAAAATGCTGAAAGTGTTTTGATAGAAGTGTATTAAAATTGTAGCAGATCAGAAATCAGTCACCCTTTAAATGGGATGTTCCTGGTTGTTGTTTTGGTTTGGGTTTTTTCTTTGTTTTTTTTTTAATACTGAGGAATTAAAGTATAAATCTACATTCTGTGAAAACCTCAGACTTGGTCAGGAAGATAACTAGAATTTAGGGCTTTATTTACAGCTTAATGTTATCCAAGGTCCCTCCAAGGAGGTGCTCAAATGCTTAAGATTTGTATGTTTTTGTAAAATTTCACAAAGACATTTAATGTCTCAGTTGCAAAAACTGGATAATTAACACTGGCTTTGTCTTGTGATCATGCATATTTGTTTATGGGTTTTCTCTTGTGGGTTGCTACAGTTAGAGAGGGTTCCAGATTTCCCAGACCCATTTCACTTACCTTTGCTTTCATTTACAGGGTGCTCCCTGCTTTCCTAAATTTTATGTTCCCAATTATTCTTTTATTTTTGGGAACTGTGGTTGCCTTGCATCCACTACCTTGCTAATCCTGGAGTTGCTCAATCCAGGTGGAGGATGGAGAGTCTCCCCTGGAGAGTGGGGTGGGATACCCATGGGCTGGTGGCTGTGAAGCAGCTCCTGGATAACAAGGCAGGTTTGCTCTGGTGCCTGCTGATCCTCAGCTGGGAGAGTTCAGGAGGTCACCTGGAATCCCTGCGCTCCTTTGCTGTTGTTCTCCCTCTAAGAGCTCTCAGTGTGTTAGTGGTTTCTCAGCAGCAGAGGGAAGGAGGAGGAGAGATAAGGGGAGCACATGGGCATTTTCCAGCATGGCAGTACACGTGTGACTTGTTTTCTCAGGCTATCACTTAGCACTCACGCTGTGATACTGTGCAGGAGGGTTCTTTGGATGGACAGGAACCAAGCAGCACCAGTTTGGAAAGCAGTGGATACTTCAGTACCTCTGGCATTTTTTGGGTTCATGAACCAGAAGGGGCTCCTTTGGAAAATGGACCCTCAAAGTGTGACTCTCCAGTCGTTCTTCTCTTGCATGATACAGTCCTGTGTTTAATATCACTTCCAGCTAACCTTCAGGAAAATGTGTCTATGTTTGCAGAGGAGCAGGAAGAAGAGATTTTGCTCAGATATAAAATGCATTTGATGTGCTAAAAGAGTGAAAAACTCTACAAGCAAAGGGTGTTGACACATCTTATCTCAGTTGTCAGAATTGGCTTGTGAAATACAGTGAGATGAAATCCATGCTCTACATATGGACAGTACAAGCATTTCTTGAACTTACTCTAACTTCATTAGGCAGCCTTCATACTCACAAAAGGTGCCTGCCATGACAAATGTAAGTAGGCTCTTGCTTGTCTTTTTTATTTTGTTATTTCTTTCCTAACACCCTCCCCATTCTCCTGCTCTGCCTACTGTCTGGCAACCTGGTTTTGTTGCCCTTCTGTCCCTGTATATAAGCTGACAGGGAAGTGAAGTGGTGTCTTGTGACATCCATGTTTTCTTGTGTTTTTTTTTTTTTTATTTTTCTTTTTCTCTTAGAGAGTTAGGGAATATCTGTACGTGGAGTGCAATATCTTTTCCGAATAACATCTAAGGATGGAAAAACAGTCAAATGGCCAGTGACTATAAGGGAAGTGACACAGCATCTAACGAGAGAGTGTTAGGTACACAAGTGTAGAGCTGATGTTACAGCAGTGCCAGTTAATGAGTTTCTAATAGGGTATGCAGATGGTATCCAGGAGGGCCGTGCCTGCAGGGGGTGTAGGTCCTAATATGCATCAGCAGCTCCGTGAAAGAAGATGCAGAAAGATTTTTGTGACAAATGGGTTGTTAAACCTGGTGCCACCGGTAGAGAAAAAGCTCCTTTCCCCTCCATCATTTAATTAAAAAATGTTTTGCTTGAGTAGTTTGTTCTATACGGGAAGTTTGTCCTACATAGGTTGCGCTGAGGGCTTTAAGATGCAAGATATTGGCCTCAGTGCATGTGATAACATTGCATCAACAACGAGCCTGTTCTCCAGTGTGCCGGGGCAGATCTTTCATTCAGGACAAAGGAAGTGTGGTTTGTGTTAAAGATATAGTTCAACTTTCATAATGAAGCAAGTTGTGAATGATGAATGAAAGCACTTATTGAGCTGAAAGTACACACACCAGATTGAGCAATGTTGATCTTTGTGCAACAATCAGCTGAGTAAGAGAAAGCAGGGGCTGAATTTTTGACTGCCTCAGTTTGACCTTCATTTTGTACTTTTTTTAGCTGCAAATTAACACATCCAATTGTCAGGCAAATGACTGCTGAAGTTTTTGCCTGTTACTTGGCGGTGCAGAAAAGGTGGATATGCAAATTGCACTCACAAAAGGGTAGGCCAGTCCTCTGACAAGATGAGCAATAAAGTCCAGTTGTATAAATTGTTATGCAATCAACATATGCCGTTATTCAAATCGCTAATTTAGAGGGAAAAATCCCATACTCTCCGGCTGATTCTGAGCCATTTCTCCTCCCTCTTCCCCCTCCCCACCCCGCCCCCCCCCCTTTAATTTTGGTTTTTTCCTACAAAACCAAACAGTGTCTTTTTAGTAGATTATTCGCCATGAAGAAATACCTTGATTGGAACTCAAGCTGAATCAGATTTTAATTTACAAGGAGTGTTTGAAACAGATTTTCAAATGGCATAGCAACACAAAGGTAATTCACAGAGGCGTGTGTTTAAAATAAGGGGCTAGTTTATAGGAAAATCCGGAATGTGGGCTGGAACGTGTTCCAGAATTCCACCCTCTTGTCCTGGCTACACAAACAATGTGACCGAGGCCTGCCAAGAGTTGTCGTGTTTAAATAGAGAGAGAGAGAGAGAGAAGGAAAGTGGCGAGAATTCCCTCAGCACCATAATCCCTGCAGCCCTGCTACTTAGCACTTTTAAGAGAAAGGCGGGTACAGGAAACAAGAATAAGACATAGCACACTCCATCTCTTCTCCCCAGTAAACACTGCTTAGAATTCCATCTAATCTGAGAGAATAAACATTTCTAAGGCTTTTTCTCCGAGCAGTTCATCTTAATTTTTTTATGCCTCGCTACTTTTCGAACTGAACACTCGCAGCCTCAGCTTTGCATGTTGTGCTCTCCAAGACATAACCTGCAAACCAAATCCTGAGGTTCCTGCTCGGGTGAAATCCTACAGATTTTAAAAGGATGTTTGGTTTTAGAAGAAAACTACTGGGCTTGGCACTGTGACTGCTGCAGAGCAGACAACTAGCAAGAGTTGAAGAACGTATCACTAAGGGGATGACTGTTGTGTAAGGGGATCTTTACCTATGTTGTTATTGCTCAAAAGACAATTTGAATTGTCTCTCTCTATATATAAAATATAATATTATATATTGTCTTTTTATTGGGCTTTTATAACCACTCAGTCAGAAATGAATACATAATGCACTGGCACAAAAGTGTCCCTCCCACACGGAGACTGGCAGGTATCCCTGTGTTTTGAGGTAACCAAATTTTTTTTTATTAACCATCTGCCTCATTTCTAGTTGAAATGAAAATAATGGGTTTATGATCCCCTTTAAAAGTTTTTGTTAAGTTGATTTGCTGGCCTTTACTGTTGGGAAAAACTGTGCTTGGGGGATGTAGCTAGAATTGCTTTTCCGGGCTGTGGCAGTGCATGGCTGAGGGCTTAGAAGGTTTGATGTTTTCCTTTCCATGCTCTCCAGAAAGATGCACCCCACAACTGCCCTGTTTTCCCCCCCTCTGTGGCAGGTTTGCCACCCACTGCGCCCTTCACACGATTTTCATTGACTTTTTGATGTAGGTCCCTCTTCAGACAGGGGATGTTCTGAAGGGTCAGAATAATCACATAGGCAGAGTCTCTCTTGAGAATGATCACAGAGCTTCAAATTCACTTCATTGTAAGGAATGGCAGATCTTTCTCTCATCTATATGCACCTCGATTATGTGTGTCTTCAGTCTTGCCTGAGGCCTTGAGGTTATTGCTATCTTCTAAAATATTCACCTTTCTACTGCTACTTTTTAATACAAATGCAGAAGACTGCAGAAATTCGAGTGTGTGATAGCTTTTAGTCTAGATTTATTGTTAGAACAGGTACTTTTGCATTTATTTTATCTATAAAGTGGGAAAACCCATGGTTAGCTTCCCAAAAGCTATTACTAGACTCAAATAACTAATACTGTAAATTATGAGAGTCACTGAGTAAAAGGCAATTGTTGTGCTCAGCCCTGCAAAGCTATTAATCTCCAGGCCAGGTTTTTCAAGGAGCTGAGCACTCAAGCAGTTGTTGTCAACTTCCAATTCAACTCCTGAAGGAAATGCCAAAATAATCAAAACTTCTGCTGGAGGCCTAGTGCTTCAGGAAATCCAGTCATCTGATTTGGAAATGCACGTGGGCAATTGAGGTCTTTTGAATATCTGGGCCCTAACGGGTATGTTTAAGGCTGGCACATCCTTCTTAGACAACCGGCGTATTAAATATTTTGAAAGGCTCTGCCTTAATTTGATTCTGAAAATAATGTTTAAAACACAAGCCTTGGATTACACTTCCTTCTCATTTTGCTCTCTGGGAGACCAAAGTCTCTTACCCGTGTACTACCCAGGCAATTACAGCCTGCTGTTCCCCACCCAGTCCTGCCAATACCCTGCATCCTGACCTGGGGGGGGTAGGAAGTAGCTTGTTCTTTATGCCCCATCAGTCTTTGGCCTCCCTCCTCAGCTATCAAGAAGCAGTTTTTCTTGTGCAATATTGCCAACTAGTATCCAAATTGAAGCAATTAAAAGGCTTTTGCACACGTATGGTGTGGTAACGACTTCAGATTGCCGAGTGAAAATCTCCAGAACCCAGTTAACAGCGTTTGGAACTAGTTAATACCCCTCAAAATAACTTTAGTCTTTGTCAGTTGATTGTGTCTTAGTCTTCCCTTTTTAAAGCCAAAGCACAGAACAGAGCTGTGTTGTATGACCACTGCCATAAGCATTTGAAAACGAGTTGCTATGAATAACTTGCTCTCTCTCTGTTATATTTACATACAAATGTCGTTTTAAAGGATCAGATTTTTTTTTTCTTTCTCCTGGGTTTCCTAGATGTAAATGGAGCAACTCAGATAAATGCAATAAGGTGGAACTGAAACCGCTAATAGACTCGATTGCCTGTGTTAGCTTTGAAGTTGTTTGTTTTGTCTTGGAGAAATGTACATTCCAAATGATCAAACCCTCGTGTATTTGTTAGGAAGGGTCTGTGTTATGCCTGCCCTCAGTTGTGAAAGCACTTCATGCTTTCACGAAAGTGATCTGTAAGAATGAACTATGAAAGCTATGACTGATGCTGAGAAAGGAGAACAAGTTAAACTTGTTCTTAAAAACTCCCCCATTCTTCTGGAAAATTAGGACCATTGCCTAACATATGGGAAGACAAATAGTAGTATACATGCTGCTGAATTACCTATATACAATGGAATGAGAGGATCTCCTATCCCTTCTTGCTTTCAATTTCTTGTATTTTAACACTTTTTTTTTTTTTAGATTTATATGGACAATATCAACTTGCCATTCCGTTGGCCAAGGGAGTCTCTTCCTTTATTTAATCTTCCTTAAAACTGCTCGAATTGTTGTATTAGGCATGCCTGTTACACTCATTTCGAATGAAGGGAAAAGGGCAGCTGCTTTTAACAGTTGTCTTTTCTGTTACAGCCTTATCGGGGCGGCTATAAAAATATGGATGTCTTTTCCTGTATGCATGATTTTATAATCATGAATAAGCTTTGTGCTGCCCTGAGAAAAATGAATATTGCCACCGTAGGGCTCAGCGCTGTCGAAAGCACAGGCGTGTACATGAGCACACGGGGGCAGAGACCGGAGAGGAACGCCTGGAATAAGCCTTCCCATATACAGGCTGTGTCCTTTAGGTGGTGCCATTGTGTTTTTTTAAGGTGAGACTGCCCGCTCCGGTGAGCGGAGGACCCGGTAACAGAGAGGATGCGGTGCACAATGCATCCCTACACCCCGAGCGACTCGGAAACATCTGAGCGCACAGAAACATCCCCACGCACAGGATGTAGTGCTGCTGGAGTAAATATAGAGCGGCTGGTGTCAACAGAGGGGAAAGCAAGAGCTAAAAGAATGGCAACTCGAAACATTCCCTTTTAATTAATTAATTTATTTATTTATTTTTTTTTTTTTTTTTTTTTTTTTTTTAAACTTTGAGGCACAGTTTGGCTTTTAAATGGAAGGAAAAAGCGAAAAGGCTTGGTGAAAAGATACTTAGTTATTAGCTATGGGTGTGGTCTGAGGAGCTTGGATCTGAAGTGCCAGCCAACGCTGAACCTATCCAAAAATTGGAGTGTTTGGATGTGTCAGTGGGGTTCACGTGGCTCTCGGTTGATGATGAATCATGAAGAATCTTAAAAATATGCACAGAGAAATGTCCAGGGTGGGTCTCAAGGCAAAAATGAAATATATTTTGTTGCTAAGTGGGCAGGCAGTGTTGTCTCCCGGCAGGGGAAGGACCAGGGAAATGAGAGGAGCTCAAATCCCTGTTTTTATGGCCCCACTGCTCACCGTGCTTTTTTTTAAAATACATATTCTAAGCTGTCTGTGCTTCATTTCCAAGCAGTATTCTTGGACTTAACACCTTCAATGTATTTTAGATACTTTGAGAATCTTGAATTAATGGGATCACATACATACAAAGCGTTGCTGTTGTTTACATATTGTTTAGGTGATGTTTTCTTAAAATTCAAGGCACCCTCTGTCCCGTGTTTTCTCACTACACACGGGTCAGAAAAGCACAAAAGTGCTGTATGTCTGAAACATTTCCAGCAGCTTCCCTGGACCTGCTTCCAAAGCTCATTGAAATCTTGTTAACAGAACACTCTACCTCCCTCGGATACCTCACACTGCAAAACAGCTTTGAAGGCCTGGGCTGAATAATGAAGGAAACAAGGGCATCTGGGGTCCATTATTTACCCCATTTCATAAGGCGCTTCTACAAAGTCTGCTGCTGCCTTTTCAGATCCATGACAGAAATAAATACAAAGCCTGGAAAGAGCGAGCAAGTCAGAGTTGTCTGCTGCCCTCTCTGCTGCCCCCCTCCCCTTTTCTTCCTGTTTCACAGGACACATTTGTTTCATCTCAGCTACATGGAGTTCTCTTTCTGCCCCAGACACTTGTTCTTCCCCCTTGGCCGGTTGTTTATTCCGAGGAATTCCTTTTTGCTTGGGAAGACACCTCAAGCACCTCGGGGTGTTTCTGAAGGAGACCAGCGTGAAGCTACTCAGAGATTTTTATTTTTACCTTTTTTTTTTATTTATTTTCTTCTCAAACTGAGAAAGACTTGAAGACTTGAATTGTGACTGTGGCTGCTTTAGGAAAACACATATGAAGTGTCAGTAAAGCAGATTCCCATCTCGGTGTGCTAATTCACAGGAGGGTATTTTAAAGTAATGGGAGTAATCTGAAATGTTAATGCATCCCAGAGGCTGGAGTTGTCACAGAGGGAACAAGTTGTGGAAATTTTTGTAAATTCTAGAGTGTCTGAGCATTTTTAAGAGGGTTGGCCCAAATTGCCTCTACATTTCTTGTGAAAATAAACCCTCTGCAAAGCTGGCTTTCCAGCAAAAACCTTTTGGAATGCTCAGCCAACACTGGAGCACTTTCTCCAGGCACTTAGCATCACTAGTATAGGTAAAGTATCCGGGTGGCTACACTGTCACAGAGGAATTGTAAGTTGCAAAAAATTAATTTCACACCTTTTTTTGTCCTACAGTTTATTTTCTGATTAGATGATGATTTATACTAATTTGCTAGCTGCCATAGTTTGTAGTTGTCTCTTTGAATATTTCCACCTGTAGCCTCTATCCACAAACTTTCAAGGGGTTATCAAGAGGGGGCAATTATTTGTGAGCTGAGCCCTGCCCTTGTTAAAATCCTTTTCAAGAGCTATTCCTAAAACCCATAGACTTTTTTTTTTTAAACTATTTTTTTTTTAAATTATCCAGGTGGGACATTATTACCTTTATACGTTGCTTCCACTTTGATTTAGTTCCAAATTAAGTTAATTCCTTAAGTAAATGAGTGTCTGCAATCCATCTGCAATGGGCATTCCTTCTGCAGCAGTTCAACAAAGCAATAATGTTATTAATGTGTCAAAAGAGGGGAAGAAAAAAGTAGGAGACCTTTAAATAAGTAGTTATTTAAGATGCTCCTAAAAATGGTTCTAATAATAATTTATTTATCCTAAATTGAGTGTTCAGGTCTGAAAGAGAAGTGCATGTCCTGAATCTTAGGGCTGCTAAAGCCTCTGCTGTTTATTTGCAGCCATCCAAACCATTTTCAAAACGAGGTAAGGTTTGTGTTTCAATCTCACTGCTTATTGTTCCAGGAGTAAATGATCTTGTGTTCTTTAAGTTGGGATCAACTTTACTGGACCTTCTGTGCCTGAAACATCATCCAGAATCAACCTCTGAGGTGCAGAGGCTGTTGCTGATTCCTTTTAAGTGCACAAAGCTGCTTCCTGGTTATATTTATAAAACTAATGGGTGACTTTTTTTCCCCCCTTCAGAGAAAATGATAAATCTCAGAGTTTCACCAGCATGTGTTTCACGGGCAGTTACCAACCTGTGATCATGTGCATATCATCTAAATAAGAGACAGAAAAATCTCCCAGAAACAGCACGAGTACCATTTATCTTTCTACCATAATAATCTCAGGCTTAGCCAACAAAGTATCTCACAGGATATTTATCTGACAGCCCACACCACCAGCCTCTGCTGAATCATCAGCATGTTACATGTGCCATTCATTCCTTTTTTATTTTTTTTTCTTCAGTTTTTTAGAGAGAATGTTTTGACACTGAAGTAACTGCCAGGCAAAATAATGAGCAATTAAAAATAATGAGCAAAAAGTAAAGCAAACTGAAAATTTATGTGTAATTCAACCATAACATCTCTTAGTTGGCTCTAAAGCCTCTGGATTGCTCAATAAAGATTTGCCTGTTTTCAGCAAGGTGCTGCCCACCAGTCACTGTTCCTTTATGACAACAAGGCCCCAAAAGGTAAGACTTTCTGCCAAAAAGCACTCTCCATTCTGAGGCCTAGAATTTTTTGCACAGATGAGGAGTGAAAGGTTTACTGAATACCTGTTCTTAATTGAAAGCTTTTTGTTGTACCTTTGCTACTATTTCAGAGCTATTTGTGTGAGCCATGGGAGGTGGATTTAGGACACTTAGTCCCTCTCTTGCCACAGAAGTTAGAAGGATGCCACAGACTGCACAGCCGAAAAATGAGCACAAGTTAGCAAGGTTGACTTGGACAGGGGTACAGGGGCTATAATATTGTTCTGACTGCAACCTTTGCAGGCAAATTTGTCTCATTTTCACCATACTTATACTGGAGCAAGGAAAGTGTGTGGAAACCAGTGAGTGACTATGGGAAAAGCTTGTGGAAACGCCAGGCATCACCTGCTTGATCAAATCCCAGTGGATAGCACAGTTAAGTCAAGAAGATGGTTGCAGTCCAGCTGCAATTATGTCTTTCTTGCTAACTTGACCTCCCTACACTCCTTCTTGGGTACAGCAGCTCTTTGTTAGGCTGGAACTCTGTGGAGGTGGGTTCTCGTGCTCTTCTGTGCTTTGCAGACGTCATTGCCTGGTAACTGCAGTTGCTAGACTTTGAAACCAGTGGGTGAACTAACTCTCCAGGGAGCTCAGGGTACGTGGTATCCTGCTGTCTCACAGCCTTGGAGTTGTTAGGTGTCTCCATGTGCTACATTCTGCATTGGTTTAGATTTATTTCCCTGTAGCTCACAGCCTTGGTTTGCTCTACATTGTGTTGTTCCTCTCACATTAGTTCCCTACACTTTTTGTGCACTTAGTTTCAGTTTCTGAAGTAACTTGGGTTTTCTCACTGGATTTCAGCTTTTTTTTCTTTCTGCTCTATTCCTTTTTAAATACATTTTGTAGTTTTTGCAGTTTGAGTCTGGTTTTCAGAAAAACAAAAAGACTATTGGGCTTCTAATTAAGACCCTGAGAGACCCGTTTCAGTTATGTCAGTAATGGATTCTGATTAACCACAGGGTGCAAAATGAATGACAAATAGGTAAAGTCTTACAGCAGTCATCTGTCTTGCTTTGAGGAGCTCAGGAATAGCAATACTATCGATTACTACTGTCAGAGAACAGTGTTTAAATCCCTACTTTGGGAATTAACTTTCCCCGTGGTGTAGTTAAATTGTTCAATTTATTAGTCTTAATTTTCTGCCACGTTAAATGGTTGTAATACTAATTGCTTAGGTATCTCATGGCAAGTTGGGAGGAATAATTAGTGCTTGGAAATTAAAAGATGTTACTGAAACACCCCAGGGACCAAGGAAGGAAACAGTTGAATTGGCTGGATTCGTCCCCAAAGTGATTGGGTCCATTGCATTTATCTACTTGGTTTTCTGTGTCCTTTCCTTTTGGGAGAAACTTGACTTGTCAAGTTGCTTAGAAATCTTGGTGCACACCAACACAGGTGGATGGATGAAGGGTGGGAACTGAGGGAGAACTTGGTGGGGTGGGCAGAAGAAGAAAGGAAGAGTTGTCATCTGTCAAATTAGTAGCACCCAGCGTGGTCTGAAGTGTTGCACGTTCTCCTCCTTTCGTAGCACACCTGATTTGCTCCTGCCATGGTGACATGTGTTAAAAAAAAAAATAAATTGCAGCAATGAGAAACTGTTAGTGCAGCTATTTTTAAACTTTCTCTTGTCCTCCTTCATGATGTGCCTGCCCCTTTCCTTTTATCTCAGCATTCTGCATCTTTCCTAACCACACACACATCACCCACAGTGCAGTTTCCCTGCCCTCTTGCCCACATTCCTGTTCTTCATCCCCCTTCTAGTATTTTCCTCTTTTAAGGGGCAGGTTTATCTTGGGACTCAAGTCATCCTACATGTCCTACGTGTCACCTGTTTTCCTTGCAGAGTTATGTGGTGTGATGCATTCATTGTGCTGTTTGTCCAGTGGTTCAGGCTTGCCAAGACAGCATCTGATTATTGCAGACTTTGAGATATTGGATGCAGGATTAGCTGGATGGCTGAATGATTAATGAACCAGGCTCACAACCACATCTTGCTAAGACTGAGTTTATCAAATCCATAAGGGAGTTGCTCGAGTCTGCTATTGTGGATCATTTTTCCTTCTTTAAAGAAAACACCCTCTCTCCTTGTTGCAAAAATATTTATTGTCTGGTCATACCCTACCTGGTCTCCTGTATCTTGTTGGTCTGCTTTAATGGCCAATTTCATCATCATGGCTGCATCCCTCTTGAATTATTTGGATTTTTTGCTCATCTTTACCATAGAAAGACCTAGAATATCTCGGTCTCGGTGATTTCTGGTTCTTGTACAAATCTTTTCAGGCTTGTTTTTTTGCTTTTCCTTTTGCTGTGGCCTCCCTCTCCTCTTCTCAGCTCCTAACACCTGTCATGATTCAGAGCTGCCTTGTGCTTTCTCTGTAAAATTTCTCATTTTCTTAGTCTTGCTTTGGAACCAGTACTTTTTCCACTTTTTTCACTGCTCACCAGTAATCTCCACAAGCTTCTTTCTCAGAATTCCTGTGGCATGATCTGTCTTCTATTCTGCAATAAACTCTTGCTCATGTAAGTGGTTCTAGTAAATGTCATCCCCACAGGCTGCAAAATCCCGATGCAAAGAACTGATTTTGCAATATCTATGCACATATAAAGTGACTGTGTACATTGTTTGCAGGCCCTGGCCTGTGTAATATTGTTAAATACATGACCTGACACCTGCCCATCAGCTACAATTCCTGCAAGCATTTGGTAGTGGTTTGAATCCACCACATGTGAAAGTGCCTTTCAGTTCCAAGGTCTTCGTCCTGGCTGGTCTATGCTTAAGGTAATGCACTCCTAGGTGTGTGAAAGGAGCCATAAACTCAACTGTGTTGCCATCATAAACCTTTTATCTTCCTCAGTGTATTTATATAAGGATGGTGTGCACAATAAAGGCGGGAGATGGGATAATTACGGGGCAGGAATAACGAGACACGACTCACTCAGGTCAGAGTCCCCTGTAAACCCACGGGCTGGTTCCGTGGGTGCTCAGCAGCACGAGGGAGATTGTGTGCAAAGAACCCAAATATCACAGTGTGAGACAATACCTGAAGTGTTACAAAGGGTTGTACTCTAGCTCCCAGCAGTTACCTGCAGCGAGCAGGAATCTCGTGTCCATTATGAGTCTAAGCAGGTATGAGCAGCGAGCAGGTGTTTTCCTATAGGCACATCTCACATGCAGGCATGTGTTACGAGATGTACCACAGATCTGACGTTTTTTCTTAGTGAGCTTGGGAGAAGAATGAGGTGGAAAAGGGAGGGGGAGCAGAAACCAATCAAAGAAAGCAATACTTTTTATCAATCATATTTGATGCTATTCTTTCTCTCTCTTTCATCACTTTGATCTCTCAAATAAAACTGATACTTTGGCCGCTTTCCAAACCCTTAGCTTTGCAGTCTGAGAGGGCTCTGGGTTAGCTGCTGAGGGTATGTGTTTGCAATTATGCATTTGAAAGTATTTTCCCCTCCGCTGAGATAACATTCTTTTTGTGTTACCACACACTTCTGCTGTCTCGTTTTTCTTCTCCCATGGCACTGCAGGCTGAAAGGCCTCACTGCGTTTCCCCCTCCTCCCCTGATCTTTGCAACTGATATCTGAAAAAAATACTTTACTCTGCTGGTATTTAACCTGCTGAGCCTTTCACTTTTCTAGCTGTGAAACACATAAAAAGGGTATTGGGCAGAAACATCCCGGCAGTTTCATTTCTTAATATGCCTCTAAGGTAAGGCAAGAATGAACAGGGGTGGGAAAATTTATACCAATGTTAGGGACCTTCAGGGTTTTATTTATAGATTAGCATTCAGTGAGAACAGCTTTCCATTTAATCTTCCAACCAGTATTTTTTCCATAGAAGAAATTTGAAAGTTCTCGTTTATCTTTTTTCTGGCTATAATTAAATGGGTAAAGTTTGTGCAAATAATGATCTGTCTTTTATAGGAGAGAGAGATTTCAGGACAGGGGTTTTTTTCAGTTGATAAATTTTGACTTCACAGTAATGCATATATGGAATTAAATCAATTATTAGCATGAGAAGATAGGCTTTGTATGCCCTGGCAAATAGCCAAGTTTCTTGAGTTGAATAACAAAATTCTGTGTGCAGATCACTGCAACCTGTCCTACCACACGTGATTTGTCTGCCCTTGGACTTGCTCATTGTGGTCCAAGAAGGAAATACTATTTCTTCAGAAAATACATTGTATTCAGTACCAACAAGAAACATTCTCCAAGTGTAATTTAAACCTTCTATACGGAGTAGGGCATTCAACAGGCCTGAAGTGATTGGGGTCAATAAGAATTTGAACACGGCTGCCTTAGGTCTGATGTAACATATTTCACGTTAAGTCTGTGTGAAAATTAAACATGTGGGGTCCAATCCAATGGTAATCCCTCCCTCCCACTGGCTGAGAAAGTTGGTTATACACACTCCCTTTCATACACGTGTGTGCTTGCAGCCACACACCCCCGCACACAGGGTTTTACAAGAGTAGCTGCTGCAGCAAGAGATGTGTCCTGTTTTTTTCTGTCCCATGAAGAGGAATCCTGTAGGATGGTGCTCAGGGAGTGGGATTATTCCAGATGTTTTGCACTGAAACACCTGAGCATTCCCTGCTTAGGCTAAAGCTGAAACCTTTTGAAAATCTCTCTGGTTTGTAATATCAATCAGGGAAGGTTTTTGCAGGCCTGTAGATACCTGGGACAAGATGTAGGTTTCTCCATTCTTGCATCTTGTGTAGAATTGTCTGGGGAGCTTAAAGTACTGAGGGAAATAAAACCATTAGTCCAAATGAAGTTCCCAGCTAAACATCTCTGATGTTAATGGCAATGCATACTTCAAGTGAGGGCAGGATTGTATAAACTAAGACCTGAAGTCAAAACTTTATGTTAATGATTCCTAAGTTTGTTTTTTTGCTCATGATCAACTCAATATTTTTCAAAGATCCCCATATACCCTTTTACATCAAACTTTACACTGAAAGGTTATAAAGTAAAAAGGAAATCTTGTTGGTTTAATGCAGGTCTGCAGACCAGCTTGCTATAAGGATTGTTCACATTAGTCTTTGTGACTTGGACCCAAACCCAGCAATTCAGGGCAGAGAAAACCAACAGTAAAATTATAAATAAATGGCAAAATTAACACCAAAGTATTTGTAGGACATGGGAATATCAGTTAAGTGTGAACTTTTTCTTGGTCATCTTTCTTCTGCTGTTTTCACACAAGTTGAGACATTCTTCATTGTTACTAACATAATTCTTATCTAGCTGAGTAGGATGAACCTCTCTCTAGTCAAAAAGGCTGTTCAGAGAATTAAGGATGGGCTGACTGGGGGTCTTGGTGTCTACTCTTTGTGAGGTGGAGAACGTGTTCAGCAGCCACTGACACTCACAGGAAGGCATTCTGCTTCTTCTGAAGTCCAAAGTTGGTCTTAATTGCCTTAAGGAAAACACAAGAGGCTGAAAGGGAACCAACAGCGCTGAATACTTGAAAGCAGCTGATCTCAAAAGGTAAGGGTTTTGTGGATGAGCATCTCTCGTTTTCTGTGTCAGTCAGTCTTGGGACGAAGTGCAATACTGGATGAATAAGTAGCTCTGCAAGTACCAGCCATTTTGAAATCATATTTCACAGGGCTGGTTAGTCCCTTCTGCCAGAAGGCCTAGACTTGCTTTGCTGCAAATTGGTGTGGTCACTGACTTTGGCAAATGAAGGATCTGCCCACTTCCATGGGGCTGCAACCCATTTCCTCTTGATCTCAGTAGTATTTAGGGTATGCCACAGGAGGAAGGACACGATGCTGGCTATCACTGAGCCTCCCCTCCCCCTGTTTCTGACTAATGTCTTTTCAGTGTGGGAGCAGAATCCTGATACGCGTGACACAAGCAGAGTACGTGGGAATTAGTTCCATTAAAGCCATGCCATATGGCTCGCAGGGTGCTCTGTGATACCACTGTGCTGCTTGACACTCTTTCCCTATGGATGGGATCAGAGCATATTCCCTGATTTGCACTCTTTTTTTTTTTTTTAGCGTATCAAACAGGGACAGACTTTTAATTAAAAATGACATCATCACACTGCTGCTAGCTCGTTGCAGGCAGTCCACATATTAATGCTGCTTGTTTCAGTTTTCAATGATCCTATTATGAATTGTAACCTCATTACACAAACCTTGCTATACAGTGGAATTTCAAATGGGGTTTTGTGGTTTTTAGAACTTAAACAGCTAGAATAAGCACAAAGGCAGTTGCGGTCAGGCAGCTTCCTCTCTCACCGCAGCAGTTGTGGAGATGCCATTCCAGTGACCACTGTTTCTACAATGACTCAGTTTCATTTTTAACAATCTGACTCAGTTCTCTTCAAAGGGGGGCAGCATGTTATTTCTGCATGATTTTTGTGTGCATGACTCTCCACCAAGGGGTCAGTGCCAACTTAACCCTTTGGGACCCAACCCTCCCGGAGCAGCCTGGCTTCTCCTGGTTGCTCCTTAAACACGGCAGGGTTTGGGCTGCTGGCCGTGCATCTGTTCTGCCAAACGTGCCCCAGTGTTTTCAGCCATCAGAAAACATGTCAGGCACAGCTACTTCCACCAGCAACCCAAAGCTCTAGGTACACCCTGCAGGCTTTGCAAAAGCTCTTGCAAGGAAACTGAGGTTAAACCGTTGCCTTTCTGAAAGGAAAATGTGAAATAAAAAGCGCACAGGTCCTTCATAAAGCAGAAAAAAAGGGGGGGGGAAGTATAAATAAGTGAGGCAGTGGCAAGAAGTAGTCCAGTTGTTTCTGTGCATGGTGAGTTCTGAATCTCCAAATCCCCACAAATGACTGTCAGTTGCCTTCCAGAATCGATGATTAAGTAAACAGGAGTTTATGGAAGTTCAAGCTTTGCACAGCGTTCAGCTGCAAGCCCTTAAAGCTCATTCATGTAAATTTTAGAAATGAGGAATGCAGTAGTTTTGAACCTTAATGAAATATAAGAATGTCTTTTTTTTTTTTTCATTCAGTATGACTCACAGTTTCGTTTTGAAGTTTCTGAGCTTCTCTTAAGGTTATGGAGTGGTCAAGCGAAGCGGAACAGGGGTTTTGAAATCAGGAAGCCTGGGCGCTGTTTCATTCAGAAAAAAAAAAAAAAAAGGGGAGAGAGCGAGAGAGGGAGGGAAGAAAAAAAAAACCCTATTCCTGTGTTTGATTGAAAAATAAAACTGCTGCTCTCAGTGAACCTTTGAAGTCCCCCAGCCCAGTAATTGTTTCACGACATTTGCAGCTTGAGGCAGCAAGAATGTTTGTGGTTGTTTTAAAGGCATCTGAGTGTGGATTCCATATGGTTTATTTTTATTTTGTTTTTTTTTTTTCCTAATTTTTTTCCTTCCCCACTTGGAGCCTCAAGTTCTTGTGCATTGCCCGATACCAGGTCCCAGCCTACTCTATTTCTGCATGAACTGTCTGAAAGAACTGAGTGAGTGCATTGTAGCCCAAAGATTCAAGCGTGCTTAATTCAGACAAAATATGTGAATGCCTGTTGAGGCAATAGTTGATTTTAGCCCTGTTTTATCGATACTATATTTGGACTGTGGCTCACTAAAGAGTGTACAGTTTGCTTTCCTGAACAAAAGACCTCTTCATATGGCCTGTACTTGGAGCGTGATACTCCAACTGCTTACTATAGAGCATAGTGCTCGCTGTCATGCTTTCAATAGGTAGTTTGCAGTAGGCCTGATAGTAAGGCATTGCAGTCAAATAAAGGGCCTGATTCACCACTGTGTTCCTCCAGTCTTAGAGTAGGGAAACTGTTTTGTTCTTCAGCAGAGCAAGCTGAATCAGACCCCAAAAAGTTCTGAAAATATGTACTATAGAAAAAGAAGCAGCCTAAAGTCAATTTAAGACGTATAAACTTGGAAGTGTCACGTGTGCTTGCAGCTCTCCCTCACCTTCCTCCGGGGCAGAAGATATACAATATAATAAGTGACACCATCTGCACTGATGATATGAAGCTGTAGGGTCCAGTCCCGAGCTTATTTATAAAGGACCACTTTGCAAGACAAAGTAAAAAGCGCAGGAGTAAGTTATAATCAGCCAAATTCAGAGTTTGCAGCTTGGGTTGTGGTTGTAACTGTGTGGAACTCATTCATTTGCAGGCAGAGGAAGTTCTACTGAAGACCAGCATTAACCTTTCAGTCTATTGTGGAACCAGCTGTAGTGACAGAGGAATTGAATCTAGTCAGTTCTGAAGAGGGAGTCAAACTAGAGGGCACTACAGGCTTCACCCAGAGTGGTCCTTCACTTCCTTGAGGAGACTAAATGCCTTCCAGCTCTTAGAGTCTGACACCCTCACCTGTGCAGTCACAGTGCTGTCCCCAGGGCAATACCAGCCCACGGGGCCTGAGTGCAGGTAGTACATGGGCTTTAATGGGAGAATCTTGCAAATAGAGGCTTTGCCTGTGTTAGTGTGGAGCAGATCCACAGAACAAAACAGCAGGTGTTGAGGACTGGGATCTCCTCATGGCAGCGTTGGACTTCGGACTGGCTACGGGTGGGATCTGGTTTGTGGGGTTGATGTCCACTGCTGGTTGGAGAGCATTAGTGCCCTTCCAGTTTTGTTTTGGCTGAAAGGAACTGAATCCCTGCTCTTAGTTGGATGTGCAGTGGGAGTTGAAATGTGGTATCTGGGGATATTTGAAGGAGGAAGTTCCTTCACAAGCAACGTGAACTTGAACACTAATGCACATACACCTGAAAAAGCTGATGCAAGTAATTTTTACTACCAATAACCTTTAAACTGTGTATTTTCATAAATAGGATGTGCATTTTCTAAGGGGTAAAAGATGTCACAGAGCTTATGTCTACCAGGGAATAGCACAGCACTGATCAATATTCCTGTTCTCCTGTGGTGTTACGTTGTTGGAATGGCCCCGGCATAGTTTGGGCCAACTTGTGTTCTACACAATTCCTGAGCAAGCCAGAGAGGCAAGAAGAGTCATTGGCTATTCCTGGTAGGCAATTGCAAATGACCAGTCTGTTTTGTGAGGAAAAAGATTTAACAGTGTGGGAGTGGCCAAACTGTGCTAAATGATGTAAAGGTCAGGGAGGGAGTCCTGCTACTGCTTAGTGCGCAACTGTAGATGTAGCCTGAGTGACCATAAATATAGTAAGGATTGCCTTTATAACGAATATCATATGAATAAAGTAGTCAGATATGTGTTAACCACAGAGACACAAACATGAAAGATCCTCAAACAAAAATGTTGTAACAGCAAAATAGTGTTTTATATGATTAATGTCCTTTATTCCTGGCTATCTGTTAGAGGGAGCTCTGCTGTTGCTTTATGCTTTCACATTACATAGGCTGAGTATTGCCTTCCTTCTAGTCATGTTGTCCTGCTTAGTGAGGCCTGGAATGTTTAACTGAGAAATAGTGGAGGACTCTCTCAGGGGGAACCAGATGATCCTCAGACTCCATGGCAATGGTTGGTCTCCGATGACAAGCCTCCACCGCAGTAAATGGTGCTTGGATGATGATGCTCAATGAGCTAATTTGTAACTGCAACCATGGTACCTGCAGACCTAAACTGAAAAGAAAGGAAATTTCTAAGGGACAGCTTAAAAAAAACAAACCAAACCAAAAAAAAAGAACAAAAACATCAGTCTTTATCAGTCTATAATATTAAAAGGAAGGCCATCGGCACTGCAGAACTTGGCCTTTGAGGAATGGAAATCAAAAATACTTGTCTTCCATTTTTTATGTGACTCACTGAACATCTCCAAGCCTACCTTCTGAACTAAGACCAAACCTAGGCTAAATTGTTGAATTTCTGTGAACTCAGGACACAAGCTACACTGATAAGGGGTTTACAAAGGAGGCAAGTCCAAACTACTGTCACTGAAGCATGTGGAACACAACAGCAAGTGAAAATCCCTCCTGAGAAGTGGGAATATATGGAGTGGTAGCTAGCCTGAGCTAAGCTTCACTGCTAAATAGTGACTGAGGTAACTTATTCAGACCTTGTCCTTTCAACTGTTGTCATTGTGAGGCTGCAGCTGGACAGATACAGGGGGTAAAAAATAGGTTAACATAACAGCAAGTCTGATCCAAGGCATAGTTAATGGGACTAAACCACCATCATCACAAGGCAAGTGCTGAACTTGCAACTCAAATTGCAAAAATACTTTTCCCAGTGGAATTAGAATATTTGCATTATTATTACTTGCTGAATGTGGAATGCTGTAGGAAAGAGCAGGTCCTGTTTTAAGGGTTCTCATTCTACTACTGCCAATCATGCACTGACCACAGATTGTAACTTGCAGTAGCATTTGTGAGATGGATGTCCACAAGAGCTGAAGGGAAAAGTCAGGTGCAACCACAGACAGGTTTTGTCCACCCGCTGTGGTGCTGCTGAAGCGGTGCTAGTTCAGTGGGTGGATGAAGGCTTGAGAAGCAGGTTAATTTGCTGAAGACTTCTGCTAATTACCAAGCTTATAATCGTAAGTCTGACCTTATGTCCAAAGGAAAAATACACATTCCATAGAATCACATAATGGTTTGGGTTGGAAGGGGCCTTAAAGATCATCCATAGGCAGAGACGCCTTCCATGAAATCGAGTTGTTCAAAGCTCTCTCCAACTTGGCCTTGAACTTCCAGGAATGGATGAGGCATCCACAACTTCTCCTGGGCAACCTGTTCCAGTTCCTCACCACCCTCACAGTAAAGAATTTCTTCTGAAGATCTAATCTAAACCTGCCCTCTCTCGGTTTAAAGCCATTCACCTCTGTCTTATCAGTCCATGCCCTTGTAAAAGCCGTTCTCCAGCTATCCTGTTCCCTTTAGGTATGGAAAGGGGCTCTAAGGTCTCCTCAGAACCTTCTTTTCTCCAGACTGAACAGCCCCAACTCTCTCAGCTTGTCTTCATAGGAAAGGTGCTCCAGGCCTCTGATCATCTCTTTGACCTCACTCCAACAGATCCACGTCTTCCATGTCTGGAGCTGAGGGCTCCAAAGCTGTATCCATCTGGAGTCTCACCAGAGCAGAGATCCAATGTTACTTTTAGCTTCTTCACAACATGGAATGGGTGAGTTCATAGAGAACAGTGCTTTTAAAAAGAGCCCTTTAAGTCACATCCATTTCAGTTGGTGTGGTTTAATTATTCTACTGTGCTCTAGGATAATCTAACTACCCCGTAGAGGAGATCTGAAAAAGTTGTGGGGGCTCCACTGTGGTTGGGCAAGCTGGGAAATGTCTTATAAAAGGCACACTGTATCTGACAAGACTAGACTACATTTGCTTGGTATTTTAAATTCCACTAATTTTTGCATGCCTCTGAATTAATTATTCTTCTTTCAACATCAAAGAGAAATGGAGGACATTTTTACTTTTAAGAGTAGTTTAGTGCCATAACAATTATCCTATTGCTCCGATGACAAGATCACGTTTCTCGGGGTTTTGAAATTGCAAAAGGAAACGCAGCTCTGAGTAGCTTTATAGCTTTGCTTCTTTATTTTCTCAAGGTGGGTCAAATCCTGCGAGGTCCTAAGTTTTTAACACCCACTGACTGCATCTGGAATTGATGGGGAGTTGAGGACTCCTCGCAGAATCTGCCTTTGGTGGTGCCGGTTGATGTTGGCTTGTCACGGGAGCTTAAACGTTCCTCCACAGAAATGGGTTTCAGTTGGGGCCTCAGATCAGAGAACCCCTGACTCGAGAATTTTGGTTCTACATCCAAATGTCGTAGCTGACTTCTTTCTCTAAAGCTGGCCAGGTAGGATGTAAGCATTTTTCTTTAGCGTGGGAAAGTTCGTTCCAGTTCACCTTTCGGAGTTCAAACCCGGTTCTACTGAATGGCAGTTTTTCACCCTTCAGAAACCATGATGGTTCATTTATGTGAAACATTTTGATGAACACTTAGATTCAAGATGACTCTCTTGAATTTCACAGAGTTCTCAGTGCCTCAGTCTCCCTGCAGGCAGCACAGCTATGCTATCCTTTTTCTCCAAATCCATTCACAAAATTTCCCTTTCAGTTAGCATTTCAGCATCAGTTTCTCCTAATCTTATTATGAGAGGACTCCAAAATTGAAATTTCAGAGGAAAACCACCATGGATTACTTTTTTTTCCTCATCTGCACATTGACAGAATGAGTGAGAACTTATGTAATTCCATCTTCTTTAAGTTTCCTGTGACAATTTAATACATTCTCTCGTTCTCTATGCCAAACTAAAGCAAAATTGATTAAGAAAAAAGAAATTAATCCAGTTTCTAATCTAAATATATGTCTGCAATTGGAAATTAGGAGTGCTGAACAGGTTACATATATAATGTAGGTAAGTTACTTATCTCATTTTTGATTAATTATTTGAAAGAATATAGCAAGTGCAGTATTCAGGCATATCCATTTTATGCCTTGAAGCTTTCTTATATAAGAAACCTCATCCCCATGAGCTCCTACTGCAGTTTTTATGTGTTTGGGGTGGTCACCTGAGTTTCCCCTTCCCGTTTCTCAGCCTTCTGCCACCTCTGGGAGGGCCATAACCTGACGGGGCCTTGTCTGAGATGGGTTTTACCTCGCTCACGCCAACTGCTTCATCTGTTTCTGCATTTGAGAGCTCACTGGGCTATCTGGGGACTCGTTTGTTTTGATGTGAAGGGTCTGAGAGGGTGGGAGGCAGCAGGTACTGGCTACCCTTTTCCTGACCTTGATCAATCTGTGTATGAGCAGCAGAGTCTGGGGCTTCCTGCCCCTGACAGCTGCACCCTGGACGGGAGCAAAAAGAATGATAGAGCTGGAGAAGTCCAGGGAAGGAAGTTTATGCGGCATGGAAGAGTCATATCCTGAGGAAATTGAGTGGAATATGTGTGTATAACTATATAGATAAATATAAACTTTTATATTTAAGGAATCAAGAGCATCAAGTAGAAACAAGAATAGGTCTGAAGAGGGGAAAGATGTAAGCAGCAATGGCAGCAAGCCCAGGGCCACTTTGTCTGAAGACAAGGAGATGACTGTTAAAGGAACAGGGAATTGTGAAGATGCATATTTTTTGATGGAGTAATTTTCCTTTTGATTTTATACCAGTTTTCGGCCATAAAGTAAAACATAATGCTGATCTGTATTAACACTGGGTATAATCAGTTTTGTTACTTCTCTTCCATACCCTTTTTGATGTGTCTGTATCTCTAATTAACCCCCGAACCCTGGGGCGATGTAGGAGGACACCAGGCCAAAGGTGGACCTCGGGCAACCGCAGGAGGCACCGGGAAGAAAACTCCTGCACTTTTTTGTGGCATGTAGAGTTAAGGCACCTGCACCCGTGGAAAAGAGTGGGGTGGAGGCTGTCAAATGGAAAACACGGGTCTAAACTGTGAAGAGAAGGAAACCACTGCCAGAAAATCTGGCTTGGCCGTAATCGTTGCGACTGGAACTTGCTGTTCCTTTTGTTGCCTGCAAATTTTTGAGTGTCTTGCTTAGACCCAGGTGCTCTTGGAGGCTTCTGCAGGAAGAATTCCCAAGCTTATGCTGGTCTGGAGTCAGCATTAGGAGGGGTTGTACATTTACACTCTGACTTTGGGCAGTTCTGAGTGATAAAGGACAAAGCTCGGATCACCGTAATTTGGAGTTAGATCTAGTTATCAACAGGAGTTTTATTCCTAATTTGAAGGAAACTTTATATTGCTACTCTTGGTAGTTTAGAGAGATTTTTCATGATGCTTGATCTGAGGTGTTGTCGCGTGTGCTGTTGTTTCAGGATTGTATTGCTGTCACTAATTAGATTTTTATTGTTCTTCCTGAATAAATTGGTGCAACAGGTTGTGTTCAGAATTTTGTTGTGGTGAAGCCAAAGAAAATTCCCCAGTGTAAGCAGAGGGGGAGCAATCTTTTTGGTGACAAGTTTAAGCCCAAACTGATGCAAATCATGAGTAGATGTATTGAAGCCACTAGAGTTCATACAACTTGAAGTCATAAAGTAGGGTCATCATCTCTCAGTGGTGGTTGTGTACGTGCCAAAAGACAACACGATCTGAGTGTCTCTTGCCTTTTTTTTCCAGAAACACTTGAAACTGTAAAAGTTGTCAGAGAAAATTGCTGAAGGAAAATAATTTGAGGAAGGAAACCTGCAGTTATAAATTACAGAGCAATTTACTCCTCATGGTTCCTTTTCAATTATAAACACTTTTGACTATCTGGGGTATTAATTTCCAAGGATGCATTTTTCCCTGTCTGATAGGTGGTTCTGAAATTTTAAAAGTGAAATGCTACAAGTGGGAAGGTGTGGGAAGACAGCAAAATGGTTTTTAAGTGTGGAAGAACTGAAAAGATTTTCAATAATTTTATATCGTTTCACCAGCATTCTCTCTCTCTCAGGATGTCCAGGAATTAAAGAAAGGAAATATTTACATTATAATTATATTTCTGTTTATTTAATTAAGTTGTTAAGCAGATCTGGCACACAGAAGCAGCTCCCTTTAGTCTTAATTGTTTCTCCTAATGTTGCAATTACAGCATTATTGAAAGAGTTCGGTGAAGAAAGGCCTGCCATCTCTGTCAGGATGCAGCAGGAGGGCTGGGGGGGATTTGTTCCATGGGAAAGAGAGGCAGTGAAACGGATTGCTCAGCTGCCCCCTCTGAAACAACACAGCAAAGAAGTTTTACAAAATGAGACAGAAGTCTGCAAAGGGGGATGGGGAAAGATGGCTTCTATCCTAAAAAATCTCTCCCTAGTTACTAAACGGTTTACATAGGTCTGTATATGAGGAGATTTCTTCCAATCTTTCCACAAAGCCTTCTAGAATAGTAATTTTTATGTCAGGATATTTATATTAAGAAGCCCACAAAGCCACAGTCTACTTTCCATACATGTAACTTGCATGGATCCATACAGAAAGTTTCCATTTAAAAAAAAGCACTAAGTAATGTATTTACTCTTTGGGCTTTAATTTCTACTTAGTTGTGTATTTGTTTATTCCTCTGTCAGCTTTTTTCTGAGGACCCTACTCCCATTCAGGGAAGCACAGTAAAGACAACTGTAAGGATAAATGCAATTATGGGTGCTAAGGTATCTACACAAATGGCTTCATGAAGTCTTTCATCTTAAAAACAATTTTTCTTTGCTTAAATGGGGAGATATATATGTATCTATATATATATCTCACATATGGATTTTTCATTGCTTTTGTGAATTCTGATCTGCAGAATCAGATTTATGGGCTGTCCCATTCTTCTTAGTGGCTTACAGTCCCTTAAATACAATGATGCATCCCTTCTTCTCTGTCTGTCTGTCTATCTATGTATCCTATTAGATAAATCACTTAGTTATTTCATGCTGATACTGCAGCTCCCCATGGGTAACTCAAAGTTATTAAAGGCCACAGGTTTAATGTTCTTCCCAGCTTATCCAAAGGCATTGAAGTATTTCTGTTCATTTTTGTGAAAGTACTCAGCTGATGCTATTTACCAACTAGAAATATGCTTTTAAAAGGTCCTGATTTAGGAGGAAGGTTAAAAAGATTAAAAATCTTGAGGAAGTCCATATGAAAAGGGCAAAACTCACAAGCCCTTTTAAAAATTCTCTCCTGGTGGTTGGCATGAGGAAGGAGAGAGATTGGCACTGAGATGTCTCTGGAAAAGTAGATGCAGGATTAAGAAACAGGGGAATTGCAAACAGAATGGATGGGCACAGAACACTTTCCAGTAGGCAACTATATTACTCTACAGAAGAAATAAAAAATTTCTGATAACTTCCAAAACTTCACTGAAGGTGTGCAGTCTTATACAATATTTGTCAGTGTTTCTTATGTCTTTTGAATCCAATGAGATTCAACAACCTCACAACTAACTATCTCCAATGTCAGGAGGGAGTTCCTCAGAAATTCGCCTCTGAAGTTGTTTTCAGTGCCCCTGTGTAGAGCCCATTTAAAGAGCCAGATAGCCTCTTTCATTGTTGTGTTTATCCTATTTGCCAAAGGGGAGGAGTGGGGAAAAAACAGAGTGGCACTGACTGTCTGAGGAAACAGGACCTCCGTGCTGCACCTCACCAGTTGAGTCCTGCTTCCTTCCCCCAGTGAAGAGCAGTGAGCCCAGACTGGTTGTAAAACAGGAATCCTTTAGGAAACCACTGATGGAATCTGTTGAGTACCATTAATGACATGGGGTTTTTTTCATACTGCTTATACTTACTCATCTGACCCTTCTGTTATGACCTGTCTGGCATGGGAGACCCTGCCCAAGGCATGTACCATCACCAGCATAGCTCACCACTGCAGAGGGGCACACAGGCTTCTGCCCCACTGAAACAGTTAGGGCAAGCCTTTCACTTCCTGCTTTTCAAAAAAAGACAATTATCAAATGGTAAAACTCATATAATATGTTAGGTACCTCAGTTTGGATAGCTGAGTTAATCTTGCTGCAGTAAGCTGAAAGTAAGCACTGATTTGCAGTCACGTTCGATTTACTGTTAAGTGATTACCTGGACTTTAATTTTTATGCAGTGTATGGAATCAAAATAGCTGTGCCTGCTGCTGAGGTCTGTCAGATGTGAAGGCTCATAATCAGTCACTGACCTAGTTAGCATTACAGTACACACGTTGATGATATGTTCATAGCTGAATTTGTGGTAATTCTAAGAACTCCAAGTCACCGAGTGAGCATCGGAAGAGCCTGTATTGTCCAACCAGCAGGACAAGCTGAGTCATAGCTGAGTGAGTGGAATGCTTAAATGTAAATGGCTATCTTTTTAAACCTTCCCAAACATCAAGAAAACTCACCTTAACGGGAGCTACAGAGTAGTGGCACCAACTGAGGCCATGTTGCTGAGGACACAGCTGTGCTGGGCAGGGCACGTCTCCAGGATGAAGGACCAACCACCGCCTCCCTAAGATCCTGCTTTATGGTGAACTTGCCACCGGCTGCAGCAAGAGAGAAGCCCCGAAGAGGAGATACAAGGACTCCCTGAAACATCATCTCAGCCTTGGCCATACTGATCACCATAACTGGTCTACTCTGGCCTCCAATCGGGAGGTCTGGAGACACACCATCTATAACACTGCTGATGCTTTTGAGAACGCACACAGGATCACCCTTGAGGAGAAAAGGCAATGCAGAAAGAATCATGTCCTGCAGAATATACCACCTAAGGAGTCTTTCTGCTGTGCCTTTTGCAACTGGACGTGTCTATCTCGTATTGGCCTCTTTAGCCACCAGCGTGCTTGTAACAAACGTGGGTAGAGCCCTCCCCAAATCTTCATTTGTGAAGCCCAACCATGATTATGATACTTATTCACATACTGGACCAAAAGCAGGTGAATAAGTGATCCACAAAGAGACTGCTAAATTGTTTTCCTGATACTCAGGTAGGTGGCCCACAGCCATAGCCTGCACAAAGACTTGGTGGCACCGAGCAGAGCCACATCATGGTGTAATCGTGGGTTAGAGCCACCTCTGCTGACAGTGAATGCCTGTCTCAGTTCTCTGAAATCCACTTTCCAGGTGAAGCACGCAGTGCTCTTAGTCTCCAGTTATACCCTGATTATGTAAAGTCTCAAGCTGGGGGTGATTCCTCGATAGGCCTGGCTTAGAAGAGCCCTCAGGACGGCAGAGTGAGCCTTTGGCTTGGCTTTCCTTCACTGTCTCCTGCCACGGGCAGGCTATTTTCTGCCAACCCCACACATGGGGAGACGATTCATGTTCCCCCTTTGGCACATCCAGGTTGAGGATGGTGGAGCCAACCACTCTGCCCATTCCCTCACCTCCCAATTTAGTGCCTAGCACCTGTTTGTTAAAACATCTTGGGAGCTGTAATCACATGCAGATTTAAAACCAGCGGTGAAAATCATCATAAAACCACGTGTTAACTTTGTGAAGTGCCAAACACTGCTCGGACTTCAGGAGACCTTCACCTTCTCTTAGATCCAAAGAGGGGCCAACACAGCTTTTTGGCCCAAATGCTGCACCTCCCTCAGTCTCCATCTCCCGTGGCCCATAAGGGATGCAGTAACACGGAGAGGGAATTGGAAACTCAGAGACAAGTACAATTGCATTCTTCTGGGACCGAGCTTTGCTGGCTTTTCCTGTCGTGGGACTGTTCAATTGCTTTAGGGCGAGCAGAAGGGACTGGATCTGAGGGTTTCCCGTTCATGCAGCTCTGCCGCCACCCAAGCCGACAGCTGCCCGCTTGGCTGGGAGTGTGGCATCTCGTAGTAGGAGAAACTTCTTGTTCCAGCTGGCACTTTCTTATCTAACAGTCAGAGCTTTGTAAGTGTGGACAGCTGCAGTTTCAGAAATTGGCTCTATCTGTATCAATTGGATTTGTGAAGTCAGTGAAAGGGCATGAGGCAGATTCATGGGATTTCCTGTTAGTATTAGTAAATGGAATCTACTGCAGAATTTTAAAAGAATGGGAGACTCAGTGGATGATGCCTAAATGAGGCCTGTGGTTAGGGACAGCTACCAAAAAGAAAAATCACTGGTCAGTGAATATGCTGGGCGTGATGGGCGTGACTTCCAGAAGTCTTAAATCATCTTGGGGGAAAAAAAAAAAAAAAAAAGGGCAAGAAATAGCTACAGTGTCTGTTGTGCACCCTGGATGGTGAAGGGATCGTCAGGAAGCAGGTGGTACGTTGGGTTGGATGGTCAGCCTGTGATGCAGCAGCATTTCAGGTTTTGAAAAGAATGTGCAAGGAATGGCAGGAATGTGGAGCCTTGTAGGGGTTCGGCAGCGGCTCTGTCGGGACCTGCAGGTTCCCCTCCCACCTCTGCCATTGGTTTGCCCCGTAGCCCTGAGCGAGTCACATACCTTTTCCCTGTCTCAGTTTCCCAGCCTCCAAATGGGTTTGATCACGCTGAAAGCGGGAGGGCTCCTGCAAAGGCACGGTGCAGTTATGTAACAGCCCAGAAACGAAAGTCTGCGCTGAACTTCCACTCCCTCTTCTGCTCCTGGGGGATGGGGGAGGGAAGAAAACGCTGAAACGTTCCTGTTTACTCCTTGGATGTTTCTGTGGGTACTGTGTAGGATTTCCCCAGGCTGTACCAGATGGGCTGTGAGGGAAATCATTGAGAATGTTTTAACCTAGCTGGGGGTTTCCTAAGTTTGAAAATCAACAGTTTGCAACAGTTTCTAATCATATTTGCTTGGCTGGGACTGAACTGCTGTAAACCCAGTACTGCAGCACCAGACATTATTCACACAGCACAGATATTGAACTTGTTATTTAAATGTCTGTCTGTGACTAAGAAAGTCGTTTGGTCTCCCTTGAGATACGTGAAAATTTGCACAAAAAAGAGGCATTGCCTGCACCAAGAAAGTCCTATGTTAATTCTACCAGGATGCTTAATGTGTCAGCTTTTCCTACCTTCCATTCCATTTAAGCCATGGCAGAGGTTTATTATCCCTGTCCAGGACAGGATCTGCACCTGCACACATCAGCAACAGCTTGGGAAAAGGTGCACAGCTATGATTTGGCAGTGGCTGAAGTGCTGATGGAGGTTTAGTTCTCCTGGCTCTGTCCAGGGAGTGGGAACATGGCACAGGTGGAAAGCCAACAGAAGTCGGGGGGTCATGTCTTTGAACTACGGAGTGAGGCTTCTTTTCATAGCTGATATCTGTCAGCAACCCTTGCCCCATAAATCAGAGGTGAGGACAGTCATTTGAGGGAGGGAATATACCAGATCTGGTACCACAGCTCCTTCTGCGTTTTATCCCCTCATTCTGCCATTTTTTGTAAGATTTGAGAGTTAGCAAGGGCAAAAGTCTCTTGTATCTGCAAGCCTGCTGCCAACAGCAGTCAGAGAGGGATTTGAAATGTGACTGATGTAATTCTGCTTCTCTCTGTCTATTGTGTGATCAATTTTACAATTTTGGCACTACTTCTGAAACCACATTATACAGTATGTGATTCTGCCTGACTTGTTACTTCCTAACAAGATGATACAACTTCTTCCATAGGAAGTCACGACCCGTGGTGGATCCTGGCAGAACCCTGGCAGGCAGCCAGCGTGGCCCCTGTATCACCTGAGCAACACTGCTGGTTTGTTTTTCTAAATGCTATGATGTGATTTTTTTTTTGTTATGCATTGTTATTTATAAAAGCCATCATCTGCCATCAGTGCCACAGAGCTGAAAGACAAGTTGGCCTTTTGGTCTTTGCACAGCAACAGAAATGGTACTTTTTAATCACGTGATTAAGCAGTGCTGAGAGTTTTAAAGCACATTAATCAGCAAAGAGGAAGTTACTATCATCATATGCTTCATTTTTTAAAAACTGGATAGTTTCAGAGGACCCTATGTTCCTCTTGCACCAGGCTGGTGTGTGCAAGTTTAGGATCTGTAAAAGGCCAGCTTAGAAAACTGCTGCGTGACATTCCAGGGGCTGTACAATCTGTGGGATATAGAACCCTGGGCTTCTGCTGTCTGCAGGATTAATGTGACTTTTTATGAAGGATGTAAACCTTTTCTTACAAAAACTGCAACGAAGGTGTCAGCACACACCTTTAAGCTGGATTGAAACCTTTCAATCAGCAACTGAAGCATAAAATCTTATCAACATCAGCTGGACCTTCTCCATGTGAGAGGCCCCCGACACATTTATATTTAGCAGCAGTGACATACATGTGATTGCCTTTTGCATTGCATTTCTTGTGATAATCTAATCACATATAGTATTTTCCTGACCATCTGTACACCACCGTTTTTCTCTTCAAACTTTCTTTGGCACGATACCAAGTAGGAGGTTTCCCACTGTTTGGGCTTTCTAGGTTGTGTTTGGATGAAGTGAATATACTTTTCTGGCAGCACAGTGGTATCAGGGCTGCAGTACAGTGGGAAGGCTCACTAAAAAGAGCAGCCACTAGCTGTCAGACAGAGAGGTCTTTATTTTGGAATCATTAAGGCCAGAAGGCAGAAAGAGCAAAAGTCTATGTGTGTGGGGGGGGAAAGAGGTAATGCACTGTCTTTGTGTCTCCACCTCTGTGCCTTGGAAAGAATGACAGCTGTTTGTGTGGATATTATTAGACAGAAATTTAAATATGCAGCATATGGAAAAGAAAATACATGTTTTATAGCTACATCCATGATGGGCAGGTGGCTAGGAAAGGTTGCTTCACATGCCACATGTGCTACATGCAGCCCAGCACTGCAAAACCCACATCCTGAACATGCTAAAGTTTGGGGCAGGTTCTTTGCATGCTTATATTTCTCTCTTTGAAGTTGTGTTAATGTATATTTAAAAGCATCCTGACCATAGAGCTTCTAATCAGCGGGGACATCAGCACTCCTAGTTCCAGACAGACTCAAGAGTTAAAGGCATGATTAAATTTGAGATCAATTGAGTTGCTCATAAACTTGAATTTGAGAGCATGTGTGATTGTTCTGTCAGCTCCAGGGCAGGATGCCGAGCACCCATTACAATCGAGTTCCTAAAAACTTAAGATCCAACTGCTTTCCGTGGGAAAGCACTTGCTCTCCAGAAGATGTTACAAGCCCAGCCCAAACTGTTCCTTCCATCCCAGGAGACAGCTCTAAGGATTGTGTGAAATCCACCCTTGCATACAACTGTATACTGAGCCTTGCTGCTGTGATTTCAGCTTAAATTATTCTGGTGCTCAAAGTTTTCCCTTTAATGCATAGGGGTTCTTCTTTATCTTGTTTGAAATTTAACAAAAAGGAAGAAAATTGGTCTGTATTCCTTTGGAGGTAAATACATAGATGACCTCAGCAGTCAGGTTTACAACTTTTGTCTTCTGAGAAAAACGTGGCCGGAATTTGGCTTGCAACAAAACTCAGGGCACAAAACTTCTCATATTTTGGGGAGATCTGGAGCAGGCATCTTGCACAGATCTAATATCAAATCTAGCTGCTGCTGACAAACACAGAGTTTGTGCTATTTATTCCCCCACAGTGTATAATATTGACAGTGATGCTGTGAGCCTGTGCTGGCCTGGCGGGCAGCCAAGAGACAGTTAAGCATCTGATGTTCTTTTATCCAGTAAAGGGTGTTTTAGGGGGTTGTTGGTTTTTTTGTTTTGTTTTGGAAGGGGGTTGTGTTGTTTTGTTTTTTTTTTCTAAATATGATTAGGGAAGCTCCTCTTTGCTACTTGCTTCCTCTGACTGAGTGCAGCCCTTGGCTGTCTCCTGAGCTAAAAGCTGCAGCTAACCAGACTTTTTTTTTTTTTTCATGCTGAATAGCATGTCTCAACGTTTTCCTCTCAACCATCATGTAGGTCTAGTTGCATTGTTGATTCCCATTACATGTCTGCTGGTATGTAAATTATTTCAATTCCCCCCACACCCCGCCCTTCTGTTCTTGTACTTTCAAGGAGTTTAATCCGTGAAGGGGACTACTTCAAAGCTCTCACAAGAAACTAATTTCTTGATGGATAGAAGGGCCAATAAAATGAAATTAGAGTTTTATCTCATTGTCTCTATAGGAATGAAGTATAATAATTATTTCAGGCAAATACATGTTGGAGACAATAATTAAGATCACTATCACGTCTTTAAGGACAAGCAGATTCTAAAATAAGCATTAGTAATGGGATTAAACATTATTGCAGTGCTCTGGATCTCAGCACTGCCAAAGTGCCTAACACATCTGAGAGTATGAAGCTTTCCTCACTGGAGGAAAAAGGAACCAAAAAATAATTCTGCATTTTACAGAACCTTTTTGGCTTGTGTCCCATTAAAGAGCTGAGGCTCCAGTCTGGGGGGGGGAAGTCTTGGATGCCTGAAGGAAGTGGAAGTGAGGTGGAATTTGGTATCTGTGTCATCCAGAAAGTCTGCTGCCTAATGGGTTGGGTGTCAGCATTTTTACCAGAAAAGTTCCCAGGGAATACTTATCTGGAGCAAAACTCTCAGCTTCTTTGCAGGGCAGAGTAGTTTGCCATTCCAGCTTATTTGGGATCAACAAAGCAGGTGTCCCTGTCTCTAAGTGTCTAAAGGACTTGCAGGACAGGAGACTGGGTTAAACATAAGGATCATGTAAATCTATCACCTGTAAGATTTTTATTCCAACAGTCTGGGTTAAATCTGTGACAAGCTGACCCTCAGTGCAGCATAAACTTTGAAGATGGACAACTTCTCTTCTCCAAAGATTTGTTTTCTTTTTTTCTTTCTTTCTGTTAATCTGCCTGCCTCAGTTGTCTGTATCTGTACTGTTCCCTCATCCAATTCCCTCCTGCCTGTTCTCAGTGCCATTACTGCTCTAGTCAGAGACAGGGGATTTTGGCCTGTTTCTGCATACATTCAGTTTTTTCTTGTGTGTGTGTGGAAAAATGTTCAGATTGGCCCTCATTAATTTTAGACTAATTAGCTGCTCAAAACTGAGAACCTTCCCGTGGAAAGACAACAGGCTGTTGTGCTCTGTTAGTGCCTAACACTTAGTACACAAATTTGAACCATCTGGCTCGTGGTATTAACTTTGATTTATGGTAATATATCTTCACCATACCCAGCACCTAGGGGTTTAAAATCAAATAAGGGAGGATTGATTCTGCAGGCTTGTTTTTCAACTCTTATTGTAATTTTCTTTCTTTCTAAGGGAGGTCAGTCACAGCTATGAGAGCACATATCACCTGTCATCTTAAGATCTAAGGTGGTTTTTACTTTAGTTTAGTGTTGTTTTATTTTTATTTTAATTAAAAAAATTTCCTTGATTATCAACAAACAAACTGTCAACAACTTTCCTGGCATACTGTAAAACACAAAACTCCCGGGGCTGAACTAGTTTCTATATAGTTTGGGACAAAAATAAGTGGAAGCAGCAAACACAACTCTGTTGCCCATATCAGCCAACTGATCCCTGCTGTGAGTTTCTTGCTCAGCCAGACCTTCTCACAGGACAGAAATAAAGAAATACTCTAAGCAGCCTGACCTGCTATTCAAATGTATTTAGTGACTTTTTTTCCAAATAGTGTAAAACAAATACAAGTGGTAGCAGCAAGCAAAGCTGCAATTTCAACACTCACATCAGTCAGCAGAGCCTGCTACCATGTCTAATATCTGGCTTGTTTAGAAGGCAGGTAAGGCCTAGGGAAAGAACATGGACTGGGCTGACTTGTTAAAAACATGACATGCATTCAGTCCGGTGTAGATCTTTGGAATTAAATGTTTAAAATGAGGGAAATACATTTGGCTGATAGGAGAAGTCAGTGCATGACAACACCTGGAGCAATCCTGCAAAGCCAAAAAGCTGGACCTCCCAGTCTTCAGTTCATTGAATCTCCCACTCCGTTTTTAGACTGTTCTCTCTCCAAGGTGATGTTTGTTTTGGTTTCTCCTTCTAGTGCTCCTTCCGTAGCAGCCTGAGGACAACCAGGGGTTACAGTTTCAACAGTCCGATTAACTGCCAAACAGGAATTCTTGGGGCTTTGGCCATGATGGCAATAATAACAGAAATATTTAGCACTTGCAGTATGTAACTCCGTCCTTCTTCAAAGCATGGTACAAAAGGTGGGCGTGCCAAGTGCTGCGTTGTTTCATCGGGATCACTGTTATGTTTCTGGAAGGAATTCTTCCATTTCTGTACCTGGTGAATAGAGACAAAGTGAAATGAAAAGGAGTGAAGTTCTAGGAATATGGGTGTCATGGATGCTGTGGGATGTGCCGGGGGACAAGGTATTGTTTGAGACATTAATAAGCGAGAAAAAGCATTTGGCTTTAAACTCCTTCTACAGCCATAGGTGGTATCCTGACAGCAAGACCAATCCTTATCTTGCCTGCTCTGCTCACCTGTCCTACTAAAACCAGTTTCAGTGTCTAGAAATCATGGCTAATAGAAATCTTGGCTAATAACCACACAATGAGGCTCAGTGAGTGATGGCACAAGAGATTCACCACAGAGAGCACCCACCAAGCTGTGAATGGTGCAGGAGCTGACTTGGCTTGACAAGCTGAGCTGGCACGTGTGGAACAAAGATTGTCAGGGTCCCAAAGCAGGTTTCTTATGGTATATGTTGCTCTTGATAACAACCAAGTATTGTTTTCTTCCAATCTCTCTACCTAACTTGGGTACAAAACTTGAGTGAAGTCATATGAGACCTACAGGTCAAAGTTTTTCTGGGACAGTTTTTGATGATGTCAAATTGTATCCCTGTAAGATGAGCACATAATACTAGAACTGTATAAAGAGGTTGCTTTTTACATCCTATAAAAAGGCCAGGCAGCTTAAAATTCTTTTTGTATAATCTGAAAAGCTGCTCTTCGAGAGAAGCCCAGAAATGTTGATGATTATTCATAGAAGTATGACACACACCGTTCCTTCTGCTCTTCAGTATTCATCCCCATTTGCAAGCCTCTGAAAAGGAAGAGAAATTCCTCCCAGAAAATGCAATCAAGCAGTAGGTGGAAGTTTCAGAAAGGGGGTTGACAAAATTCAATCAACTCATCATCTTGAAAACAATAGGACAATTTCTGAAAACATATCTAAAAGTGCATAAAATAATTACAGGATAGATAATTATATTAGATCATTTAGACTGAGTTTATACACAAAATATCATATCAGTCAGTCCTTGAGGATAACTGAAGCCCATCTCAAAACAAACATCTTATCTTGAGCTGTGAGCTGAAGATGGCAACACACAGGGGCTTCTGTGTTACCTTTTTAAACTTGTTGTATTAGTTGATTGCAATTTTTAAAAACTTATTTTGCTTTATCTGGATGTAATTTTCCATCATTCTGAAGAGCCTCTTTAGTATTCTGTTTCTATTCTGTGTAAATATGATTATACTCCCCAGTCAAAGCATCTGTGATATTTTTTTTCTGTGGCACAGTGCAGTGCGGATTGAACTCCTTAACACCCCTCTCACCAAAGGGCTTTTTCTAAAGCTTACTGGAGTTTTAGGGACTTCCCACTGCTATCAGTGGATTTTGGACAAGGAAATGGCACAAACAGGGCTACATATGAATAAAGTCTGGAGAGTCAGGTCCCTGATAAAAGCAGCTGGCACCCTAATCTCTTGGTTTGGTATCAGATCTAAGGGAGCTGTTTCATCAATATATGCTGACAAGAACTGAAAAGATTTGGTGGTGCCTTTGAACATACTGAGGATTTTGAGAGGACAAAGTGGGGGAAAATAGGGACAGCTGGAATTTGCTTTGTTGGTTTTTTTTTTTAATACAATTTAAGGTTTTTGTTTATTTTTTTTAATAGCGTGAATGTAACGCTCATGAAAACCCTCGCTATAGACTGAAATCTTCTATGAATCAACAAAACATGTACCAGCAGCACAAACTTCACCTTGCCTAAACAATGTACGTCTCAATTCCGACTTGAAAAGACCACCTGTAGGGGAAAAATGTTAGTTCGGTATCCAGGGGCCATTCATTCCTTTGCCACTTCGCTGAGACTGCCAATTAGTGCCAACTTGTGGTGGCAGATTTTGTGATGTAGACACATGTTCTCTGGAAAGTGGGCTGAGATATTCGACTCATTTCACATAGGGCACAAAGAATTATTTGCTCTGTGCTATACAAATGAGAATTGTCCAAAGCTTTCCTCTGTGTTAGCCTCTGTACGCTTACTGAGTGTAAATACGGGGGAAATTGGTGTTATTGCAAGGACAAATTAGCACCAGAACTGAGCTGTATTTTTTTAAATGTGCTGCTAATTGTGCCCAATTTGTGCTGGAGTACTCACTCAAATGCAAAAGCACAAAACCAACCGAACACATTTCAGGGTGCCAAAGAGAGCTTGCACTTTTCTCTTAGCAAATTATCCTTCTAGTTTCACACTGCAGCAACCGCCAATTGGTCCCACTAAGACCTTTATCTGGAGTAATCAAATTAGCACTGCATGTTAGCAAATTAGGTTGCATTTACAAAGGTTTATATTTGCTGCAGGTTGGAGCATTAAAAGAAAGCATTTTCTAAGTTTTACTTGAAAATTTCTTGTATGAGGGACACTGATTCTCTCTGTGACATTTAAAAAGAGTGAGCTGCTGAAAGGGAAGAAACAAGGCAAATTGTTGTTTGTATTTCACTTTCAGAGAAATGTGGATTAGGAATTGCAGAAGTTTCTAAACTTCAAGGTAGAACTGAGAAAGCTGGAAGAGGTTTATTCTTGTTTTCCCAGGAGGTTCATTCTTCCCCTGGGTTCACGGTGGGCCAAATACGTGCCTCTGGTTTTACCCAGGAAATCACTGGGGCTGCTTGGCTGTAGTGGAGGGCAGGATTTGATTCCGTGCAACCGTCAGGAATTTGCTTCTGCCAAAAGGTATGACAAAACTGACAGAGTGGGAAATGCAAAACGCTCCCAGGGTTGCCAAAAGCAGAGATGAAAAAAACCCTGTAGGCTAAATTTCTCTCTGGCAAATGTCCACAGAGTTTTGCTGGAGCTGAATTTCAGCTCCTGAGATTAATTAATTAATGTTTGTATTGCACAAATACAAGTTTAACAATGTAATTGTTAAGTGTTTTTGAGGCTTCTGCTTCCAATATTGTCTTTGGTTTGAAGTTTGCGAAACTTGCCCAAAGCTGGATTATTCTCTTCTTTTACGAGGCCTGCTGTGAGAAGGCAGAGAAGGGGAAAACACAAAAGTGCATCTGCCATTCTGCACTATCACTCTCCTGCTTTTAGCTCATCATGGGGCATAACTTTAGGAAATCCTGTGGTACAAGAAGACAGAGGAGTTCCCCAACCTCTTACAAACCAGGCTGTGCCAGAGGCACCGGCTGTGCTGTGGGTACAAGAAATAGATGACTTCAGGACACAGTAGCCTAAGTCATCATATTTTATTGCTGTCGGGTGCAATAATTTATTTAGGCAGAAAACTCTGTAGGATCTGTAAAGTGCACGTGGAGAGACTGTAGAGCCTGGGTTTTGCTCCCGGTTTTGAGGTCTTGGCCCAGATCGCTCCTTTCCTGATGCAGTGCCCTAAGAAGTGTGTGCCTATGTAATTTCCAGCCACTGCTATAAAAGAATAAACCGCTTGTAGTGGGGTTTCTGCAAATAAGCTCGCAACAATCTTGTTGTTGATCTGCTCCTCGCAGATCGTTATCTCTGGAGAACGTTGTTTCATTGTCTCAGCGGCCAACACACGATTCGAGAAACAAGCCAGAGGTGGTGAAGAGGGCACGACCAAAGAGGCCTCACAGAACACCGAGGAAGCATCAGTCACAGCCTTACTTATCAGCAACACAATGGCACGAAACAGCTCTTGAGCACAGTGATCCAGGGGAGCATCGCATTCAGGAAGTGTTTGCACCGTTTATTTCCAAAAAGTGAGAGGAAACCAGGGGGCAAAAATCCCCCAAACACTTCCTAAATGCCCTGTTTTTGATACTCTGGCTAAGCATCCTCCAGTGACAACTTCCAGGGGTGGGATACGGGGCTACTTCTAGCTTTGGTCTGGCACGGAGTTGTATTTATGTTCTTAGAAGGTGCTGTCACTGTCCTCCTCTGGTTACATCCACAGGAACCCAACATATCTATAAAAACACATTGTACAACTAAATAAGACCACAAGCTTTGAGGAACAGAGTAGACACTCAGTTCGCTGAGCCGGGTTTGGAACGAAAAACCATTTTTTCAAACAGTCTCTGAAGTTAAGCCCCTTCCCTGAAGTTCATTGCATGAGCCAAGAGAGAGAGCCCATTCTTTCTAACAATGCCCTTTCAGCTACTTTGATGCTAAAAATAACAAAAATGTTTGATAGCTATCCAGGCAAAGAAGGTGAAAACAGTAATTTCCAGCTTTTCTAAGGCTCTTTGGCTATATGCATTTGACAAAAACCCAGTCACTAGCAGATGAAGTCAGATTGTTTTTTCCTGCTCTGTATGCCCATAAACTCCCTTTCGCTTTTCCCAAGTCAGAAATAGTGAGTCTACTGAAAAATTTATTGAAAATATCTGCTCATTAATAAACTTGCAGAGCAACACTATGTTTTCAGTCGAGAGAATGCATATTGCTTGTAGTTACTGGAGTTTTTGGTTTGCCTAAATTTATTTTGTAAGGGTTTGCCTAAATTTATTTTGTCAGAGGGGTACCTGCCTGAGGACAATAACTAGAATTCTTTTCTTAATGTTGTGAGTCCAACATTGTCTGTCTAAGATAAGGCTGGGGAAAAAAAACCTCATGAGAGCATTTAGTCATTGATTTATAAAAGTATTTCTCTTGGGATCTGATTTTGCAGCCCCAGGGAGAGGATTGAAAAGGAAATGACAGGGAGAGTTGCTGAAGCACTTAAACCAAACTGATATTTTTATTGTTGTTGTTGGAACTGTTTCTTTTGTTAGGCTTTGGGAAAAGGAATTATTTCAAACAAAAATGCGTTTTCAATTCTGTTGAAGAACAGGAATTCTGAAAATGGAAGTACTGGGTGCCCTGCGTTTCATCACAGTAGTGCTGTAAAGGAGTTAAAAGTTCTGTGAGTGTCACCTCCTTACCCTCTTATGGGTGAGACTCCCCAGGAGGTATCATTTCTAAGGACAGAGAGCGATCCTTGGATCCCTGCACCATCTGCCCTGGCCAGGCATGGAGAGGGCAGTGTGTGAAGGAGGAGGAAGTTGTGTCCCAGATCCCTGTTCAAAGGACTATCTCCTCAGTGTCCGGAATGTCAACTTTGTGAGGAAAAATGTGCCTCTTCAGCAGAAAAAACACCCCAACTTCCTATTTTCCAGGCAGCTCTATTTTAATAATTTTAACTTCTACCAGTTTCTTTCCTACACTTAGCTTTATTAATATCATCAATGACACTGATGCTCTGAAAAATAAACCCTTCTGGTACAACAGGCAGTGTATGTGGTTCTCTTGCTGACAGGCAAGTCTGCAGTTCCTCCAGACTGAGGCTTTTCCTGCCAGATGCTGCCCTCAATTTTTGATGGGTCGGTGGTGATAAATAACTTGTGCTGACTGGGATGGAGCCCATCACGTTTGGTTTTCCTCGTTGTTGGGTAAGAACTTAAAAAACCTGAGTCTCTGGGAGCAAACTGCTGTGTTATTTACTCTGCTGCTAAGATCCCTTTCTCAAAACCCGGTGTCAGTAGCAGGAAGTGCAGCCAACGCATCGGTTTGTAAACACATTTCTCACCTCAAAAAGATTACGTGGGCTCTCACCCTCTCTGTAGAAAATATACTGCACCTTGGAATGAGCACTAATACGGAAAAATATTGCTGCATTCCAGAAATATCTAATCGTTGCTGATAAATGGTATTTGCCACTTGTATGCATTATTATGACAGATTCCTGCTTAAAGCTGAGGACAGTTGAAGTCTACACAGGTTAAATACAGAGCCTTGAGCGTTTTGCTTCACACTTTTTTTGCTGGATGTAAAAGACTTAAAGAGGATGCTCAAGCATTAAACAGGGTAAACAAAGTGTAAATAAAAAGGGGTATTTTGCTCATGCAGAGGAAGGTTGGGATGATTTAGTGAGGATTTTTGAGAGGTGTGGGTTTTAAAGTAAAGAAAAAAAAGTAGTTTTCAAAAATACAGGTAAGAGGAGGTCTTTCAAGCACCTCAGCAAGGTGCTTTTGGGAAAAGTCCAGCCTCTCTTCATTGGCTGTAAAGGAAATATGGGAAGATCAGCACTGACATGAGGTAACATCAGGTACATCGTGTGCTCCTCCCTGCTGGCAACAACAGTTCCTTTTTCACACTGAAAGATCCTTTTTCAGGCTGTTCACTTCAGTTACAGTCTAACTGGCCTTTGGAAAAAAAAAAAATAAAAATTAGATGCCCGAGTTACCCAGATGTCTAAGTTATTGTTTGTTCTCTTTACCTTGGCCTGTTTTGTTCTGGGGACTCTTTGCAAGGTTGGAGGAGTAGCAGGATATTTGATCCCTGCCCTGATCCTCTGGTGACAGTATTGGAGTGGTTTGCCTGGTGCCAGTTCCTGGAGCACTCAACAGGAACCACAGAGAAAAAAAGAGTTAATTGGGTGTCTGCCTGTTGGCTGCTGCTGGTAAGGGAGGTTTCTCACCTCTTGTTCCAGCATGGACAGACTGCAGAAGTGCCAAGGGAGGGACTGCTGGTTAGTGATGGTGTCATTTCCCAAATTCAGGTGAAGAGTTTGAACCTCTCAGTGGGTATTGTGGTTTCCTCTGTCCTAGATAGACACGAGTGGCTCATGCAACTCAGGATGCTCAGGTGGGAAGTGTGTGTTCAAAGCCTCACACAGATGAGGGACCTGAATATGTGTTTGCCACCTGCTGAACGAATAACAGCTCATCTGAGGATCATTTTGATCTTCTCCAAAATCTTTTATCGTGCACAGGCACCTGAGGGAAGAGTAAAAATGTGTTATTTTTATTTTCAAACAGTTTTAAATTTCTATATGATTAGAATGGGGAGATGCTTTTTCATTCCAACAGCAGGAACAGGAAGAAAATGTGACTTGGATCAAGTTGATTTTGAGCTGACTTTTTTTCTCATTCGATTTTCACTGCCAAAAAAACCCCAAATCTTATGGTTTTTCCTAGTCCTACATGGGAAAAGTTTGTCGGACTCCCTTCACTGCAATAGGCATCAGAGGAGGCTCCTGATGTAGCATTATCTTTGTGAGGTTAGTTTTAACGAAAAAACAAAAACAACAAAAAAAAAAAAAAAAAAAAAAAAAAAAAAAAGCACCAAAACTCCAAAAAACCAAAAAAACAAAAACAAAAACAAAAACAAACCAAACAAAAAAAAAAAAAAAAAAAAAAAAGAATAAGAGCTGTTCAAACTGTCCCTCCCCGTGGGGAAATTACATGGATGGAGAAATGCTTCAGAGATCCTGTGCTAACTCAGGTATGCCTGGGAGGCCTGTTCCTCAGAAGCAGTCTCAGCTCGTAATAACAAACAAGCCTCACAAAGGAAAGCTTAAAAAAATCACACCAGTGTCTGATGATAAATGCAGAATCTTGTAGTTTTGGGGGTAAATAGAGATAGTGAGACTTTGGACAATGTTCAAGAAAAGAATATCATGATCTTCTTTATAGCAAGCGTTGTAACCAAAAGCAAGAATTGGACTATTTCCATGATCAGCTCCAAGCACTGTCACAGGTCATGACAGGACTGATCAGTTAATCTACATGTCTAACATGACAGCATCCACAATCTTTATAAAATAACAAATTTTGTCAATCTGTACATATTTTCCAACTGCTTTCTGAAATCCTGATGGCAAACCTGTTTTAAGTCTTCCCTCCCGCCCCCCTGACCTGGCCTACTCTGCTTATTCAGGAAGTGATCTCTAAAGCTTGAACACTATTTACATTATCAAGATTTACTTATCTTTTCTTTTTTTCCATTGAAACACTAAGCAGCTCTTACATCAATGTAGGTGTGTTTGAGAATTATGAGAGCCTTCAATTCTCATACCAAACTACACCCACACAAGCCAATTCCAGTTCCAATGACTAAAGGTCATGTGAATGGCAAAAAGTAACAGGTAAGAACCTAATTTTGCTATTAAGAGTAACTGAATTTGCAGTTATGGTTTATTAGTGGAAGAATTAGTGCCACGAGCAGTAAATCCTTTCCCTGCCTTACTTTTGTTGGTGTTTGTTCCCACTATTCCCGTTACTATTTTTAAAGACGATTCTAATGGAAAAATAGAAGCCTGATGTGTGAGAACAAAGATTTGCCTTCAAACACAGCAGTGAGAGAGAGACAGTGGTGGGCCAGCTCCTTGCCAAGGGATAGGTAGCACTCACTATCCAGCTAAAAGCAAGTGTTGGAGTGCTGGGAACTGGCAGGTTCCCTGAGGCTGATGGCCTCCTGTTTGTGCATTATGTCTTTCCCAGGAAGATGTATTCATCTTCCTTAGGTATATACCTGAATTCTCTCCTTAATTTAGTGGTTCCAGTCCTTTAGCACTGCTCTTTTCAACCAGATATTCCCCAGGGTAGCAAGGTCTCTTTGTTAAAACCGTACCTGTTTTTAACAGTGTTTAATTTGTGCAGCCCACCTGAGAGATTTGTTAATTTAGAGACTCTGAAGACCAAAGTAATGAAGCCTCTATGACCTCCATGTGCTGTCAGGGTGGTCTCATGAAGGTGTTGCCGCCCTTAGAGACTTTCACTGAATATACAGCCTCTGAAGTGATATGTGATTTCCCTGATTTCAGTCATGTGGGGGCCATTAGCTTTCAGTATTCCCCTCAGCATTTGTCAGGGTACAAAAGGCTGGGAAGTCTAGTTATAGTTGCTGGGACCAACATCAAAATATCTTCCAGCAATTCAGGAGCAAAACCAGTGTTTATGGGTACAATGTGTTACAACACTTTGCTTGCAAATTACTTTTAGCAGAGTGAGTCTGAGGAATAGGAAGAAAATCCATGTGTGGACATCCTTCTGTAATAAACCCCTCTCTTCTCCTTGGAATCATCTCGTGACAAGACAGGACCTTTGATTCAGATAACGAAAGACTTATAAAAACTTCAGAAATTATCTTCAGGACACCAACAACCTTGTTTTCTTTGGTCTCTTTGCTTTTAGCTGTACACTGAAAGGAAGAGTCAGTGGCATTTGGAATGGTGTGACAGATGCTGTTTCTGTATTTCCAGCAAGTGGTACTGCAGCTCCCAGTCAGTGGTGCTCCATTTCCCTTTAATTTACAGCTACCAGATTACAATTTTCCTTTCCAGAATAAGGTAGGACTTGCTGTGAAGAGAGCCATATGTAATTGTCTGGACCAAATCAAGTTATTCTGTAGCTCGTCCTTATTATTTGTGACTCCTGCAAAACCCAGAGGTCAGGGTTTTGGAGGTTTTTTTATTTTATTTTATTTTATTTTTCCTGTGACAAACTTGCAATAGATTAAGCTGCATATTTAGGGTAATTGTGAGCAGGTCAGTGTCATCTAACCAGACAGACTGAGCTTGTTTGACCAGGCACGTGGTTTTCTCAGTTACTGCCTGTGCTATCTGCCCATCCTTTTCAATTTTTGCTGTTGAGACATATTTAAGTATATTCACACGATGAGAATATTTAACACTGTTGCAAAAATTGGTGGGATTTTTGTTTAAATCCATTTCTGATTCCATTAAGTGCAAAGGGTTATCGTGACATCCATAAGAGGGAGGCAAACCATTCAGGCTGGCAACATCAGGAAGAAACACAAAGGGCATCAAGGTAAATAGGGATGGCAGAGAAAAACTGGGAAGGAAGGACAGGAAATAGGAAAGAATTCTTCTACCATAATTTGTCTGGACCACATTTTATAGTGCCCGTTGCAGACAATGGTGGTTTTAAAAAAAGAGCAACCCAAAAAGTAAGAAACTGTAAGTGCAAGGTTACATAAAGCCATATAACATCACAGTGAGGCTTGAAGTGAGTATCCCATCTGAATTTGTACCATGGTTTATGTATTAGGGTCCATGGGATCTCTTTCTGTGTTTAGTAAATTTTGGTATCTTCCAGCAGAAGGCGTCACTCGGATCCCGTCTGCAGCCATTGTAATGTGTATTTTCTGTGCAGAACTGTGTCTCGTGGTGCCTAAACAACATCTTATTTGGAACACTGGGATGCAGAGCTCAGTCCTAGCTTCCAGCCCAGTTCTCAGCCTCCTGCCATGTTTATCTACACTTCCTTGGTGGTCTTGTCTGTGCTGGAGGCACGGAAACCGATAGCTCCCCAGTGGCTGCCAAATCCACTGCCCTGATCTCGACTGCTGTGGTGCTACCAGTAATTACAGATCTGTCCTAAGGCCCCAGAGCTCCAGTGACACGAAGGTGAAGCTGTTGTTTTGAAAGAAAATAAAACTTCCTGGGTTTTTGATTGGTGCAAACACACAAAGCTGCCTTCAGTTGGCTAATCAGTGGCATTAGTAAATAATAATACGATTATTATTAACACAAGGCCTGATAATACTTTCCCAGGGGAAAAAAAACCAGTTCTTTGCACTTCAAAATTAAGCAGGTTAAGCTCCATAACTTTCCTTGCATAGGACACCAGGATGAAGGATCACCCTTCTGATGTGTCTTTCAGTACTTTACTCTTTGTAGATCTGAGTACTTCTGTAGCTCATGCTTTCAGAATACAGGTGAGTCAGGATGTGTGTAGCAAAAGGAGCAGCAGGGACACCATAGCTGACAGTTTTTTTTTTTTCCAATGCCCTGGCAAATAACTGAGTGCCAGACAATCTGATACCAATTGCAGTTGAGGGTTTAATTGATCACCATGCAAGGAATTTTCCTTCAATGCCTGTTAAGTTTTAAGACAGTAACTCCTCTGGCAAAATTGCCTGATGCTTTCCACCTCTACTCCAGAAAGTCCAGAAATGAGAAGGTAGCCTTCCTTGGGACTTGTCAGATACTTCAAGCAATGCACTGAAGTCTAAGACTTCTTACTTTTTTCTGGTGGTCTTTAAACCATGGGAAGAACCCTGGCAAAATAATTAAGATAGAAGTCATGGTTTCCTTTTCAGATGAAAGTCATATTCCCTTTGAAATACTAGGTGGTGATTTTTAGTCATGTTTTGGAGGGCTCTGTTCCTGCCAGAAGCTGCTACCTTTGCACAGCTCCAGAGAAATCCCTGGAGTACACCAAGGGGATGGGAAGAGAAGGGAGTTCAAACAAGGACCAAAGGAAAGTGAGAAATCTAAACCAATACCACTGGTCCAGGCAGTCTTCCACGTAAGGCAGCAGATTCAAATGCTGTTTGCTGGTGTCATTTTTCGGAGCTTCAGCTAAATGCAAGCCAAATCACAGATATGTCAGAATTTTACTGCGTGGGTCAGACTGTTGTTTTCAATGAGCAGTGGTAAAGCCCCTGCTGTGGTTTAAGCGTGCTTAAAAGTCCTGTTTTTGCTGTTCACAGTGATTAAAAAAATAGCACGTTTGATACTCTTTCAAGTTATGTGAATGCTTCTGTTTTAAATAACAAACGAGAAAATTGTTAACAATAGGTTAATTTTTTTGTTTGTTTGTTGCTCAGATGGGACGTTTTAGTCCCTAAAATTGAGTGTTAGTGTAAATCACTATCTCCACAGCATTGATAGGTTTGCTTTCAGATGGATTTATGGAAAGGTTTGATTTTCTTTTCCTTTAATCTTATGTTGGTGCATAATGGAGCCCACACCAGAGTCTTCTGGTGAACCAGGCAAGTATAGCTGTCTTCTAGCTCATGCCTCAGCAGCTGCCATGTACTGGCACACAGCAGAGTAGCTTTGTGTCTCAGGTTTTTGGATTCCATTCAACTGGTTCCACTTTGCATATTTATTCATAGTAAAGCGCCATTAGTTCAAGACTAATAATTGGAATGGTGTGAAGAAAACTGTATAAAGAAATGCAGTCCACTTGGCTCTCCTTAGACCTGACCTGGGGGAGATCTGACTGATCCTTTGGGTCAGGAACTCTGTGAAACCTCTGAATAACATATTAATATATGTTGTTATTTTGCTCATCCCCTCATTTAGCATAAGGAATTGAGGAATATTTCAGTGAGGTCAGTAGAGCATTTCTTGAATAGTCTGGGTAGGAACCTTGCTTACCTTTTTAAAAAATAACTAGAAGAAATTAACATTTATAATTGCTAATAAAGAGCAAATTGAATGTCTTCATCAATGCCACAACATTTAAGCTGGCAGTTAGTTTTATGCCTGCTATATTTTTATTTGTAAATGAAAACTGAATATACAGCTATCACAGTTTTATTTTACCAAAATCTCCCTTCAAGCTGCTTTGAGTTGGCAGGAGCCTTTTGTCATCTTTATAGACAAATCACTGCAAGAGCTGATCCTTCAAAGTTCCTTATTGAGACAATCTTATCTGCCTATCTTCTTACCAAGCCCTTTGAGCTCTTTGGATGGAGAGCATGCTGTGACAGGAATCTTACAGAGAAAGGAAAAGATTCTGTTTTAGGGTCTCTTGTTTGTTAGTGTTTCTGACACCTTGAAAGTATTGAACTGCCAGAAGCTGATTAAATGTTTGGATTAAGAGAGCCATGACAGAAACATCCCAGGGAGGGCCAACACTGTAACACTAAGAGCCAATTATCCCTAGTTCAAGAGGGACGTTAAGATGTGAATTTATTTTTACCTATATTTGCATCTGGATCTCCAATTGTTAGGCCTTTGTTCATTCACTCTCTACCTGAATGGCAGAGAACAATAGCCAAAGAAGCCATCCCAGGAACCAGTTTTATTCCAGGGGGCTTCAGTAAGGGCTACAAAGTATTTTAAGGATCTACCTCCTATTCTCTTCCTGCTGAAGCCCAGAAGCCTGGTGGTTTTATCGTACACTGTGACAGCAGAGACCCAGCTGCAGAGCAGCATTAAACCCATTGCAGGTCAGAAGATGAAAGAAATGTCAGGAGAGCCACTGGCTGATTAGGCAGCCTGTCATCAATAATTGATTTTGATGAAGTGGGACAGCAAACGCGTGTAGGAGAAGACAAAAATAAGTCAAAACCAAACCTATACTTCAGGCTGAGGTACAGTTACAAAGCAAGGAAATGCTGTGCTGGACTTCTGGTCTTTTAATTTATATGTGCAGATAGGAAGAAGTTGCTTCTATTTCCACTTGGAAAATGGATATTAGACCCTTAATGCACTTTCTGACTTGAAGTCAAATAAGTGAAGAGGGCCAAGCTAGTAACAGTATAAGCAAATAGACCTCTATTGCGTCAATTAAGCTGTGGCTATTTATTTTAGAGCTGATTTTTGGCTAGTGTATAATGCTCAATATATTGCATTATGGAACAGTTTGACTGTGCCTCAGACCACTCCTCTGCAGTATGTGGTGAAACCATCAATGCAAAATATAAACCCAAGTGTGGTTCAGTTGTATCCCAGGAAGGTTCCACGCTGCAGTACTCCATGGAATGCTAAATGGGTCTGCCTGCAGCACAGCCAAAGCCTTCTGTCACATCCTAAGCTCTCTCAACGAAAGAAGTGTGGTTTATACTGTTGGAAAACACTTTTATATGGTATGGCTTCACATCAGGTCTGTCAGTGAAATAAGCCACTTCAGCAAAAACAGTTTTGTGTGAGTATAACCGTGTTTAGGGCTTTTGTCCTCATGGAAAAACTAAACTGAAAAATGACACCAGTAAATGATCAGTAAAACACCAGCAAAGGCTTCTACATTTAACCTGGTCTCAACCAAATCTGCAGGGATGTTATAATCCCAGGAGAATGAACCTCTGGGTACCTTTCAGCAGTTTTTTGGGTTGAGAGATGAGCGAAACAGATTTCCCACCCAGCCTCATTTAAAGCATGTGGGATATCAGCATCCATATGGGCTGCTTCATGATTAATCATTGTGGAGATTTGTCTCTGTGGAAGATGTTTCATTTAGCCCAGGATTGAAAAACAAAGGATATGTTGCTGCCACACTAATGAAAAACACAGACAATCTGCTGTTCATATGTGCCAATTGTTGTTGCAGTCCTAGTATAAATGCACTTAAAGATGAGAAAAATAATTACAGGCAACCATTCTGCAGAAGGCTTACAGGAACATGGTCTCTTTAGGGTGATGCTTTCAAGTGTTTAAAAAACCTTTCACAAACTTAGTTCTGGTTACCAAGTTCTTCCTTGTGCTTTCTTTTGGTGAATCCATCAGACCATAACAACGGAGTCGAAAAACTGCCAAGCAAAAAGCAAAATTGTAGTCAAGGGGTGAGAAAGGTCAACAGGAATTTCAAACTTTAGCTGGTTTTGTGTGTCGTGGTGGGAAGACTGGGCACAAACACCAAACCTGACCTGAATCCCGGAAACCCACAGTTATTTATGAGGATGAGCATGACAGGTACAAATGTGTACATGCTGGCGTTGCAGTCGGTTTGTGACAGGTTTTAAGGGACAGAAAAGTGGAAGCACTGCCACTGCAAAATATCTACAGAGAAATGGCCACTTTTATAGGCTGAATAATGTGTCACCTGTGGGTAGATGATACCTTTGAGCAGACCTGGTTTTGTTCACCCAAGTTTCAAAAGGTGTTTTGTAATACTATTGGTCAATATTCAGGCTGTTGCTCAACTGAGGTTCAGATCGTTACAGTAGGAACAGATACTTCTATAGCCACAATTACCATGGGAATTGTTGCTGTTCCCTTTCTCCTGCGGTTTCAAGAGGTTCTTCTCTCTTCTTGTCCCAAACAAGAAGTGGCCCTGGAGCATTGGAGAGTTGCCACTATGTCATTCTGCAAGCCCATAATTCACCCTGGTGCAGTGCTGGCTCCTCTACTGCCAAAGAAAGAAACACAACAAAAAACTACAAAAGGCCCTGAAAAGGGCAGAAAGAAAGACCAAAGGTCTGAGCAAAGAGTGACTGAACTGACTGGGACTCTTCAGCTCAGAAAATGAGTGAGCAAGGTGAGATCTGATAGACGTCTACAAATCACTAGTGGAGTGGGCATGTGGATACTGGTTGCCAGCCCTTAGAGAACAAGTAAGGACTGTCAAAGCTGGCAGGAATCATGTTCAAAACAAAGAAAAATAAGTTCTAGAAGTAGACTTCCTGCCAACAGATGCTTTGGATACAAAAAAAGGTCTGCACAGCTTTGAGACAAGGCAAATACCTGGAAGGGACAGCTCTATTGAAGGTTGCTAAATGGCCACCCCAAACTCAGGAAATATATTGAACTTAAAATAATTACAGACTGGGAAACTGCTCAAAGTGAATATCATATATGTTTACCCCCGTTCTTAACTTAGACATGAGGTTTGCTTATGGCCATTGTTGAAGACAGGATGCTGAACCAGATGGCCATTCTGCAGCTCTCATAGACCCAAATGCTATAGCTGAGGGTTTGCCAAGATATTTTAGCACTTGGTATCTGAGAAGTTGATTTGGGGTTTTTTTCCTTGCCCGGTCCCTCTTCCAGGTCCCAAATGCAGTGCTGATATTTCCAGACGTCGCTCAGATCACCTTGCTGGTGATATCTGGAGAATTAATGCAGTGGATTTTAGTGTGATTGGAACAGGACTTTTGAAACAAAAATTCAGAGGGCTTAGGTCCTTTTTCCACCCTCAGAGTATTATTGTGAAAATGACTGTATCTCCCTTTGTTTCCATCTGTTACTTCTAAGTTCCCAAATATGCTGTGGGCTTGCTGCATTGGCTATTATCCATACATTGCTTTTACAGTCATCCCTAAACATCTCTCTTAAACTGTCTTTCTCTGGAAGCATAAGCCTCACTTTCCAAGCTGAATTTCATTTAGTTATTTCATCACGAGTTTTGGTTGTTAGTTTTTCTGGGATATTTTAGCCTTCCATAAAGACCAGAGAACGCCACCTTTGGAAACCCTACTGGCAAACTTTTGATCCATGATATGTGTGATACAGGAACAGTGAAAGTCTCTCATCTTTGTCTTCGGTAGAACACAAGGCAAGTACATAAAATACCTCATTATAATGCTTAGTAGTAAGTGTTGCTATTAAGTCATCAGCTAATTTCTGATTCTGTGAAAGAAGCATGTTTTGGGCAGAAATTTTCCAGGCCTAGGTTTGTTACAAAGTAAATTGTTTGCTGAATAAAAAGCTTTTAAGCAGATAGACAGCTGAAAGGCCTGAAACTCAACAGTTGCAGTTTGCATGGAAATTGTCTTTATTGTGGGGTTGTCTATAGGTTTTTTGTTTTGGCCTTCATTTTCAGTTGTCTCCTTTGCCTTGCCGCAGCCATCTTGTTTAGTCTTTGCCTTTAGAAAACAATCGGAAAACCAGTGTTGCCAAGTGCAAATGCATCTCATTTTTAAAGTTCAGCTGGTTTTTGGTGGGTTTTTTTCCCCTTATATGATGAATTTTACAGAGAGGCTGCTGCATGACACATTTCAGATATATGGCCAACTCTGCCAAATCTAACGAAAGGAGCATTTTGGCCAGACAGTATTGTTGCTGCCATTATGAGTTCCACCATTGCCAGACCTTCTGGGCTAAAACAGCACAATTTTCTGCCTTCATATATAAGGGGCTGACTGGCACAAAAGAGAAACCTTGCATTTTGTCTAGGTGCACAGCAGAAAGAGGCAGGTGCACACACAGTAATGCAGAGACCCAGTAGGAGAGATGAAGCATCTCTAGGATTTTCAATATTGCCTAAAAAGCCTTCCAAACAGAGCTGCAAAATAGCTGCAAACTAGACTGTGTTAAAGGATAGAAGAGATTTAGCAGATTGCCAGGAGAAGCTGACTCCCTGTGAGAAGCTAAAGGAAGGTGGAAGTGAGTACAGAAGTGGACAGACCTGATGGAGAAGGTCTCGGTGTGAGGTTGAAGGCCAAAAATTTGCCAGGTGAAAATTAACAACATCTTTAGGTGTTCTAATGCCCTATCAAGGCACAATGCTGGGGCTTAGCTGAACATGCTTAGTTGAAATAACACCTGTCTTAAGCCATCCTATAAAACAGGCTTCTGGAAGGGCTTCTGAAGTTGATTAACTTTGTTCTCCCACCTAGTTTGCTTTTCATGCGTGTTCTGGTTTCACTCAGGGCTGGAAATGAGAGTTGTCAGGAAGGCTAGTTCTGTGGTGCACGAGGAAATGTAAGAGCTTGCCAATGGAAACCTTTGCCTGGTGAGATTTTGTTAAAAGTACGTTCACACAAATTCGAGGGATGAGCCAAGTGAGTCAAATTCCTCTTTCATTTTGTGATACACCAGTGAAGTTTTATGTGACATGACAACCTGGGCATGATACAGAGCAAGATTGCAATCAAACTGCATTGTCACGAACTGGCTGGAAGACAAGCATTGCTTCCAATATTTGCATCCCTGATCCAACAACAAACTGCAGCTTTTAGTTGGCAAGGTAGACCAAAACATGGCAGATCATGTTTTTAACTGTGTGTGTGTGTTTTTGGGGAGCTTCATTCTCTTTTCCTACTTCTCCCCTACAACTGATTTCAGGGAGCCAATATTTCTGAGGCTGGCAAGACATGCTTTTCCTTTATTGCCAAACTGGTGAGATTACTTCCAAGAGCAAAGGTGTGGGGGGGTTATGTTGGTTTTCAAAGCTTACCCTAATATTGTTTTTTACCCTCTCTACACATCCTTTGCACTCAACAAACAAAATGATTGGACTCAAAAGAAAATGTACTCAGAAGTCAGTGCCTTTTTTGCAGCATTTATAAGTGAAAGTGCAATCCAGCTGTTGGCAAATCATAACCTCATTGTTTTGGCAACGCTGTTTCATTTACTTTTTTTTTTTTCCCCTCTTCTACCGACTTGTTTGCTCAGGTATTGGAATTCGGAGTTTTTCCTTCTTTTTAGAAATTCACACCCTTTCTGGCAAGGCTTGAACTGTTTTTATTGCTTACAATTATACCTACAGGTAAAATAAATACTTTCCCACGGATGCACTGGAATCCGGTATGGTTATAAGCTGATGTAGCTGGAAGAGCTGAGTTGTACAACGAGTATTTCTGCTGTTCTGTCTTTTCCTTCTGTCAGTTCTTAAAGACACAGGGCTTGAATCTCTCCCTCCTCCAGACTAATCAAAGTAGTTCTTTATAAAGGTTGCAGGGACTCCTGATGAGAAAAGATCCAAACGGCTTGTAGAGAAAAATACAGCCTGATGTGACTTTGCAACACAAATATTACCATGGCCATTGGTGCATAAGCAGAGCAGAGTTCTACACTGTGCACACAAAAATGGCATTGAAGGAACATCTTGATGTCACAAAGAAAAGCAGGGAAAAGTTAGGAAATGCCCTAATTAAAGTTGCCTGTGTAATTCATTATGATTCATTTCTTAATTATCTGATCACATACTATTTTTTCCGCAGAGCTCTCTCTACCTCTGTGCACAGGATGTTCAGAGCCCTCTTAATGAGCAAGCTATTCAGTAGTTTGTTTTATCTTCATTGTTCCATGTGTGGCCCAAGGCCTTATTTACTGCTTGCTATTAAATCCTGTTTTGAGGGCTAAATCCATAAAAAGGCTTTGGCCCGGTGACCTTGTGTGCTGAAGTATCTAACTTTTCAGCCCCCTGCTGTCTAGTGTTGAGAGGTAGAGTTTATGACCCAGGTGTGCTGTGGCAGCTGTGTCACCACCAGAGCAGGGCCAGTTCTCCAGCCTGAGGTGTTGTGTGGATGTGCCATTCCCAGCCATCCCTGGGAAAGCTCAGGTAACTTCATTAAGCACATACCACTCTGTGCTTCCAACCTGTGCTGTTACACAAAGTCCAAGTAAGCATCTCCTTTCATTACACAGTTAAACAGGAGTTTAGGATTTGTGACTCATGCATCCTGTTTTCAGCAGTGCCACTTAATGCTGAAAAGCCTTGGAAAAGCATTTCACCAGTTGAGACCCAATTTTCCTCCCCGTAGAAAGGGAATAATGACATGGGCCAAACCATGTCACAGAGGTGTTCTCTGGCTCCAGTGTTTACAAGTCCTTTGGAGTCTTAGTTATGGGAAAGACAATGTATTGCTGCTTCATCCAAAAGTGAAGGTCAAAGTTCTGGAAATATCCCCTTGTCTCACTGCCTGAAGTAGATTTACAGTAGAACTCCTGGTGATTCATATTTTTACACAAGAAAATGGGCTACTTCTGGTGTTCTTTAAACTGGGATCCCACAGATCACCCCAGGAGTCCCACCAACACATTCTAGAGAAGAAGTGAGGGGTTTATGGAGAGATAATGAAGCAAGCAGTTTTCTTCTCAATCCCAACTGTCAGGATTGAGTCTGTAGCCGAACACAATGAGCCACGGATGATTCCTTGGCCTGGAGATCAAAGAACAAGGCATGACTCAGCCCTATGGCTGAGCTCACCCTCCTCCCCTCCCAAAAAGCCAAGATACCTTGGCTGTGCTGCCTGGTGGAAACAATTGACCTTTGCTATCTCTCAGATCAGGCTTAAGCAAATCTCAGAGAATAGGTTGGCAGGAGCCAAAACCAGGCTGACAATGGTGTGGGCATCATCAGCCAGGTTTGTGCCTGTGCTCTGGTCCTATTTAGTTTATCAGTATAGGCAAGGTGCTCAGCTTTCCCTGAGAATTTGTCCCAGGGGAAGTGAGCAAATCCTTATGATTTGATATGTTTCCTTGTTCTGACTCAGGCTAGTTTAGAAGGTCTGGGTTATACACATCTTGTGATCAGAGCTAACTAGAAATCCTGTGGTAGAAGGGCAGCAAGCCCAGCACTGTGTGGTAGAGCTGTGGGAATGTTCCAAATCTAATGTTTCAATTCAGCAGAAATTTTGCAAAATAAGAATGTAATTTTTTTCTAGGTAAATAATTCTCTTTCCAGAATAGTGCTGGGTTTTATATTTCAGAGAGCAAGGAAGGGTCAAGAAGTAGCTACTTGAACCTGAATCTCTGACTGTTTAGGATGACACCCAACCTTGGAATCACTTGCTATATGGTTATTTTTCTGTTTTTCTGTTGTTGTTTGGAGGTAGACGTAACAGAGATAACGGTTTTCTGTTTCTGGGGAAAAAAACATCAAGAGATTACCAGAGTTTTTCCTTAATGGGGTTTTGGCGACGTTTTCAAGGGCACAGAAACAATTTGCTGCTTATTTCTAGCCCGAGGCCTTGCCAGTGTGACCTCATGTTCATTTTCAGCCAAAAGCTGCATTGATTTTCTGCATTGATTTTCTTTCATTTATATTTAATCCAAATTCAAAAGTGTGTAAATGATACTTGAATTGTTCCTTCTATGTTAACATATTGGAAATTTTCCTCACATTGACTGAGAATATTCTTCCAAGCATATGCATTCACATAACAAGTCAAATAGACCACAGCTAATATGTGTAACAAGAACAGAGACATGAGAAGCAGGCTTGCTTGTCCAAAATGAGCATACATTTCTGGAAACAGAACTTTCTTTCACCACTAAGGGCCTGATTGCTCTTTAATTTAATCCTTGGTGGGCCAACACATGGGAAATAAGCTTTGTAGCGGGGAACAATCTATATAACTCTTCAAATGCAGCTTGGAAATCTTACATATTGTATAATTGATCTCTACAGCAGGATATATATTTTTTTTTTTTTTTAATCCAGCAAAGAAACGAAAACCACCCAAAAATCTATGCTAGATTTTATCCAGAAAATGGGACTCAGACCTGAGTTGAGTTGTATACAGCTGTCTGAATTCCTCAGTGCTTTGCCTTTGACACCTTCCTTCAGCCTGAGCAGGAACTGGGTTTCAGTGCTTTTAGTCCTGGCCATGTCCCTGTTGTACTCACAGCTGGGTGAGTCTGACCTGGGGACCCACGATCAGTGCTCACATACTTTCCTGATCCCTGTCCAAACAGCTCTGAAGCTCTTTGATTTCTATAAATGCGGTGATTCAGCCTGACTGGATCCTTGTGGAAGGCTATGACACAACTTGGGTTAACTTCAGAATCAGCCCTGCTGGCAGGACAGACTTTCTTGTGAGATTTATGGTGCTTCCTGCTTCTCGCTGGGCTGCGAATGGAACAAGAATAGCCTTTCTCAAAGTGCCTTGGCACTGCTCCTTCTAGAGGGAACCCAGAACAAACAGGATACAATGAAAAATACCAAACTTTCATGAACTTCTTTAAAAAAAGCCAAATGCCTCTGCTTGTTGTTGGTTTTGGTGGACTTTTCTGGGGTTGTTACGTGCTTCACTCGTGCCAGTTCACTCACCATTAGCTTTTATGAGAGTATGCAGAGCGAATACATCAAGTTATGACTCCGTGGGTTAGATATAATTCAAGTTGACTTGAAAAGGTGATGTTTTGGCACATCAAACTCTTCATGTTAGCGACTATTTTGCTTTTCTTGCTGTTCCATTTGCACTGCCGCTGTCTGCATCTTTTTACCATTAGGTTAAAACCCCTAAGACAGGCAGTCCCTGTGCATCTACCTGAGGCAGATTAATGGCAGTGGACATTAAAGTGACCTGCTGAAAACCGCAAAAAGGGGAAACAGAGGAGCAGAAAATCAAGGACTCCCAAAACCTTCTGTCAGGTTTAAAAAACAGGACGCAAAATCCATAGAAAACAATGGCTCTTTTTATTATTAACTTCATTAACCTTCATGTAAAACTCTGAATACCTGCATGACTTTTCTCCTATGAAGCATAACTCGTATTTTTGAACACGGGCAACAAAGATTTTAAAACTTGAGCTGGCAGCTGGGATGATGTGCATCATAAATAGTTGCAAAACAATAAGACATTAAAACTACAATTATCTTAGCTAATCTGAATTTGTTTTAAAATTGTGTGTGCTATCCTTATATGCACATTAGCAAAAAAAAGCAGTAGCTAAACAGGTTAATCAAAATCCCCCAAGTCCCATAGCACTCAGGTCCAAAACCTGCTGACACTAAAAATAACCTCTTCACCTGATGGAGGAGCCCGTGTAAACAAGCAGACATTGTCTAATAATAGATGCAGATGTTCAAAAATAGTGTTTATATTTACAGCCACGAGCCCTGCATTTCTGCCCACAAGCCACGTGCTTTCTTTCCTGACACTTTGCTAAATAATAGATAAAAAAAAAAAAAATCTTTCTAAAATTTCTGTGACTCAGGCAGACCTCCATCTCATTTTAATATGACCTAAGTGATACCCCTCCCTACCTTGGGAGGCCCTAAAGCTCTCTCTTAATCTGCCCCTTGTCTACCCTCCTCTAAAACAATTAGAAATATTTACTTGCGAAATAAACCGCATTAAAATAATTTAATGGGGCAAAAAGAATCCTAAATCCCCAAATGAGAGGAAATATTCAGTAAAAAAATGAATGCAAGAGGAAGTACTTGCTTTTTATTGTATTTTTCTCTTCGAAATAACCACTTGCAAACAAATATTTGTCAGAAGGACCACTCCAGGCCAAGAACTATTGACTGCATAATGACAACCTTTGGGTGGCTGAGGAGCCTGGTGTTTCTCAGTGTGCCCAAGGCATGAAGTGTGGTGGCTCCTTCACACATTCCTGTGTGAATAAACTGTTTCCTGCAGCTCTCCTTTCAGTTTAAACACTGGTCCTCGAGTATCTCTTTAGTCATCCTAGTTACTCACGAGGTAATATCAAAAGATGTAAATTTGTTGCAAATTCTAGGCCTAATATTTTTTTTTATGTTGTATTTGTAAGTGGGCAACAAATGGACACACCGCAGAGAAACTGATATAAATGGCCTACTTTGTGGCTGTTATTACAAAAATAAGTACATTTGTTTCATTAGTTTTAAATTTAATGCAATATCATTTTGGTAGGAAGGTGGCAATTGAGAGACACTCTGGTTATGTGCTCATAAAATCCTGATTTTTGTCTTAAAGTGGTAGGAGTAGAACCAAAGACTGTTAGAGCTATTTGGAGTAACAACAACATCCAACTCTGCTTTGTGACTCCTAATGGATTTCTTCTCCAAAATGCCTCAGAGGAAATTATTTTCCTTGCTTTAGTGAGATGAGAAGAGGCTCGGGAAGGCTGGGAAAATCTGTTTGTCTTTTCTCTTGCTGAGATATGAATCAGCCGGATCAGCCTCCAAGCCAGCGGAGTTTAGGGCAGGTTTAAATTGTCGTTCATGAGATATGAGGTTTCACAGACAGTTCTACAGCTGCTCTGGAGGGTCTTCATCATCTCCTGGTGCAAAGCAGGGTGAGGAGTCTTTCCAGCAGCTGTGTGGCAGCCGGAGAAACCCCGAGCAAGGCTCTTGGGATAAAGCAGGGGTTTCCAGGCTGATACACATCCCACTGGTGGTGCACAAACCGCTTCCAGATGGGGGATGAAGGCAGCTCTTCCATTCCTATATGGGGCTGCTTGTGGAGCTGCTTATGGATCTACAGGGTAAATATTTCCACACCGTTCCTGGAAGTCATTCCGTGCCTTTGCGCGGACACCCCATGGCACAAATCAGCCCCTGCCTGTACCCTTAACTCCAACAGCTTGGAGGTGCCAACCCGAGCTGTGGGTGGGTGCCTGCACAAGATGTGACCACCTGGGAGCTGGTGAGATTAGGCTTGGGAGGTGAGTGGATGCCACAGGTGGAGATGAGGTTCCTCGTGTGTGGGCACGGAAACCAGGAGCTGCAGTTAGTGCTGGTACCTGTGCCTGCTGGTGCCAGGGATATCCACTCAAACTGAGCTAGTAAATCCTCAGCAGACCAAGCTAATAAGCCCTTAGCACAGAGGACTAACCTAATTAGAAAATAATGTGATGGAGAACAAGTGTATTATATCCACAGGACACTGAGAGTAGGGTCTGGCCTGAGTGTGCTCTCAAGTGCAGGTAAAATGCATGTCTGAAACAGCTACAGCACTGCCTTGGCCTCTCATAGGCCTTTTGGTGAATGTACCAGAATAAGCTCATTGAGACAGAGAGCAGGACAGACCTGAGGCTCTAAACACCGATGTCTGGCTGTGCATTTGTGTGTCAGTAAGGACAACTGTCCTGACTGCTGTGAGGAGGTGTTCAGCAGTGCCTGAGCTAGGATGGAGTGCAGCTGGACAGTCACACTGTGACCATGTCAGTGCAGGGCAAAGACTGAGCTCAGTAACCTGGCTGAGAAGCCTTTGCCAGTGAGACCTTTGCTTTGTGGTTTGCAGGGTCAGGATGGATGTTTTTATCAGTTGTATCTGGTTATCACTGCACTGCTCACCTCAGCCAGGGCTCTTCCTGGGATTTCCTGCTGATCCCTGTGCTTCCTCTCTGTTAATCCATGTTGTTCTCCTTTCCTTCTTGTGAGGCAAGTTTTGTTTGTCAGCTCATTTTTAAATACTTCTCAGTGGCAGCACAATGTACTTCAACTGAGAAAAATTGAGTAGTCTTCTTCAATAGAAACCTACTTAAGATAGAGTTTTGGATATACCTTTGTAGATTTTTCAGTAACATTGCACAGACTGTTTATTTTTCCCCCATTGCTTTCACTGTCCATGATACCATATCCATTTTCTGATCTTGTACTAATTTAATGGTAGGTGACTGTTGCAGTGGTGCTATTCTTTCAGCAGTGAAATAGGCTACACAGTTTTAACCTTCGGGAACCACAGGCATTCAGATATTTCAAAGATAATGTTTTTCAGCAGTGATCTCACTAGGAAGTGATTTATTACTTTTGCATTTATCTCTGTAGTGATGTAGTGGCTTTGGTTGGCATGTGACACTCAAGGTATGCAGAATGTAATTAAGGTGAATTATATTTTGCTCTCAACAAGTGTTTCTTTACCAAAAATATCTCTGGACCTTATTGTGACCATCAGGATCTTTGTTTTACTTCTTGTTGGTACCTTGCATCTGAATGACATAGATCTGCCACACCACTGGCTTATGGCCAAGTCTGTGAAACCTTGCTGCCACTAACTGTAAAAAAACAGACTCTTTTTTTCTTAGAAAATCTTCAACACAGCTTTTGAACTGAGCCTGTTTGCATATTTTCACACTTGTTGATTGTCAACTTTTACAAAATCTTATAACTTTTTTTTTTTTTTGGACACTCTCTCTTTAGTCTCCCATCAAAGCTTTGGGCCTAACTCAAGAACCTCTTCTATTGTATTGCTCCTTAGCTCAAAGCACTTCTCACAGCACCTTTTCTGCTGTAGCATCAGGGTGTAGTGAGTTCAGCAGCATGACTAAGATCTGTCACCTGTGGGTTGTTCTCTCTGTTCTCCCTCCAGGGAGTCTTTCCATTGACTTCAGTGGGCTTTAGATCAGGCTGAAGACTTGGGGTTGAGTGTGGTTTTGGGTTTTGGTGTGTTTTGGGGGGTTTTTCCTAAATTTTTCTTATTGTCTTCTAGCTTTACCAATAGCCAACAAGTGGTAAAGACAGCTAGAAAAGAAAAAAAAAAAAAGAAAGAAATTATTGCTAGGATTGAGACTATTAGATGGGGAGATTTTTTATAACTTCTTGCAGCTGCAGCAGTTATTGCTGGTGTTCTAGTACTGCCCATTCCCTGCTTCTCTGTCTGTCTCAGACAGAAGGGAAAGCAGACTTGTACTTCTGTCTGCTGGAATCTCTTCCCCACAGGAAGAACAGTAATCATATAGTTTTCATGATGGAAGAGAGTTTGTGGTTATTAATTTCTGTTATTCCAACTGTACCTTTCCATTAGCACACTGGTTGGGCTTATCTTCCTTAAGTGACTTCTTTACATATCTAATTTCTTTCTTTTGCATTCATTTTAGCTTCCTTTGTGGACATAACCTCTGCATGTGTTTGTTTTCAACAACATTCACTGGAGCAGAAGAAATGGTTTATAGGAGATCCTTTGAAATGCTCATTGGGGTGAATGCAGGGACAATGCTGATGTTTGTCTCCCACTTGCATATATTGCAGCAAATTACACATATTGCAGTAGATAAACATTTTTTTTTTTCTACCTTTCACAGGCCTTGGGATCACTGTAAAACTGACCTTTTCTGAGTGTTGACTTTGCACAATGAACAGGGTGTTGTGGGCTCTAAACTGCTTCCCACAGAGAACTGTTGCAAGGTTTGGAGCACCATCAACTCGAGCTGGCTGTCACTTGAAAAACAACTGAAAAGAATGAAAGCAGTTCTTGCCGCAGTTTCTGACTTGTTCACAGCTTATGCAAAGTAGCCCTAGTAACAGCTGTAAACTCCCAAGCTGTCAAGGAGTCCTTAAAATATGGAAAAACATACATATTTTTTCCATGCTGTTGTGAACGTTGTGAGAATCGTGGTCTTGTTGTTCAACCATTGAATTTTAGAGTTTACAATTTCACATAATAGCATGTTTCATCCCAGAAAGCTTCTACCCACAGATAAAAAGTTCCATACACTGAGGCTACAGAAATTCCGTGTTCTGTACCAACCTACACATTGATTAGGTGTCTGAAGCATAGCTTAATAAAACTAGCAATAGCTATTGGCCCTGTTGAATGAGTGATCAGTTTTCCCTGTCAGCAGTGGTTATTTGTGTAAATGCCTGAGGATGAGCTCTTTGTGTTTCACAGAAGAGGAAATTTGTCAAAAAGAGACCTTCGTTTAACCGTTGTAAAGAACTCCAAGTCAGCAGGTACACAGGAGACAAGGAAAATATGCAGCTGAAAATCTGGCTGGCTGTAGGAGTAAGGTTGAAATATTTCACACTCAGATGGGGCAGACACAGGAGAATTTGTGTGTATGGCTTCTCTCTCCACAGACACCTCTGTTCTCCGTCCCATCCCTCAGGCAATCACCTCTTAGTTGTGGGTTATGAATGATAAATGTGGGTTATGAAAGATAAAAAAACCTGATCTTGCCCTCAGATGGGTGAATGTGAATCAGGAGCAGCTCTGCCAAAGCCAGGAGGGCTGTTCTGGCTGAAGGCAGGCAGAGGCCCCTGGAGAGGTCACTCCAAAGCTGGATTAGTAGTGGCTCCAGGGTGAGGTCACCTGGCAGGGTTTGAGCAGCTCCATCTGACTCACCCCGTTTACCTGTGTTTACTGTGGTTGCCAGTGTGGGGGTTGGTGACCTGCATAGTTTGCTGATCTGTGTGGACCTGTAGCACTTTTCTGTTTTGAAATGCTCCTTGCATTAGTGACATCAACCTTGTAGGGAGGAATGTTAGCTCCAGTGCAACATCTGGGCAGCTTTTGGTGCCTGTGTTGACTGCACAGAGAGTTTCAGTGTTGCACGTGGTATGTTATTAGCAGAGTTCCTGTCAGGGTACTTTGGCCTATGGAATTGGTCTTCCCACCCTGTAGCTTTCAAAGTTATTTTTTCTATTTATCTGGAATAACTGACAAATCAAATATGCATCAACGTAACTTATAAGCAAGGTCTAAATTCTGGAAGTAGTCTATCTCAAAGGCTTGAGTCTTTTAAAGTGCCTCTGTCTGTAGCAGACACACCCAATTTGCTACACTTTTGAGTCTCAAGGAGGTGTACCTGGAGTCCTCTGGAGAGGTTTTATTTTGCATTAGTCTCTTTTTGGAGGGGCAGCCTAGTCCAGCAGTCAGAGCCCAGGATGCAAAGCCAAGAGTCCCAGGCTTCTCCCTGGTGCTGTTGAGTTGTTCTGCAGCCTGGGAGCTTTGTCTGCCGTCCCTTCCTCTCAGCATTGCTATTTTTGATTTGGTGAATTGTAATCTTCACGTTTAAGACTGACCATTCGGAGTTCGTGTCAGCGCTCAGCAGTTAATGTTGTTTGAGCGTTTGGCAGATGTGAAATCCCATATTCCCGGATGCATAGATTGTAAGGCCAGGAGGGACCCTCGCTCATCCAGGCTGACCTATTTATTGGAGGTGGGCCCAAATCTAGACATTGGATCAAACATCCCTGAACCCTGGGGAAGCTCAGTTTGGAATTCAGACCTGGGTATGAGCCTTGTGGCTCATTCCCATGTCTGTAAACACCAGACAGGAACACAAACAAACAATTTTGAATATAGGGAAAGTTTGGATCCAGAACTGAGCCTTGTTCCAAACTGTCCCAACTGCTGTGTATAGGTTTCCCAATTCCAGTTATAGAACTCCAGAAATGAAATTATTTTAGCAAAGCTCACACTTCTGCACAGAATGTTGTCTGTCCTCAGCAAGGTTACAGTAGCGGGTTGACAGAGAATTTAATCCTCAGGATGCTGGTAAAAACTTGGAAAAGCTCCATTGCCTTTTGTGCTAGAGATTAGGATCTAGTTTACTGCATCTCTCTCCTGCTGCCTTTTTGTATCTCCTGATTTTAGTAAACGAAAAGGGAAGGAGAGAAAAGGAAGGAACTCATCACAGGCTTTGAATGATGCAAACAGTTTAATTAGGAAATAATGCTCGATACTGTTTCCCTTCCTTTGCTGTTTTTCAGGCAGGATGCATCCTTAGGAAACAATAATAGAACTGAGGATTACAAAGCCTTTGTAGGCATTGCAGCCAAGTGGCCACACAGGAAAGTGATATACGGGCAGGCGCTTGTGTAACGTGAGCGGAAGTTATTCAGCATTCCTTGAGGAAACATAGCACTGACGCTCGCTATCAAGACAAATATTCCTGTCAAGCTGAAAGGGAAGATAATGCTGGTTGCCATTTTATGCATTGTCTCCTCTTTGTGGAGTTTGCTGATTTTTGTTCGCTTCAAAATAATAGCACGGGCTAAAAATAACCGCACGTTTGGGCCCTAAAATGTCCCCGTGACACAAGGTCAGGCAATAATGGGCATTTCCTACTCTTTAACCTTTGCAGCAGGCAGAAGGAAAAGTGTTCAAAAGGGGCATCGCTGTAGAGGTCAACCTGAAACATTTGACCCTGAACTGGGTTTAGTTCTTAAATTGTATATCCAGGGGAAGCCCGTGAGACACCAGTTTTCAACTCCTGTACGTCGAATTTCTCTCTGTGCTATTTATAACTGTCACGGTGCTCCGCCGTGGGATAGCAGTGTTTGCAAATGCGTGTGCAATTAAACCCTGGAGAGCCAGGCCCTAAAAAACAGAGCCCATGACTACAGAAAAACCCTCATCAATCCGAGAAGGTTTGGTCTGTAAACTGCTGATATCCAGTGCTCAGGGCTGGGAGTCAGAATGCCCGTGGTCTGGTCCATGTCCCCGCTGGGTGAAGGCTGGAAAGGCTGACTGCACTTGTGAGCCTCATTTTATCTCAGTCCCTAATAAGCTCTACTGAAATGATGGAAAATCTCTCTTAAAGAGCACGCTTAAAACTCCTCAGAATTTTACATCGGGTTTCTATGGAAGTGAAAAGCCTTGAGGAATTGCTCTGTTCTTTTCTTTTGGGGATTGGTACTAGATATATTTTTCATACCCTGGTCTCTCATCAGAAATTAATTGCAAAAGAATGCTCTGTTGTATTCTCATCAGTACACTCAAGTTCAATATCTCTTGCATTTTCAAGTGTGATTCCTGTCTTCCCTCAACAAAATACTCCTGTTTTCCTACTTTGGATTGTGGGAAAAGCAAATTTAAGGATGATATTAAACAATACACTTAAAATACTGATATTTGTTTTTTCTTCCCTCTCTGTACAGAGGTCTTTTGAAATGAAAACTATTATCTGCCCATTGTTTTCTCTTTAGTCTTTGAGTACTGAATTTTTTAGTTCCCTCAATAGTATGCATAAGTCTAACTCTCCAGTCTGCCCACAGCCACTGTCTTTGAGCCCTTCAGAGGCTCTACCTTCAACCTAGTCTTTTATTTTGGAGACCCTGCATGGCTTAGAGGTGCTCTTCCCTCTTGGCTTATCATGAAAGTGATTCTTCCCACTCATTATCTTTTGCATTTTCATGCTGCTTCATCTGGAATGCAAATATCTACCAGGAGCCCCAAACTTCCTTTGAATTTCCCAGTATCACACGAAGGGTGGTCAGAGCTGCTTTTGAGTGGGTAATGGGGGTTTTTTGATATTTTTTCATAGAAAAACACTGTGAAATCTGCACAGCTTCATCTTTTACTTGAAAGCTAAGAAACCAAAGAACAAATTTTTCTCTGGGCCAAAACGAAATGAAATTAAAGAAAAAAAAAAGACCCAAACAAACCAACAAACAAATCCTTGAGGCTTGGAGGCGTTTGTTTCTTGTCCAAACCGACATTTCTTCCCTTTGCTTTCATGGATATGTTTTCTATGTCCATATTTCTATTTAGACTTTTACCTCTTTGGGACATCTTTTTCTAACACTTCACGTGGGCACTTCATGCAGGAAGGGAGTCACTGACCACTGCTGCCTTTCTGCTTCACAACAACGTGAAGAACTGGGCTCTTGCAGGTGCAAGCTCTTCTGTTTCTGCCTCTCTGTGGGGCACTATCATCTTGTTTTGCTTGAGACTCCAAAGACCCCAAAGTTAGCTCTGTACAGGGCTCTCAGAGATTAAATAAATTCAAAATGACATGCCCTGCATCCTGAGGGGTCATACCATTATGCATAGCATTTTGTGCAGAACATTCTGTTATGATGAGAGCTTTTATTGATGCCATCATTAGGATCTAAAGAGAGAGGGAAGATTGATTTGCTTTGACAGAGCATCAGACATTTCTGTTCTGGTATAAACACAGTTTGTTGCCCATGAAGAGAACTGTGGAAAAGTTAAAAATTAAATTATATTAAAAAAATACTTGTTTAAAAATGAGAAAAAAAATTGTTACCTGGGACCAGATCTACTCAAGTTTGTAGTTTGAAACACAAATAATGAATGAAATCACTACTTTGGTTTCTCACTCATCTACAAAAAAAATCGTTCTGATACAATTCAAAAAACAAAATCTGAGTTTGCTTCAAACTGTTGCCATCTAATGATAAATGCAGGCTCCTTAGGGCAGCTATTCATAGTCCCATGAGTCTTTCAGGTACTTCTGAATTTCTCTTTGTCTCATGACAGGATGAGGTTTTTAATATTTACATTGTGATAATTGTTTTTTTATCCTATCTATTATCCTATACCAGCAGTAGTTTGAATAATTTGGTTCTCATCCCAAGCTTTAAATCAGAGAGTCAGTTTTTTCTGCCTCAGAATCTTTTTCTGTCATTTCCAAGCAGTATGGAAGTTAGATGAGGTGAAGCAAGGAGGATGCATATCTGTAATGCTGAGATGATCATATCAGGCAAAAATTATGTACCCTTGCTCTCCAAACCCAGAGTTTGTCAACAGTGATATTTGTTGTAAAAGCTGCAGGAAAGGTGAGCCCACAGCTAGATTAAATATGAATTTGAAAACTGAATTTTTACGTTTGAAACTGGGTTTCATGCAAAGACGTAGAGCCTCATCCAGGCCCGTTATTTTATTTCACAGATTTGCATTAGACTCAAAAAGTTGGACATAGTTCAGGAGATCTTGGGCCTGACCCTGTCTCTGCCCTGATTTACCTTTTTTTTGCCTTGTAGTACCAATCTGGGGTCTCAAAGCTCAGTTGCTCTGCACAGGTCTATAAATGCACCACAGATTTCATGAGTCAAATTTCCCTTGCTGGGGCAGAGCAGCTCTTCAGATCACCGTGATTACTTTTTCTCCCATGTTTTATAGGAATTAGCTGGGCCACTTCTGGAGTCAGTGTGTCACTCCATAGAGTGCAGGATAGATTTCCTTTCAGTCAAACTGTGCAGAAGTACCTGAGACACTCAGATATACAAGCCCCAGTTGCTTTCTGTCAGGACATGTTGCATTAGCATTGAAGGAGTATCCTTTAACATCAGCTCCTGTTTTTCCCATCTGTGAAATGAGGAAAGCTCCCACTCTTTTGTAGTTCTGGGGTTTGGGGATTTGTAAGCGATAAATTTAATGTAAATAATGTGAATGAATGATTTAACCTGATGTGGAATATAATATTAAAAAATAAAATAAAATAAAAACACTGCTTTATTTAGACATGTTGAGGCAGTTGTTTGGGTTGTGAAAGAAAGCACCGTCTTCAAAGCTAGATTAATGGCCCTTGGGGCTACACGGAGGAGATGGTGGAGAGGTGACAGGGGGTATATGCCAAGACTGAGAAAAATATACATTGAAGTTGTGCTGAAAACGCCTGAATTGATGTTTTCATTCATTCTGCCAAGATTCTTTTCTGATTTAACGAGCACACTGCTGACTTGAACTGACCATGAGCAGAAGCCATCATGTTATTTACACCACATTACCAAGCCACTCATCTTTTGTACAGAGAGAGTAAATGCTCCTTGTTGTTGTTTTGGGATAGTGCTGATTGGCTGAGTACGTTTTGCAGGTTTTTGTTCATGCTGTTTTTTGGAGTCTACCTTTTTTTTGGAGGTGTGGGGGGGGTCTTCTATTCGTAGGGAAATATTTCAAGCAAGTCCACCTGTTGACTTCACCTTGTTCTCTCTGTCAGTCAAATCCTGTGAGTTACTGATTTGCTCTGCAATGGCCTTGACACCTCTTGGGCCAGCAGTAGGTGAGGATAAGTAGTACCAGTCAAAAGATCCTCAGCACGCAGTGTCAATGCCTCTGGGCATAAGTGGACCATAGATTTAATTTCTTTGTGAGCTGCCAGTTCAACCTCACCGTGGCAATTTTTCCTCGAATTTTATATTAAATAGCACGTATCTTATCTTCTTATCTCCCTGTGAAACAGTTACATGGAAGAGAGTTCAGGATCAACCTTGCACTTCATGAAAATGACCTGGCAATATTCATTTGCCGGATCATTCTCACGTCTTTCAAAACAAAACCAAACAAAAACTCCCAGCAGTGAAACGCTTGGGCTGAGTTTATCCCCGGGGAGATGAGGAGAAACAAACAACACGTGACAGATGCTGATCACATTCTGCAATATGTTACTGGGAGGCTCTGAGACACTGCAGAGAAGGGCACAGTATTGAGAACAGAGCAGAGTGACTTTGGTTTGAGGTTCATTTGGGGTTATGCTGTGCTAAAACAAACAAACAAACAAACAAAAACCAACAAACTCCAAACAAACCTTGTTCTGTCACAGAGATAAAAATGACTAAAGCATTCACGGTGAACTTTATGAGCGGGTATCTCAGTAGATTCTAGGAACATGCAAAACCTGAGTAGCAGGGTTATAAGCACATCAGTAGCATGATTATGTGCAAGAGTTGAAAGCAAACTAATGATCTGCAAATCAGTTGCAAATTTTATTACACATTAATTATTATTTATTTGCTATAATGAAGTAGATTCGTTATTAATTGTTCATATTATTATTCATCAATCTATTTATTACTAATTTATTACTTCTAATTTGCAATTAGAAAAAAATTTCACATGCAGTCAGTGTACCAGTGCCCAACGAAAACCTTCATTACAGAATCTGAGAGTAACAGAGGATTTGTGGGAAGACACCTCTGGTTGTCTGATCCCACCTCCTGCTCAGAGCAGGTCCAGTTACAGTGAGATGTCCAAGAGCTTGTTGAGTTTTTAACCACCCCAGGGGTAGAGAGTTCCCAGCCTCTCTGGGCTCCTGCTCTGGTGTCTGACCCCCCTTCTGGTAAGAAGTTGTTTTCTTTTGTCTTTTCTGAATGTGCCATGTTATGACTTGTGCCCACTGTCTCTCACCTGAACCACGGGCACCTCTGAGGAGAGCCTGGCTCAGACCTCTCTGCATCCTCCTGTGAGGTTCAGGACAGATCACTGACCTTGAGCTGTATTTCATTTGGAGCCAAATCACTTGTTGATTGGTTCTTCTGTTTGAAAGGCACTGACTTTTCCAGGTTTTGCCTGTATAACACAGCTTCTTGCCTTCTCTTCTTTATGCCTCTACCACAAAGCACTTTTGGGGAAGGAATTACAAAGCCTATAGGAGAGCCAGGCCTGAGAAGTGACGGATACACACCATCTTCCAAAGCTGTCTGCTTGATACTCTGAAGCATACAGATTAGGATTCTGCTTCTAAATCACTTCTTTTTTCATTGTTCTAATGTAAGTGCAATTGTCATGTGTTGATACACTCCGATTAAGTGATGGATGCTTCACAAAACAGTGTTATTCTAGCAAACTACTGATTAGGTCAGTGTTTTCCAAAACACCAGTATTGTTTTAGATGCTACACACCCTTAAGATGCTAGGAACTTCCTTTGGGAATTTTACATTGATTGGTTGTGAATATTACTCTTTTATTCCCACCCTGTGATTGTGGCTGCCAAAGCACCCTTGTCCTTCAGATTCATTCGTGATCAGAGTTTTGGAAGGTCAAGCCCAGCAATGCCTTTGAAAAATGTGCTGTACACTGAGGGAGGCAGGGCACAACCCTGCTCTTGGTATTCACAAGATTATATACGAACCAGGACTTTCATTTCTTCAGTTCTTGGATGCTCAAAGGAGGAAAAATACGCGGAGATGTGATGCTGTGGCAGATGATCATTGTTATGAGGCAGGAAACCCTCTCCTTGCTCTTTGCTGGTGCTGCAATGGGAGATAGATGGCCATGCAAAGAGACACGAGGAAACATAATTTCTCACTGATTTCATTTGATCTGCTTCCTTTCTCACATCTCTGTGTGTGGGTCGAGGGGGAGGGGAAGGAGGGTGAGGAGGGGAGGACGAGGGTGGGAGTTTCCTTCATGCTTCAGCAGTGGTGCTGAATGTGAAGGAAACAATAGTTGGTCTGATTCCAGGCATTCACTCGTGCAGGGGCTGTTTGGGGAGTGAGCACAGACCTGTGATTCTCACAGGTACCACTGCCAGTGGCTGGATTACCTGTGGGATACACAGGAACAGATAGGAAATGAGTATGCACTTAAAGCCCTGTCCTAAATATCATCCTATGAGGGTTTTTTTAGGAAACAGATTTTTCTACCCCTGCTCATTTTCAAAATAAGGCTTAACACTCAGCTGCCAAGATGACACTTTCTCTTCTGAAATGATAGTCTTCATTTGATCTGACACACTGAAAGTGCACATGGCTTTTATGTACTCAAGGGCAATGTGGAAAAAAACCAAACTGAGTATTGTCACAGGAAGAGAGAGGTCCCACTGGAAAGGAAATGCATGTAATCAACTTGCTGGTAGTCGCACCACAAACTGACTGAGCACCACGTTGCTTTCTCTCTCCCCAGCTGTGATTAAAAGGCCTGAATTACAGATAACAGCTTTGGAAAAATGCAAGGGCAAGCATCTGCTGAGCTCTGTAGGCCAGAGCAACCAGTGGTTCTGCACCAAAAATAAGTCCTGCCTACCTCTGCCTGACAGCGGGCATGTTTTTTTGATCAGCTGTTCTCTCCTATTTTCCCATGATTTTATTTCTCAGAAAGATGGACTTGATTCCAAAGCATGGGTTGTGATTTATGTGGGGCAAAATCCTGCAGAACCATGTTATTTGAAGTTATTGCAATTTACATTATGCCTTTTCTGCTGAGGGAAAACTTTTATGGTGACAGTGGTTTTACAAGCGCTGTGTGATTTTCTCTGGCTTTGACTTCAACACAACAGTCTAGATATTGTCAAATCTGATCTGGACTACCCAGGCAGCCTCTCACCTGCAGAATGAGCTCAGGTAGCTAATAATGAGATGTGTCTTGAGGTTCCAATAGTATCTTCCTTCTGATAAGAGCAATATAGAATTAGTCTTCTCATACATCTTGCTGCCTTTGGCTCCAGCTGGCATTGTGATGTACTGAAAAGGAGAACAAAATTCTGGTCTGATTGTTAGAGGTTTCATTTGGCTAAAGTTCAATGGCAAGTCAGGCAAACATTATTTAAGGTTTAATTGTTTGTTCTAGACATGGGCCAGAAACAAGGTGTGGAAAAGAGCTGCACCCTGTCAGCAGGTGAGGGGACACATTGCTTTTTTAGGGGTCCTGCCCTTATAGAGGCTCCTTTGCACCTCTTGCATCCCTTCACGCTCTCCTCATGTCTTGTTCAACTCTGCTGACCAGATTAGCCCTTCTGAGGAAGCAGCATTCAGGGTGTTTGGAGGAACAGTTTCTCTGCCACCTGAGCTGTCAACATTACCATTTGTGCTAGTCCAATCTTGGAAGCCCAGAGGTGTCAGAGTAGAAAAGAAAGTGATTTCCATTCTTCCCTCCCAACTTTTTCTACATATAACATGACTCTGAACAAGGGTAAGTGATCCTGCCCTTGATTTTTACGTTTTTTTTCCTAAAGAGGGCCTGTGTTTTGTTTTCCCCCTCTTCTCCCTATTTATTATCATTAATATGCATTTGAGGAGGAAAAGGAGATGGGAGAAGGGATGTGGGCAGCAGTGTGTGTGATGCAAAAAGCCAGCTCTAAGATATCAGTCACTTTGGGAGGGGCTTGTGAAGAAAAGGAAAAAAAAAATCACACGAAAAACACTTTTTTTTTATCTTGGGGATTTTTGTATCATTTGAGATGTATATTTGGGCTCCATTTGGGCAGGACAGGTTGTGAGAGGATGGGAGAGATGAGGAGAACACATTTTGTGGCAGCACAGGGACCTTGCCCAGCCATGGTGTTGCTGCCATGAGGCCGTGGATTCTTCAGCTCCCACATCACTCCCAGCTTAGTCAGGCAGACCCTGCAGGCAGCAGACTCTTTAATGTGTTGCTGTTGTTTTGATTTTGAGGCTCGGGGGCCTGGCTCTCAGCTGGCTTGGGCTGCAGTGGGACAAGCAGCAAACACAGATAACTCAGAGGATGCAGGAAATAAAGGACATATACGTATTTTTAAGGATATGGATGATGGGGGAGGAATTGCTGGTACGACTGTGAACTCTTGTGATATATTTAGAACCTTGGAGTAAATCTCCAGTCCACTGAAGTCAATAAAAATATTGCTGTTGAATTCACTGGAAACAATATTTCTGTCCTCTGTCAAGGGAAAGTATTAGTTGAAAATATACATCAACAGTGCTTTCACATCAGTGTCTCCAGGGAGTAAATGACACTGTACTTCCATAATGCCCACGCACAGGCATACATCTTCCTAAAGATGCTGTCATGAACCCTGAAACCCTTCTTTTTTCTTCTTTTCTCAGCTTCCAGGTCAAGTCTTGGGTCAGGTCATAGGTGTTACCATTGGGGAGGAGGAAGGAAACATGTCCTACTCACTCCAACCCAAGCAAGTTTTTGTGTAGGAGTGGAGTGGCTTGGGTTGGGTTTTCTTTTGTTTTGCTTTTTTTGGCTTTTTTTTTTTTTTTTGCAATGAGTTATGTTCTCCGTTCTATTTTAAAAACAAAGAGCATGTAAGTCATTTACACAGCCACCTTTGGCTTTACTTGTGCAAGATTCAGCAAACACCTCTGCAGCAAAGGCAAGGCAGTAGTCTTACAAGTGAGAAGAAAGCATTTGTGGGGTTTTTTTATAAATACCTGAGCTCTCTGGATCTGCCTGAAGTGGACACTAGGGGTTGGTGTGTTTCATAACCAATATCAAATTATTTTTAGTATCAGTCACTTAGATGTGGTACTGTACTCCAGCTTTGTCTCCTGTGGTGTCTTCTTGGGAATTGTTAACTGAACTGACTTTGTAATTTTTCCATGGCTGCTCTCTCTGCAGGATGTGCCCTGTGCCAGATGGTTGACTTGAATGAATTCTCTTTACATAGTTAAAAATCACTTTCTTTTATTATTCATGACTTGTTTCTTCCATCTCTCATGTTTCTCAATTTTCTCTCTGCTTCATAGATGGACAGTCATGCCAGACTGAGATGAGGGTGTTATTTCATCTTATATTAGGAAGCCATGTTGGGACAAAAAGCCTGTCAGAAGGACAGAGGGCATTTCCTCAGATTCCAGCTCTTTTAACTTCCAGTGCCTGTGTTGTTAGAAGATGTAGAGAACTGTTTTTTATAAAGCAACCATGCTGTCATTTTGAGGCTGTCTATAAGTTTTTTTGTCTGCAATAAGTGAAAAATGGATAGGAAATGGAAAATAAACTACACAGGAAGTTAAAGTTTCTGTAATTTTCTTTTTCAGTTGAGCAGTTCAGTTGTACAGAAGTGCTCTCAGTATATATGAGAGTCATGATGAGTCAGTGTCCTTCAAGATACAGCACCCACATGGCTCCCAAAGATCACTAGCTGCATGTAAAGCTGGCCTGATGAAAAGATTATTCCCTCACTGCACATGCAGTACAACTAGGTCCTAAAAATCAGGCTCTGAAGCATTTGTTAAAAACAGATCTAACTCCATTGATGTCAAATGCTGACTTTCTTTGGGTAGGGATCGATCGCTTTAAGTTTATATTCAGTATAAACCTCATAGGCAATAATAAATCTTGGGAGCACAGGCTCAGACTATTTGATTTATTATTTCATTTACTGCAATGCTATTCCATTTCATTCCATTCTTGTATTTCTAGTTCTTCTGTAACAACCTTGTAAAAGTGACAGGGAGGCTCAGATCTTTGCCCAGTAAACAATATATATTATTTGTTACATGAAAGTGGTGCACAACTCCCTTAAATGTTCCCTAGCAGACTCCTATTGCATTCCACAATGTGCCTGCACTTGAACCACCTCCATTCATATCAGTCTTTTTATCCCAGCACACATTGAGCAAGCTGCTCTGAAGCTTAATTCTCCTGACCCTTCAGTGCAGTCGGATATTGTCACCTAATCCCCTTTTTTTCCTTCTGTCCCATGTGTGGTTTTGACTTCTTTCTCTTCTCAATTCCTTTTTCCTCTTCCCTTTTTCTTTCTTTCTTATTCTATAAGCCTCTCTCCAGGCTCCACATTCCAGAATTCATCCTTGCATTAGGGCTGCAATACAATGCTCTCCCAGTGTTAAAGGATTAGACATTAAGGAGACTGTGGCAACTCCAGCCTTGCTATGTGCACAGGGGGAACATAAGGGGATGGAGGAGCACTTGCTAAAGAGGAAGGAGACTGAGAAACAAGGGGGGAAAATGGCATCTTAGCAAAACCAGAGCGGATGACAAAGGGATTTATGTGACTAACAGTAGTAGTTTCTGCTCAGTTTAATGTTCTACGTTGTTCCTGGAAGACAGTAAACCAGCTGGAAAGCAAAGCAGTGTTACACATTGTACAGGCACTGGTACATTAAATGCCATTTTTATTCTAGCATCCATCTCTGAGAAGTGGCCAGTTTGGAGCCATCACGTGGTGACAGTGCCATTCCAATGCACGTGGGGAGAGTGTTGTCTGAAGTGCCAGTGTTAATCAATATTGCACAGATTTTTTTCATAGGTAGCTGTACCTCTGACTCCAAGATTTCCAAAGGTCAGACTACTCCCAGAGAAGTAGTCCGGGGTCTTAGCTTCCAAATATGTCCTGCAGATTGATTTTCATTTGTTTTCATCTTCCTGAGGAGAATGGTCTTTGTGTAGTGTCTCCTCTACTTTCATTACTGGATTGGAAACACGTATCTTACTTTTCAGTACACACAGGTTCATAACAGTGCAGAAAAACCTATTTTGATGAAATTAAGGTTAATTTCCTTTTTTGCCACCACTTCACTCCTGCATGCAAGTCAGTGAAAGTAAATTTAGGGATAAAAATCATACCTCATTTAAATTCATTAACAATCTCCAGAAGCTATTTAAGAACTAAATTCTCGAAACAAGAGGGGTTGGTTGTTGTTTTTTTTTTTTTTTGAAGCACGTGGTGGAGCAGCAACTGCCTGTTAGAATCTGCAGCGTGACTCACAAAACCCTGTAGAGGGGTTCTTGTTTTCCGTCGAGGTTGTTTTGGCATTTGCTGGTGGGGTGGGAAAAGGGAATTTTGAAGGGGTGAGCTTTGCATTTCGCAGGGGAGGCGGCGGAGCTCGTGGTCATCCCTAATCTATTACGGAAGTGAGTCCTGCAGCCGTGGGCCAGCTGCCGAAAACAGTTTTGTCACCCAGGCTCCTGAGTCTCACCCTCGTGGCTGACAGTTTCATTGTTCCCCAGGAACGTAAGTGTCATGGGAGGTCATGGTTGCATTATTATTATTCAGCTACATTTGAATAAATGTACTTGGCTCTGTAAAGAATGCTACAGGCCTACTTACCCCGCTGTACCCCACAGGCATGTGGTGAGGCTTAAAGATTGTAAAGTGCTTTGAGTTCCTTGGAGGAAAAAAAAAAAAAAAAAAAAAAAAAAAAAAAAAGGCACTATATGAATGCAACAGATTCCCATTTGTTCATATAGCATCTGGTCCCACATCACTGGTGTTATGATATACGGGATCAGAGCCGGAGCGCTGTACGTGTGTTTGATTATTCCCAAACATAAACGGAGAGATGGCCCCAACCCCAAGGTCCCTACAGTGTAAAGAGATGACCTGGCAGCCAACCAAACACACCTTCTGCAAGGCACTGAGTGGGGCTTTTTTAGCACCAAGCGATTGAGGGTGAGGATTGAGACTTGGAGCAGATGGGAAAAAGAGCACAGGCTGAGCATTGGGAAGATGAGCAAAAGTGGGAGGAAAGATTCACATCTTGAAATGAAGGTTGTTTTGAGTGCAGCAGTGATGTTCTACACTTGGGCACATCCGCATTGCTTGCATGTTTTACATTCTGAAGGGAGCAGGAGGAGCAAAACCTGAAGTGGTAGCACTAAGAATCATTTTAATAACAAACAGCTACTAGATCAAGTGAATAGTTCTGTTGCTGGGTTCTCAGTCTGCCTTAACTGGGGCCTGTATCAAGGAAGTTTTGTGGTTTCTGGTGTTTTATTCTAGCTGTAGATTTTTTTTTATTTATTTCTTTTCCTAAAAAAAAGGAAGCAAAACTTTGGCACCAGAAAGACATTCGTGTCGTTTGCATGTGGAGATTCTTCTGCCAGCAGGGTAAAGTTTGCTGCATTAAGGCCTTGGTCTTGATATCCTCCATTGCATGCACTCCGTAGTGGCTTTCAGTCTTTCATCTCCAAAGTTCCCCAGGAAATGGAAAATGGAAAGTGGATAAAGTGTGGAATTAGTACTAAAATAGCAATGGAAGTCAAGGCTTCTGTTTTACACATAAAGCGTCTGTTCTTCGTGGCTAATAAAAGAAAGTATCTGTCAATAGTGCTCACAAGAGCACAGACACCATGTAATAGCCCAAAAGAAAATGCTTAGAATGACACTGTAATTTCCCCCACCTGTTCCCCAAACTGTCAAAAGGAAGCACGTCTCTCATTTCGCTCTGAATAAGACGCAGCGTGTTTGTGGTTTGGGAGATGATGGCTCGGTTCTCTGTCAGTTGAAACAGCTGGCTGTGAGCTGGAGCTGCGACTGAGAGATCTCTGTACCTGCCTTGGTTTCAAGCCTCTCAGGCAGAGAAATCTTCGCTTGCTGCAGCTGAATATTTAGCAGTCAAATAGGCCAGGGTGTAAGTTTGAATCTATTTTAACGTAACTTCGAAACGGCAAACGTGAAAGAAAGGATGCAGCTAATGAAATTTCAGAGATAAGGAATGGAAGAATGAACAGGTTGGAGTTTTTTAAGAAACACTTACATGGTTATTCAGATGTTTCTGACACATGCTGTTCCCATGTTATTCCTGAAGAATGTAATAAACTTGGTCTCTGTAAATTTTTTTTTTTTTTGGTGCAAAAATCCATTGTCCAGTCCCATCTCCCATTTCTTCCCACTCCTGGGAATCCTTTATCCATCACGTAAAAATTCTTTCACATCCTCCTATCTGCCTTCCCTACCTAACTCTTTCATCTCTTCACTCTCCTTTATTTACATTCTGTCCTGGATCTGCTCCTATGAAAATAACCCCCAGTTCTGCAGGCTGGCAACGTTGGGTTGAACTGCTGGTGCAGTTTGTCTCAGGAAAAAATAAACTGCTGATGGTGGTGGGAAGCACATCCAGGCCAAAAGAGAGGCTGGCAGGCATGGAGAAACTGGAATCTCCTTAGGCTTCCCCTTTTCCAGGCCAAAATGAAGCCCTGTTTGGGATCAGTCCTGCCACAAAAAGAGCTACCTGGTCGAATTGCTTCTTGTACATTCTGGAAAACCTAAATTGTGTGGTCTTGTAAAAGCAAAAGTGGAAAGTGAATGATTGGGCAATAAAGGCTAGATTCTGATTTAGTTTAAATCTTCTACATAAAGCTTTCCTGTGTTTTATTTATTTATATGTATTTATTTGTATTTTATTTATTTACATGTATTTCCATATTTTTTTATTTACATTTTCCCAGTTTTCCCAAGCTGTTAAAATTTTAGGGAAAAAAGAATTCAGGCTAGAAAAAAAGAAGGAAGTGTCTGGAGTCTTTGCTTTGCTCATGTCCTAACCATTCTTGAAAGATCTATTTCTACTTAAAAAAAAAAAATCAGCAGGTGTTTAGCCCCCATTCTAGTTATGACATGTTCTTTTTGTGCTATCTTCCCAAAACAAGAAAAAAAAAAAAAGAGAGGAAAAGGAGAACAACTAGATTGAGAACAACTCTCAGATGACAACAAACTGACTCGAAGTTGAGAACCTGCTGGATCAACCCTTTAACAGATGGGAGGTTTTACTGTTTTAAGAGACACTGGTAAATCATTTGGCATTATCAAAGATACCAACCACAAAAAGGATCTGTAAAAATATACGTTTCCAATTTTTCATCATCTGGGTTTCTGCAGCTGTTAGTGGTCCATGAGTCACTGCTAATATTCAAATGTTATATATTCATTTGGATAGGTGCATCACAGAAACCTTCAAGAATGAAATAATTGCCACCCATATGAAAAAAATTGTGGTTTCACATGCTGACATATGTAATCAAAATACCTCTTTTACTTGAAGCAGATCTTTTGAGCTGTAATCATAGATACAGAGCACAGCAGATGTGCCAGTCCTGTCTCACCACTCTATTAGCCTGGCTTTATTCAAGTGCAGCTCAGTTGAAAAAGCTGGAGTTACACCAGCATGAAATGGAACATTTTGCCCACCAACACAGCCCTGCACTGCCTCGTCTCCTGCCTTGGGATCTGCACCACACGGGGCAGATGCACAGAACTATGTGTCTGATTTTGATTGTGGGCTTTCAGTAGATGTTTGTGGTATGTTAAAAAGCTGCTCAGCACTGGGGGAGCAACAGAGGAGCCGTCCCACCACCCTTGTCAGATACTTTGGCTGGTGGAGTGCAGTTTGTTGTCCAAAAGTTGTATTTACTAATGGTGGTGGGCTGGGATTTCTTAGTGCAGTCCAGGTACCCTCCAATATGTGTCAGCATCTGGAATTCAGGATTGAGATAGGTTTGAGGACAGCTGTGGAAATAAGCACTACCAAGACATTAGAAAACACGATATTATCGTACCTTGCTTTGTGATTTTTGGAAGTGGAAGTTAATAGGCAAGAGACATCATTTTATATGTTAATTCTGGTTCGAGTTCGGATGAGTAACATTTTACATGCTTTTGGCAAGCACAGAAGGACTGGGTTCCCACAAAATTTTGTGTCTCCCAGTTTCTTCTTCTTACACCTGTAAGCCATCTGTACTTTCCACCCACAGCGCTCCCAAGTAAATGGGCAGGATGGCATTTCAGTGGCTTTCTTCCTGCAAATGTTCAAAGTCACCAAGTAAATTCTTGAACCTCTGAAAAAAAAAAAAAAAAGAAAAAAAAAACAGCTGAAAAGCAAATGAGATGCCTAGAAAGTCAGAAGTTGATTCAACGTTTCCTATTTATGCACACAAAAATGACAGCTTAATACGCTTTTTCCCAAAAGAGGCAAGGGTTTAGTGTGCAGTATCCCCCTAACCACTCAGCACTCTCCAAGCATAAACTCAGTAAAGCTTATATAAACTAACTGCAGAACCTCACAGCTGCTACAAAATTTTGTGGGACAAACTCATTTGGTTTAAGTGGAACAAAAACCATGAAGGTCAAAATGGGGGCTAAGTTTGACCCTTCTTTTTTTCCAGAAAATACACGGACCCTTTCTATTTGCCTGACGTACTTCCTGTCCACAGAATGGAAATGCAGTCCCCACCCCTACCAAGTTGAGCAGTACATAAACAGAGAAACATACCATTTTATCACTGGAGTGAAAACGTATGGGTGAATAACTGTTTTGAGTTACTTCTAAGCTGTGAGATTCCTGGCTGGTTCTTTTAGTCTGAGCTGGAGTTGTCAGCAGGTTGTCTTATTGTTCCTTTTACTATTTAACTTGAGAGACTTCATCTAAAATGCAGTGCATAAGCTAGACAAATAAATATCAATCATCTCCCAGATGGTGATAATATGCCCCATGGGAATGGAGCATAGACTTTCTTTGACACTTCTGCCTGTGTGTGTGTACGTACATACACTGCATTTTCTGAGCTCTCCAAAATCCAGCATCCTTTGCTCATCTCAAACTCTGCACTGGGTTACACTTCTGCTGGTGTTTCTTCCTGTGCATTTCCTGAACATAGTCCATCATTTGGTCCTTTTATATCTGGGTGTCTTCCTCCTTGGAGCCGGTTCCTTCAGGTTTTGGTTGCTTGCTGGCTTATTTTGTTCTACTTTTACGAAGCTTTTACGCATCTGGTTTTGAGTGTGTAAGCCAGACGAGGCACTTCTGCTCCCCATAAAATGAACGAGGAGAGGGAGCTGCCTCAGGCTGGGCCTCTTGGTAGTGAGATCCCTGAGCAGAGAGACTCCTTTGCTGGTCAGTAGGAAATGACTTCAACCCCGCAGCTCCTTCTCCTGGGCTTAAGTGCTTGACTGTGAGCTGCAGAGAGGTATTTCCCTGAAACCTTTCCGGGAATAAGGTACTTATGTCATTTTCTTGGAAACTATCGTGGAGATCATTCCTTTCTTTTAAAGTATAGCCAAGAAAGCACTGCCAAACCCTTTTATGCCGTGTTCACAACCCCAGAGCATGAATAGCCCCTTCCCTGTGCTCTTGGCTGAGTTTCAGGCCCATATGGCCGAAGTGCCCTGAGGATCCCCTAAACCACTAAACCATATTCAGAGCAGGGAGCAGTTTTTATCCCTTCTGTTGAAACCATTCTGCTTTGCAGAAAAGCCTCACGAATTTGCTGGACCAGATAAGCCAAAAGAAGGTGTACTAATGATGAGTGTGAGTCCTAGGTTGTCAGCTGTCGAGAGGACATGGGTTCTAGTTCCTGCATTCCTGCACTGGTGACTGTTCCCACAGTTTATAATGAACAGTTGTTGGACGAGAATTCACTGAACATCAGGGGATAACAGGCCTCTTTTCACTTAGACCATGTCCTAATCCTGGACAGGAGACTGTCTCCGTTTTTTGGCCTCATGAAATAATCTCAATGGAAAAGTGAGGAGCTTATGCCTCTCTTTCTGACACACAAAACTTGGTGGATGGCCCCTGGGGTAAGAAAGGTTGTGAAAGAGTTCATCTTTTACCTGCTTTTGTGAATTTCTGCCCTTGTGCTCGTTAAGTTTGAGCCCTGAGATCTGTTCCTATAAAAAGAGGTGACCTCGGATGGGGATCAGAGAACGTTTTCCTTCTGCCTTTCTGTTCACAGTTCACAGGGTTGCAAAAGCAAACCTGCACTTTGGCCTTGCAGGCACCCATCTTTTCCACCCCCAGCAGACCTGGGAGCAGAGAGATCACTTAGAGGCTTTGAATAATGGACATTTTTAGGAATGGTGCCTGTGCTCATCTTATGGCGGTTTAGTTGTCACTGGCATGGCTAGTTGGGGAACTTTTTGTTATCATTGTAACACATAATTCTTCCTCTGTCTTCTTGATAAAACCCCAAGTATTTCCATAAAAGGATTATTTATAATTGTAGTTCACAAATACGAAGTGAAAATCAAATACAAAAGGTGTGAGACAAGTGGGCATGAAGAAGCCATGGCATTTTTCTTTCATTTTTGTTTTCTGAGAATATAGGGTTGGGAGCAATATATGCCTCAATTGTCAGGACAGGGTATCAGATGATTAATTTTTGTGTGTGATACTTGAATACATAGGCAGGAACATACCTGGAAAATTCCCTGATTTGCATGGGTGCATCTGTAACCTGAAGATAGTTTTTGCCAGAGGGGGAAAGGCAGCAGTTCTTTTTCTCTGTTTTCAGTAAATTTCAGGCTTTCAGATTTTACAAAAAGAAACATATTTTTCACAGTTTTTATGAGAGACTTGGAAATGTATTTGCCATTATCCAGCTCATTCAGCCATCCTGCATTTATATAGGGAGATAAAAGGGGAAGACTAATCAGTGAATGTAAAGTCAACAAACCTTGAGTTTTATATCTGTGTTACTAGGTCTGCTACCAGCTACCAGATTTCTTTTTCTATTGTATTTTCTCATTTGGAGGAAACAAAATAGTATGTTAGCTAATGATTATTTTAAGAGAAAACTGAAGCTAGTTGATTATTAATACTAAAACAAGCAGCACTGCCTTTTAATTTCCATTGATGGATTCATCCTTCAATCAGTATAAATGACATAGCTCAAAAATGGACCTGTCCTAATTTCTATTAGCTGAGGACCTGGTTTGTCACACATTATCAAGTAATGTATGACTTGCATTACAATTATAACTTTAAGTGAATAGAGACAACATTTTTTTTCAGTTTGCCTTGTAACTTGAGTGCAAAATATGAACTGAGCTCTGCTACAGGGCACAGAATACCTGCAAAGAAAATAAAAAGACTGCAAGTAATAAAAGTTGAAGTAGAAAATAAATTTGCATCTCCTGGAATAAGGAAAATGGTGTCTAGCTAACATAGAAAATAATAGAAAGCACTAAAAATTTGTGGGGGTTGTTATTGTTGTTGTTACTATTAATATCGTCATCATCATCACAATATTTTAGTATTATATTTAGTGTTATATTTTAGTATGATTATAGTTTTATAATTATTTTGGAGAGCATTGATGTTTTTTTGTTACTTTGGCTTGGCTTTTTTTTTTTTATTTGCTCCAGTAGGTTAAAGGTAGAATATATCCCCTAGGATAGACTGTATTTGCTATTTTAGAGCAACTAAGGCATTCTGAATCCAGTGGAAACTGGCAGAGTGAGCACGGGAGGAAACTCCTGAAATCACAATAAGCCAGCAGATGAAGCTGATCATGGAGTTTCATGTAAAATGATTGATGTTTTTACTGGCACAGTGCTTGTGCCCATCATGCTGGACAAGACAGCAGACTAGACCTGTGCAGGTGTTGTACCGGTGGCTCTGGTTCGTAGGAGGGCTGGCTCAGAGAGGAACATGATGTTCCCCAACCACTTCCCCTCCTTCCCTTCCCAGGGTTCTCATCAGGTGAGAACCAGCCTGTTGTACACTGTGGATGCTCAGGGGAGGTGTAATTAGGGGGAGTTCAGGGTCTGTCTGTGGGCAGCTGAGTTGTTCCCTCAGCACATTAATGATGCTGTCCCCCATCATCTGCCAAGGGGTATGGCCATTCTGCTGTTCCTCCTTAAGCTTATCCTGCTTGCCCCTCCAAGGTTACATTAATTCTTCCTTTTTCAGCATTTCAGTGCTGCCTGTGAAGTCACCTGCACCTTGAAGTTGTAACTCTTCCTCAGCAGCACTGCTTTCCATATTGTAGGTCGCTGGTTTTCACCTCTGTCTGTCATCAAATCCCAGAGATGTAACATTTTACTGGGTCAAATGGGCCACACTTAGCCCTGCTCTGAATTTTTCAGTGTAAATGACCTTCATTTCATTCTGCTAGCCTTTACTGGAGATACAAAGTGGCTGGCTTTGTTCTGCTTTCATTTTAACAAACGTTAAAAATTGTTTTGAATCATTGGACAAAAAAAAAAAATACTGAAAAAGTTTGGTCATGGGGGAGTCCCCTAAAATGCCATCAAGGCAATTGTGATTCCCCATTGATGGATTTTAAAAAAAGTAGTCAGCCCATTCCTAATGCTTTTAACATGTACTTTATTGTCACCACGTGGCACTATTTTTAACCACAGTGTTGCACTGTACATCACATCTGCAGAATTACTGGTAATGTCCATTGAGAACGGAATCACATTTGTCTGACATGACCTATTTCCTGTTAAATACATTGACTGACATGAATTCTCTTTCCTTTCTTTATTTCCTTCTTGCTTGACTCCTGCAGCAACTGAAGCATTCTTTTCCCCAGGACCCAGGTCAGCCTCACTGACCTGGTGCTGCCTGTGTCATCCTGCCTGCCCTTTTTAAATACAGTGCTCTTGGATTTCATGGGAACCTTCCTGGTCTTCCAAGAGACATTAAAAACGTGCCAGAGATTTTCTTCAGACAGGTCTTTAGGACTGCTTGGGATCAAACCTGTGGGCTGCCATGTTTAAAGTACTTATCAGTAACTGATGATCTTTACCATCCTCTAGAGTTATCATCAGACCGGGGAACTACTTTGTCATCCTCAAGTGAAAAAGTACTTTATGCTTTTTTTATTCCAATATTTTTTAAGTATTTACCTCCTCTCCATCACTGTGTAACTTCTTCAAAAAACTTTAATCATGGGAAGCTTTCTCAGCTATTCTTAAATACTTTGGTAATTATTTTCATGTTAGTTACGTATCTCTCGGGTATAGAAATGTCTCTGATGCTTTTAGCTTCCCTTTTCCCCTGTTCTTCATTGCTTTTTTATATGTGTGTTGGTTGCTATCTACTCTCTGTCTTCTCTATGTCATTCCCTCTGAAGCAACATTATAGATGTGCAAAAAGAAACTGTGTGTATATATATATATATATTTGAGTAAGGTCTCCTTGGTCAGTTTTAATGTTGCCTTGAAACACTGGAAGTCTTTACATCTTGCCAAAGGCATGAAAAAATTGGAAATCTTTTGATCCACAGCAGTCACTGTGGGTCATTGGAGAATGGAGAATAAGTCCACCATGCTGAGTGTGAGTGGAAGGCATGGAGGAGATGAGAAGGGAAGGTAACACTGTAGTTTGCCTGTAAGAGAACCACAATTGCTCCAGCTCGGTGATTTTGGAGTAAGTTGCTTAGATTTTGCTTGGAGAGCGAGACAGCTACTGTTTCATGTATCTGCTTCATTAAGTTTAGACTATATTTGTCTCTGTTTGCTTTTCTACTTGTGCTTGGAGTGTGTCTATCTGTGCTCTGTTTCACAGAGCCTGGAGTTTATTTGCCTAAGTTTGCTTTCCACTGCCTTTGGACTGTGTTTGCACTGAGCTCTGTTTCATTCAGTCTGGACTTATGGGCCCAGGTTTGTTCCACAGCATTTGGGCTGTGTTTGTTTTGATTTCCAGAGCCTGGGAATGTGGCTCTGCCTGGCTTGCCACTGCCCCAGGGTGTCTCTGTCTCTACCATGGTTACCCAGAGGGTTCTGCACTCACCTGGCTGTTGGCATCTGCCTTGCCCTGTGCCTGGATTCTGGGTTCACCTCCTTTGCAGGAAGGGGGAATCTGACATAAACAGAGTTGCTTGGCATGAAGTGTTACATCAGCACAAAACTTGTCCCAGATCTGGCACAGGTAGATCAAACTTATGTGAGGCCAGAGAGGGAGGGCCACCAAATTCCTGGCCAAAAACAGACATCCTCAGCTTACCCTATCTTTAACTAAAAGTGCAAAAGTTAGCCATGTCCTGTAGTGCTTACTTTTTAAGAATGACATTAACTGGAAATGTAAATTCTTTCTGACATCTCCTTTTTAAATCTCTTATTTCCACTTTATCTTTTTGGATTTTTTTTAACTGAAACCTGTTTTCCTGCATCTTAACTGGTGTATTCTTCAGTTATCACCTTTCCACATCTTCTGGAGATAAACATTTGGTACAAATGCAAACCTGCTTTGAGGGTCCTGTCTAGAAGAAGTTGCTTTGGGTCACTAGAGACAATTTCTTACCTACCCAAAGAGCTGCTCTTTGCTTTTCACCCCACATGAGCTGATCCTTTGCAGCACACAGCAGCCTTTGTTGGTTTACTAGTTATAACCTAAGATTTTCCTGGTGTTCGTGTAAAGCAATTATTTCTGGTGTGTTGCCTGCTTTTGACAAAAATTAAACACAGCACCATTTTAAAATGAAAAGGTTGGGTATTAAATTGGCTGCAAATACCTGTGGGGCAAAGCACAACCCTTCAGCCTCCCACCTTCCTCGTTTTGGTTCTTCCATGACAGAGCAACGAATATCTCAAATAGAGCTAATTCCACTTTGAAATCCGTGCCCTGTTGACAAGGAATGTTCTCCACCTCCTGTGATGTGGAGAAGGTCAATCTCTGCCCTTACATTTGGTCCCTTGCAGTGGTCACGACTGCTGAATTTATGCTAAACACTAAGCTGTCCCATCATAAATGGAATATGTACACAAATTTGAAGGGATTGCATAAAGTTACACGTGCAAACCTCTTTTCTTTTTTTTTTTTTTTTCTCTCTGCAGCTATTTATCCAGCAACAAGAGAACTGGAATAACCCCAAAGAATAACTTAACTAAGGTTGGGTTGAATAAGCTGAATTATGGTGTAGTCAGAGGATTGATTGAGGCTCCAGAGTTAACCAGCCTTGTAATATTTCTGTGATCACTAAGACTAAAGACAAACAGGCCTCCAGATGCAGAGAATGTGCCACCTCTGTGCATGATTGGTCCTACCTAATGATGGACTAGTCAAAGCCTGTCTCAACACAACCCTTTTTTGGTCTATAATTGCAGAAAGGTCTGTGTGATCAGTTTTGTTTGAAGTAGATAACCACACTGGGAAGGCAAATTGTTGTGACTTTAATATTTGGATTTTGTTGATTTTAGCCGTTGATGTTCTTAATCTTCAGGGATAAAAGAAAAAAATGGTCCTAAAGGAAAGGGGTTGTATAAATGTACAAATAATACATGGGTTGTCTAAAATTTGGAAGGTTTTAATAGATTAAAATGCTAAAAATACAGGTAGCATTTGATAGATCTGCAGCATTCACTAAACTGGTCTCTAGCAAGGTTTGGTGATCAGCTTTAGATGGTTTGAGTCAGGAAAGAGATGGAAAACAAGGATTGTATTGCAATCAGAGGATAAAAATGACCTGGTTTTAGATTTTTAACGTGTTATGCAAGTTTTTCATGTTACAAGAAGCTGATCATCTCAGGGTAGGTATTCAGCTGATTTATTGTAAGACACAATAAGAGTCCCAAAAAAGGAGATGAATGAGAGTTTCTGCTGTAGAGAAAGGGGATATGAATTTCTCCTAACTTCAACTATCTGCTCAGCTAATAAAAATCTGCTGTTGCTGTGACATCACAGCCACTTTCTACAGGTAGGAAAGCAGTAGTTTTATCAGCCCTTAAAATCAGACAGGGGGAACGGAAAAAATGAACAGCAGCAAATGAGAAAAGCAGTAAGAAGATTTTTTTTTTTCAAAATATTCCTGTTGTTATGGAATCCCCTGTGTGGTTTCCCCATGAGAAATTATCTGAAATCAAACTGGGAAGGGGTTGGAGCAGAGCTGGGTGGATCTGGCACACAGGGGTTTGTGTCTCTTCTTGCCAGTGTAGCGACTGACACTTATCCTGGGACAGGATGGGCAGGGAATCCCCTGTCGTATGTTGAGAGGAAAAGAGAAAGGATTAACCTCATCTTCAGGCTTAGGACCTCCTACTTCTCCTGTCCAAGACAGGATGTTCAGGATGTTATTTCAGAATACTTTCTTGAAGCTTGTGAACAGTCCACTTGACTTTGTTGCTTCGCTTACATCCTTAAATTCAGGCATGTGCTCATTCATCCTCAGACTTCACTAAAAAAAAAAATCAGCCCTGGACAAGAGAATTGTTAAGAATGTGCAGTTTGGGAGAAAATAGTGCTAGTGCTTAGCAGTAATTAGTAGTACTGCACCTTAAGTCTGATTTTAATTGCTGTCAAAGTGTACTGCCACTGTATCCAGAATGTTTCCATATGGCCATTTATCAAATCTTTTCCCAAAATATTGTGTATGCTTTTATCACATAACATTGTGGTAGCATTTCTTCCACTAATTTGGATTCTCAATCCTCATAGCACTGATATTGTTCAGCAAGATTAAGACTTTAAGCTATTATTGTCTAGGTGAGCCCAATCCTGCCTTCACTGCTGAGTAACATCCACTGACATCAGATCAGCACATTTAATTTAGCACTGGAATAGATTCAGTGGGCAGCCAGCTCTTAGCTGTGTCTCAGTTGCTCACACTAACCATCCCAGAGATTAACCCTTTACCTGGTTATTGCCAAAATGCCATCAAACTATTAAAATTAAGGAGCTGAGGGTGGGGAAAATTAATATGCTTGGGAGAATATGCAATACTTATGCCGTGTTTTTAGTAGTTCCTTGTGCAAAGTGCTTTACCAACACGTAATAAGACATACTCCCTCACTGAGGGTTTAAGAGAGGCATGAAAATTATTGTACCCATCCTGCACAGAGGAACCAGGGGGATTAGCAGAGAGATTAAAGTGAACGGCCCAAGAGCATGAGGAAGGTCTGAAAACATGGGCAGAATCACCAGTCCAATGCCTCAGCCATGATATTTGGTCCGTGATATTTGTTCCTTAGTAGCTGTGCTGTATAATCAGATTTGAGAGTCTTTCCCTGGCCACAAATCCCCAGTAAGGATTTCACTGTGGCTGTTTGCTGTTTGACTGAAAAATCACCTTATCTCTGGTTTTCAAGTGGAGAACAAGTGCTGTCTAATGGTCTTTGTATTAGGAGGATATTCTCATTTTCCACGTGCTGTCTGGCTCTGGGTGATGTTATGAGACACTTAGATAACACTCTTTGAAATAAAAAAAAATTAAAAAAAATAAGAAAAAACACCAGAGGGGGCTAAACCTGATGATAAGTAAGACCCAGTGCAATGTATCGTTTTTTTTCTCAGTGTTTTCAGTGGCAAGGAAACAGCAAGTTCCATGAGGCTCTGCCTTTATGGACCCTTGGCCAGGAGCCTGAGAGCTACAACTTGTTCTGGGGGAAGTTGAGGGTGGGAGATGAGAACAATCCATGTGTGACCTCTACTCTCTCCCAGCAGTCTTGGTATCTGCAGTTACGTGATTATTAATTAGGAATTGCTGCTTCAGATGCAAAAACAGTGGCTGAACATCAAACAGATGGGCTGGGTAAAGGGTGTTCACTCAGCACATACTTTAAATGTCAGTAATATACAATATCCCTGTAGTTGGGTACCCATGGTAGTTTAATCTTACTTTTCCTTGGCAAGATCAAGGAGGTATCTGGACTGAATAGATAGAATGGAACAGCCTGTGCACTTTTTGGATCTCACAGAAGGAGAAAATCTTTCAACTGCTTATTTCTATTCCTTTTGTTTAATAATTTATTTTTATTGCCACCTTTCTTTACACTCTTAGACTTGAATAGCTATTGGTTGGGTTAGGTGAACTAATGGTCTAATAGGTCAGAGGATCAGAGACCTTCTGGAGGGCTAAGACCACCCATCCTTCTCCTTTCAGATCTCACAAATTTAAAAGAAGATATATTTCTTCAGGTTTTGGAAGGCTGTTTTCACAGCTCCTAAAGCCAGGAAGGTCCTCCCTCGGCTGACACAGATTATATTGAAAATCCATTGAAGAATCATTAATAACCTGAAATCTTCACGTATTTTTTTCTTGTTAGATCTGGTGTGTGACGAATATATTACTGTGTGTTAGTATAAACAGATAAGAGAAGCTGTGAAAATGTCCCTTGCAACACATGCACTGGTAGGGATATTCAGAGGGTTATGGAAGCTAAACTCAAATCCTAGACACTAAAATTCCTGCTGTTTGGAGTGGAACAGATTCAGTCTAACTTTGTTGTCTAGATTCATCTCAAATAATGTAAGGTACCCACCTATGGTACCTAATATGACTTTAGTCCCTGGAGAGAGAAGGACATGCCTAGAGAGTTAGTCTGTCCTGCCATATGATTGATGATATATAGCTCTATATTAACTTCACAGAAAACCTCTGTAAATGTCCATCATAAGATGAGAATGTGATTTTTAAAATTCCAGCCTTAGAAATTCAGGCAATTTTCTGTTCACCCGTGGAGGCAATGGGTGAATCCCACGGGTTTTGACTTCACGTGATGTTTCACACTCAAAAGAGAACTTAAATCTCTCAAATACAATTCTCTGCTTTACAAGTGTTCTGGCTGCTGCAAGGATTCATCTTTTTGATCAGGGGAAAATTATTTGCTCAGCTGTGAAGAAGAGAGGAAGAGAAGCAGTGGCCTTGAGATAAGAGGTGGGAAATCTATGACAGAGTTTTCAGTCTCTTGATTTAGAGGATTGGACTTGCCCACACACCATAAAAACTTCTACTTGCTTCCCTGAATGAACTAAATATCAAGTCCCAAATATTCAACCTTGACAGGCTGCAGGACTCACAATCACACAAGACACGGATTTTCTTTGGCAGAGCAGCTGTGTAGCTGCATTTGCTACATTGCTCTTGTCCATTTGCTCAATCTGTATAACCTCTATATGTATTCAGTCTATACCATTTTTAAATATATACATATATATATAAAAACTTCCGGTGTTCTTGAGACATTTTCAGATATTAAAGCAGTTAAGTCGTTGTTACTCCTCAAACACTAGGAGATACAAAATAAGCACAGATATTTTTTGCTAGAAGTAGTAATTTACTGGAGCAATTTTAGAGGCAAGAGAAACACAGGCAAGTGTTAGGATCACGCGTGGGGAGGGCTAAGATTTACTTCCTGGTGGATTTAGACATTTTTAGTCGCAATGGACAAACGAACATAGGATTGAATTATTGCTTTTAAGTCTTCCCTGAGGTATCAGTAGATCACAGAGGAGCATCAGATTCACCCCTTGCTCACCCAGTTACATCCCTGACCAGCAGCCCAATGAGTGGTAACTCCCACTGCTCTCCCCTCTTCTGGCAGGAAGCTGCTACTTTCTTCCTACACCTTGTGTCGAGCTGAGTGCAGCAATAATGAGGGTCTGGCTTTCCTTTCAGCAGCTGTACCATGTTAGCCCCGAGTGCAGAAAGGAAAAAAAGGTCCTTAACAAACTTAGAAACAATTGGAAATTCAGATTTCAGGAACAGATAACTGAAAAAGCAAGGTGGGGAGGTTTCTTCCACACTGGATAATAAACATCACCACTTGAAATAAATCACTTGATTATAGTATCATATTGTATTTTATACCTTTTTTTTTGGTCAGACATTATTACTCACAAACTAAATAATATGATCATTTTTTAAGAGCTGAGATCATGCCTAGAATTAAGTCCAAACATGACTAGACATTGTAATTCATTTTTTCAAGGTTTTTGCTAGCCAAGAGCCAACATCTGTAGTGAAGCAGAGAGGATTTTAGAGGGGATGGGTTGTTTCTAGAGAAACTGGTGTGTCATTTTCAGAATGCTGCTGGAATTAATGAGTGTACTGACAGTTTTCTTTCTTTCAAAAGAGTCCACCAGTCCGTACCTTGTGAAAATGTTAATATATAAATATGGGAGGGTTTAGCTGTATTTGATAAAGGGAAAAAAACCAGAGCTACCTGGTGACTTAAAGCAAGGTAAACTCTTCACAATTAACATTTTGGACCCAGAGGCCTTTCACCTCACAAGGCTCCACGCTGCAGACAGGACCCTGAGGCTCAGTAACCCTGAGCACAGTTGAGGTTTGGGTCATTTGTATGCCACTGAAATGCTTTTTGTGGTGCATTACAGTGCTTTCCTTTAAAAAACATGTAGGCCTCCTGCTTCCCTCTCACCAGCGCTGCTGGGTTGGGGTCTGAACTGGACTTATGCCTGCTCATCCAGGGCACTGGAGCTCACCCAGCCCCAGGTCTAGAGCGATTCGAACTCAGGCTTGGCTTGTCCAATATGTTTTTATAATCACGCTTAATTATGTGCATGAGGAATAACTAATTATCAGAGCGCATCGCTTTCCTTCCCCCGGGAAAACGTGCCCATAATCATTTCTCCCCTTAGATTTTTGTCAGCAACTATTGTCAACAGAAGAGGTGCTAAACACGGAAAATATTATTTCCCTCTCCCGAGTGTTTAGGATAACAATATAAGCATTGACCGTTGTGTACTTTGGTATTATTTTCCTTTCCTGCTTATAGTCCCTTCTCATGTTTCTCCATCATTTTAGGCCCCTAATAGGGATAGGATGAACCCATTGATGTCGGCACATGGAGGCCTGCTAGTGGCATGCCTTTGGTTTTAGTCTCCTAGCAGCAGCCATTCATGTTATGTGGGCTTTCTTTTTTGGGCATTGCCCACCCCTGAAAGTGACTTCAGGCATTTTTCACTGCCTGTTCTGCATGAATAGCCACAGGCCCCTTGCCAATTGTCCCCCCTTCTTGAAAGCCAGCCTCAGCCAAAGGCCTTTTCAAGTGTGATCCCAGAGTGCCACACAGGCTTTCAGGGTATTGTTGTCGAGATGAGGGCCCTGCACTGGAAAGTGGGGTCAGAAGAGAAAGCACAATAAGGGGTGATGGAGGCTTCATGCAGTCCTCAGATGCTGGCCTGTTTATTAATTTACAAAACTAATGTCACTGTCTTTAGAGAAGAGATTGAGTGAAAAAGATGCCCTTTGAAGAGAAGAACTGCTTTTGATGCATTACCAAAACACTGCTCCCCTTATTAAATTGATTTTATGGAAGAAAGTACAGCTAATAAAAGTTCAGAAACACCAATAAAATATTGAAGGTCTGGATCCAGCGTTTTCTTTTTCCCTCATCAGCTCAGACACAATTCATGTTAATGGGTTTTACAAGCTGTCCTTGGGCAAAAAAAAACCCTAAATTTGCAAATGTCTGGTCTTCCTTATGCATGTCACACAAACTATTAGTCAAGACAGTATAATAATGGAATCCCTTTAGCAGAGCTCTTCCTCATACACAACATAATGAAATTTTTTTTTACCTTTCAGTGTTTTTTGAGGGGGAAACTAAAAGAGTAGGGGTCCATAAATCTGGAATATAATATACACAAGTGGCTTGACCTGTGAAAAGATGCAAGGCTGGGCTTAAATGTTGCTCCTGAAGTTGCTGCTGGTGCAGATTCATGGATCCAGGCAAGCAGTTCTCTGATCTGGTAGTTCCTGTCACATGGGATGGAGTCCTGTTTTCTGCTGGCATGTAAGGTTTGCATTGCAGGTTTTAGTCTAAGAGCAACCTTGGGAATAAATGTGGTTTCTTGACTTCCTTAGTCTTCTTTCCCTCACCTGGTCCTTCACAGCCACATGCACAGTGGTTTGATTTTGCTGATTGCTGCCACTTCCAACTGTGAACTCCATTCCATTGCTCTCCCGCTTCCTAAAAAAAGATGGAGATGCTGCTCCCTCCATCTCAGATCAGCTCATGAAACAGCCAGTTGAATCATGTTCTTTTATCACCCTAAGAAACCAAACCAGGACAAGTGTCTTCATCTGTAGATGGCTTATCCTTTCCACAAGTGGTTCTTGCCACGAGCTGCCAGAGAGATGGGATGATTATCATCGTGGATGCTACTTAGGATTGCATTTAGGGAATTCTGATGCCACAAGTATGAAACTCTACAGCTGGAACTAGAGACAAGTGTCACTGGACTTGTATCCTCTGTAAACTGGAGGCAAGAGGAAGACATTCCAGTCTGACCAGTGGGTTACAGATGCAAGATTAGGAGTCAGTTTAAAACGTGGCCATAAACATGTGATTGAATTTTAAGTGCTTTCAATTAATGTAGATCAAAAGAGACTTTTGCAGTTGGACAGACTTTCAAAAGTACCAGACTTCAAGCATAAATCTGTCCGGTCTTCCTTTGTTTTTCATAACTTGTCTTGCCATGTTTGTTAATTATGGAAGGCATTTAGGACTTGCTCTGTCTCATCCAGTTTCTTCTCTTCTTTAGTGCTCCAGCAGTGAAGTCAGCAGTTTTACAGTCCACTGCCTTGAACCTTGAAAGTCATCTATAGCCAGCAAGTGGGTGTAAATTGCTCATGGTAGCATTTTAAGTCTACTCTCTATGCAAAACAATGGAGATTGATGCGTGGAACAAAAATAGATACAACCTGCTCACCTTCCTAGGTGATAATTCAAAGGCTTGTTATCTCTTCTTTAAATGATAATGCAGGAGAAATAAGTTTATGAGGAGGAATGCCCTTACCTGAGACCAAATTCCAGAACATCACCCAGTGTGATTAGCACTGGTAACTTTTAATTGTACAATTATTTCTGTTTTCAACTCCGCTGCAGACACTGCAGTTCACAGATTCATACAGATTCAACATTTGTCTCCATGCTTCTGTCAAATACATGTTCTCAGACTATTATATTTGGATATAAATATATATTTGGTTATAAATGTGTATTTGGTTATAAATATATTCATTGGAATCATGAAAGTGTGGGGGTTTTTTCAGAACACTTTTACCAGTTTTGGTGTATATGTATATGTATATAGATAGATAGATAGATAGCTAATTCTCTACAAATTATTTTTGCTTGAGAAAGGCTTAGTGTATTTTCAATTCAGTGAAGAATTTTGGAATTCAGTGAAGAATAAGGAGAATTGGTTGGTGAATTAGTCTGCGATTTTTTTAAAAAATAATTTCATATCCTTTTGTACTTGCAAATATCTGATGTGAAGATACTGCACACCTTACTAGAAAGGTGTGAAGGGCTTTTGCATACTTCATCCTCTCATTATAATTAACTCACTGAATTATGTTAATTCAGATTATCCAGCCTTTTACAGTGCTTTCATGATTAACAGTCTCTAAGAAAAGGTAGATAAATAGGCCAAATATCTTCTTAAAACATTAAATCACGTCTTTCTTCTCTTTCTTAATAAAGAATGTGAAAGTAAAATGTTGCTGAGGTGACACTGCTTCAGTCAAGGCTGAAAGCCACTGTTCTATATGAAGCACAATATCTTTGCAAAAAAACATACCTGGAGTGCAGTAACGGGCATCAAACACCTCTGCAGCCTGTGGTGATAAATCCAACACTCTCAGCCAGTTTGGGACTTGCCTGTGCAAGATCTGTTTATTTTGGCTTTGAGTGGAGGAGAGGATTTGTCCTCCATATGTAAACAACCACAGATAATCGGGATGTCAATAAACATGTTTCAATATTTATCTTTTAAAAAGTTATCAAATTAACCACAGAAAAATACTGAGATAGAAATATGGCAGGTGCCAGTAAGCTTGGCATGAAATATTTCCCTTTTCTTTCCCTATGAAGAGCAATAAGCTGCTAAAGTACCCAGGAAAGCTGCTCTGGTAAACTTGGTGCTTCCGGAATAAACACAGTCATGACCAGGTCAAGAAAATCCCCATTGTGGGGAGAGGTTTTATGATGGCTTAGAGGCATTAATGGGTAAAAAAAAAAAAAAAAAAAAAAAAAGGTGTCTGGTAAAGATAGGGGCAGCAATTTGGTTCAGATAAGAAGCCAAAGAGATCATCTGGAGATTTCTGAATCTCACAGAGGTAAAACTCAAGCAACAATCTTACGAAAGCAAAGCTTCATGTGACATTTCGAGCTTCTGCTTCTGCTCCACTTAAAAATTAAACAAGAAGTACAAGAATGAAATACCTTCTTGAAAAGGAAGTTAATGCAACATGTTTTAGAATTAACTGAGTTTTGAAATGGTTAAGTTTGGGTTTAGATGTGATTTTGGACCGCCTTTTGCTTGTTTTAAACCACTGTATGTTCTCTAAATATTTGGGGAGATTTTTTTAGCTACCTGGGCAATATCTATATCAGATTCCAAACACAGCATGAGGTTTAGCATTAAATGGGGTTAGTAATGCAGATATCCACATCCTTTCATTTTTTCTCTTCTTGGAGCTCTCTCACTTCTTTCATGGCTATTTATCGTCTGAAGGATGAAGGAAAGGAGAGAACAGGCAAGTTAAAATAAATTTTTAGAAAACAAAAAATAAACAAACCTGCCTTCCTTACTCAGATACCATTTTCTTTTTGCTCCAAAAGATAGATAAACTGCCTGAGAAAATTAGGTTAAGTGAAGAGCAGTGACATTGTGATAACTGGGGATAGAGACCTCAAACCAAATGGTCAAGTTATGAGGAAAAGACACACGTGGGTATTTTGCAATGGAAAGAACACTGTTGCTGAGTAAGGTTTTGGAGGCCACGTGAAATCCTTCTGCAATATCCTCTGAGGCTGCTGCTTTTGGTAACTTAAAGCTGTGCTATTTTCTCCTTCTTGTAAGGAACATGAAACCTCCTATGGACAGGGAATGTCCAGATCTCATCCCAAGACACAGCCTTGCTGCAGATACGAAGCAGTTGCTCCTCCACTCGTAGATAATCTGGCACGGGATTGTGACCTCTAAAGCTGTTTGTAGCAGTTTTTTGTCTCTCTGTCTTTTTTTCAGCAAGTTTAGAAAGGTTTGTGATTTTAGCACATGGCTTTTGAAAGGTTCAGCTTCCCAAAAAAGCCCAAGAGGTAGATGGATTTTCAGAGGGAAGTCTGGCTCTGTGTCTTGCAGTGGGAGGTCGTGGATATGGACTGGTCTGTAAAATTTAGCTGCCCAAATGAGAGCTGTGTTGTTTTGAAGTCCACACCTCAAATGTAATGACTGGGAGTCTTAAAAAATATCTGAACTCTGCTTTTGAGTCCCTTTAATGTGCTTCCACTTGTGGATGTCATCTCCTGAGTCCTGCCTGAGTCCTTCTGTTGTATCCACACTGAGGGAGCCCCTGAACATGGGGCTGCAGATGGACTTGGGCAGAGTTTTGTTACCCCAGAATCCCTCATACATGAATTGATTTCTCCTGTCACTGCCTGAAATTACAACACCAAGCTGCTTCATCTCAAAGCAACTTTGTTTTCTGTTTTTCCTTTGCAGAGGAGTCTGAAATGACCAGAAGATCCACGGGGATGGAAGTGTTCTGAAGGAGGAAGGTATGGTTTCCATTAATATTCAGCTTCAGTGGAGTCAAAATGTTTCACAAAAATACACTCATTTTTACAGGATTCAGACTTTAAAGTTCAAGTTTGTTTCTGACCAGGGAAAAACAGAGCCACCTGACATGAAAGCCCATGGGATTTTTTTTAAAAGAACACAAATCAATTTTTAAAATGTTCGAAAAATTCTGGTTTTACTTTATTGCAAAGCAAAAACAGTGCTGGGGATTCAGAACTAGTGTAGAAGCAAATTTGGCATTCACTGGCTATTTCCTTGGAACATAAACATGGAAATCAAAGAATCCCTCTGATTACCTGGGTATTACTGCTGTCTTCCCAGCTCTTCCAGTCTGGAAGTGTGACTGACCTGTAAAGCTTTAAATGGTAATAAAGTGTTGGGAATAGGATTTCTGTGTGGTCCCTGTGCCAGCATCAGAGAAAAGATCCAATCCAGCTAATCTGTTCAAGTTTAATGAACGTCCTGCTGACTTTTAAGGGAGCTGGCTGCCTCACTACCCTCGGAGACTTTAAAAATCTCCTCCTATTTTTGTAGAATTTTGTCAGGCAACCAGATTGAGCAACCCCATATAGAAAATGCCATTGCCGTTCCTACAGGTTTCCACAAGACATTTGACCCCTTCTTTCCCTTTCTTTCTTCTTTTTATACCTCTCTGGAATGCAGATATTTTGGTTAATTTCCTCCAGCTGTCACAGAGTCTCACAGGAAAATGACCTCGCAGAGTGACCACTTCCCCTACTCCTTGACTTAAGCAGAATTTTTTCTTTCACAGCTTTCACCACATCATCCACATCACTGTCTGGTGCCTTTCATGAGTCAGGGAAAAAAGCAAAAACGAAAATTTCCACCCTTTAGGAAAAAAAAAGGGGGGGAAACTAAATCAGGTCATTTTGGGTTGGTTTTATCTGCTATTTCAGATCAGTTAGTGCAGCAGAAAGTTAGCATTAACCATTCCCACCAAATACTAATATTTGGATATCTTCCTTATAAGAATGTTTTTCAGCATGAAATTACTTCATTCATTTAATAATGACAGCAGTCTCAGCAACTTCTTTTAAATATATTATTTAGAGGGGAAAATTGTATTGCAGGAACTATGTATCAAATTTAGTTTTCTGAAATAGCACAACAAAACACCACGTGGTAAATGAAATAAATATATAAATGAGATGCATATACCTCAAAAGGTAATGATTTTTTTAAGTAGCATAAATTCCACTCTGTAATAGTCCTTCATATTCTCTGTCTTATGTTTGGAATGACTATCCCAAAATATTGGCATTTTCTGTAGCATTTTGAGAGTTTTCCTCCAGGAAATTTTGATGAACGTGCTCTTTTTGAGTGTTTTTGCATTATAGGAATACTTCACCAAGAACTTTTCGAGGTGAGCAGGTTGTAGCTGTGGTTCATTTCTCTGATATCACCATGTGTTATTTTTGTAACACAGACCTTTTAGTTGTTTAATTTCAGAATTTTGGGACTGATTGCTTGGTGCAACCCCCAGCAATTCAGGCATTTTAGAAAGAAATTCATGATAGATTTTCACGGGTTTTGGTGTCAAGTAGGCCATCTGGTATAAATATATACCTTATACGGTTCTAAAAGCAGGTTATTCTTGTGCAGTGACAAGAAGATTTTGGGCTTTTCTGTCCTGTGTGCAGAATAAACACCTGGCAGAGTAATGAGCTCACAGATTTGAAAGAGTGGGCCTGAGGTGCCAAAGGGCCGAGTGTGGATTATGGAGGTAATTATGGCATGAGCCTGGTACGTCCCTCATGGAGACAGGGTGAGCCAGAAAATAATGAGATTTTGTTATGTCTCAAAGGCTGCCAGGAAGGGACTGAATTAGGGTTCACAGCTGAGCAAAATCGTGGTGTAACTGCTGAACACTCGGGTTTATAATCCTACTGTTGCGTAGAAGCTATAAATCCTTACTCTCTCCATATATTTGTGACCACACGGTGCAGGGATGCCCCAGCTTCAAACAGACTCATCCCAGTTTGTGATGGGGCCGTATATTCCTCCTCCTCCTCCTCTTAGGTGCTGACCACAGTAATGTGTGGGAAAAGCAGCTTTGTTTGCTGGTGCCCTGAGCTGGATCCCACACAGGTTTTCCAGCCCGTGTTTCCAGTGGCTCAGCACCGCCACTCAGGTTCAGTGTGTGGTCAGATGTGCTGCCTCAGCTGCTGCTGATTCAGGTCTCTCTTCCTGTCTGTCCCAACCACTTCATTCATTCCTCTTAAACCTCCAGCTGGAAGGACGTTCTGCCAAAAGATGTGGCAAATCCGAGGAAGTGGAAGGGAGGGGGGGGGGGGGGACACAACCTCTGCAGGAATGTGAAGGGTCACAAGCTCCTGACTGGAGTTAGCCACGGCCTGGGGCAGTGAGTCCAACCGGGCTCTTAGAGGTGCTCAGTCACATCCCACTTTCTGATGGAGATGGAGCTTGTGGAGCATCACTGAGAGCCTGCTGCTTCCTGAAAATCGAAGTGGCCATTTTGACTGCATTGTAACTTGGGAATAAGGGAGTAGGAAAATGCCTCGTGCAACATTCTTTCACTTCTATGTATGCTGAAGAGAATCAACTTCATGAACAATCCCATTTATTTCAGTGGAAATTCTTTCAGAATAAGCTTTGGCTGAGGTTAAGAAACATGATGGCATCTTTTCCTAAATGATTCCTTTTTGCGTGAGCTGAATTTTTACAGCTAAAACCTTTGGAATTTAAGAAATCTGAGAAACAGATTTCCCAAGTTCTCTTTGTCTTAGTCAAAGAAGTAGAGGTTCTAATGGTATAATGATTTTATATCCATGCCCTGTTTCAAATGCTTGCCTTACACAGGATGGAAAACACTACTACTAATAACATTAATAATATGGATGATAGGTGACATAACTGTTTCCTTGGAATTAGTGTCTGTGAGACACTGTGGCTTGATTACTTTGCTTCCTTCTCAGAGAGACATAAAATTTCCATCTTGCAGATCTTTCAAGGATCAGTCAATATAAAAACAAGTGGTCTTAGTAAATTGTTTAACCTGGAAAGTGATCATCCAAACCTCTCCTGTTTATGAAATTAAAATGGGTTCTTTGTACCTGCTGTAGATGTATAATTACATAAACATCTCCCTGTTAACTTAGATGGATTCTTTGCGTTACAAACTCTAGAAATTCTAGGAGGAAAAGAGGGGATGAACCAGAGAATGAATTCCATATTCCAGCTGATAAGTGTTTCCTCACATGTATCTGTTTCAGGAAAAGACTTCAGCATATGTTTAACTTCAGGCATGTGCTCAGGTCTCACTGGGTTTAAACATGCACTGATGGAGGATGCTTTCTTAAATAGAAGCAATATGTTGTCTCGCTGAAGTCAACTTGATTTGCCAGCCATTCCCCTCCTTTACATATAGGTGATTTCAACAGGCATCTGTAAAGAAAGGAAAGCTGAGGCCTTCAGAGCAGCTCCTGCCTCCAAAATGGATTTTGTTCTCTGTGGTACAAAGCGCATTCCTTCCAGTGCCAAAGCTTTTTCCTATCAAAATAAACACAGTGTAGCATAATGGGACTGCAGGCTTCTTTGGTAGTCTATGGGAAAATAATAAATCACTTGTTACGGTGTTTATGCATTATCCCCTTTTTTTTCTGTCTTTACCATCTGATCTCTCTAAAGACCAAGTAGATCTGGCTGCACAAACACAGGAAAAGTTACTTTATTATGAAGAGCGAGAATAAAAGGCGTTGGGAGCGACTAGGCCATATTCCTGTTGGACCCCTGTATTTAGACTCCTTTCAGCTCAGTTTTTGGTGACAAACTGCACAGCTGTAATGCCTTACATCTACCAGCCTGCATATATGAAGGATGTGTAATGTTAACTAAGCCCTTTCCCGTCCCTCATGGAAGACCACCCTGCCTGCAAAATCTCCGGAGGAAAACGCGGCATGTCCTGATCAGGAACTGCCTTTCTTGGCAGAAATACAGTATGTTGCATTAACCAAAACAGCATTTTTTTAAAACATTTTTGATGGTGGCTGCTTTTTATTTAAATATTCATTTTCCTTGTGTAAACGGAATCTCATTTGGTCTTCACATCCCGACATCACAGGACTGTCTGAAAGCCTCGTCAACATTTAGCATTGGAAATTGTTTCAAGCCTTGCGCAAAACCTTCAAAACCTGTCCTGCTCAGGGCAGAAAAACGTCTGCATTCTCCTCTGCAGTTTTCTCTGGGACAACCTCTCTGCTGGTGAAAGTTCCCTAATCATTCCTCACCACTGACAGTGCAGTTTTTCTACCGCACTGGGTAGGAGTTGTTACTAAGCAGAAGTCGCTTCCAAAACTTGTTTTGCTTCTCTAATATTGGCTTCACTTGTTGCTGGGTATTCCCCAGCTCCCTGACTGTGAGTTTAGCAGCGAACATCACTTGTCCTGTGAACAGTGAGTAATGCAGCCCCCAATAACTGCAGTTACTGCAGAAATAGTATTAATCACATTGTGCTGTTCACAATGTGATTACCAGTTGTGAACACAACATCATTTCATCCCTAATTGCACAGGTAACGGGAAGACCTGGGGAGTCCAGGGGAGTCACTTCAAACTCGCAAGGGCACAACTGCATTTAGAACCTGGCCCCGGGAAACCCGTCCTGGCACCACCAATGTGTCTGAGGGCACAACAAACATACCTGAACAGTGCCCTTCTTGTTCCTCCTCGAATCATGGGTATATGAGGCTTCTTGCTTCAGCTGTTACTCTATATACATGTCAGCACAGCGTAAAACACCCCGTCTAGACGGCCTACTTGAACTTGCAAGGTGCAAGGTCCGCAGAACTAAACCCTTCTCTCTTTACCGGCGTTTCGGCGGCGTGATTTCACTCAAAGCAAATAAAACCGAGCCCGGGTTACCTCTGAGTAACCTCAGGGGCACTCGGCTGTTGGGTTGGATCCCACGTTGGGAAACTCAAAACCCCAAGTGGTGTTTTCCGACGGGCGATTTACCCGTCGGAAAGGTCGGAGCCGCAGGGCCGGCGGTGACAACGAGCTGCTTCTTTGCCGTGTCCCGGTTTTCCCGAGCGTGTGATGGTTGTAATTAAGTTAATTTGCCTGTCTTGGAGACCGTGACGAGTAAATTGCAGGAGGGCTCATAAAGGGGTGTCAAATGTGTGGTTCTAGATGTGAAATCTCCAGGTTTAGACAGCTACTTTCGCAGGTCCCGGGAGAAGTGTCTGTCTTTTCCTGCCCACCAGTCAGTCCTTCATTCCGCAGTGCAGGAAGCAGTGGCCATCCCACACCAAAATCTAGGCTTTGTTTTATGCATCTGTCCAGGGTTTTTCCCGCTCTGATCATGGTGAGAGGCATCGCTCTCGTCTCTCTAATCCTAAAACTCTTCTGCAAGAGCAGTAAATATTACTCTCTGCGTTTTGCAGATGGAAAAACTGAGCAAAGAGGTTCAACACTGTAATCTCATAACAGACAGAGATAACAAGCATGGGAATAATATGGATGGGCAGGAATTTCAGGCCCCTGGGAGGGTTCAGGATCACCATGCAAACTCAGGTCAAGGCTGAACACAGCTTTCATGTGCACCTGGAAGTGTCTGCTTTCCTGTGTGTCTCCTCATGACGTGGTGTAGATCCTCACAAAGCCAGGTGCAGATGTGATTATGGTGGTAATGAGCTTTACTAGAGCACATTTTCCACACTGATACTGATCCACTCAAATATCCATGGAATAATACCCCAAATTTTCTTCCTTATTATATCTCGCCTCCCTCTCTTCCTGTGAGATTTAAGACTGGTTTCTGGATCTATAGAGGAGGCAGTTGGCATCCTTACCTTATTCCATCAACTCATGTCTTCATTAGGAATGGAAGGACCAAATTCTGCCAAGTTTCTTACTAATTTTCTGGACTGTGAGGATTCAAGGGGTTTTTTTTAGAGGTGGTGATTTTCAGAAAGTCTTATAGGTCATCTTCCTGCCTTTCTGTGTGCAAAGTACGAAGGATTTTTTTCCATTTTGAAAGAAAATATCATCTGCATTTATTTAATCTACTTCCTGTGGTAATGTCATGTACCAATGAAGCTAAAGAGAGAGTTAGTGCTGGGATGGCTTTTATTCATTTAGTGTGTTTGGAAAATAAAAGGAATAAAACTTCATTAGCATAACACAGTCTGTTAGGTCCCATACTTTTACCCCCCAAAGGTCTTCCTGTTTCCTTGTGTTTTGATAAAACGGCTGATATACTGCTAAATTGCTGGGAAAGTTAGGAATAACATTAATTTAATGAGGGAGTTAGATTAAAAAATATGTTGTAGAGCTGAACTGCTGCTTTTTTAACTGCCTGGCATTCCTGATGCTGGGTCTTGGTTTCTGTAGCCATGCAGCATATGAATCAGAGAGAACCCACCCTGTGCTTTGGCATAACTCTTAAAGCACTGACAGTTCCTCTTTCTTCAGCAGTAATTAAACAAGTAAAAACTGGTTACTTTGGTTAGCAGATACAAATGTGGAAAATATTCACAAATACATATCACTGGGCGTGTGTGTCTAAGGAATCTGGATGAGCTGTGGTCGGACTCTCCTTTCCCACATACTTACAACAAAGGTGCTTTATCCAACAAAGCAATCTGGCCAAGGTCTTTTATTTCAGCTAATTCATGTTCTCTTTTTTTTTATTTTGTAAAGCTTGAAGGTTTGCTGATAGTGCAGTTCAGTGCAACCCTTGACGACAGGAGGCACTGTTGGGGACAGGACTCTGCAAGAGGAAAAAATCAGTTCAAACCAGGATGAGACAGTCTGTAAAAAACCCAGCCTATCCTTAATTTATATTTTTTTCCTCACTGATTTGACCCTTCTAGCGAGCTCAGCAACAGTATGGAAACAATTGTGACACTGAAAAGATGCCTCTTCTTCCAATAAGTTCTCTGGTAAATGAGCAGTGTACAAGTGTAAATGTGCTCTCTGTGGTGCTGGAGAGGTGGTGTGCCCGGGCTGCAGAGGCAGGCACATTTAAAAACACAGCTAAAATGAGTCCTAACTGGCTGTTTAAACACCTACATCTTCTGGGAGGAAGCCTGAGCTAATGACAAGGCATTAGCAGTGTTTAAAGAGCAGTCTGCTTAATGATGACTTTCTTGGAGTCTCTGTTTACAGCCATAGGCAGGAAAAAAAGCTTTCCCTTTGCCTCTATAAAATGGGAATAATCACACCAGAGTTTATAAACCCTGAAATCCTTCCTGTGATGATACTTCGTGATCACCTTTGTTACCCACCCTGGAATGCAAAATACAGAACTTCCTTGGATTAACTCCTGTCAGAAGTAAAGCAGATATTTAGGAAAAATATATCACACTGATTTTAACATTTCTTCTAAAACACTTGGTAAGTTGATGATACCTCAAATAATAACAGGAGCATAACCTTGATCTGAAGGAGGCAGCCTGAGACTCCTTATAATAAAATATCCCAACCTTCAATAATGAAGTGAGGAGGAGACAGGGCCTAATACTTAATAACTAAAATGCAGTCTTGTCTTTTTAATCTAATGCTGTTTCACTCCAAATTCCAGGAACACCTATGGCAGCTATGCTGATGATCTGCCTACTGCATTTTCTGTTTCCCATATTTATTTTCCCCTGACCTTCTCCTTGTTAGGTTGATGCCTGATTTTATATTTTTCGGGTCGTCTTGTGACTCTTTTCCCAATGTCTACTTTTCCAAACCACTGGAACAACTGGCACCTTATCCATGCACAGGTTTCAGGGATCCTGCCCTCCACTGGGCAATGACAGAGGAGGGTGAAGTTGCTCAGCACATTAGCAGGAAAAGCCCATTAGGCTCCTTACCTGATAATTCAAAAGTTTGTGGAATTCATCAGGTTTTAAACCTGATAGTCTTAAACCAAGTAAGGGCAGTTTTGGTCTTATTTGTTTTTAACAAAATATCTTTGGTTTATCCCTGTAGGCTGTTTTACTTTTCTCAAATTACCCAATTCATATTCACCTCCCGCAGGGTTCTATTTTCTCACTGCTGTTTATTACACACTGCAGAGTTGCCTCTCCTCTAATTTACCCCCGTGGTACAACCCCACTGACTAGAGAGGAGAAATTCCTGCTTTGTACCAAAATAAGCAATAGGAGAATGGGTGCCAGATTTGAACTTTGGTGAACAGCTTGTTTCTCTTTGCCTGGAATCATCCAGCCATACCACAACTGGGAGCTGCAGTCGGACATCCAAATATAACAAATATTTCTGGGTTTGCATGTTACGCTTTCCTGCTCCTCAGATGCAGGCCGGGAGGAAGAGGAAGATTATGAAAGAAAATGTATGCATGGATATTTCAGCAATCTGCTGTGCTAGGAAGGAAAAAAAAAATGTAGAGAGCAGATGACTGATTCATGGTGTTCTGGCTGAAAATATTGTAGCTTTTAAACATTGCCTCAATGTGGTCGGGGTGCTCACGGTAAATACGTTTCACAGCAGATGTGGCCTCGACTGTACACGACTCAGAACTTTCCTGCACACAGTAACTGCCAGTTCTGGGAGCCTGAGGATCCCCAGGCCTCAAAAAAGACTGTTCCCCTTGTGGCTGTCCTGCCCAAGGGGTGCCGGCAAAAACGAGCAGAGGGGTGGGGGAGGCTGCTGACCCCTAAAAATCTCAAGCTTCAAATAGCCTCTGAAACATAGATACCAGTGTTCTGCTCCCAGGGGCTGAATAATGCCCTTTGTTCCCAAACCACGTGTCTCTGCATCAGGAGGAGCGGGCACCATCAGAAGAGGTGATCTTCCACCGACCCCATAACGTGCAAGCTCAGCAGATGCAGAAGGACCCACAGGACATTTTCCTTTCTCAAGTGGATAATACATACATTGGCTACGTTGTTATAGGGTGCAAAAGTGGAACAGTGGGCTCCTGACCCCAGCTGAAAAGCTGTCGACTGCCTACTCTGGTGGCCTCCGTGAAATCCTTGGGACAGAGAAATACATGTGTTATGATTTCTGACATTCACCTGGTGCCATCCATACGTGGGATTTCTAGAAAGAATTCAAAGAAGTAGGAAAAAAAAAAAAACAAAAAATAGGTTATTTTTGATGAGTTGGATGTGGATGTTCCCTTATAGAAAGATGCTGAGTACACAGAAAGATTCTGAGTACTTTAGTATCAGCAGAGTTTTACCAAGAGTATATTACTTTTGGAACTGAAGCTGGAACTGTGCTTGAATGGGGGAAAACACGAAGCTGATCTCATGCACGTGAATGGGCAGTTCCAACGAGACCTCTGAAGGAGTCTGTGTGGAACTGCTGCTGCAAAAGTAGGGCTCGTTCAGGGCATATGTGCAGACCTTATTTAAATGCTTCTGATGCAAGAACTTAAGGGGAAAAAGGAGTAATATTTCTTAATACTGAGAATATAAATACCACTTTTTCTCCCAGAAGGACTGTGACAGTTTATGGCAGTGCCCCCGTCAGCACCTGGGCTGTCCCTGAGCTGCAGTCAGATGTGACACTGCAGTGATGCTTTAGCTGATGTGGCTTTTGCAGCAGGAAAGCTGCAACACCTCGGGCTTTGGGTGATCTACAAATGGTATTCCCTGCGTGAAACCATGAGCAAATATTTGCCTCTTTGACAGCTGAAGCCTGTGGTACTCTGACCTCATTGCTTTCAGCACTCAGACCTGGTTTACAGCCAGTCTGAGATACCTACACGTGTAACAGCCGTGCCTTGCTGTGAGCAGATAGTCCAGACACTTTGCATCATTGTTTGACAAGAATCAAGCTCAAACCTGGATGTCTCAGGTCTCAAAGAGCCAAATTCCTGTTGCTGAGTCCCCGCACAGCCATACAAATGGAAGGATTTAATCGTGTCTGAATGTAATTTTGGGCAACTGAGCACTTGACGTAATACTGGTCACAATATGTTGGCTGGTGAAGACCACAATAAACTGTGCACGTCAGCTAATCATGACTAAACACTGATGAGGCCAGGCTAAAACTGCACTTAGCTGACATGTGCTGAATGCTATTTGTTCTTGTCTACACCGATTCACATTGCATTGAATGAGGCACAATATAGATAAGCCCTTTGGGGAGAGTGTAGCTCTGGTCAGGTCTCAGTGTTCCCTGACTGGCCAACAGCTGCTCAGAGCAGGTTTATAAAGGCACCACTTACCCATCCTTTGATGGAGAGATAAGCCACTGTAATGTAATTACAACCAAGGAGATGGGAGAGGGGAAAGAAAAAAATATGCCAATCATGAGGGGGGTACACGGAGAGCCTCAGATTCCTTCTAACCTAAACATTGTGGCAAGGAAAGAAGTCTTAATTAGGAAACGTGTAGGCATAGAACAGGAGCCCATCCTAAATGAATTGGGGTGTGATGAGCATAAAGAAAATGCTTTTTAAAAAGATCTTTGACTCCCACTGAGTGCTTGTTTCTTAGACTTCCTTGCCTAATAATGTCAGCATTTAAATGGCCCCAACTCCCAAATAACAAGGCTTTGAAGTTAACACCTCATTGAGGTATAGAGTTCATACGTTTGCTATTCCTATTATTTGGCCAGAAACCGTTTTCTGCATGGCTAGCTTAATAGGGTAACAGAATATTAAGTTGTATGGGGATTGAGAAAGCTATTCATACAAAGGAAAGAGCTACAGACTTCATGTATTTGAACAGAACCTGACAATTAAGAGAAAAGAGCAAAAGTCTGGGAAGTGCCCTGAATCACATAATTGCATGAAATTTTTTCATACCTGTGATATTTCCAGTGGCCAGGCACAAACACAAGGGGTTTTAGGCTTGGACTGTGTTAGGGAGTTTTAGTTGTAATTAAGAGATGAGGCGAGGTGGATTTTTTTCCATCCTGCCAAAGTTTTAAAGCTTCAAAAAGTATTCTGTTCTTTAACAGGACAAAATCAAGATGTTTTGGATTTTTTCATTAAAAAAAGCAAAAAAAAAAAAAAAAAGGCTGAAGAATGATCTGGTGCTGGTTGGACCAGTTACCTGGGAGATGGGTGATCCAGAATCAAGTCTCCCTCTGTTGTTTTTCACCGTTACAGAGGAACGTCTCAGCCACCTACTTTAGAATCCTTTTCTCTTGGGTTTTGGCCCCAGCACGCAGCAGAGCTCTGAGAAAGAGATCTTCAGAGAGTGTCTCGTTGAATATATCCACCAGTAAAACGGCTTTTCATTCATCTGCAGCTTCTGACACAGTGATTACCAGTTGTCTCCACTTCTGGTGGCTGTGGCAGAAAAATTATCACCACCCCAAGACAGCTATTCTAAGTCACAGTTTTCTGTGCCATAGAAAAGCCTCGAGCCTGCAGTTAAAGACAGGGCTCTTTGGTGCTTGCTGCCATATGGCAGATGTTTTCTTACCCTGAAAAATTCATGAATAATCTAAAAGGTGCAATGGAGGGAGTAAATGGTGTTATTAAGCTCATTTGCAGAGGTAGGGGACTGAGTGATAACATGAATTGACCAAGGCCGTGCAGGAAACTTCCAAGTGCCAGGATTAAACAGACTGGATAGGATGTCCCAGGCTTTGACCACAAATAAAGGCACCTAAGTCCTTTAAGTGCACATAAAAGAGCATGAATTAGACATTGCAATGATTACAGAAGTTAAAATGGTTTAGAAAAGGTCTGCTTGTTCCAGTGCTCCTCTGAATAACAGCTTCTACTTTTTTTTTTTATTTCCTATTGTCTTCAGTTTAGAACGTGTTGGGGATAAAATTGTCTTGTGGTCAGGATTCAGGAGATTTCTTATCATTTATGTCATTCTTTCACTAACTTAGGCTAAGCTTATGCTTCAATTATTTCTCTGAATATAGGTATAAAACTACCTACCTCCTCCAGGCTTCAGTTAATGAGGAGTTCTATCTTCATTGCTACCTGGTGTAATTATTTCACATCTATACCACTATTAATACCATGGCAAAAGCCACATTAGGTATTCAGCTACAAGCAACTGGCATCCATGTTTAAATTAGATCATTGTTATGGGTATGCAACCAGAAGAATCCTCTGCAAAAACATCTTTTTTTATTCTCTGAGCCCTCTTAGGGCTTGGGAAGCAGATTGAAGGCAATTGCATGTGTTTATGTTAACTTACTGCTAAGAATGAATCACGGTTTCCTTACAAATCCACTGAAGTGGTAATAGCATCTGGTCATTTCATAGCAAGATATGGATTTAAAAATGGATGAATGGAGGGGGAAAACAGCCCCATCACCCTGGTGGTCCCGTGTCCAAATGACATGTTGTGCTGAACAGCAATGATTTTTTTTTTTTTTATGCTGTTTCTTTAAAGAAAAGAATCCCTTTTGCATGTGTAAACATCGTTCCTTAAGCACTGTGTCCTTCTAAGGGGTAAAATCACAGTGACAATAATTGCTTTGAGAAACAAAAGGAGTCAGATTCCTCTTCTGTTGTATAACAAAGTTGTAGATTGGCAGGGTGGACAGCCCAGGTGTCTAAATGCTCTGTTTCCTCCACGAGCTTAAAATTTAAATTCTCAAAACCCCTGTTTAGTTGCAGCCTGACTTAAACTCCCTCAAGACCTATGTTTCTATACCTAAACTCCTGCCTTCGGCCCACAGCCCAGTGAGCCAGTTTTTAATCTGGGAAGCAGATTTATTTCAAATAACAGTTGTATGTAACCTTGTGGTGATGGCATTTATTGGGGGGAGAAAGGTGGGGACACTGGAGTTCTAGTCCCTACATCAAGGACTGGGAAAGAAACAATTGTTGGATAGCACGCAGAAGTTCTCTCTCTGCTCCAGATGGGACTGAGAGAGAGTCAGGATGTGATTTTGATCATCAGCTTGGGCATATCTGCGATGGAAAAGATGAGCTTTCCAGCCTCTCCATCAGGCCCTGTGAGAAATATGGACCATGGCACTGTGTCATGAGGTGGGACCAGGCTCTGAGGGTCAGGGACAGCTACTTCTGCCACAGGTGTCTGTTTTTTGCTGCCTGCTGCACTTACAACCACTGATGTTCCCATGTGCAATGTGGCAACTTCTCCCTTAGTTTGGACAGGGAAGCTGGAGAGGGGTAGTGATGCGTTGGCACGGGGGGTGTAGAGGAAAACACAATAAAAATAAAAGTTTAGGAGCCTTGTTCCAGTAGATCCATGGCTGGGTTTGAACAAACCTGAGTTAAAGGTGGGAATAAAATCTGTGTGGCATCCCCTGTATCAGAGGCACAGGCTGCCTTCTCCAACAGCTCCCTCCTTCTCCAGCCCTGATCCTACCCCCTGTCTCATGCAGGTCCTGCTTTCATCTGACCACATGCTGAGATAATTTAACCCCCTAATCTTGCGGAAAACTATATTTTGATGGATCAGTTTTTCACTGGGTGGGTGATTTGAGCCTCTCAATACCCAGTCAGATGAGCTTTAGAGCTGACACAGCACAGACAGGAGGGACTGGAGCAAGAAGGAAGTAAGAAAGGAATAAAGGGTGAAGAATTGTCCCCTTTGGGCAGTAGGGATGCTTTAGATTAGCTCAGCCATATCATCTCCCTGGACTGTGAGAGTAAACTCTGCTCTGTTTTCTGTTATTGCTTGCTTTATGCTTTGTTTGTTTTGGTTTTTGGTAGGAAGAAATGTAGCTGTATATATTTGGGAGAGGGTTTGGGGCAAACATCCTGATCTGACATCTGTTCAGTGCAACTTGGATAGGGATTTCTAGACCCCTCCCTAGCAAAAGTTTGGGTTTAAAATGCTTCCGTGTCCAGCACATCACAATTTCCAGCGGCCTGCAGGCTATTTCAAGAACACTGAGATGTTTAATTCATCCCAGGCACTGTGCAGGTCTCCCTGCTTGTGGCTTCTTCCCACGGTGCCAGCTACTGCTCCCAGTCCCTTTGAGGAGTAGCTCTAGGTCATACAGAAAACTAGGGCAAAGCCAGGGATGACAGTCTCCTTTCCTGTGTCACAATCTGCTATCTTAATTATTACTTCAGTTCTTCCTGTTCAGTGTGAGGGTCCCTCCCCCCTCCTCCCAGATTTGTGTGCATCTTCTAAGTGTCAGCAAAGGAGGAAAATCATCTACAGAAATTCAGCTCTGGGGAAAAAGGAAAAAAAAAAAGCCTTAGAAGCATTCATTCATTCATATTTAAGAATGGATTTCCTTCAGCTGTGCTGTGACCTCACTGGTACCGTCAGGAGAGCTGTTGGATGAATTTAAAATTACACTACAGTGCCTTTCTTAAGTTCCCTTTTAAAGGTGTGGGGTGTTGTTTGGAACATTATTTTGTTCAACAAAAGAATGGAAATGAGCTAAAATAGTTCATCAGAGCCTTTGTGGCCTGCTGGAAAAAGTGATCCCAGCTATTACTATCTGCATGAATGTAATATTTCCCTCATTTTAGCCAATTTCCCTGATGCCTGCCTTGTTTTGGGGTGCCTGAGCTGAATTAAAAATAGACAGATTCTGATTTGTAATATTTGTGCCAGATGATCAGGCCCTGAAATACTTTCTGAGCTATTAAGCTGTAACTGGGGAAGGGTGCCACATAAATGGGCAGCCCAAATATATGCTTCTACAGCAGAGGAACCCTGTCAGTCTTCATATCATGGAAGCTGGATTTTTTTGCCTTGATTCGAAACTTTTCGAATTCTCATCTGTTCTTATTTCTTAAAAGCTTCTCTGATAACGGCACCTGGCTGGTGCTTTAAACCTGTGGAAAGCAGTGATCATATTTATTGTGCTTCGAGGATTTCTCCATCAGAGCTTAACTGCCACAGGATAACAGCAACAAACCACCACCAACAACAACAAATAATGAGAGCCCAAACAAGCCAAAGCACCGCAGGGACCTTACATGCGGTGGGTTTTGTGAAGAGAATTAACATGAAAGAGGGTTCAGTTTGGGGGTAGAGGTCAGGGCAGATAAACTCCTGTGTTCTGATACATTTCCTTAAAGTGGGAAGTGCTTTAGAGAGCGAGGCTGTGGGAAGAAGCTGTCAGCAACGGGGTGGTCAGCGGTGTCAAGGGTGGTGGCCTATGTTTTTCTTCTGTTGCAGCTTTTCATCCTCCATCTGTCAAGCCCCATAATTTTCAAGGCAGACAGTCAATTTTTAACGCAAACCTTTTAACTTCTCCCAGGTCTGAAGCGCCCCTTTTGTCTCGGAATAACACAAAAATGGCAATAACTGGGAGACTGTTTAAAGCTGGTGTCTCCCCGGGATGGCACCGGATCCCACCTGGGCAGCGGTTTGTGCCCTTGGCTGCCGGTGCCGTGACGGAGCGTGGGCCGTGTTTGCCCCCACGCTGCCAGCCTGCAGATCCCACACGTAGCTGTGATGCAGCACCACGAGGGAAGGGAGTTAGCCAGGGAAAGACCTGGATGCAGATGTGCTGGTGGAGCACAGCACAGCCCGATGCAGGCTCCTTGCTGGAGCACCCGCAGCCGTGCTGGCAGTGGGATCAGCGCGGCCTCACGCGCCCCACTGACCCTGCCCCACCTGGCATCACTGCCCCACTGCTGGCTGGTTTGCCCAGTGCCCACCACAGGACACTGCCACAAGGGCTGATGTCCCCGGGCAGGCACAGGGCTGAGCCTGGGCTAAGGACTAACACAAGTCCAGGCTTTCTTCACGCTCCGCTGCTCTCCGGCGCTTAGTTCGAGCTGACATCTCAGCACGGCTCGTGTCATATAATTTCAGCATGAACAAGGCTTGGCCCACACTCAAAATACACAGTGTTTTAAGTGTTTAAATTAAGCTTTAACTGACTCAGACACCGAATCTAGCTCCAGCCACTGTGTTGCTGTGTTATTAAATGCTACAAACCGGAGTTCCTCCCCTCGTCCGCGAGGATTATCACAGTAGAGTTGGCAATAACTGAAGCATCCAGATGAGTTAACAAGGTGAAATCCTATTCCCAGTTAAATCAGTAGGAAATCTTTTAAGTGGTTGTTTTGAGGTCTATACTTCATCCAATCATCTCAGCTGAAGTTCTCCCGAGGAGGAAGCTGTATATGTTCCTTCTTTCATTCCCCTACACAAATACATGCCTTAAGCATCCAAGGTATGGTACTGAAATATTTGCAATAAATGGACTTAAGTTAAGAAAGCATGATTTCTTAGCCTGAAAACCTCACCTGGAAAAAAAAATATTCTTGTATTTAAGTGTCTCTGAGTATAATAGGATAATTAGATATTTCCTATTTCTTAGTATGTCCTGACATTGCTGTCAGTTGGACTTGTGAGTTCTGCTTTTCTGTGTTTTAACAGAAAAATGGCCTGATCTGTTCTTTACCTGCTTGTGAATGAACTCTGTGAATAATGACTGGAAAGCTAGGTTACTTCTGTGCATATGTTTGAATAATTTAATGCAAGAAATACCAAAGACTGAAATCAGGATTGGGCAGGGTTAGCAAGTTCAGGTCCAGGTCTGAATGCAAATGTTAGCAAACATGGAACAGAGAAGGGGTTCTGATCCAGGCACTTCACACTGCTGGTTACTGAAATTCAAATTCAGAGCAGTTGCAACATTTGGAGGTGGATCAGAACTCCCTTGGCAGCAGGAAGTGTTTGGATGTGGGGATCTTATCTCAGGTCATCATCAGTCTAGAAAGGTATCTGAGAGCCCAACTGCCTGCAAAGAAGTGACACGGTGCTACTAATGCCTTTGCTCATAAACATTTTCACATGCAACCTACTGCTGTCCTCTGCATTGATGTTGGGGAGTAGAATCTTAGAAACACAGGGAAAAAAAAACCTAACAGTGCCCTTCAGAGCTGTACACAAACTTTTAGGTACTAAGCTTCCTAATCACTACCTTATGGCTCATAAAAGGAGCAATCTGACACCAAGGACCAAGAGGCTGTTATTCCTCCGCTCTCCCCTATCCCACTCCAAATGTTAGAACAATAAATACATTTACCTCTTGTTTAAGATCACTTAAAATAAGTTGTTTTAATTAAACCTCCCAGCGATCTATCTGCACTAAGTGATTAAGTGCCTCTTGTTTCAGTGAAAGGAGAAGGGATTGTCACAGGACAAGACTGATTGAATTGTGGACAGAACTAGGACTGGGTAAAACTGCTGAATGTTTTCCATCGAAATACACGTGAAAATACTGTGAAGTTTCAATTTGTGTGGTGTTATTGCTCTCAAATATTTTCCCTCCTTTCAGACCTTCCTTCCCTCCCTACTGTCCCAGAGTCAATGAAATAGTTATTTCCCTCAGGTTAAAGTTCAGCTTTGAATATCAACTTTAAAAGCTGCCCAAGAAGAGAGCTTTCTTTACTCAGTGGGCATAATTTTCAGCCAATAAACTTAAAAATTGAAAAGTAGCAACTGTGTTGATGAACTATAGCTATTTAAAATTGTATCAAATGCCTAAAAAAATTCGAGTTTCATAGGAATCAGCTCTTTGAAACAGTATCATAAAAATTTTGGGGGGTTGTTATGCTATTTTTACATTTTAACTTGAAATATCTTGTGTGAATTAAAATGGGGTAGTTATTCTTTCAAACCAGGCTTTTTACATTGCTCTCAGCTTAGGAATCACACTGGTGGGTTTGTTGTTTTACTGCTGGCCATATCACTTTCAGGATGGAGAACAGTCACAATAAAAGGCTCTTTTATGTCTTGTAGTATGTCTTGTGATGGTTATGGCATCATCTATCTTTTAGCTTTCCTACACCCGGGTTCCTCTTCCAGTTCCCATCTTTCCCCTTCTTTATCCCTGCTCTGGTACCTGCCAAGGTGGATTGGGAGGCTCAAACAGGGTCTAGATCGTGGCCCAGCACAGGCAGCCGAGCTCTCTGGACAAACTACTCCGCTAATTTATTTGGATTCTTTACCTGCAACCTCCCTGCTGTTTTAGTGCTGGGGCCTCTCTCGGGCACAGCCAGGCCAGTGTGCTGTGTGGTGGTTTTATGGTGATGTGGACAAATGATCATGAGGGACTGGCTGGAAACTATTGGATATACTCCTTTGCGCTGGTGGTATTTAAAGGTAAAGGCATTAACAGCGCTGCTGCCACCTCCTTTTATCTCACCCAGCAGCATACTGCAGGCAAGGCAGGCAGGATGACACCTCTGATTGCTGCCATTTGCATTTTATAACCAATCTCCAAACAGGAGCAAGAGGGAAAACGCAGACAAAATGTGGGAGTTCAGCTCTGGCTGCAGAGTTGTCCCTAATTTTAATTTATCCTATTAGCTGAGGGGGGGCTGTGTTGGGTTAGGCTGACTGGCTTAGGCTCTGGCTTTCACTGAAGGGCAAATGAAAACATGTTAAAAGGTTATTCCCAGTGCCCTTCCACTGGGTGGGAATTGGATAGTTTTGGCTCCCAATTTTAAATATTTCTGAAGTGAACAAGACACGGTACCAACCCCGAATATGATTTTTTTATTTTTTTGCTTGTCTTAATACATGGCATTGCCAGCGCTAATGTGATATTTCTCTGTGTCTTCCTGAGACTAAAAACAGGAAAGAAAGAACAAGAAATTAACCTGAGGGACTTTTTACTGTGTGGCACCTCAGGATATTTGTGAGTATGGGAGGAGTGAGGTGTCACTGCTCTGCTTTGGTGTGTTTTAGCAACGGAGAGAATCTCCTGACCAGCCCAAATGCATCTTGGTTTCAGCAGAGGGTCGTGGCCACTGTGCTTTTTAATCACACAGTGAGGAGTTTGTGTCCTGCATAATTACATCAAAAACTCAGTTTTTTCTGTTTAAGTACAGAGCTATATGTTACTAGAACATACTACAGCATCAAACTCCTCCGCTTGTGAGAGTCTGTCTGGCAAATAATATTTACCTTTTTGCTAATTGGAAAGAACCAAGCTCTTATATAGCTGTGCAGATATTGATTTAAGTTTTTAAAGGAAAGAAATTCCAGAAGGGAATTCACATCAATAGAGTGAATTAATAAAGAAAAAGACAAAATTAAAAAAAAAAAAAAAAGGAAGGAAAGAAAATTGAACGTTCCCTCAAACATATTTTCCAGTTCAAATGTCTAAAATATATGTCATCTTCCAGCTACATTTTCCTCTTGCAAATCCTTGTGGTTTTTATAAGGACAAGTTTCATTTTATTGCCTTGTTTTCCTGTGAAGTCAACAAGTTAAAACAACAGGATTTAATTTTGGGTTGGCAGGCCAGCTAAGAGATAATACATCGTGTGCCCCCCCCTTTTATCTTTTGCTTTTCCTTCCTCCTCCTGCTTCCTGGTCTCCTTGAGGTGCTCCACTCTGCCACTGTGCTGCTCAACTTATTGGCCTAAAAAAACCCCTTTGCAGGTGATTTATAGAACCCACTGGTTATCGTATGGCTAATGATTCATGGAACTTCATTAAATACCAAGTATGTGCCTGCTTACTGTCTGTGCACACTGCATATTAGAACCTTTGCACTCCCCCTTGCAAATTGCCCCCATTAAAGTCGCAGACAAAAGGTCCTCTCAGTAGCTTACATATTTTCCCACATGTGAGAGAGCAATTGGAAACTTCCTCTTGATAACTAAAAACTTTTGAATTAGAATTTATGAGAAGGGTCTTTTGGTCTCATTGCCCGAGGGCTGAAACAGATCCCAGTGTGTACAAGCGTTCCTTTGATGCCTGGAGCTGCACAGGGTAACATTTTTTAACAGGATCAAAAAGCGTAATGCAGGGACAATGTGCCGAGGCCCTTGCTCTGACACAAGGAGTCAGAGCCTGTGTTTTTCCAAGGCTGAAAAATCTCAAAGTATGTGTCCAGGGCAGCAGCAGCATTTTATATTCTCTTTAATTGCGGTAAAGTCCTAGATAAAATAATGGCAGTCAGTGTTACAACTTCCTTTTCTTTAATGTTCCCCTAAAAATGCTTTGAAGCTGCTTTTACCTTTGGGAAAGTATTGTATATGTGTTAGGGGAAAACATATCAAAAAGAAAATAAAGGGCCAGTTCTTTAATTGGTGGAAATCAGCACGGCTCTATTACAGGTATCGGAATTTCTCAAGCTGTGGATATGGTTAAAAACTTTCTGCCATTCCTTACCATGGATTAATATATTCCTGCCCACTTACTCACCTGGACTATTCTGTTTTGAGTTTACTATTGATTTTTCTTTGTAAAGGCAGCAAAAGTCTTAAAACCTGCATCTAACTTTCAAATCATAAATGTTTCCCATGGTTTTAGCTGCACTGTTCCAGAGTTTAAAAAGGGGCACAGCCATATGTACCAGCTGATCCCAAGTCTCTACAAAAAAAAGGTCTTGATAACTAGAATTTGTCTCGTCTAATAGACTTGGTGCTCATTTAGGTGGTCTTTCATTATATCTCACTTCACATCTATAGGCAAAGAAGAGTGGAAAAAAAAGGAACTGCATCGTGTAGCCAACACATCACAGGTATTATTATGAAATGATCACATTACCTCCACCTTGGTGATTACATTACTGAAAGAGAGATGTTTTTGAGATTCTGTATTCACACAGGCAATATTTGTAAAACCTGCCCTGCTATTCAAGTCATACATATTGGCTCAAAGGCATGTTTTCATCAAGCATTTGAAATACTTCAATGGTCTTTAATGCAGCACCCTAACTTACTACTTATTCTACAGCTGATAACTTAAATGTCTCTCTCTTTACACCATTTGTAGGTCTTCCAAATGAGACAGAAGATTTAACTCTTGATTACTTCTGTGGTCAGTTAAGAGCCAAGTGAACTTTTCAACATAAGCTTGGCTTGGTCTCAGAGTTGCACATTTTTTTTCTTCTCCAGTAACACGCTGCCAGAGTGTCTGAACCTCAGTGGTGACCTTTAGAGAGCACAGTATATGGGATATGAAGAGCCCAGAGAAAGTGCTGTCTGAAAGACCAGAAAAACCTTCCACATAAGCCAGAAAATGTAATGGAATTGGTGGTGGACAGTGAGAATCTTCCTGGGGATGGAGGGTCCCTTTGCTTGTATGGTGCCAGCGTGATGGAGTCTTTGTCTAATTTAGGTTTGACTGTTTCCTTAGGTTTGTTTATTATTATCTCCGACTAGACATTAACAGTTATACATCATATCATGTATAAACATACATGCAATGTCTGCTCTGTGTCATCAAATATTGTCAGCTTACTCACAGGAGCATATTTCATTAATTTGGCCCCGTCCTTGCCTCATTTTGGGTGTATTAAATTGTGACTCCAGTAGATTTGGGCTACTCAGCTGAGAAATCCTCCAATCCCTTTCTTTTTCCATGGCAGACTGGAAACACATAAACAGAATAAGGTGGCTGACAGTAAGAAAGTGAGTGAGACAACAAACTACCTTCCCCCAAATTTCAATCTGTAATCTCAATGGGAATTTGGGATATGTCCCTCAACAAAGGTTTGGGTGCACATATGAAAGGTGTTTATTTCAAAACATTCTTTTCCTTCCATTTGGGCAGTGGCTTGATTGGACTCATTGCCTTCTTAAACTGGAGTGTCCCAGACTAAAAATTCCAGGACTGTAAACGGGGAGAGAAGTTTTTCATTGTGAAACAGTTTGAAAGTTTCAAATTCAGACATTAAATTATTTGAGTTTCACCCAGCCTCAATAAAAACTCCTCTGTAAGTACTTCATCAGGACAGACGTAGAAATATCTGGCTGTTAGATCAACAGAAAGTAAGATATATTTAGAGCAAAATTAGGCAAAAGAAGAGGTGAATTATTAAGTGTGGGTAAACATAAAGAATTTGTTACTATACTTAAGAGTAGGTTAAACATTGTCGTGTGGGATAATAGCAATAAACTGTTGGAGTGAGCAGGAGGCTTCTCTGCTTCACAGAGGCACCAGCAGGTGGGAGTTGGCCCTGTGCTGAGATTTCTTTTGCTGCTGCTGAGAGGTTTCGTAACTCCCACAGGGAAATCTGGGAAAGCAACATTGGGAAACGCCGGTGATTTTGAAAGTTCAGTCAGTTTGGGTGACATTTGGCATCATGGCTTTTTCCTTCTGGTGAGATTCCACTAGCTCTGCTTACTTTCTTGGCAATAACTAAGAAGGTTATATAGTTTTTAATTGCGATATGGGAACCTCTACTGGGATGACTTTAGGGCAAAACAGCTGCACCCAGTCTGTTCTTCCTCCTCTTCCTGAGCTTAAATAAAATCTGGTCTTATCTGAATATGCACCCAGAAGGCTGGATGGTTATTTAAGCCTCGGTTACGGAACATATTTAAGAATATGCCTAATTTTAAGCATGTGCTTAAATCAATGCGACTTAAGCAAATGCTTGAAGTCAGGCATGTGGTTGAGGTGTTATCCTGAATGTGGGTCCTAATCCTTAAACAATAGCAAAGCCCAGAGGAAAGGGCAAGCTATCTGGGTTCCATTCTTGGCTCTTTTGTTGGTCGTGTTATAGTCTATAAAATAAGGATCATTATTCTTATCCCTCTTTGTGAGGCACATAGAAAATTATCAGGGAAAAGCACTCTGAATACTGTTATTATTGGCTATACTTCTTGAGACTGAAAAAATTTAGAGACAGACATTCTCAGTGGATTTCTGGTTCTTCCTCCTTTCACTGGGGCAGGAAATACCATGAGAATGGAAAGAAGGATGCGTACCCATGATCGCAAATAATCTTAATCTCCTTCTTTGCGCCGCCGCTGTAAATAATTAGATATTGCCACACTATTGTTTCTGGAAGTTCCCGCAGCGTTGCAGCCCTGCTGAGTGCAGGAGTACCTGCTTCAGATATCACAGGCCAGCTGAAAACTGTGGTGGGAGATAATAGCTCACAATGGTGGGTGGGTGGGTGTGAGGGAGCGTCTGGGGGAGGAGGGGAGGCTGTGCCTTCCTGAGCCCGCATCATCAGCACTGCAAATGAGAGGCAGCGGCTTGTGTGAGCTTAAAAGCTTGCTTGAAAAGATCCTGGTTGCTCAAGGGGCAGCACATTAAGGCAAAAAGGCTCACACAGCCTTGTGTTCCTACCAGAGAGGTGTTGCAGGAGCGTGGTGCTGAGCTCCGGGTGTGCAGCACCGTGTTACTGCTGGGCTGGAACAGCTCGAGGCAGCAAAGAATCCATTATTGATGATCATTTGGAGTTCCTCACATTCTCACCACCTTAAGTCAGCGCTCATTCCCCAGCTTCCATGTGAAGGGCCTGGAGCCAAGGCCGTGAGCCTGTGTGTATGTGTTCGGGACAGTTAATATTTATGGTGCATCTTACTGGGAAAATTAGTATAAAGCTGTGTTCCAACAGTACATTTATCCCATGACCTAGTTTTATGAATAACGTGCTGAAACACGGCCTGCTTGATTTAAACCTTTGTCACCCATTCTGATGGATACAGTGCCTAGCTGAGGCTTATGCAACACAAGCCAGGATTTGTGCAAAAATGTGATGTGTATTAGTGCAAGGTAAACAGATGGTAATGCTTTTGTTAATACCAAGACATACAAAGATATTTATCAAAGGACCACATGTAAGGTCCATGGTCCTTGGCAGGGATCCCTAAGCTGTTACATCAGCTAATAAGAATAACCATTTTATTGCATTACACACAGTTTTTGTTGGGTTGCTTTAGACTGTGCAGGCGGCTGCAAAACTCGCCGCAGTTCATGCACTAAGAATGTGATTCTTGAATAGTGTTGAACATCTATAATACCCTGTTGTTTTTGTTGTTATTTTTATTTTATTGCTATGACTCTTGGCGTTCCTCCAGCCCAGCTCCCTTCTAGGGAATTCCACTGCTGTTTAGCAGCTCTGAAATGAGTGTAAGAGACCCAGGTGGTGAATACACCGAAATGTTGGAGCACAGGTACAAGAAATGGTTGGTGAGAGATTGCAAAGGGAGGGAGGTTGAACTGTAAAGGTTGGAAGGGAACTGTGACACTACCCCAACCACAGAGAAATGAAGGGAACTCTGGAGAAGGCAGCAGTTGTTTCTAAAGAAGTGTGGCTAAACACAGTTTATGCCAAAGAAGGTTGCATCTGAAAACCACAAAGTTTAGGTTGGCAGAGTTTCCTTATCTGATTTGTACTCTCCTCTTCCATCATCATCATCATCATCATCATCAGTGGAGATTACTTGTATCATGTACTGGGGAATCTCAGTCCTTGGAACACAGGCCATGCCCTGGGGGTGTAGTTAGTAACGCTGCAGAAGGAGGAAGGTGCTACAACCAAACAACCTGTGTTTTGATTTTTGTCTCACCAGAGGTTTGTTGTTTCTCTGGAGAAAGGTGGGACCATTTTGAAGGCTGTTTCACAGGGCTTAGTCTTGACTGTGGAGCCACCTAAAGAAGCTCCTGGCCCTGACTCCAAAGCCCCCTCACCTCTCCTCAGCTGGGCCAGGACAAGTGTTTTTGGGGACACATTGTAGGCTGGATCACTGAGGCTGTAGCTCAGTGGGATGTGAGCTGGGACAGTCATCCTTTCCTGTCCCCTGGGCCACCTCTGCTGTTCCCACCCAGTAGCACTTCATCTCTCAAGCTGGCAGAGCATGACTTGTCCATTGGCTACACAGGGAAACAATTTGGAGAACCAATTTGGCTGAAAATGGACAAACTTTGACTTTTTTCTTCCTGCCAAGTGTTTTTTTCAGCCAGATTAGTTTCCTAATCTGTTTTGCCTTGATGTCCTGCACTGGCTCGTGCCAGGATGAAGAAATGCTCAGGAGTAGGAACAGGGAAGGGAAGCAGGTAGGGAAGGACAGAAGGGCTTCTTTCAGGTGACAATGCATTGGCCTGAAGTGTTTCTTGATACTTCAGCAGGATTTGATCAACAGTAAAAACAACCTGGAAGAGAAGAGGCAAAGCAACATGTTTCACCCAGACCTGCTTTGGATCCCCTTATTTTCATTCAGTGGTGCTTTATTCCACAGCACTGAAGTTATTAGGATCCTCACAAGTGAAGCAACACAAAAGATAAGTAAGGGTATGGTAGTGTGGTTTATGATTATGTAGCACTACTTCTGTCCCTAAGATAGTTTCAGGCCAGACTACAAACTCCTTTTTTCTTGGAAACTTCCTATGAGCAGGTGTAGTTGCATTGACTTTATAGATCTGCTTATGAATTTTCCTCAGAAATGTAAGATCCTTATGATCTAGACCTTATTTATATATTGCCTTCCTGTCATTGTAAAGATAATTTGCTCTTTCAAAGACTAATTTATGGCATTACTTGAATTCTGTATATAATTAGATAAGGTGTAGGGCTGAAGAAAGGACTTTTACTGCAAAAATCTTACTTAAATCATGGCAATTTAAATTCACCCAATTCAGGACCATTCATTCATATGTTTCATTTTAAAAACTGAATGTCTTTGATTTTGGAGCAGTGGTGTGACTCGGAAGCAAACAGTCTAACATAAGCTCTTACAATCATCTTCCTATTGAATTTTATGCCAGGATTTTCTAAAGTTAAAATCCTAAAATCCAGCCCCTGATCACTGGGACAGCTCCCAAAAATTGTCACCAGGAGAAACACAGCAGTGGAGCACATAAACTCTTCAAGTCATTTGCCTGCATATCTGCAGCAAAGCTCTCAAACCAGGCAACTCCTCGGCTGGAGGTTTTTCCTAAGTTTTTTCTCTGTTGTAAATATTCCACTCTTTTTTCTCCTGCATCATGGCAAATGTCAGAATTCAAAGGACTGTCATCAGCTGCCCTGGTGACCACTGCCCCTTCCCAGAGACAAACCATGCCACAGCATCCCTCCTAGGACTGCTGCTACCCTGCATTCCTGGGGGTAAGTTTCCATCCTTGGAGTTCCAACAGCTCTGTGTCCTTCCTTGTGCTGGATTTAGTCCCCCAGAGTTTTTTTTCCAGTTAGTCTCTATCAGCTGAGGTTCTGCTTTTTGTGGGTTTGATTCCCAACATTTCTATTACAATTTTACAAGTGTTTCAACCACCTGCCAGTGGGTGTAACAATTGCCTTGTCTAATCTTCCCTTTTGCTGATTCTTGTTTCCCTGGGTGCCTCAATAAATCATTAGAACGGGGAAAGGGTCCAAACCAATAACAGTCTGTAATCATGACTGGTTGGGAAAGTTTGGGTTTAAAAGCAGAAATTCAGATTTCTGCTAAAATTGCACCCAAATCTGAACTTCAGAAGAATATGAATAGATTTTCTGAAGCCTGTACATCAATCAGATATGGGTTTAATCCATCCTAACCAATTCCCACTAGAGCACCTTGTCTTCCTGATGCAGTTGGGTAGAGCTTCAGAGACCAGGAGGGAAACTGTCTAAATGACACAGGCACTTTAAAAAAAGCACATTTATGTTTGATCTAATTAGTACTCAGAACTGGACACTGCCTGGTGTATGTAATGACCTCTAATGGACTTCATGATCTGTGTGATCATTGGACAAGGAAAACATTATGGAACTTCTGTATCTAAGGGCAGAATTATTACCTACAGCTACAGCCCACCCTGTGCTGCAACAATAAATAGAAATAAATCTATCTGAAATAATTGTTTATACTACTGATACTGCCAGGAGCAGGAGTGGACATGAAATAACAGCACTTTTATTTCAGGACTACCCACAGTATCTGATTGATTGTAGACCTGATACTGCACCCAGGATGCCCAGGGTTTTTCATTGTGGTTTTCCCAGTTTGTTTGACAACTTGAAATATATGTTGTGATACCACATGGAAAATGAAGGCCTCGATTATGCAACCCATTTTCAGATGAATGATCCCATTTGGTCAAAATGGATCATTTGTGTTTGTAGGAATTGTAGGACTTGCTTTTCATTTCTACATTAATTCATTTTTTGCATGAACAGATGAAACACCACTTGTGGAGATGGGCTGATATTTTTAAGGCAATTGATAGTTATTGCAACTTTATAACATGACATGACAATTTTATTTGGATTTATTTCCTTCAGAGTGCCATGTGCCAGCAGTACTAGGAGGTGGAAGAATAGGATGCTCTTTCTGTGGTTCATTCATTTTAAGAATGTTTCTTTTGTTAAAAATTAGTCCAGTGTCCCTGGGACAAGGCAAAGGCAGGGAGGGGATTTTATATTTGCCAAGGCCACAATGTCAAGACTTCTGGGCTCTTCTGCTTGAATGAAGTTGAGAAAATGGATTGTATGAGTGAGGCTGCTCCCTTCACAGGCACGGGGAACAAACCTCTGCTTCAGAGATGGTGCCCATCTGCTCTCTGTGCAAAGAGCTCCACTTGAGGTGCAAGGTGTTTACTTCTCCCAAGTGGACTCTCAGTTAGTGTCACATTCCACATGACTCTCACGTTAAAAAAAAAAAAATTCCTGTAGTCAGAAGGCCAAAATTAGCTTCTCCTTAAAAGCCTGAAAAGGCAAAGAGGAGATTAAATACTATGTGGGTCACAGCAACCCTCTCAAAATGAAGAGACTGATACAGAATGCTGAGAATGAACTTTCTTTCCCTACTTCCAGACCGGAAAAAAAAAAAAAAAAAGGAATAGGTTCTTCCAGGCTCTGGTTTTAAAAGCAATGGTTCTGATTCCAGGTCTAAGGTCATCTATTTTCAACTACCTGGATCATCTTATGTCAAAACGAAAACCTTTATTAAATTTCAGCATAAAATGAAGCAAATTAAGAAAGTCAACTGAGCCAGGTAAAACCTGGGGGGGGGCAGGGGAAGAGTGTGATGTCAAAAAGAGAGAGCAATAAGCCAAAAAAACAATCAGAATATTTTCAAAAAGCACTTGGAGCCTTTAGGCACAGAAAGATATAGTACAATCCATCATCAAACAGCCCCTTCCATAAGCTGATGTGGGGTAGGGTTGAGAGAGGGTGATAAACTCTGTGCCCAAGTAGATCAAACCATTAAGGAGCTGAGGAAGAGAGTACATGGACATTTATTACACAGGGGCCTGGCATGATTCGTGCCCCTTTGCTGATGGTTAAGTACCTGTTTAGAACAACCCAAAACTAAAAAGTTACTTTTAATAGAATTTTTGTGCCAGGATAAATGCTAATAAAATCTAAATATATGAGGTTTATGAGTACAGCTGTGCAAATACATTTTCTGTAAGAATGAAAAAGTGGGAAAAGAGGGAGAGGAAGGAATTATGGGGGGGGGGGGGAGGGAAACCAGCTTACAAGTAAGAAATGGGAGAAGAAATGCATTTCAGTTTGAATGAGACATCTCATTTGGAAGATTCTATTTGTCTTATCTCTTTTATTTTAAGTAAAATGTAACTGAAGATCCAAATGAAACTTTCATACAAAATGAAAATGCAAAGTGTTCTGTCTTGAAACACTGTGAGATAAATAATTTAAATTTTCCATTGCAGTGAAAATTGCATTAATTTCTTTTTGCACAGATACTTTTCTCATGCCAGTATTTAATTGAGCATTCTGGAATGTAGGTGTCAGAATTTATAGAGACTGGGGTTTAGGTCTGTATATATATTATTATATTTCCTCTTCAATCTGATCTTCATGTAGTTTGTACCTTGGTCCAGTAATTTTGGATCCCAATAACATTAGGATTTTTTTCTTTTTTTTTTTTTCTTTTTTTCTCTAACCAGAGTAATGGTATTACTATTTATGTGCTATTAAATTGCAATCTTATAGAACACATTTTATCTATTCCCTTTCTGAACAGGATAAGGCAACTATACCAGTATAGCTAATAGTGCAAATTAGGTGTGGCAAAGAATATATGTGAGTGATTATGAGCAGTGCCTTGATATTTTTATTGAATTGTCCACACTCTGCTTCTTCTCCAACCCCAAAATAATCATGCACTGCACAGATCTCCAGAATGAGCACCCTAGTCCTATACTGGAATACAATAATACCTCACAAAACAACCAGGGTGAAAAATGTTTCCTAAATTCCCCCCAAGAGACACAGAGGAGCCTGATGGGTAAATGTAATGTTTCAGTGGAGATAAAGGTATTTTTTTCATCCAAAAAATATTAGCTTGTGTGATTTTTATGTTCATCTTCCTCCTTCTCTTTTTTAAAAATTAGATTAATTTTCAAGAGGGGGAAAAAAGTGTCAATTTGCCCTAATAAAGGGTCCTTTGAGCTCTGCCTAATGCTCGGACAGCAGACCTCTGAGGAATGTCAGGAGATGGAGCAGCAGCATTCTTCTGGCTGCTGCTCCCTGAGAAATCAGCATCCCAGTCCTTGGAATTCCTGTCAGTCAGCTTAGATGTGAAACTTGGGGCTGAATCACAGAACAGGCCTTTTTCCCGGGACTTTAAAGTCACAGCCAAATCACTGGGATAATTTGATCTTTGGAGCTGTGTGTTCTCCTACCCAAACTCCTCTTACAATTTCTGTTTGAAACGTCAGTGTTTACTAAGTTTCTGTCCTCTTTGCCAGCTTGTGCCCTTTTTACCCAAGGTGACTTTAACTGGAAGATAAAATTATTTGGTCCAAAAGGTTCTGTGCAGGCTGCAAAATGCTATTATTTAAATAAAAGGGTGTACAAAGCCACCTTCCACAATTGAACCTGTTTATACACGTGCAACATGCTGGCTGTGTTACGGAGAAACCACTATTTTAAATTTAAAACATGCTCTGCCTCATTACAGAAATATATTCCGCGCTTTTTTTTTCCCCCTTTCCCTTTTTTTTTTTTTTCCCCTTTCCTTCCCCCCTAGTTCTTTTAAACAGAGAGGCCATTCCTTTCTCCATCTGAGTTAAATACCACAGTATCCTTTTCGGCAGGCTTCTAAGCTAAATCTAATCAAGCTGTGTCACAGCTCTGTCAGGCAGGTTGCTCTTTCTTTGGCCTTGAATAATTGGAAGAATGTTGGCACTTGTGCCTGGGCCATGAGAACGTGACCCGAGTTGATATTTAATCTACTTCAGTGCTAGGCTGCACTAGGACTGGGGTCTAAGCCAGGCCTGGGGAGCAGTGTGTTAGCCATCAGCAGCACTCATTTTACCTTGGAATGGATTCCATTTGATGTATCATTACACCGCTCCAGGAGAATGCTTTAATGAGACAGATACATGCGCTGGAAAGGATTAAATTGTTGTCCTTTAAACTCCTTTTTTTTTTTTTTTTTTGCTTTGCTGGCCTAATAGCTACAAGGTGCTGGGAAGTACCTGAGAAAAGGCAAAAAGGTTACAGAGGCGGCCAAAAATAGCTAAAACTGAAGGTCTGTCATCCCTGGATCTGCAAGCACTTTGCAACGATTGCAGATATCTGGTCTGTTCTTCCATTTCGCAAGCTCGGAGTAAGCACTGGATTTGTAGTCGTGTTTTCACCTCTTTTCAGGGAGACTCGGTATTACGAGGGGACATCAGAACTGCTTCGTGCATTTGTGGCTTTGAGGCAGCCCCTCGGCGCGCAAACCATCATCACTCGGGACGTGGGAGAGGAAGGTTTTCATTCCCCTTCTCACGGGCCCACATGAGCTCCAGGAGCCCTCAGGAAAGAGGAAATTCCTCTCAGATCTGCGGGTTGTTCCTGCTGAGCAATCCGAAGTCACAATGGATTTCGATCGTTTTGTTCACACTTTTTCTTCAGCGAGAGCTTGGGAGGTGGTAGAGGGGGAGAAACAGCGATTAGAACCTTTTCCAGGGAGAAGTGTAAATCGCCCTTTTTTTGGCTCTCAGGAAAGTCTTCTGCCTCCTGCCTTGTATGACTCACTGGGGCTGAAGTGTTTGGAAATGCCCTGCACTCAGGTCACACAGCCCAGCAACTATTTGAGCTTTTACCAAATGGAGAGGAGGAGAACATGCCCACAATTTGCAAAGGAGTCTGAGGCAACATTTAATTTGCATTAAAAAAAAAAAAAAGGTGATCTCAATGACCCTTTATCTCGGATAATGGGATGTACCCGTGTGGACACCACAACCGGCAATTTCCGTTTTAAATCCCCGTGTCAGAACTTACATTTCTGCCGTCCCGTTTCGCGCCGCTTGTCCCCTGTGCTAGGAAGGGATGCTGAGGGCCAAGAGGAAAGCACCTCTGTGTCTCACCGCATCCTCTAAGGGATGTGAAGACTGGGAGAAAGGATCTTTGTTGTGGAGCGAAGTGGTGAGACGCTAATCAGGTGTGTTACTGATTAACTCGGCCTCCTTGGAATGTCAATGACTCCTTTTCTGCCAGGCTGCAGTATTAAGGGATGGAGTGTTTGTCCCTTCCACGTGGACTCCCCCAGCCTAATTTCCACTTACTTTGTTAGCAGAGGCCAGCACCTGCTTTTAAGTCGTTTTAGCCCCTGACTGTACCTTTTACATTTTACAGTATGTGAGTCTCGATAAAAGCAAAGCGACGCTTCAAAATATGATGTTAACTCTATTTTTTACCTCTTGCTGTGATAAATCATCCCGTGGTCTTGGGAACTACCTCCTCAAACCTTTCAGGGCAGGCTAAGGATAATGCTAACCTTTGAAGACAGCTAATGATACAGCCTTCTAAATTTCTGTTTGTATTCCATGAAAGATCCTGGGTACATTAGCAAAGGTAATGCCAATAGTCTTTTTATACATCTTTTTGTGAACAAAACAACTGGATAAAAACAAAACACTTTCTGTAGAACAGACAGAGCACTCACTCTTGTCCATTATCCACAGTTTCTTCTCTGTTTGTTTTGACTATGAATCCTCACATCACTAGAAAGTCCGTTCCTCGCTGGGAATGTTTTCTCACAAGTGGGACAACAATGTCAGCCTGACCTAAAGGAAATTGTTCTCTCTTACATTTCCTTTGAGGTTTTTTTTTTTTCTACCTTGAAAGTGACTTGTTTCAAATTAAGTGAGGCTATCAGAGATGATCTTCTGTTGCTGTCAAGTGACAGCCACCACATTGTTCTGCTAGTGGACATCTCGATTTTAATTTCAGCTTGAAGCAGCCCCTTTATTTCATCTGCTGACCATTGGGGAAGAGCTTACTGAGCTTATTTGCAGAATGGATTTCCCCTGGAGTAGTCAGATACCCCAGATTTTTGAACATACCTTTGCCATTATTGTCTTCTTGCCTGACGGAACCACGATTCATTTCTTTCTAAATTTTGGATTACAAACCACCTGCGAAACCCACATTTCTCACTGAAACAGAATGTTTGGGGCCATGTTTTCAAGGACAGGAACAAGCCAGAAACCAGAACATTTGCAAGAGAGGACATTCCTCAAGCAGTTATGGTTTCGAACACAAACAAACAAACTCTCACCCAAATACTGGAAAAATGATCACCTTTCTGACCTTTGTCAGATCAGCAGGTCTTTCCAATGGATTTCAGTGAGAACAACAGAAAACCAAGGAGTGCAGGAGCAGAGGCTTCTGCTGCTTCATTACTTTTCTTACACCTTGTGCATAATCTTAGGCAAAGGCACATCTCTGTTTGCAGAATCACTTTCAGATAAATATCTAGGGGAAGGTCTATTCTCTACTTGTGTGGCATCCATGAGCAAAAAATCACACCTTTATTACTTAAATGTATTGCATTCATTGATTACAAACAGGAAATTGGGATTTGTCCTGTTCCCTGCTAATATAAGGCATTATTTAATAATTTTCTAACTGCTGTTGCGTAGAAATGTAGTATCTTATTGGAATGTGATAACACAGTTTATCAGGTACCTACTTCAGCTGGCAGAGAGTGGGTTGGACAATTTTCACTTAAGAATTGTTTGCTGGATTCCCCTTGTTGGCCCTTTGTAGGAAACTGAATCAGGGAAAAGTGGAATATTGCACAAACAGCCAAAACAGTGCCTTTTGCTGGGCAGCAGCTGAGCAGTCTTCAGGCAGAGGTGAAAACATTGCTGGATCATTTCTGCACAATTAGAGAAGTATAAACAGAAAAATATAAAATTTAAAAAAAAAAAAAAAAAAAAGAAAGGTGAGGAAACCCAGGAAAAATGTAAAGCTCATGAGTGCAGAGGAAGGAAAGACTGGGATGTGGATTATGGTTCTTCTACAAAGTGGTAAGCAAACTGAAAAGAACCAAGGAATGTTATGAAAGTGTGTGACTAGGCAGTGTTCATCCTTACTGGCTGTATCTTCACTCAGGGCAGGAACAAACTCTGGCAAAGGCAAAGCTGTGGGTTTCCCTCACTATACTGCAATTATATTATTTGGAGCTAAAGAAATCCTGAGCTTAGGAATTTATCTAACAGATGAGACACGGCTGGAAAAACATTTCATCTGACAAAGACAGCTGAAAGAAAATGTGCTTTTTTCATAATTTTGTTTTCTCCCAAATCACAAAATGCTAATATTTTTGGCAGAACTGGAATACAAGGAGTTGCCTGCTATTGAATTTGGGGGACTTTGATTTCATTATGCTGTGAAATAGGACTTCAGCATAAATATTCATAGCCTTATGCTTAACTTTAAACAGCTGCTTAAGCTGCTTGAGTTCATAGACCTGGTCTTCATATGTCAAAGAAATGACCAAACACATGCACAGAGCAAAAGCAGAGTTTTTAGAAAGAAGAAAAAAAACCTTTTCTGCGGCATTTCAGAAAAGTCCACAGAGTATCTCCACAGCTTTTGAAATTAGATGCTAAATGCAGTGGTTGGATTTAGGGCAAACAGAAGAGTTTCCTTGGGTTTGCACAGTCCTGTCTCTTGAACTGCATTTGATTTTGCAGCCACAATAACACAGTGTACAGTAGGGAAGTGAACAACTCCCGAAGCCATTTGAGGAAAATCTGCATGGAAACTTCCTCTGCAACATTCACTGGATGATGGAATGGAGATCAGTGGGCTCAGTACAGTAGGGTGTGGTATTAATCTGCATTTCCTGCACTGCTGGGAGTTGTTGCCCAAGTGCTTCACATACATCTTGCTTGCACTTAGATTCATAATTTTTTATTCTACGTAAATACAATTGTTTGGGTTTTGGTTTTGGTTTTTGTTTTTTTTTTTTTTCCCTGGGAGAAAAAAAAGGCTTTCACTGTTCAATTGAGAGCTGCTCAGTAATAAAAATTTTTTTTTCCCTGCTACAAATGGAAATATCTGGCTTGTATTTAGAGCTCAGGCCCAATCCTCTAAACAGTGTTAGTAAATAGAGCCTATCAGAGATTCACTGAATTAATAGCCACTGGATTTAAAAGGCAATTAAAATAATTTCAAGCATTTTCTTTCATTCTGATGACTAGGCATGAATTTCAGTACCACGTCTGCAAAACAGTTCATTAGTGCCTGGTAATGTTAATAGACCTGATGAGTCTATCCCTGTCTTTTCATAGTAGGGAGCTCACACACAGTGGAGAATTTTGCCTTTGAAACCTCTTTCTCTTTCTATTTTTTTATCACTATCTCCTTTGCTCTTTCTCACAGTGGTGCAATTTTAAATATTTGTTGTGGTTGGATAACCAACTGGTTTCTCAATGTGGAAATACTCTTTTTAGTTGCAAATGCCCCTCTTATCATGCACAACATTGTTGTTTTTTTCATTGTAAGGAGCCATTGCTATTAAAGAAGCAAAAGACTTCTGAGGTCCTGGCAGGCATATTCATGCCACTGCAGGATTGTTCTCTGCAGAATGCTTGATCACTATCTAGTTGTGAAAGGTCCATGGGATGGAATGTCTTTGGGTGGTTATTCTTTGCAAATTCTTCTCCATTCTGAGAATTCTAAGAATCATAGCTGGATTCTTAGGAAATTCTTTCCGACTGCATCTGGCTTAAAAAGCCCTCTCTGCTTTTTCTGCTCCCTCTTACCACTTCCTTTACCATGGCCATGCCTTCCCTGAGCACCTACAGACTCTGCCTCCCGACTGACCCAACACATCTGGGCAAGTGTTTCCTGAATTCACCCTCTGAGCCTGGAAAAGTCTTGCTTGGAATGCAGAGCCCTTCCTGTGAAAGGCAGAGCTTGCATCTCCTGGAGCCTCACACTTGTAATTCTGCAAGGTGCTGAGGGCCCTCTGTTAGATTGCTGTCCTCATGGATCAGAGCAAGGCACAGGATGTCTCCATCCATAAATAAAAGGGGGAAGAACCCCTTTTCCAAGTTCAGGAGGCAGGGTATGACTGCATGTTCATAAGGACAAGTGTTCTCTCCAAAGAGGGTGGTTTAATCCGTGCTACCTGATGGAAACCAGGGTGGTCTCATTCCATTCCTCAAAGTGCTCTGGAGGGTTGTCCAGGGCAGCATTAGCTGGTTTAGGCCAAAAGTGTGCTGCCAGTTTAACAGGAGGGATAGCTGTGTTCCAGTGGGTGTCCTGGCCTGTGACCAGGTTTATATGCAGCCAGAGAACCCTTAAACACTCATACTGTCATCAATAATATTATCAGGGTGTTAACTTAATATTAACATTCCATGAAGGTGATTCTCTCTTTGCCATGGAAAGGACATCTCCAGTAGCAAAGATGACCAGGATGGGAAGGAGGTGACTGGGTCTGTGGAAGGACAAAGAGGTCTGCACTTAAACCAAGCAAGTTTTAAGGAGAATGACTGTTTCACTCCCTCCTTTTCCTGCCAGTGGGAGTACACAAGCAGGACACCAAGGAGGCTCATTAATGCATGCAGAAACTCAGAAGGGACACCAGGAATGTCAGAAGGGAACTGGGAGTGTGAGACTGAATGCAAAGGGACAGGGAGGGCTGGCTTAGCAGGAGGCTGGACAACCAAAGCCACAGCAGCCCTGGGAAATCCATGACATGGGACAAGCGGGGGGCCCGTGGCCACTGATCTCTGTATAGGGGAGGTCAGGGTTCAGCTTCTGCCTCTGCCTCAGGGGACTCGAGGCTCTTGTCCCACCTCCCAGGAGAGCTCCCTGGCCAATGAGCAATGTGCTGTTTTGGGTGAGGATGCTCCCAGTCCATCCTGTCCAAGCTGTGCCACTAAGCAGAAAGGAATTCATGAAACCAGAGGAGGGACACAAGTGTGTTGGGATGATGGGAGAAGCACACTGGAGTTGGAGCAGGGTGATGGGAGTGAGTGCTTGTCAGTGTTGCTGCTGTATTTATGGGAAATAAAATCCCCTATGCCCTCTGCAGGGCCATTCTTCTTCTCCCCAGTTGTCTGAAGCTCTATCAGTTTGGCATGGACAAGGTGTGACTATTAATCACTGTCCCATCTCCAGAGATGTTACCACCAGGAGTTTTCATTCTCTAACAAAGTGGGAATCTTCAAAGCTACGTTTAAGGAAAACATTTAAGCATACCAGGAAAAAAAAGGGGGGGGGGAGTTAACTGCATGAATGTGATGCTTCTCTAGGCAGCTTATTAGCACAGGTTAGTGTGTCTCTGCTTTTCTGTAACAATTTCAGAATGAAAAATGTTAATTGTCACCTTCACTCAACTGGTGCTACGAACTCTAAATTATTTCTACAAGGAGATAGTATCTGCTAACTTGGAGATTGTCTTATGATGAGCTGCTTCATACAGAAACGACATAGAAAAAGAATTTATATCACAGGGCTTAAATTTCACTCCTCAATTTGGTAAAATTCTCACTGGAATCGCCTGGTTGGATATTGGTATCATTGGGCTAACTGTAAAATACTGTCAGGAAATAATATTTCATGGAATCTGAATATTGATAGTCTGTGGATATTCTGTGATTCTCTGTATCATTTAGGCACAGTATTTCTCCAAAGGTCTCTGTGTCTCCAGGTCTTTGTAACAAAAACCATCACGCCTTTCAGTACTGGTTTTGCCTTCCACAGATGGAAATGAGTACACTGAGGATTGCACTTGTTCTTGGGGTGCTACTTCACCAGGAGACTTAATTACTTCCAAAATCCCTGCTGACAGTGTGTTCCTCATTGGAGAGGTTCTGCTCTTCCATGTGATTAGCTTGGTAATGCAGTTTTACATGTAAAATCACCAACTATTGCTCTGCACAGCAAAGATTGAGCCCCAACAGTTTGTAAGTTCACCAATGCTGAGCAAAATCCCAACAGCAAAGCAAAAGGCAGCCCCTGATCTGTGTAATTTAAATCCGTTTTTCCCCGCCCTCTTATCTCATTTTGGAAAATGGGAAAGTTTCATCAAAAAAAAAAAAAACACATAAAACAGCCTGAGGTGAATCCATGGAAAATATTGGGCTGGACAATTTGTTTAATGAAGGAAAAAGTCCAAAACTCTTGGAGAGAAAATTTTAAGTAAACATGATTGCACCTACTAGTTCCACTTTAGAAGTACTTCCTGACTTTTTTTTTTTTTCCTTTCACACCTTAAAATAAAGGAATGGAGCGAAATATTTAAATGAACTGAAACCTGGGCTTTTAAAAACTCGGTTGTGTGAAATATTTGCCACCAAAGGTTAGGATTTCACAGTATCTGGTTGCTTTAAGGCATTATTCAGAAGGCTTTTAGGTTTTATCTTTCTTATTGACAGTAGAGTTTACTATACTGCAGGGTGGCAAACAGATTAGGAAAAGCCTGAGCTCTTCCTCCAAAGCTGGATGAGGAAGCAGGGCCTGTGCACTCTGTTCTCAAGACTTCAAACATGCCAGATTCTCCCCCCAACGTTTTTGCATAATCCAGTGGAATCTGACAAACAAAAGACTCTCAGAAGTCAGATGGCATTTAATTTGAGTAGTAGGTAATCAGTGAAAGAGAGTATCCTGGAGAGAAGGTAATTTGTCTTGAGCTGACAATTTGAGATGGATGTGCTGGGGTTATCTGCAGTGTCAGTTCAGTCAGAGATGAACTGAACTCCATTTCTCTTGCTAGAAGTCTAAATCAACAGAGACCTCGGAGATAATGAGGTATTTAACGGGTTCCCTCTTCTCCTGGCTGGAGATCTCATCCTTTCTTGCAGAAAGAGACCTTGAAAGGAAAAGGAAAGGAAAAAAAAGAAATGACAAAAGGGAAAATAAAGAGGAGGTAAAGGGAAATTTGCTCAGTAAATTAACTATAAGAGCTGCATTAATCTAATCTAACTAGTGGCCCATTTTCCCCCTGGGTTGGAGTAGATCATGGAGTCAGATAAACCACCCCACTCTCCTGTCTCTTGGCTCTGTTTTCCAAGCTGTGGTTCATGGACCACTGGAAGACTACAGAGCGCTTGCTGGAGTCCTTGGAGAGATGCCAGAGGTTTACCTTATAAACTATAATGTTTTGGGCATTCCCTAAAATAAAGTATGGCACAACTGACCAAACCTGAGTTACTCTTTTGGGATAGAAGCCTTGTGATTTTAACACTGGGTACGGTCCAGATGAATTCTGCCCACCTTAAATTGGGTTCCAATGCCACCCAGTTTGGGTTTAAATGTATTCTTCCGTGTTAATGGGAAGAAATTAAATAAAACCCTCATTTTAAGAAAGAGAATGCCTAGAGAAACAGAAAAACTATGAGACCAAATAGCTAATGGTGTTACTTTAGAAAATATGTGAAATTAATTTAGAAAAATTGACTTTTTTTTTTTTATTAGTTACTTGTACTGAGGAATGGCATGTCCTGGAGGGGACAACATTTGACTAAGGTGAACCTACCATATGTTTTATAGAGCACAGGTCTAAATCAAGATTAGCTCTATCATAACATAAAGTCTCAAAAAGCTCCAAGCTAAAGGTCATGGCTCAAGGAAGAAAAAAAAAAAAAAGTAAATCCTTTCCAGGAAACCACTAAAATATGATCTTAACTTGAGAACTTTAAAGTTGATAGCACTGAAACATTTGCTTAGTATTATGCACACACTTAAATATCTGTCCCGAATACGAACGCTGAATAACAAAAGAACTGAAAGAACATTGGGTGGCAGAAAGAAAGAATATTATTAAACAATGTTCTTTAAACAGCATGGCTTTAATTTCTTCTGTAAAATATGCAAGTCTTTCCAAGAATCTGGCATTCATTTTTCCCTTCCTCTTTGCCCCAGCAACTAGATGTGTATGAATATTCCGATCGATAATCTGAGACTCTGTCCTGCAGAAGTCTGTTTTGTTTCAGAGAACTGGTGGTCAGGTTTCAAAGTGGATGAAATATCTGCTACTAACAACCCAAACATTTGTTTAGCTCCTTGTTCATACACAGATCTTTGCATTTATACTCTAAAATAAAAAGAAGTAATTCATGTTTTCCTTATGAGTCACAGATCATTCCGTTTCCTTATGAATCTCAGGAAGTTTTTGTACATTACTGGCAAACAATTCAAAACAAGACCTTTCTTTTTCAGTGGTGTTTTAAATATGGCTGGCCAACACTTTTAAAATTCAAAGTTTTCTTAAGAAATGATTTATTGTTAACAGTGTAATATTTTGCCATTACAATGTGTTCGAAATCCAATTTTTGCTATAAATCTTTCAAGGAAAATATTTTCCTGAGCTCTTCTTGTCAAGACATGTTGTGGGGGAAGACAATTTTCTCGCCAGAGCTATATTTGACCTCTTACATTTTTCCCCACCAGAATTCTCGGGATTTCTCACCATGCTGGGTGGAAAGAGGCACGTTCCCCAGCAGAGAGATTTTGCGTGCCAGCAGTCAGGGAAATTCCTATTCCTTGGAAAATTGGTCCCAGTGCACTAAGAGCGAATGGCCAGCCTAGGGCAGAGTTTCCCTGGCTGTGGGCTACAATCCCCCCAGGGCCACGAAGGAGTTCAAAGGGGGCTCTGAAGTGTTAGAAAAAACAGTGCTGGTCAGCAGCTGCTGACTTTTTCCTGGCTGGAAGAGTGAGGCTGTGGTTTCACAAGATTAAGTCTTCAACACCAATTCTGGCTTCTGGTATTCCCTTTCCAGCCTTTTCCTACCGCCTGTTTCATCCTCCCTCCTGCAGTGCACCGGCCCCTCGGTCCTCCCGGAGTGTTGCTTTGTGGCTCTGCTGTGAGAGGGATCGGGAACTTGATCCAATTTGGAGGAAGACACACAAAAAACTAAGTGTTTCCCTGCCAGGCTATTTTTAAGCTGGACTTACTCCCCGCCCCAGTTGGTTGCACAGATGCATCCATGGCTGTACTGGTGTAGCAGGGGGAGTGATGTGTTGCAACCCCGGGGCAAGGGACGAGGAGTGGGAACGCACCGCTGGAGGGCTGTGCTGGCAAAACCACAGCCACACGGGAGACTTAATTACTGGTGGCAAGAGGTTGTGCTCTCTAGAGAACAGGGAATTGCTTTTTCAGTGCCTTAATTGTTGGCAGCATCTCCGTCCCTCCAGAGAAGGGGAGCGAGATTTACCCCCAAAGCCAAAATTGTCTTGCTCTCCTTGTGGGACACAAACGGCTGCTGACTCGGGGGGCTGCATGGAAACAAGTGTGTCAGAAAGGGGCCACCTTTTCCAAAGGTTTGAAAACACAGGCCTTGGAATCCCAATGGAATTTTTCACTCTGGGTGCTCGTGGCAAACCCAGCCCGGTCTGACGGAGAACACGCTGAAGCAGAAGCTGATTGATCTCAGGAGGACATTGTCCCCTTGGAGGACAGTCATGCTCTTGTGTCACTTACCACTGACTTCAATAACTTTATGTTGGTGTACATAAAGAGAAACTTTGATGCAGGGAAGCCACTTCACAGCCAGAACCAGCTGCTGCTGGTCTGAACAGTTTCAGCCAAACAAAAAAGGGGTTGGTCTGAATTGCCAAGAAGTTGTATAAATAACTTCGAGACATTGTTACAGCAAACTGGCCGAGCTTCATGGAGGGACTCCACGAAAACAGCGGAGCTGAAGAGCCTAGAGCAGGGTCTTCTCTTGCAGAGTTTTAGGTGTTGCTGTCTGAGATGATGTGACACATAAAAGCAAATGTTACATGGTCCCAGCTCAATTTGAACCATTCCTGCCCCACGGACAAACGAATTCTCTAGGTGAACTCAGCTCCTTTTGTACTCACGGGAAAAAATACAAAAACATCATTTCGGTGGGAGGAAAAAGCAAGTTAGATGTCCACTGTGACTGTCACTGTTCTATTTTTGCTGGTTGAATTCTAGCACGTTTAAGATGATGGCAGACAGTCAAGATTCACTTAATTGTAATGATGAGGGAAACAAGAAAAGGTTCAGCCCATTAGACAAAGAGCTGCTTTCTCAAAATCTCAGAGCTACCTAGGAACCTTCCTGAAATTAATTAGATTTATTGCCTAAGTGTGCTAAGTTCATACATTCCTAATATATGGACAAATCCCTTTGGAAAACAGAATCTGGATTCCTACATCATTTATATGCCTTTGATCATTTAACAGGAGCCATTTATAGACCAGAGTTGAGAAGTCCAAGACTCTGAACATCACACTGGTTTTAAATTGAGAAGAAGTTATATGAAATCTAAGCACCAACTTCATCACCCACATGGAGCCAGAATGAAGATAAACAACCATCTCCAAGGAGTGGAGTAACTTTGCCCTGCTGCCTTGTTCAGAGGCTGTGCAAGAGCACAGTTTCCATTTCACGTGGAACCTTTTGTCTGTGGAAGAACCCTATTTCTGCCATGTGCCTCGGTCAGAAACCCCTCACACCGGCTTTATCCCGAAGTCTGTGATCTCTGCAAGTGTAGATGTTCAAGGCTTGTGTTTTAATGCTCTCCATTAAAAAAAAAAAAAAAAAATCAAAATATTGCAAAATTTGAAACCCGATCAGGATTCCGGTTTCTGAAAAACAGTTCACAAGTTTACTACGCCTAAACCCAGGGCTTGAGTTTAAAATCCAGGTTCACAAAACCCTCCCTCAATAAAGGGTGATGCTTCTGACCCTGCCCACATAGACACACACACACAGAGCTCGGTGTCAGCCTGGAGCCTCCACCATTAATCACTCCGACATTGCAAACACTATTGCTGTTACCAAAACATGTCAACAATACGAGCCACATCACTTAAGTGATGCTGATGATGTTTTCCTCCTCTTTTAACAAAATAATAAACACTTACTTGCCCTAGGAATTGGAAACAAACTATGAATGGCATGAACTTCGTAAGACCTTGTCCCGTGGAGGGGATGTGCTCTCTTTTCATTTGGATTGATCCAGTACAGCCAGCCCCAAACATGCAAAACTCTTGAATCAGACTGTCTAGAATAAGACTTACAAGATCAATATTTAAAAAAAAAAAAAAAAGGATGTTGAGTTTTCTCTTATTTCAGAGCCTCTCAGTGAATATAGACCTTCATGGCAACGTTTTTTTATGGCAACACTGAGGGTAAATAGTTTCCTTCTGATGGCAAATGAAAGCTGAGATTCTTAGAACAACTTGTTAGATATTTGTTGTTGTGGGTTTTTTATATTGACATGTTTCCACTTACACGTGGAACAGGAATTATCTGTGTTAGCAGCTGCACACATAGATGGTCCCTGTCCCCAAGAGGTTCCAGGTTTAGCTCTAGCTGAAAAATGTTTACACACAAAGAAAAAAGCTGTTTCAAGTGATCAGTGTCAGGTAAAGCTACAGTTTCTTTTTTCACGGGGTTGTTCGGGGATCATTTTATCTGAGAAAGGGTTGAAGAAAGGCAAGTGAGCGACTTTACAGATATTTGTGGTGAAAACATAAAGACAAAAGTGCTTCTTTGTGTGTTTGCCTTATTGGAGAGGGATGCTGGCATCCCTGAAAAATTAGGGGAAGAAGCTGAAATTTTAACAGAGCTCAGAGATGGAGGGTGAGGTTTGGCTGGAATGAGTGCTGGGCTTTTACCAGGAAAGCCTTGATTTCTCTGATTCCATGATAAGGTCTCATGAGTTTTGAGAGGTGGCTGAAGATGCTGCTGAGTTGGCATATTGATGAGGAAAAGGAATGAAATGTTTTTGGATATGAGTCCTTAAGCAAAGAGAACAGAGAATTCTAAGGAGAAAAAAAAGCAGTACAGAAACCAGAAGGGACAGTGGAGGTGTGAATTCCAGTGCTAGAAGAGAAAATCAGATAGCAGGTTAAAATCAGACAAGGAAGAGGTGAAGCAAAAGGACAAACAGGAGGATTGGACCAAAGTGGGAAAATATTAAAGTAGGAGAGTCCTTTTGCAGGCCAGTGGCACAGTTCATACATGGGGCACGTGAATGGTGCTCTCTGGGGAGGGCACAAAGGATGCAAAAATGTCTTCTGCTACAAGCAGCACAAGCAGTGGAGCTGTTCAGAAACAGGAAGTGAACTGGTGTTTCTTTTCTGGTGATGCAGAGCTCTGCTCTTGCCCACTCGCTCTGGCTGCCTCTTTAAAACAAAAAAAAAACAAAAAACAAAAAACAAACAAAAAAAAAAAAAAAAAAAAAAAAAAAAAAAAAAAAAAAAAAAAAAAAAGAAAAAAACCCAGAGATGTAGTGCAAGGAAAAGAAGCCCAAACTATGTGATAGGCAGTGCCTTGCTGACAGATATTAGGGCAGTGTGGGATGCATTGTTTTCAGATTTCTTCACCTCACCTCAAAGAATTATATTTGTTTTATGGATCACAAACGAGGCTTTTTTTTTTTTTGACTGTCAACCTTGGGCACATTCTTGGGTGCCTCCTTCACACAGCCTGAGCAGGCTGTTAATGATCTGAGCTCTTCTAATTTACACATAGCAGTGACTTAAAATTCCTGTGTGTACGGCTCTTACTGTACTGTATTTCAGTACACTGTGGGCAAACATCCCCATTGTCTCCCATATGTTTCAAACAACAAACATAAAACAGGTGATTAAACTCCATAAACAAACAGGGTTTTCCCAGCAACAAATCAACACCTCTCCACGTCTGGTATTTGTGGAATTTGATAAGCCACCCACTTTGCTCCCTCCCTATTCTTGTTATGTCTGTCCTCAGCCTTCTTCATCTTTTATCCCCACCCTGCTTCACTCAGTCTCCAAAGGCAGGCATTCATTGTTAATTAACTGCTGAAACAGTGCAAGCAGCTTGGTTCATGGGATTGAGATGGGAATGGAGCTTTAGGTCTGACTTTAAACTGTTTTGAAAGGCCTAAAAGGCACATTTTCTCTCTCAGAAGGAGTGAGGGAGGCAGGAAGGAGTAACATAGAGGAGAGAGAGGGTTAGGGAATGTAACTGGAAAACCTCAAACCAGTAAATTGAGACACATGTCTTAATCAGTTTGAATGATAGGGGTTTTTAAAAAATCAAAGGTTCTGGTGTTTCTGGTACTTATGTGCTCCCAGATGTAAATACTTGCCTTGTATAATGTTTCAGGGCCAGATACTCCTCTCAATCAGAGTGGTGTAAATCTGGAATTATTCAGGATTAATAAACACTTCCTCCATATAGGAATTACACTGGCATAACAGATCAGCTGTCTCTTATTGTGCTGGCTTATCAAGAGTACTTGAAATTGCAAGAATGATGAAAACAGAGAAATTGTTAAAAATTACTCCGCATTCATTTTCAGTCAATGTTTGCTAAATATCTTGCCTGGAACCTTTAGCAGTAGATGGATGAATTACTGTGTTCCTTTGACAAGCAGAAGTTTCCATCTGCTTGTGCTCTCTTATCTCACAGACTGTGTTTTCTTTTATTGACAAAATGAGGACATTAATAAGTGTTCATGTCCCTTCTCTACCTGTAATGAGATGAGTAGTTGAAATGCTACTTCTGTCTGATTTTCCCTGTTAAAAAAGCTCTATCCAATGGGATGGCTCAGAGTCTCACTTGAGGTTTTCCTTTCCAATTTTACTTGCTGATTCCAATAAGAAACATTCTCAAGATTTGAGGGGTTGATATTTCTGTCTTAAATGTTGAGGTTGTAGCTGCATCCACAGTAAAAAACTTGTTCTATATTCCCATTGTATTCTGCCTAATTGGAACATGATCTGTAGTTGTCCCCAGAAATACATATAATATTCAGCTTATTTAGATCTAATGTAATATTAATAACTCTTCCATGGAGTATCCTGCAGTCTTGCAAATACATTTGGCCTGTGTTGATCAGAAGTGAAAGCATTTAATTCCATAAAGAAAATGGGAGCTCTACTGCTGTCAAATTCAGCAGTTAAATGAAGCAGAAACTCAGTTCAAAGGCCAACTCCTGGAAGCATTTTCCTTTGCAGCAGTTCAAGAAGCAATACCTCCCTTTTGGGATTGTCCAGGAGAACATGCTTATAAACTAAATGCCATGGTTTCCTAACAAGGACAAATATCTCATGTCTGGTAAAAAAAACCCAGAGTGTGTGAATTCAGCAACTCTAAAGCGAAAAATTGATTCAGAGGATTTTTGCTGCACTTCCCGTCCTGGGAGAGGGCTCGGACTTGGGAAGTCCAAATCTCTCCTCTAAGCAACATCCACGTGATGAAATGAGCTATTCCCTTCCTATTCTCTCCCTGAGGCCAGGTGTCTTAATCCTACAGACTCCTGGATACACCTAAGAAATAAGACTTGGAGGGAGAGCAATGGGTTGCCCACAGAAGCTGTGGCTGCCCCATGCCTGGAAATCTTCAAAGCCGGATTGAGTGGGATTTGGAGCAACCTGGGATAGCAAAAAGTGTCCCTGCCCATGGCAGGGGGTTGGAACTAGGTGAGCTTTAAGATCCCTTCCAACACAAACCATTCCATGATTCCATGAAAGCAGCTTGCAGAGGCCTCATGTCTCTGCACGTTGCTGTTGCAGGACACAATCCTACTCCCAAAGCAGCACGATTTCCCCCAGATCATATTTCTCTGCTGCCTGCTTTTCCTTTTCCCCTCCAGCTTCCTTATTCTCTGATGTAGGTATGGAGTAGGTATGGAGCACAACACCTGTGAGGACCTGGGCACTGTCATCGCTCTAAATAATAATCACCAGTAATGAAAGGGCAAAGGAGAGGAGGGATTTCTGGCTCCTGCTCCCTCGGAGTCTTGGGTGTTCTACAAGCCTCCTTCAGATGTGCTAATAAGGAGCGAGATGCTGAACTCGAAGGACCCGGATTTAAATATTCTGACCCACCAGCGCAGATACAGCAGATACTCGGGGGGGGGGGGGTTATCTGGGAGCCTTTTCTCAGGTGAGGAGCAGCTCTCCCGTGCCCTGGAGGTGCCCGTGCGGTTGCTCTGCCCACGGCCCCCTCTCAGATCCCGGCTGAGGCGCTTTTCCTGCCTGTGAAAGGGAGCAGGGGGGGCTTATCGGCAGCATCTGAAACGTCGTGTGCTCCACCGAGGTCTCTGCACCAATCACGGGGGTGTTTTTAATCACGCCGAACAGGAAATAGCATGCTGCATTTAAATACTGTATATAATTATCATGGGAAATATAATTAGCAAGCATAATTAAATGGGCTTGACTGCCTATCAGGCTGTTTCTTGATTTTTCACTCAATCCAGCTGTTTCTCACAGGCTCTTTGCTTTGAGCACTGGTGGTCTGTGACAGAACCTCTGCTCAGAATGAAGGAAGAATTACTTCTTTAAAAGCTGTTCATTTAATCTAACTAGGCCAATTTATTTAAATGCAATCATGACATTTTCCAATACAATCTCCTTTACTTATTACTTTAGAAGCTTCATTTTGGAATGTCTAGATTCATCCAAAATATTCCAATTTGAAGGTTTTAAAAAAACCTCAAGTATATAGAGTCACTGATGGCATGGGCTGGTTGTTTATTATGTGTTTGTTTAGTGTGTTGCACAATGGAGGCCTGATTCTTGATTGGATTCTCTTAAGTGCTACCAGCATATACAAATAAATAATGATGGTAAAATAAGTGTGGTTAATTACTCACTACAATGCTGGTTTATGATTATTCTTTTTCTTCCTGCTCAGAAAGGAAGCATTCTGAATTACTGCAGAAAATGTTCTGCATTCCCTCCAATAAAGCCATAATACTGCAACAGTGTTGCCAGTGTTGGGAAGGATATGTTCTGAAAATGAGTGGAACTATATTTTTATATTAAAAATGACCCTTTTTTTGGACCAGTGGGCAAAAATGGTTGGATTGAGTCACGTGGGTGGCTGAAGTGAGTGAACAGCTTGCTGCCAGTGAAAGAGGCAAATCCATACTCTCCCTTTCCTGAGCAGGACACTGAATTTTTAGGCCAGGGCTAGAGCTCATGCAACCCCTTAGGAAGCTAATTCAGGTCCCTATGCCAGCAGATACCTAAATATCTTCTCCCCCCCCCTTTTTTTTTTCCCTGAGCTGAATTAGCTCACAAAGGAATCAGATGAGCAGTAGTGTCAGTGAGAGGGGCATGCAGGTCCATCCATGCAGGGGTGGGGGGGATAACCTGCTCTCGGTGTTCTCAAGAACACCCAGAGATGAACAGTGTAATAAATCAGTTCAGGGTGTGTAACAGCAGATACAGTGCTGTACTAACTAATCATACGATCTCTTAGTTAGTCATAAGACATGATCATATTTTCATGAACAGTGAATGTGTGAGCTGTCCAATCACCCAGCTGTATCCACCGGATTTGTATCAGGCCTGAGCACTGAGTCACATTCCTGTTGCCTTTGCCAGAGCCCATGAAATGCAGTTTATGCCACCATTGTGCCAGTTTTGAAGGGACAGGAAGCACTTGATGGAGGACTAAGTTGAACAGTGCAAACAGACAGTACCTGCTCCAGTGAGAATCCTGCCAGTGAAAAATGAGCCTCTCAACAGACTGCAGGACAACTGAGACCATGTGAATGATCTACATTTTGTGTCACACAGCTGTGGCATTTTTAATCTGGTACTAGCCCCTCTAACCCTGTAAAGCCACAGCCTGAGTGCATTGTACAGGTCCCAAAGCCCCTGCTCCCTGCAGGACCTGTGTCCTTCTCACAGGGAAAGAGTGGTTGAAGTAGCAAACAGCTTCCTCATGCTCACTGGAGGACCCAGGACTCCACACTTGTGAACCATCTTCACCAAACCAACAGGCTATGCAGTATTCTTTGAGCTTTAACAAATACTCAGTACTTTTTATCTTACTGAATATAATACAAAGAAACTGAAGAATCTATGTCTGACATCATTGCTTAATACCAAAATGCTCCAAGAAGCTGATTTCCAAGGCGATAGAAAAGCAGAAGTCTAATTTATTGGCATAGTGAAAGGATTTAGCTACCTTACTTCTCCATGACAAAAGTTACTTCATTCCAAGTGTAGGGGAAAGATTTGACTTCAACAGAAACAGTAAATTCAATACAAAGTATTGAATCTAATTCCAATTCAAAGATGACAGGTAGCTTTTCCAACGTGTGTCAGTATTTCCTGAAGTCAAGGGAGAGAAGCTGGGCACACACTTTACAGATCATTAGCACAGATAATTAGAGGAAGAGGACGTGGCTGTTGCTGAGAATCATATTCTGCTTCCAACCAGAGATGCCTGGCTGACCTGATAACCACACAGCAGCAAATGGCAATCCAGAGAGTTAGGGGCCCTCTAATTTGCCCAGTGCCCAAAATGCCAAAGCCCAAATTCCACGGTTTCTTCTCCAAGCATACAGCAGAACTAGTCAAAACAGCCATAAATACATTTCCCCTGTATCTGCACATTCCATAAATAGTACAAATATAATTTTATAGCAATGGCTGAGACTTGAAGACTGGGATTATCTGCTTGGATTCAGACACTTGTAGAGTTTTAACTTTAGAGCTTGAACTTTGGAAAGATTATGACTGTAAATCTATTCTTGCTTTTACAACACAACCATGTGCAGGCTCACATATGCCAGCAGCAAACAAAATTTTTCAAGAGCATTACTGCTTCCCCTGGAACCAGTAATAATGTTGTCCCTGACTTTGTAGAAAGACTGACAGTACCCTCTTTTATACACTTTTAAAAGTACTTTCTTTCTGTTTTTGTTGTATTTTTCTTTATTTCTTGAGAAATTATTTCGTACTAATTTTTGTGTTTACTGCTTTGTAAGAAGTCATATCAGGTTAGGTCTTTTCAGGTACTGAGAAACCAGAGAAATTAATTTTACGTCAGATCATATATAAGCATGTGCTGATCAGAAGGGGACAGGGTGCCCAAGGAGCCAGAAGATGCGAGAGTTGCCAGACCTTCCTGAAGGAATAAAGGGGAGACAATCAGAGCAGAGGGAGCAGCAGATCTTTCACTGCCTTTGAGGAATCCTGGAAATCCCAGTGCTTTCTGAGGCTGTGGAGTACCAGCCCATTTTAGACACCAAAGGGGATCTGAGCAACAGTCCAGCCATTCACTGGCCAGGCACTGATTCCAAGATATCAACCTGTGGAGAAGGACGGTGGGTAGATGGGGAGTAGCCTGTCCATTGTGGACATACATTTTATTTTGTGTTAGACTGAGGTATCTGCAGCACACTTGACCAGCTTCCATCCTTACCACTTGTTGATTATCCTCTGAAGTCATCAGTCACTTTTCTGTTCCCTTTGGTGGGAGCTGGATGGAAGTTTTTTTCTGGCAGTTTATAACAACCATTTTATCTGCCTTCTGTCAGCGCTTAGTTAGTGCTAAATTGAAGTCAAATAGGCAAGGACAAAACTTGCCATCTAAGAGAGACTCTGTGTTTTCAGTGACTTGGTGATTAGACCACCAGTCCAGATGTCAGGAGACTGGGGTGGGAAGGGCTGGAATTGATGTCACCCGTTTCTAAGCTGGTTCAAGGCTCCTGGGTATCAAAGGCAAACTGAATTTTAGTGGAGACACTGGATAACAGGTGGAGCTGGTATGAGAAACCAGCTGGGTTCTGATCCTGCAGGGCAAATGCTGCTGGCAGTGGCTGCCTCTACCTGAGCAGAAGACATTGCCCCAGGCAGCTTATCCTCAGTGCAGGTTTGTTTCTCACTGGATATGTGTCTATGTAAGAACTCTACATGTGCTTTCTCCTCTTGGTTCTATCTTACCTGAGAGCTGAAGTATTTTCATACCCTATTTTCAGCCTTTCAACTGGATGCTTTGTCTTCCACCACTTATCACCAGCAAGAAGCTAGTGATGCTTCACTGACCCCAGTGGATTTTGTGTGAGCTACTCCTTGTTTAACTGTGTTTGATTATCAGCATGGTATTGGCAAGGTCCAGTGAGCACTGGATATCCAACAGGGACCAGTAAAGCCAACAATGCTTGTCATACAGTGTATTATATTCAGTGCAGAGAAAGTTTCTCCATTGTTGTCAGATTAAAAGAGCCCACAAAGATATCCTGGAAAGAAACAACTCTTGGGTAAAGTGTAAAAACAATACTCTTGTAAAAGTACAGAAAGTACTTCGAGCAGTAATGAAATAGTAAAGCCCCCTAATATTACCCACCTATTATTTTGACACCTAAATTTATGACATAAAACCCTTTCCTGAGCCACATACCTTTAAAAGAAAAAGCAGTGCATCAGCCCCTCTTGCCACAGAGAAAACACTCAAGGAATAAGGTGGAATGGCAGATTTTTCTCTTGCTAATTATACCTTTAATTCTGAAAATAGCAAACTGTTTCCAAGAGTTTGTTATGCAGAGCTGTAAATTGTTCTGCCTGCCACCGTTTGCTTATTTTGCTCAGTGTAACTGCACCAAGAGTTGCTTAATCTGAACCACGCTCTTTTCTCCAGGGTAGAAAAAAAGTTTGCTTTTCAGGAAATTGTAGTCAACATTGGAAAGCTGAACCTGGCAAAAAGCTCAACTCTTTTTTGTGAGCTAAATTTGTAGGGAGTGTTATGTCCGTTCAAGTAACAAGTAAGGCAGAGAAATAATAATTTCCTTCTCTAAACAGACTTGGATAGGTTGCAGAAACCTGCTAAATATTGATTCTGTTCAGGTTGAGTTTCTAAATCTTGGAATTTCAGTAGAACTTGGGAAAAGCTTTGTGAATTGATTTAGAAACAATGGTGTACTACAGTTATTTCAAACTACAGTAATTTTTAGTTCATTTTCATTTAATCCTGTGTTTGAGGGAAGTAACAACATATATTTGTAGGAAAAAGCATATTATATGGGAGCAGGTGTTTCCCTGGAATCCTTTAAAGGGCTTTTCCCTGTTTTTCATGTGATTGTTCCTTCTTTCTGTTCATAAAAGTTGTCTCCTTAGGGGAAAAGACAAGGAATCATTATGTATTCAGACATTCTTACAGTCCAAATCTGCCACATGGTCAGTCTGATTCTGCAATGTCAAAACTGGAGAAGCATTAATAGCTGGTGGAGAAGTGCCAGAAAGCTAATCCAGTTTGAGGGGGGGGGGGGAGGGAAAGAGACTTAAATACCTGTTTCTTCCTTTTTTTAAAATGTGGTGTTGTGAGGGGTTGTAAACCCATATTATATATCGTACCTAAAATGCTCATTTCTTGGTGACTTCTATTCTGCCACGGTTTTGGACGACCAAGTGGCAATAATAAACACAATTAATTTAGGGTTATAAATAATTTTAAAATTAAGGATGGGGATAAAATAGGAAAACAGCTGCCACAGTAATAAATGGTTATTCCTTATTTAGGATGATCTCTTTTTGTCTTGTAAATACAGGTCCCCAGTGAAAAGGAAGGATGAGTTTGAAGCATTACTTTCCCTGCAGTTGCAGTGCAGTGCTCTAGGAAACAGGTGAGCTTGCTAAATATTGACATGCTGCAAATCCCCTGACAACACAAGGCAGGTGGAAAATCAGGATACCCAGCAAATGCAGGGGAGCAAATCAGATCAGTTGAGTTCGAATTTCTCTAGAATAACAGTAGCTACATCCCACCTAATAGCAGAGCATCGGTAAGGTCTCTGAAGACCGTGGGTAAGGGTTTGGCTCATTTCTTACCCAAAGGACAGACACAGGTGAAGTGGGAGGGTTTGACCCGGTGTTTTCTATCGTGCAACGTGGATTTCAGCATCGTGGCCGCGGCCTCCCCGCCAACAGGAGGGAGGGAGGGGGCGATGGCTGCAGCTCCGCGGTCAACAGCGAGCGCGGCCGGAGCTCGCGGCCGCGGGGAACATTCCTGGTCGTGGGATGCATAAGACAAGGGGTTGCCGGCGGCCATGGGGTTTATTTCCCGACAACCGGGCTTTCCCCCGGCGTGTGCCGCCGAACGGCTCCCCGACCCCGGCGTCCCTATCCCGGTGTCCCGACCCCGGCATCAGGGCAGTCGCTCCCCGAGCCCGCATGGCAGAGCCGCGCTCGCACCGCCGGGAGCCGGGAAGCGGCAAGAGACGGGCTGCAGGGAAGGGCGGGCGAGACGGGACGGGACAAGGATAGGACGGGACAGCGGCGGGACGGGACAGTGACGGGTAATACAAGACGGGACAGGACAAGGACGGGACAGGGACAGGACAGGATAAGACGGGACGGGACAAGGATGAGACGGGACGGGAGAGCGACGGGACGGGAGAGCAGTGGGATGGGACAGGGATAGAACTGAACAGAGACAGGACAGGACTAGGACGGGGCAGGACGAGGACGGGGCAGGACGAGGACAGAACAGGACCAGGACAGGACGAGACTGGACCATGACGGAACCAGAACAGGACCAGGACGGGACGCGAAACGACAGGGCAAGACAGGACCAGGACGGCACAGGACCAGGACAGGACGGCACAGGACCAGGACAGGACAGGACAGGACCAGGACAGGATGGGACAGGACCAGGACAGGACGGGACAGGACCAGGACAGGACGGGACAGGACCAGGACAGGACGGGACAGGACAGGACCAGGACGGGACAGGAAAGGACAGGACAGGACCAGGACGGGACAGGACCAGGACAGAACGGGACAGGACAGGACGGGAAAGGACAGGACCAGGACGGGACAGGAAAGGACAGGACAGGACCAGGACGGGACAGGACCAGGACAGAACGGGACAGGACAGGACGGGAAAGGACAGGACCAGGACGGGACAGGAAAGGACAGGACAGGACAGGACCAGGACGGCACAGGACGGGACAGGACCAGGAGAGGACGGGACAGGGCAGGACCAGGACGGGACAGGACGGGACAGCGGGGACCGCAGGGCGGCACCGCCCCGGGAGCGGCCGCGCCGCTGATTGGCCAGTCCCGCCGGCGGCGCAGCCAATGAGGTGGCGCTGCATCCCGGCCATTCATCATCCCGCGCGCCCCGCGCACATCGCCACCGGCCCGGAGCCGCGCTCAGCTCCGCTCGGCTTAGCTCGGCTCGGCTCAGCTCAACTCGGTTTAGCTCAGCTCGGCTCGGCTTAGCTCAGCTCGGCTCGGTTTAGCTCAATTTGCCTTAGCTTAGCTCAGCTCGGCTTAGTTTAGCTCAGCTCTGCACAGCTTAGCTCAGCTCAACTCAGCTTAGCTCCGTTCAACTCAGCTCGTTTTAGCTCAGCTCGGCTCACTTTAGCTCAACTCAGATCGGCTCGGCTCAGCTCAGCTCAGCTCAGCATGGCTTGGCTTAGCTCCTCTTGGCCTGGCTTAGCTCGGCTCAGCTCAGCTCAGCACAGCACAGCAGGACCAGGGCTGCAGAGCAGCACAAATCCTGCGGGGCTGCCTGTTTGTGCGGCTGGAAGCGGAGCTCCCGCCTTTCCCAGCGCGCGCCGGCCATGAAGTCATCCCGTGCTGCTGATTGAAATCATCTGTTTTCAGTTCTCTGACAAATTAATTGAACTTTCCTCTGACTCAGGGGCCTTCTGACTTTTGAAGGAGATTTTGTCTACACGCCGTCTCCCAGACGAACACAATTTAATTTTCTGGGCTTTAAAGGAACTTTATGTTTCCAGAAAGGCAATGAAAGAGGCATTTGTTCGGTGATAGCATTGCAACTTCTACAAATATGGCACAAGAATAGAAGCTTATAAAATGTTGATTTTACTACAGCTGATAACCAGCTCCAAAACGTGTTAGATCCTGAGATGCACAGGACTGACAATGTTGCAGGCCAGGAGTTACTTTCTTTCAAGTATATTGAAAGAATGCTCCTTAAATAACTGTGAGAGCTCTTGCAGGGCAGAGCTGAGACAGTGCTGAGCCTGTGCCCATTTGCTGCGCTGATCAAATAACTACTGATAAAGGACATATTCCAGTTCAATTTTGTTTCAGCAGGAGTAGCAAAGTTCAACTAGAGTCCAAATCCCCACTGCTCCCAAGTCCTGCATCCAAGGTTGTGATTCAGGCTCCCTAATGGTGTGGTTTGTTCCACTGCTCTTCATCTACCCTTGAGAACTTTTAAAACTCGCTTTTCAAGTACAGTGAGACAAATTCTGCTTTCAGGTACCTGAATGTTGCTGCCTGTGATCCTCATCTGGGCATACCCAGTATTTGCAGTGACTCAGGGCAGGAAAGACAGGGCAATGCCAGGCTTGGACACTGACGAAGGAGCGCTGAGGGTTCAGACTGTTTGCCATGCTCAGCTAAGTTTATATGTATACTCTGCATTTTTTAGTTGTACCTGTTAGTTTGTCCAGTTCAGAAAATCACAAAAGCACATAATTAACTCTGTGGGCTTCAGCTCTCATTTACTGGGGTAGATTTAAGCACATTCTCAGAGCTAAGCACAGGCTTATGTTGTTTGCTGAAAACAGAATGAAGAGAATTTGCTGTTTCTCTTGGTCCATCTGAGTTCTTGTTTCCTTTTCTCTCCCACTTCCCATCCACTCTAAAATCCAAATGATTTGTAAGCATTCATTGATTTATCTTTTAAATAGTCCTGGGAAATAAGGGTGTTATTTGTAGCCCTTCATTTACATAAAAAACAGGTGATATAGAAAAAATTTTCTGATGTTATCTGGAATCAAATGCAAATTCAGTCCCATGCTTTGGCTGTGGTGGCCAGGACCTCAACCAGCTCTAATTGACTGCAGGACTTTCCTCATGGGCTGACCCTCACATTGTTTCCAGTTCTTCATCATCTAATTTGCAGTTGCTACTTTGAAAAGTCAACTAGACAGCGCTGAGTTAATAAAAAATCTGTGTTCCACTGAAGTGTTAGAAAAGAATTAAAACATAGATACTAAAATCATAATAATAAGTGGCTGACATTTCAGCACAAAGCCTCAGACCCAAACATTCCCAAATACCAGAGAAATATGGAAGTGAATCCAGACCCACACATTATGACTTATCTCTTTCTCTGACTTAGCCAGATCAGCCTCCCCCCAAAATTCTGGCTGTGTTTGAATCCTTCAGTCAGTGTCTTTAGTTTCATTAAAGCTTTAATTCTGATGGCAAATCTGAGCTTTGCATCTTGCATAATTTAATTTTTAATTCAGGTATGTTATAATTTCTAGCACTGTCACTCAGAAGAAATCATCCTTTGATTTCTAAATTCAGCAAAGTCAACAACGGACTCTCAGCAAAGCTTTATTTCAGTACCAGTAGCAGGTGAGTTTAGAGCTGGTTTGTGTAACTTATACAAGTAGAACCACAGTTTTCAGACCTGTATCTACCTCAGGAATGCTGGTGCTCCTAGAAAACAGGAAAAAAATGGCAGGAAAATGTCTAAGTCTAATAACACATTTTAGGATGCTGAGGGGTTTGCAATCTGCTCGTGTGATAATGTTGGTAATGATATTCAGTGCCTTTGCTTATGCTTTTCTGCATTTATTATTCAAGCCCAAGAAGTTCGTCAAAAACATAAGAGATTGGACATGGAATCTGCAGCTGGTCAAAACTTTTATTATCCAGACACAATAGTTACTAAGGCACATTGAAAAAGTTCTAACTGTACTATCATCACCTCAGGTTGTGAAGCAACATGAAATACAGTTGTTGTTTCAGGATTTTTCAGGGATATCATGGAAAGGGATGGCTATATTCATCTGGACCACCCCTTCCTATCCAGTATTTTAATTCTGTGGTTGCATGTAGCCCAGCTCTGTATTTTCAAACTTTCACTCCGTTGTGGCAAATTCGAGTTAAAGGAGATTTTGTTTCTTATTTCAGTCAAAATTCTCACTGACTTTAAAATTCTCCTTTTGGACTCTTACAGTTTTACTTGACTGAAAAAGAGGCACAAAAGCCATCAAGTTGCTTTGCAGTTCTGGGGTGATGGTGGGGGGTAATTCTTGTGCCCTAGGTGGAGGTTGCTGCTGCACGTTCTTGAAGGTTTCGATGTGCATCTTTAAAATATTTTATATCAATATCTGGTTCTAAAATGTGTGAAAGAACCTTGAAATAAGGAAGTCTTGTTTGTGTCAGTCTGTAATAGCCCTTCCTCACATTCCATCTGCTGATATTTAAGAATGGCTTTCAGTTCACTTCTTAGTTACCCCTGATTTTTGAAAGTATGTATATATTATACAACTCTACACCACCAGAACATACAGTGCAATTCTCTTTTACCACAGATTTATAGATTAGTGTCTCAGCTTTTAGTGGTACAGTGAAAAGTATAACTACAATAAATGCACATGTAGCCACCAGACATGGCCCAAATATCACCCAGTGGTGTCAACTCAAAACAGTACAGGATGTGAAACAAAAGACATTCGACCTCTCCATGAGGGAGTGACAAAAGCTGCTTTTTGTTTTCTTCTTTTGACACTAGGATCTACCTGAATTTGTCTCTTATTTTCCCCCTTTCCCTGTAGCAGGAGTTGATTAGATAGGACGTGTCTCCCTGGCTGAGATCAACACTCTGAAGAGTGCAACAGCAAAGGCCTTGATGATAACCAAGGTATTTTACAACAATAATTGCTTTGAACTGTGCCCCATGCTTCAGAATGCCAGTGCAGTTGTGAGGGAGTGAGGAACGAAACAGATTTTGTAACTACAAAAGAAGTTTTTTCTGTTGTGCAGAAATTGGTTGTTGATGCAGAATTTGGTCCCATTTTATTATAGAGACAATGAAACCAACTATTACAGGGGTTGTTTTTCTTCTATCAGTATGTGCCTCTAGCTCTCCAAAACACCAGAAGAAAAACTGCCTTCTTGGGCCAAATCTGTCTTATCTTTATACTCATGGAATAGTCTCCCCAGCTTCAGTGCAATTAGTCACAAGTGAGACAAGTGTCCTACATCTCTTGTAAAAAAAAAGGAATTGAAAGTACCCATGATTATTCCTTATGACATTGGCATTTCTGCAGCAAAACTTCACTTTTCTAATCTAAACTGAGCGAAGTGCTCTTAGGATGACAGTCAGATAATAAGGGAAATGAAGTCAGGGAATCTTTTTCTAGATTTTAGATTGAATTTCTCTCTGTCCACATTCATTCCCCTTTTAATTTGGTTTGTTTGCAGATGGAGCTTGTTCAGGAAGGCAAAGTGTTGATTTAGCAGCCAACACTTATTTAATAATGAAACGAAATTAGTTTTGCAGTGAAGGAGAATTCACTTCAGGAAGAAACTTTTAAAGATTACACCCACCAAACAGGAAATGGAAACAGCCCCGTGTGGTTTAGGTAGTTTGATTGCAGTGCCAAGGGTGTGAATTGCCGAACAGCTTTTGCTGGCTGAGCTGTTGTCTGCTCTCCCCTTCCTCCCGACTGCTCCTAGGTGTCCGCTCCTGCCGGAGCCATCCCCCTTCCATCTGGATCAAGCTGCCGAGCTGCCTTCCAGTGCCTTAGGGGCAAACGTGGCTGGAGGAGAATTGCTAGCAGCTGCTTGCACTGCTTAGTCATCGCTGCCACCAAGAACCACTGTCTGAGAGAGCCGAAAAATATTTGCAGCGTGTATTTACAAACAATTGCTAGACAGATTTTGTCTGCACAAAGCACTTGTCAAACAACTTCGAGCAGGAAATAAATACAGATAAATAGATGCTCTTTTGCCCGAGGAGAGCATATGCCCAGATTTTATGTTGTCTAATTGTGCTGCCACAATATTAAATAAAGGCAGTGCAACTATGAGATGTAGCAGGATGGGACTTTTTTTACTTTTTTTTTGTTGTTGTTTCTTTGGACCTATTCTGATGAGGGATTGTGTCAGTTAAACATTTTAGGAAACAGAAGCCACTTCTCTATAGGAACTTAGCAGCAGGACTCCCAGCTAAACCACAGTCAGTGTTTGAGTGGGTACTGATACCAGCCTTGGCTGAATGACTTTCGAAAGCAGCATCACGTAAATGTGGCTGAATAAAATAAGAGCAGATCAGAAGCAGTTCCTGAGACTTAAGTGAATGACCTTCCTTGCTGTTCTCGTTTCCAAATGTTTGGCAGACTCTCCCCTGACCACTATATTTCATTTCCATGCACCCCTGTGCTTCCCAATTCCGGCCAGGAGCAGAAGCAGAAGTAATAAAATACCACAAGAAAAGTTATTCTTGTGATATTTCCGGTGCTACTGGATGCAGCACCAACAGGAAATCTCATGAGAAAGGCTGATCCTTCACAGTTTCCAGGCCCACTTTGGAAACCCAAGTGACTTGGTCAAAATAAACAGTAAATAATTATCCTCCAGCTTTGGGGAATAAAACTCCTTCTCCCAGCATTTCTGGTCCAGTCACCTCTACTCCTCTGCTCCCAGTGTGCAATGGTAGTCACAGAGAAGACTGTGGTTGGATCAAAATAGTCTGAACCTTTATTTCTACCCAATTATCTGAGGTGAAAGAAGAGGCCTGCAGACATGAAGCTCTCTCTCTTCTAAAATGCACCAGTCTTGAGAGCCCACTGTGCCTCAGGATTGCTGCTTCATCCTCCACACGTGTCTGCTGATGATGATTTGCAGCAAGGAAGGTGTTCTCCTCTCACTTCAGCCTGCGTGGATGTCCTCCAGGAGGATTCCCAGTCTCCCAAGGGACTAAGAAGGTGGAGAGAGAAAAGACCTCGGGGAAAAAAAAAGGGGGAACACTGACAGACTCACATCCAGCTGGTGAAGGAACAGCCCACAGGAACCATCTCAACATACACAAGAAAACCCCATGAGTCTCAGAAGCATTCAGGTGATTCTCACCTTTCCTTTCCTGCTCTTCCACTCACCCCTCATTGCTTTGTGTGTGTTATGCAGGATGGGGAAGGAGCTGTGCCTATTCTGCCTGAAATGTTAAGTTTCAGGTGATAACTCAAGCGGTTTGGCCACATGCTTGGAATGATTAATACCACTTCCAAGCCCAAGAACTGCCATCTAGGGGTCGGTCCTCAGCCCGCAGGAAGGGGACCTTTCCTTTGACAGGGCAGCAAATGAGGTCCACAGAGGCCTGCAGGTCTTAAAACTTCCCTGCAGCATTTTGCAGAAGCTCTGCAGCTCAGCTCTCTGGTGGACACACACGCCAGCAGAGATGATGACTCAGATGTAAACCCTTCCTGAAGTGTCGCTCTCCAGAACAAATGCCTTCCCTCTCTGGTAACTGATACAACATTTCTGGCCCTCCAGCTGCAAGACCAGATTGCATTTGCAGTGTCACTTTGGCAGTTAAAAAACAACCTTGTCATAGTCATCTGCTTCAGCACTAAGCATCTAGTCCAACTGACTGTGGGCCTCTTTGTTTCCCTCACATGCAGCCAGGATGCAGGTCTCTAGCAATGCTTGATACTCAGGACATTTGGGGATGGAATGTAACCACTTAAAACTGTTTGGTTTGTCACTTTTGGATTTGCTACATAAGGCTCTGTTAATACAAACGGGCCTGTTTATAATATTCATCAGACAGTGGAAGAAATTCCTCTGATGTCTGTCTAATGCAGCGAGCAGACTCCTTGATTATTAACATACTGATTGTGTACTCTTACTTCAGATGTCAGCTCAACACTGGGGAAAGGGAGCTGGGGGAATAAGAAATGCAAGACACATGACATGCTCGGGATTTGGTCCGTGAAACTGGAAAAAATATTTACAGGGTTAGATCGTGTTTTTGTGTCATTCTTTCCTTTTATGTAATATTTGGAGAAGCCGCTGACTTTTCAGTTCTTACCCAAGTGAAGCCACACCTCTGAGCACTGGAGCAATCATTGCAGGGGAGGGAATGGGAGAAACATGTCCTGGTCTTTTCTTAATCCCTTCATTGATGTGCTCATTAGTGTCGGCACAGGGATCATCTGATGCATCTCATCCCTCCCCCAGCACTTCCTTAGCTCCCTCGGCATTTCCAGACGTTCTAAACTTCCAGCTCAGGGGCCGGGATGCTCCAAGTGTTTTTCCTGTGTGCTTCCCGGACCCTGCTTGTGGTTGCTGGATGCTCCAACCCCTCTCACCACGTGCAGCTTAACCAGATCTTCATTGCCAGCCCTCAGTAAACGCTGCAGAGGAAGGAATCCTGCTTTGCTTGGTCGTGCATGAAAATACCCCTTGGAATGTAAGTCACGGCTCTCAATGTGCTCAATATTCTCTGAGCAGCAATAACTTTGGTGGGTATCAGCTGCTGCATCCTGTCACCAGTTACTTACCCATTTGCAGTACTTTCAGTTATTAATAAGGCCTTTTTTGATGCCTTAGTCATAGAAAATCCAGCAGATACTTTTTTCCTGATGCAGTGTTCTCATCCCTTGGGTATGATATCTTCTTTTCAGTTGCTGCTCGTTGTTTTTGTGAAGGAACTTTCACTTTTGGTTGGTTCCAGAGCCCACCCTGGATATCCCCTGGATGGGCTGAAGTACAGTAGATACGACATTAAATAGCGTTCATGTGGAAATTTAGAATCCAAATAGAACTTGTCCCGTTGCCCAACAATGAGTCATTGTCCTTTTTCTCTTTTTAGCCAAAAGCAGATTCAGAAGCTGTGAGACAGTTTCCTGCAGATAAGAGATAAATCGAAGGGAAACCTGGCAAAAAGATGATGGTCAAGCTGCAAGATATCGTTTCCTCCAAAGCCTCTACATACTAATTAACCATTCCAAGCATATTTTCAACAGCATTTAGGGATTTCCTCATCAGAATAAACTTCCTCCCATGTTATCTTCATTTTTGACATCCGGTGTTACAGTCTGATACAAGAGTCAGGGTTAAAAATTCCTGATATTGGGTTGTGTGTCTGTGTGTATAAATACGCACGAGCGCGCGCGCACTCACACGATTGAAGCTTTGCCAGTATCACTTTGGAATTTTAATGCCTGATCCAAAGTCCTCTGTAGTCAGCAAGAGATTTTTCTGTTCACTTCAGTAGTAGCAGGATCGAGCCTCTCTATCCGTCCGCATCCAGATTTTTTCATTTATGCCTTATGACTTGTTTATAACAAACTGCAGATGGGCTCGAGTCATAAAGTTCGGAGTAACTCAGCTTAGAGGTTTTGCTTTGGGCCCATCCCTTTAATGTACTGCTTATTCCAGACCTGCCTTTTAAAAGGAAAATATTGTCAGAATGAAAGTGTATGTGCAATAAACAAACTCCTCATTTCCTTCCCCTTAAGTTTTTTTTTTTTTTCCTCTTTTGAAGCTGATTTCTTAACCGGACAATTAGTTTTAGGGCTGCTATTGAATGCAAACTTGTCATACCTGATTTGCAGTCCTTTCTGTTTCAAGTGCTATCAATTATTTTCTAACTAGATGCTCCTGTGGGATCAGCTGTCACTAAGAGCAAATTTGAACACAATGGGTTGCTTCCTATTTCCAAAAGAATCTGAAGATTGTCAAAGCTTGACAGGCAGCTCCAATTTAAGATGAAACAGATAAGTTAGGGTTTCCCTGGTAGGGCTTTTGAACACCAGCAGATAAAGGAAGTATTGTTTCTAAAGAGGGGATGCCATTTATAGTGCAAATTCACCCTTGTTAAGAACAAGCTGCAGTTGCTTTAAACACACAGTCAAATCCATTTGTACTGCAGAGGTAATAAAACGCTTACGAGTCTTTGCAAATATTTCTGTAGACCCTGCTCTTACAAATTTGGTTTTCATATTTCTATTTTTTTTTTTTAATGAGAGACTGAGTAAACCATTAAAAAGATCAGTAGATTGTATAATGTAGCTGTTGTGCAGATCAAATACATGAGGTGTTGATTTTATAACTGAATTCATCGACAGTCAGCTGGAAGTTAAATTTATGTAGCTTTGTTTTTGAAGATGCTCCATATATTGTGTGCCTTGGTAATTACTTATGTGTGTTGCACATGAAGTTCAACTGCATGTTATTTTAGGCAGATCCTAAGTGAGAAGTGTTACAACCTTTAGGTCTAGGGCAGCAGTGAGTTCATTTTGTGTGGTGCCACTTTTGTTTCAGGGTGGAAAGGTGACACTGAGTCGTTCCTTTGTGCAAAGAAATGGGAGGGCATCGTTGAACGTGCACTTAAAAAAGTATATTTTGGAAGATGACACTAGATGAGTGGTCCCAAGGCCTGAAGTGTTCCAGCTGTCCACAGGAGAGATTCACTTTTTGTACTGGAAAGACTCATTACTTACTTCAGGAGAGAGAATAGTCCTTCTAGTCCGTCTGGTTGGATTTTGGGGTGTCAACAAATACAGCATCTAGTACCAGTTTTTGGCTGGGCCTGTTGTGTGTCCTCACTATGAAGAGGGTAAGGAATAGAAGGCAAACCCCCCTAGTTGTTCAGGTGACTGATCAAATGCCCAGTGACTTCAAGAATTAGTCACATGCCAATACATCTGCTTTTCTTTTGAGTGCCTTGCTGAATGAAAGACTTGATATGGGATGTAGCAGATCCTGAGCTCTCAGGCTCTTGTGTAAAACCTGGCTGAAAGAGCTTTCTCCCTCCCTCAAAAACCTGAAAAAAAGTCATAACAGGAAATATGGAAGGACACGACCACTTGGGTTTGCCATTTGTAGCCAGTGTGATACTTTAAACTCACTTATTTTGAAAATTTTCAATTAAAGCCAGCATCAAGGGAGATAAAGTTTCATTCAGAATCATTACAGTTGGGAAAACACCAAGGAATGGGAAATATCCTCAGACAGAGGGGTGTTGTTCAGCCTGGGTAGAGCTGCCTCCACATTGATGGATTGTACCCAGAACGGATCAAAAGGAGGAATTTTGGCCACGAGGGCAGTTCATGCAACCTACCAGTGGAGAAAGGCAATGTTATTTCCACTTACAAAATCATAGGGCTCCATTGCCACACTTTCACAATCACCAAATTAGAATCAGGTGTTAATTAGCACTTGTGTTTGGCAAGCTCACTTTATTGAGAACATTTGCCTTGGTCAGACTTTTGATTATTTTGGCTCTGAAACCTGGTTTACATTGATTTAATCATTAGAATACCCTCTTCTAAGGCTTTCAAGTGATGCAATTAAGTGCAAATACCACATCTCCTGCACAGCAACAGGGATCTGAGCAGTTATGACAAAGCTGGGAGACAGCAGTAAGTGCAATTTTCTACCTTTCATTGGGGTCTAATCCTGTAGGAGAGTCAAATGTGTCAAATATTTAAATAACATATATTTTGATTGCCCGTATTCTTACGTGCACATTGTAATCCTTGCACATCTCTGTATCACACCAGATGTTTTTACCTAGTTTCTAAATGAAAAAATACAGTGTTTATTGATGGAGACATGACAGTCCATATCAATTTATAACCCCAACCATTTACAGAAAAATCACAGTCTTTTGATTGCATCCAGAGAACAGATAAAGGCTGTGGCACAAATGTAATACAAATGTGTCAGCATCTACAAGAATTATTTACCTATTCTTAAGATTTCTCTTCAGAAATTAGTTATTTAGGTTATTTCCTTTTAGAAGGTGTTCATCTGCTTAGCCACGTGTTTTCTTCTGCCTTGCAACAGTGTTTCAAAGGACTCATTTTGCACATTTTTGTCATTATTGGCATTGTTGTGCCATTTGGAAAAATTTGCTAACGATTTAAATCTCTATATTTTTTAACTGACTTTTTCCATTTCCGATTGTCGATATGAGGGTACAAAGGTAAATGGAGAACGATGTTTCACCTGCAATTAAAAAAGCTTCCTCCTGCTGGACGTGGTAGTGAGTAAGAATTCGGTGTAGTCAAGTTTCCGTACGAGTTGAATCAAACAGCAAATGACGTGGGAAAATTTAATAGTTTTTTTGACTTCTAAAACTATGCAGGATCACATATTGTTCATTTTTTGTAACCTTCCTCACCTTGAGCAGTGATGCTTACCCTACAAGCATCACCAGGGCTTCTAAGAGAGCCACCGGCAGCACCATCCCACCAGAGCTGAGGTGTCAGGACCTGCACTCTGTATTTATTTATAATTTCATTCCCATATGAGTGAAGAAAAACACCTTGACAAAAGGAAGTAATTGCTCTGAGGAAGGCTAAATCTTTTTTTTTTCCCCTCCCTCCTACTTGAATAGCTTTACAATGGTGATTTTTATCAGATGAGTCATCTGCCAGGTTTTATGGACTCTCATGTTGCGGATCCATTAGGGGTTTGTACTTCATGACAATGAACTTGGAGGGAGTAATGAGGAGGCAGCTGCTTAGATCAAGTGGCAGTGTCTGTCCACTCCTGAGCCTGTAGCCAAAATCAACAGTGTGTCTTTACAGTTGATCTAGGGAATGCTGTTACAAATATGGGATGTTTGCACTAATGACTTAGTCAAATACATCTGGAGCCTTTTTCCCCGAAGAAATGAAGCTGATGTAATAACACAACACAGTCTCCTTATTATGTAAATCATGAGGCAGAAGGCTGAGGACGTTATTTAAAGAAAACTGAGGAAAAGCTGAAGATTTGCTCAAGTAATTTCCCGTTTTTACTCCATATGAGATCTTGCAGATGGCAGGAAGGAATAGAAAAAGCAGCAGCCTCCTGACTTCCAAATGTGAGACAGCTCTCCTCTCACAATAGGGTTTTGCACCACTGAAAACCTGGACTTTTCCATGACAGAAGCACTGGGATACAATGTAAGAAAATCCACCCAGACTTTATCTACACATCCTGGATAGGGAAAATAAAGGAATAATGCAGGTTGTCATTTGTGATGGATTTTTGGAGGCATGAATTTTTTGTGTCAGAGACATACTCTAGTTTTGAGCCCAGGAAATCTCCCTAGCTTGCAAATAGAAATTTCCTTCTTTTTACACTAGCTGAAACTTGGATGCAGTGGAAAAGTGGGAAAGAACAAACTAGAAGGTTTTCTGTAACTTTGGGCTAATCGTGCAGTATTCATCTTTATTTAGTATAAAGTTTGTGGTGAAATTTTTGGCTTATTTTATGCAAGTTATGTGGGATCATGACGTATTTTGGAAGGTTTTTCTTCCACAATTTGATTTTTCTATGACATTCAGAATGTATCATCTGTATGTGAATGTAAAGCTTTATGGGCTGCTGCCTGTGGATGAAGAAAAATAAACTTTCATGCCATTTCCTTTTGCACTTAGCAAAGCCAGGCCAGCACCCTGTCACAAGAAACCTCAATAGCTTTACTTTTCTGGCACAACAGGGTTTTCCTAAGTAGATAAACTATGCAAAGAGACATTTTTGAGGGCATGATTCATACACAGAACTCTCTGGGGAGTGCAGGCCATCACAGAGTTCCCCACCCTCTGCTCCACTGTCAAGGTCCACCCTCTTACATTCTATTTTCTGCAGAGGAAGAGACGTAGGAGGCCTTGGTGCATCACTGAAAGAGCTCAAATGCTTCAGGGTTGAGTGCATGTAAAGGTTTACATACACGAGAACAAAGAGGAGTCACTTGAAGACTTCGAGATTTGTTGCAGACAACTCATTTTAGTGCTCTGCTACACTCACTGCCCTGCAGAGGATGTTCTGTGGCCCACTGTTTGTGGCTCAGATATTGGTGAAGAACTGACAGCTTTCAGCAGCTTCAAACCTGTGTGACTTTTCTGGTGGAAGAAAGTGATTTTTTTTTTTACACCTTTAACTCTGCTTTTCCCCATATTTCTGATTTATTTTCATTCTTTCTTTAATTTTCTCTCTCCTTATTATCACTGTGAATCTCCTCTTCGGGGACCAGGAAATTCCAGGGTGTGAAAGAAAGCTGTTACCATGGAAGGAACCTATGGGTGGAAATCAAGAACCATGACTACAAATAACAAAACGTTCCTGTAGAAGCAGAGAAAGGGGGGATTTTCATTCTGCACTTAAAAAGCTAAAGATTTCACTTAGCTTCTCAAAGAGAACAAATCATCACATATTCTCACTTTCACAGCCCTTGCTCTAGTGATACTTTAAGGGGTCCAGCTGACAACCTCACCTGAATCTCACTGGGGCAGGAAAAAAGGTTACCTGTGCCTCTAGAAAAGCACAAGGATCAAATATATCTCCTCTGCTACTGTAGTTTATAACACAGTGTTTTCAGACAAAATCAATGGAAGTGAAGAAGGCATGACAAAGAAATCATGAGGATACCCTCTGGCACAGAGGCAGAGCGGAGAGCTGGCAGGGATAATACCTTGAACTCTCTGGAGTGTTAACTCCAGCAGGACTCATCTGCCAGAGCCTTCAGTTTCTGTAATTTTGCACCTTTTTTTCAGTATTCACCTTCTTTTATTTCTGGTTAACTGGCAGCTGCATTCCTAATCCCTGTAGGCTGCAGTGGGCCTAATATTCCACTGCCTTAAACAACACAAAACACACAACAGCACTTTCACAGGTTTACAGGTACCCATATAAATACAGAGTACAGAGGCTCAAGTATTACTGTAGATGAAGGCTATGAGATATATGTGTATTGTGCACCTTTTAATCCTACAGCCTTGACTAGTTCTAAGACTACATGGAAATTCTCTTCCTGGGTATGTGAAGATTCACTTGCACAAGCCTTATTGCTGCTAGAGAATTTTAATCTTTTTGCCTCTGATGAGCCTGATCTTCTGGGTCAGTGTTTCCACTTGTGTAGATCTTTATTCCTGGATGTTTTTGTGGATTGCAATTAAGTCAAGGAAAGCATTGGGGCTTTCTGGTGTAGAGCAGGGGCTCTTCAGGCATGGCTTGGTTGGCTCTAGCATAGACCAGGTTAGCACCCTTAATGAAATACTGTCCTGCTGAAGACAGAAAGGTCCTTCCTCCCATGGAGTGCAAAATCCTTTCTCTGCACTGATGAGATCTGGGTTCAAGCAAGAACTTATTACTTCTGAAATATGGAATGCATTTGCTCTTGGAACACATGTCCTTTTTATGCCCCCTGGTTCATGAGCTGGTTGCAAAGCTACAAATTTGCTATAAAATTCCTTTTAAGGTGCAACGCTGCTAGAAATTTGTAGAATAATAGAGATCCTTTCATCCTTTGTATTTAAACATGCAATTTTAACGGGATCTGATCAGCCATTAAAACCCACTCTGTGTTTTATGTGTCTAACAAAAAACATACTTGCTCAAGTAAAATAGACTGCATGCAAGGCTACAATATACCTATTTATATTTAACATGTAACGAGGTCTTGCAGAGCTCCTTTTGTCCTCAGGGGTTTAACAGCTCCATCCCAACACCACCAGAGTGAAGCCCTTTGGAAGGAAAGCTCCAGCTCAGCACTCTGCTGGTGTAACATGGTATTTTTTAGGCCACTGGGTTCAAATCCCAAAAGAAGGATACTCCATCACATCAAAATATATCAGAGATCCACTCCAGTCATCATCTATCCAAGAATTCCAGCACTTTACAGCAGGAACTGTTCTGTTAGGTGATGGTTAGTGAAGTGGTCAGTTCAAAGCACCTCTCTCATTTAGCTGCAATTCTTACTGGGGGAGGATTCTTAACCACAAGGGGAGTTTTTAAGTCCAGGGAGTTTTTAAGCCCAGGAGAGGATTCCAGCTTTGCAGAAACATTTGTGTGGACTCTGCAGTGTTGAACATCTCTAATGTTGTCAGTGGGACACCAAGAAGGAAGAATTTCTCAGTGTTCAAGGCTTGTCTGAAAGACACACAGTAAAACTGAAGATTGGCTGTCTGGTTTTAAAATTGATTTATTAGCCACAGAATTACAGGTTTTACTATTTTTTTTCAATGAAGAAAATACAATTTCTCATATAATACTGCTTGTTTACTTAAATATGCAGAGTTTTGTTTGGTTGAAGGCATCAAACAACAAGGGAAAATATTTTGGTTTGTATTCAAAGGCCTTTTCACAAGTTCCTCTTTGCTCTAAAGCCCATCCATGAAGCTTTTCTCAGGATCTTTTTTTTTTTTTCTTCTGTCTCTGTGGTTTTTATGTCCTTAATTCCTAATTGTTTTCTCTTGCCTTTTTTTTTTTCCAAACACACAAAAACTCAATAACAACCAAATCTACTCGACTATCAGTCTGCAGGTATGTATTGGAGCCCCCACGATTTCAACTGGGAAGTTATTTACAGGCACCAGAAGGACATCATGAGCATAAGCATTAGTGCAAAACCAAGAAATTAATTGCAAGAGACAGTTCAAAGACATTTTCAGACTTTGGAAGTAAGAACTGATAACTTCTTTGATACAATATCCTCTATATTTCTATGTTTTCCTTGCTGTCATGAACACTCTAAAATGAAAGCCTGAATAAATGATCTATTTATTAATTTAAACAGGAAAAAGGAGAATACCAACAGTGTTAAGCAGAATCAAATAACCAGCAAATATAACTGTTTTAATAGGTGTGTGAATCTAATATATATTCCAATCACAGTTAAATACCTTATTTGTCTCATTTCAGGTCTAGAAAATAGATTTTTGTTTTGGAAACACAAAGACCAGAAAACCAATTTTTAGTCTGAAGGTTCTTTTATGCATTGCATTTGTCATATCAGAGCTGAAGGTGGCAATTAAAAAGATTTATCAAAACTAGGAGCTACATTTTGATAACGTTCCCATCCTTTTAAGTAGTTGTTTACTGAAGGCTTCATCCATTCTTTCGAGGAAAGGAAGAGTTTAATTATACTCTGTATTGGAAGCATTTTGTGACCATGAGCACCCCAACCTTCCCTGTCAGTTCAATGGATATAGCCAGGACTGCAACCCATTGAGTCATTGCAGTTCTTAACATAATGGTAAAAAAACCCAGACTCTTGATTTTTACATATATATATATTTAATGCTAAGGATTACATCTGTGTAAGTAGTTTTAAGAGAATATTTACCATGGTTGCCATGAAAACTAGGACATACCATATTTGTCTCCTTGCTCTTTTTCTAAGCCCAAATCTTTTGGCTGACCAAACAATCCCAAGACCTCTAAAATATTCTGTGGTCTTTCTGATTGGATACACTGATGTCTGCTGGAAAACAGGTGTGATCAACTGCAGTCATCTGTGAGCTGAAAGAAAATGCAGCAGGTTTGGTTATTTTTTTTTTTCAGGAAAACTTTATCAGTAACTCTACCTCCTTCCAAGGCAGAGACGTAATCCATAAATAAAAGAGTTGCCATTTGATGAGAAGGAGGAAATTCTATCTTAGTCAATGACAGGGAAAAGTGAAATGTGGTCGCCCAGAGTTCCTGCAATTCAAAGCCAACTCGTGCCCACTTTAATTATTATGATGTATGTTCCCATTCAGCTTTAATAGGGCTGCTTGTATGAGCAAAGGATCTCAATTGCAAGGGTCACATTTGCTTCGCTTTTTTCCTCTCCAGTTTAGAGCTGGAAAACCTGCAAGAAAGGACAAGGATCCTTTGAGGGAGCCATCTGTTCCTGGGGCTCTGCCTCCCCCAGGAAAGGTTAGCAAACCCAGGGTGGTCAGTTTGGGTAGACCCCTGGACAGCAACTGAATGGAAGGAAGGATGGACTGGCTTCATATTGTCCCAGGGAGCTGTGGGATTGAAAGCCAAAGCCCCAGGTGTTTTTGGAGAGGGCTGGATTAGTGTGAAGATTGGATGTCAGAAAGCACCACTTCCCCACGGGAAACAGGTCCCTCCAGAGAGGGCAGTCGAGGAGGTGACTGCAACAATTGTTGCGTTTTCATGTGATTTTAGCTTTGACTTTGCCACAGGTTTTTTAGTCTCGGTAGAATATTAGAAAGCAGAAATTTCATGTAGCAAAGGAAGGTGGATTCAGGAACACAGGGATTTGGGAACACAGATCTACAAAGGCCTTGGAAGTAGATGAATGGTTGAGTAACTGGGCTGTAGGCACTGCAGGATTGGAGAGGATGGAGATTGCAGATGCTGATTACTGTGATTAGTGGAGGATTTGGTACTGTCAAGGAGTTTAAAGAGTTTTGATTCTTTCCAAGCTCTTCAGGCTCTGGATGGGTTCAGACAGTCTTGAGGCTTTGGCAATCCATGATGGATTTGCACTCGAACAGCATCTCTGCTTTGTGCGTAAACGGTGAAGTTCTCCACACGAGAGCTGTCTGTTCTGGATTCTCTTTGGAAAACACTGTGTTTCAATCAAACACTCTTTATCTTTGGGCAGGCTGAGGTGTGCCTCCAAGAGCTCAGCCCCAGGCAGCGACAGGGAAGCCACGTTGGTGACTCCAGTGGGATTCCTCCTGGGATGTTACCATTGGGAACCACTGGGCTGCCTCTGTTCCCAGGCAGGGTTTCAGCCCATTAACAGGATTGGCTCAGCTTGAAAACTCAGACACCCATAAAACAATTAAGGAAGGCAACATCTTCAGGCACTATTTACCTGTGAGAGTTAAGGCATGTCTTGCTTTTATGTGAAAATTAGAGTCCTGATGTCAGCATGTGGCTTTGGGAGCTGTGGTTACAGCCAAGGACCTCTAATACATGTCCTTTTATCCTGTTGCTTTTTAGCACAAAGGTCTTGCAGATACCGACCATACAGAGATGGCATGTCTCATTACAGATTTATGATTGATTTTATTCAAAGTAATAATATCAATAATCAAACGGAAATCAAAGACAAGTAGGAAATTGATTTTAGGCTGTCATTCTATTCTTAACCTTCTCAAAGGCCATTCAGAATAAATAAAAAATTCTAACAATAAATGAATGAAATAATATGGAATCTTTTCAGAGGACACAGGCTCCCAGTTTCCATGAAAACTGCTCTGCAGCCAGCTGCTTCTGCAGCTGACATGTGCTTATTGAGCCAAATCCATATCTCAGGGCAGACCAGAGGGAATGTGTCTATTCTGGTTCCTGAGAAACAAAGCAGACAAGGGTTATTTCTAGTGGCCTTTCAGGTCCAGTGTGGGTGGCTGAGAACTTTGAATCAAAGTCCTGCCTTTCAAACTGAACCCAGTGATACGAATTTTGAACAGGGCTCACAGACTCGAACCCAGTAAAGGACAAATTTGAGACAGTTTGTGGTGAACTCTGCTTCTTGGAATGAGAATATTATCTTCAAGACATGGGGAAAGCAGTAAATAAGAAACAAACTCTGAAGAATGAATTTTAATATTAGAGGACACTAAAATCTAGGGAAAATGTCCTGGCTCCTTTTCTTCAAAACATTTTGATAGGCTTCTGATAAACTAGGAAACACAAAAAAGAACTGTCAGCTTGGGCCAACAAATAAAAAAAATGCTGGCAGATGTGTGCAACGCTTGCCTTTTTTTTTTTCCTTTACAAAATTATACAATAAAATCCAGCCAGTGTATGTTACTAGGATAAGGGGGAGGAAGGAAGGCAGGGAAGAAGGTTAAAGACTTTCAAACCTGGAGAGTCAATTCTGGGTCTCTAAATCTCTATTTCTTATACAAATTATTTTGAGACATGCTTATACATCTCAAAACTCCCCCCAGAAATCGCTTGAGGTCGAATTGTCCTTTTAGGGTGATGTGACACAGGGTTCTTCAGTCAGTGAAGAGAGCACCTATAAACCATTTCTTTTTTGCTTAGCTTTAATTCCAAATCCTTGCTTGCCCTAAATAAGATCTGAAATTGTTTCTTGTGAACTTTAGAGGATGAAGGAGCAGAGGGTACATCGTGTTTCTGAAAGGCAGCCTGATGATAAACAGTAATACATATTTTTAATGCTAAAAGTGATAACAGGCTACATTTTTAAGACATTTTAAAAATATATACAGGCTGAAAAGGAAGAGGGGGAAACTGGTAGGTATTTAATTTTATGTCAAAGACTAGCCATTCATAAATTGCTGAACAATGGGAACTGCGTGCACTGGTAGTGCCTGGACTTAGGGTGAACCATAGCATTCCATAAACTTGTAGAGCCAGGCATAAAGTGCTACTATTGGGAGTCTGCATCCCCAAGTATCTGCTCACTTAAACCCCAGGGTAGAGGAGAAATTTTCATGGAGCTTATAGTGATTTATAATGGGAAGCATAGGCTTTTTCATAGACATTGTTCTCAGTGACAGTGTAAAGAAAGAGAGCACTAAATCTCTTCTCATCATAACTAATGATTAAGTCAGCAGCTTTTTGGGCGAATACAGAATGCCCTTCTACAAAAACAAAGTATTCTATTGTGATGTATTACATTTAAAAAACCCCATAAGTATCCCATAAGGCCATTGCAATATTTTTAGCTAGATCTTCCCTCTTTGTCACCATATTGAAATAAATGGAATGTGTCAGCCTGAGTAATGCTCTTTCAATAAGTTTTTAGGAGCTCACTTAGAAGTTTGGCAAAATATAAAGAAACGAGGAAAACTTTCTCAGGATCCTCTATGGCCTGAATGAAAGATCGGACCATTAAGGAGAAAAGCTTATGCTGATGCTGACACTAATAAATGGGACAGGGAAGGATATTCCATCTTAGTTTGGGCTACCTTGCTCCATGTCTGCTGCCTCAAGTCGCCCTGTGAAATAAATCAGCCAGCTGAAGATGATTCATTGCATTACAAAGTTCCCATCAATATAATGGGGAAATCAGTTTTGTGTGAACGTTCAAATGTGAACCAACCCTCAACTATTGGGAGTCAAAGGGCCAGCAGTTGCTGAAAAATTAACTCGCCTGCATCTGCCTTTCAGGCCTGGATTTGAACTGTGGCGCTAGAAATGCTTCTTCCTTCAGAGGGTATTTCTCTTATTCAGCCTGGATGCTGAACTTGCTTAAACATCACACGTTATATGGAAGAAAACACCACGATTTTCCCAGGCTGTTCCTTCTCCAGTGCTTTCATTTCAGGTGTGATCTCAGCCCTCTTGAAGTCAGTGGTAACACCCCTACAGCCATCACCACTTCCAGGTTTTTACTCTCTGTTTTGACCCTTGAGGCAAATTTTTAGAAGGTCAACCTTCACAGTTAGGTCTAACTTGGATTTTAAGTCTCTCTTGTGGGGAATATAAATACATTCTCTTTTATGAATATGTTCCCTTAATTATTTTATACATCAAAATACTTAAAAAAAAAACTACCTCCTCAGTGCTCCTCTGATGGAAAAATTTGCAGTAGAATGGCAAAGGGAGAGAATTGTGTTTAATCATTATCCCTCAGACTTTAGGGCTCCATTGATCTCCATGTTGCAAGTGCTGTATTATAATACTCTCTGTCTTTCATTCTTTAGGAAAAAAATATATTAATGAGAATTCCTTTCCAAGAGATTCTTCTTTTTTGACACTGATTCTACAGTGTATTCTTATATTACATAGTTCAAACATTTCTGAAGTGTATGGAAATCTTGCCTGGTAAGTCCTTTTTCACATCCCTGCACTACAGCCTTTCCTGAGTGTCACGTCTGGAACCCAAGCCACGATTCACAGAAGTTATGGTTGGGTGAAGCAGGCCCTCCTCAGACATGAGAATCCCTCAGTTCTCCTTTCCCCCCCCCTCCCCGTTGACTCACAAAGGTCCTAGTCAAGAGTGGGATAGAAGGAAATCCCATTAGAGCCTAATAATGCTGCTTCCTTCCAGAGGGAGTCACTAGAAAGTAATTTATTTCTTCAGTGTGCAACTGGAGGTACTAATTTGTCACAGGCCTGTGCACGCTGGTGCCGCGGCCTTCGTTGTCCCAGGCACAAGGGGCTGAGGTGGTGACCCAAAAAGCCTATTCCTGCTGCCAGCCTGGTCCTGATTGTTCCTGACTAACTCAGACGCCACACACAGGCCCACAGGACGTATAAGGCCCTGCTTTGAGCTGGAATTCGTACAGTGTGTGTGAGGTATCAAAAGCCACAATTCTGCTGCCTCCCCGTATTAGCGTCAGCGAGAGGCTGCAGGGAGAGCACCACTATCAGCTGCATTCTTTCACCTCCTGGGCCATGGGCAGCTCTAGTTTTCAGACATGCTTTCCTTCCCCCCCCACCCCCCCGCCCTGCTTTTCTCTATTGTTGTGTCTTTCCCATCGAGGGAATTCACCCCCAAGTTCAGATCACACACACTCAGGAGATGCGGCGGAGCATCGGCCCTTTGTGAGCGTGTGAAGGATGCTTTCCTTGACCTGCCAGAGAACATATTTTGCTTGATGAGAAAGAATGCCAGGCCAAATTCCTCCCTACTGTAAGCAGGCTGCTGGAAGTGGATGTGCATCGGGGATGAGCATGGCCTACTTTGGCTGGTGGAAGGGTCTCCTAAGCAGATGACACTGTTTACAATGCATTGGCTGCTTTTGCTGTTCCCTTAAGTGATGGTGGGTGTTTATACCAAACAATGCAAATAGGAAGTCATTTGTTTGTGAGGGCCTAATCCTGAAGCCCTTATTTGGTGGTTACTGAGGTTAAATTCAGCCTTTACTCAGATAAACTCCAGTCGAAATCACAAGGAGTTTGCCACAGTGAGGACAAGAAGAGCACTGTGGGAGTGCTCTGTTTGTTTTTGGCCAAGGCACAAAGATGCTGTAGGTTAAAACACATACTGAAGCAAACAGAGGCACACAATGACTGTCTATATGCATGCACTATACGTGTGCACACGGACACAATTGCACACTAATCTAATCAATACATTCATTTCTTATTAGAGCATAATTACACATCCCAGGAGGCTGGAACAGAAAAGTCCCATTAACCCCTCATGCCCTTTTCGGCTTTCCTCTGCCTTTCCATCTAACAGACCTCTGCGTCACTCCACTCATTAGCAGTTACTGTCTATGACATTGTTACATAAATAAGGATGTCGACCTGTCAGAATGGGTCACCCAATTCAAGGGTGATGATAAATATCTGTCCCTCTGAATTAGGCTAAAGACACCAGAGTACAGGACAGCTACTGTTGATTATTGGATAGTTAATGTATAGAGGACAAAAGGTGCTGAGGCCTGGTCACTTTTTGGATCATTAATATGGATTTAGGCCTATTGTTAAAAAAAAAATAATACACATGCACACACAAAACTAGGTTAGCAAGAACGTGCATAACTTTCAATTTGGGATAGAATGTATGGATGGTGGGTAGACTCATGGTGCTGAAGGTGTGGCTTTTACATAAAATTGATGGTGCTTTTAGGTAAGCAAACACAATACTTTGAGGCCAGGCTGAAAGCAGTTTATGCTCCTCTGTGCTTACTAACGCAGGGCAAGTAAAAGGCATATGAATGCCTTTAAATAAGCAAAAATATCTCTGGGAAGAGGAATATGCAATAAAGCATATTCAGTTCCAAGGCAGCCAGAGAGATGCTGCTGAGATGTAGCTCATGGTATTGCCATGATTCTTTGCTCAAACCCTGTTTTATTTTCAAAACACCTTTTTCTACCTAAGTAATAAAGGGACTGGAGAGTACCTATAACCCCAACTCACTCATTTAGTGGTTATTATCTTCTGGCACTAGTGACAGATTATCCCTTGCAGGTAGTGCTGAAGTGTGAGGCAACACACTACTTTGATTTTAATAGCAGATAATGCAAAAACATCAAGGCAGTTTGTAGACAGAGGCTCTTGCCATTCCAAATAAGAATGAATGAGGACTCTTTTCCAAAAGACTCAATGCTGTAGCTCTCTAAAAAATGTTAAGTGCCCAGCACAACACCCCTTGGGATTTGTTTATCTGAAAGTCTAATCTCAGCACCCACAACTTTCCCTGAATTCCACATCCCACAGGATCTGACGGTCGTATCACTGCCTAGAATTTATTACAATGATTTTCTCTGGATGGCAGATCCAGTCTGACAGGGAACAAAGTGTCCTGTGAGGAAGTCAATGTAGGTACAGGATGTCTTCACAGAGTCAGACCCCTCAGTTAGTTTTACTCCACTTGTTCCTACTCTGTGCAGTGTTACATCCTTTGTGGTCCTGCCACTGAGCTGCAAGAAACTTGGCTACAAGTCTACAGAAAAAGGCATTAGGAAGAAATTCTTCCTTGTGAGAGTGGTGAGGCCCTGGTACAGGTTGCCCAGAGAAGCTGTGGCTGTGCCATCCCTGGAGGTGTCCAAGGCCAGGTTGGACAGGGCTTGGAGCAACCTGGGATAGTGGAGAGTGTCCCTGCCCATGGTGGGAGGTTGGAACTGGATGATCTTTAAAGTTCTTTCCAACTCAAACTGTTTTAGGATCTATAATTCTTCTAGAGCAAGGCTCTGAAGGATGATGATACCAGCCCACGCTCCAACTCAGTAGTGCAAGGTTTCTGTAATTTGCTCTGTTTCCCTGTTCCTCGTTTCCTCTGCCCTGAGGGAGCAACTGTTTCAAGGAGTATCCCTGTTTCCCTGGCTCACTGATGCATGGAAAAGTTCTGCTCGTTATTCTAGTCAGAAAATTCAGTCTCACTGAAGGTGCCAGACAGCAATTTTCTGAGCACAGGAGGATCAACAAGTCAACTCAAGTCTGCTGAGACACCATGACAGACTTGAATTGCTGATTTGAGTAGGGACTGTGAGTTCTGGCTTGCTGGAGAACATTCCCACCTTTATCTAGGTTCAGCTATACAGATCTGGAAAAAGACAAGGCAGACTGATCAGAAATAGGAATTCCTACAGCCCCAGGATTTCCCTTGCTAGGGTAAAACTCTAGCAGCCCTTTGGGAAATTGTATTTGTGTTGAATCAGTGTCGGGGCACAGGGAAATCAGAGCAGATGTGTCTGTCCTTCAGCTTAATGGGACTGTCCTTTTAACTTGAGATATAAATGGCTCATTAAAAAGGTGTGAGGGAGGGAAGGAGCAGAAAGAAATAAGACAGAATAGTGTCCCATAGCAGAAATATTTTAAAAAATGGAAGAAAATGTTCACTGGGGAAAACACCTACCTGCATCTTCAGCTTCAAACTCTGGAGCAAGGAGCTGTAGTATCCCCATCCCAGAGGCCTTTGGATTTCAGTGGCAGAGGAAATGTAAGTTTTCAGACCCTCTGTGGCAAAAGATCATAGCATCATAGAATCATTAAGGCTAGAAAAGACCTCTAAGATCACTGAGTCCCAACCATTAAATGTGGTCAAATGTCCTCCACAGTGTCTGCAAATATGACAAGAGCTTTGTAAGGAACATGTCAATCCTCTCGTGACATTTTGTCTGGCAACTCAAATTCTACAGCAGCCCCTAAAGCTTGACTTAAGGGAGAAACTCTGGAGCTGGTCTGTGGTGGCAGATTTATATCCTAAGTGGGTGAGACCCACAAGGAAATGTCTAATGTGTCCTGTACCTGAATTGTATATCAGCAAAAGATACCGAAAAGGTTTAGAAACATGCTGTTCCCAAATCTGTATTTCCCCATTCAAACTGCAGTCACACATACCACTTGATTCAACTGCACTAGATTCTACTGGTTTGGGATTATTATTAGTAAGATTGATACTCCTCTATATAACCAATTTTTAGAATTAATTTTCCAGAACAGATTTGTCTGTGAAATAATCTGCAGATGTGTTGCTGCTGGAATATACACTTTCTCTGCAGACTTAAGCTTTTGGGGTCTAAAAGCTGAACAAAAAAAAAGAAACCCAAAAGTTAACCTTTTGGTATCATTATAACAACTAAAATTTGAAGATGTTTCTGCCTGAGATACCATCAACATATATTTTAATATATGTTAAGGGTGATGTTATAAGAAAGACAAGGTTTTTGCATGGCTTGGAACTTCACATTGCAGTAAAGAGTAATATCTCTATTTTTTAAAGGCATAGACCTGTCAGTGTTCTGACTGATATCAGACATCCTCAGATATCAACACCTGTTCCATTATAATGACAGATTTGATAGTCTGTGGGAAATATGTAAAAACCATAATTTGGAAAAAAATACCCCAAATTACATTTTTTTTTAAATTTGGTTATTTCCTAAATATTTCACAGGACCAGCATGGCTTTATTAGCTTGATGCCTGTCAGAAACCAGTGAGAACCACGTCAAAATAGAAGTTAGAGAATGAAAATATATTTCTTGCCTTTTTAAAGTTGATTGTAAAAACCCTTGTGCATACACACATGCTACATTTATAAAAATAATTCCTAACACCCACTAAAAAAGTCTAATCATAACATCCCAAATATGTGGCCAATATATATGGGATTATTTTGCAGCAGTGGGTTAAGCATATTGCTGGCAAAGAACCCCAGGACACACTGATATAAATTCACAGAAATAGTGCTTGCTAATGCAGTAAATGACGACAGCTGCTGTAACTGCTGAACTCAAAGGGAGCTCTATCCAAGAATAATGAATATTTCCCATTGCATTTCAGAAGTGCATGCTCTGCACATGTGGGTTTGGGTCATAACTCAGTCAGCCCTGTGTATCCCCCCGTTTACTGCACGGTAACGTCGAGGTGAATTAATTAAAGGGCTGTGCACACACTTGGCATGAGAAGTCCAGTAAGGCACCCAAGGGATCCAACCCCTTGGCACAGCCATGGGCCAGGCACCCCTGGCTCACCCCAGGCTGCTGAGGGCAATGGCACTGCTGCCATGACCTGCCTGGGCCAGGAAGGTTCTATTCAGCTTCTCTTGCAGCCCCTTAACATCCACCCATCTGTACCGGTGCTTTTTGTGCTGTGACCACCTTTCCAACAGGAACTGGACTGAGATCACTGGCTTATTCCAGTCTAGCCACTGAAAGGCTGCCTGTTTATTAAAACCATACTCTCTGTGAAATGCATCTTTGTCCGTGAAACGGCACGGCCATTACATAATAAGTTTGTGATTTATGCTTGTCAGATAGTGTGTTTGCAGTAGGCAAAGCACTAGAGCTTGAGGGATCAGGATTTGTTAGCCCAGGGCTGTCCATCTCCAGGTGCTTTCATGCTTGCTTGCTTCATTGAAACACGGTAATTGATGGGACTTAGCTTCTTGGAGCGTGAACAGCACCGTGTCTGCCATTGGATGACCCAAACCAGCAGCAGTAGTGTAAAATACATCAGAAGCATCTAAAGCACCTGGACACCTGTCAGAGTGACGTGGGAATCTACCTGGGTTATCTGCAGAGCTCAGGAATTGGTAGCAGTCTAGCTTTGGCAGGATGGAGCACGGTGAACATCGTTAATTTACCCAGCTCAGAAGCCCTCGAAGCTGTGGTTCCGCAAACATTTTTCTCTGTGGCACTTTTGGCTCCAGCCAAGTCATGCTGCCACCATCCAGGGCTGTTTGTGGTAGGCCCTACACTGCCCTCTTTGTTCTGCATGGACATGGAGGGGTGGCAGGAGCATGGGATCAGGCAGTGGTGAGCCAGAGTGGACATCGCCTGCTGACTCCATGTCCTGGAGAAATGTGTGTGTAACCACAACCCCGGGACCAGGATGAATAAGCTTATGTGAAAGTCTGTGACTAAATCCTTCTGGAAAATAGGCTTTAGGCTCTTTCAAAACTGCTGCCCACTGCCAGTAGGGACTAGATGTCTTAAAGAAAGGCAAAAGGCTGTTTAATCTGTTCCTTTAAGTGCATATCATCATCTACCAAAGAAATCACCGGCAGAGGTGCTGTTAACTGGAAGATGTGAACTTTCTCAGCAAGTAAGTGATGGCCATAAAGATTACACTGCCCTCTCTAAAGTGGTTCCTGGTGTTAATCTAATCAGTGCCAAGTACAGTAGCTTCTGATCTGTGCCAAGAACCTCTTGCTCCTATTACCTGGGTTAAGCCTATTCCCTGAGTGTCAAAAAGTAATATTCTGTAAGTATTGAAGCTGAAGCAAAATATGAAAAAGCGAGTGTGTTACAGGAATAGGAGAATAGGGCTATTTTAGGAATATGTTTACGGGAAAGAGGGCTGTTCGTTGTATCAGTTTATCTGAAAATTGGAATGGTAAAATGTCCTTTGCCCATTTGTTTGTGTGTTGTCAAAGGGTGTGTGCAATGCAGGAGAGCAGCAAACAAAACTGAATTCCTGTGAGTAGATTATCCACCATGAATTACTCAAGAGCCCCATACCAGCTAAGTCACAAATACTAGTGTACACAGACATGCATGTAACCAGTGTGATATCACCCAATGTCACTTAGGTGTGATGCAATAAATTGCCTAAATGACTCCAGGTAAGTGTGCAAAACCCCCTCTGCCTCCAGCTCCATGTTTTACACCTTGAAAATGTTCATTTGCAAGTTTGCCCCTAAGTGGCACATGCAAAATCTTCCACTCTGGCACTAAATCCTAGGAATTAGGCACAGAAATCAGGTAGAGAAGAAAACAAACCTCCTGCCTCCTACCATCCGTTTGGCAGAGGCAGGTGACAGGAGGCTGATACTGATTGGCCTTTTTGCAACCAAAATCTGCCATTCATCACAATCCCTGTGATAAGAAGGACATTTTTCCTCCTGGATGACCGAATTCCAGGACCAGGACAGCAGGTCTTGGACAGGAATGGCCACGCACTGTGGTGGTTTTCCTGGCAGGCCTCGAGCAGGGCCAGCCAGCAACACCAGACAGGAGTGACATCACAAGCTTTCACCAAAAAAACACAAGCCAAACTGTTGACAGAGAGATGCTGAAGCCTTTGTAATGCCTACAGCCAAGCCTGCCCCACGCTGTGATCTCATCAGATGTCATGTGCTAACTCAGTCCTTCAATGGGAGGCTTTCAGAGTGTGTATGGGAGGCACTGGTGGGGAGTAAGTGGCATATTTTCTTCTGAATAAGGCTTAAACTCACTACAGGGAGTTTAACTACTCTGCCCACAGTGGACACCGTAGGTGCCTACTCCAGTAACAGTCTTGCTGTTAAATTCTTCTGTTGCTGTGGCCATTTTTCCATCGTTTTTGCAAAAGTGCAGGTGATAATGTAATTAATGACAGCACTTCTTGTGGCAGTGGAAGTAGACGGGGTGGATCTCATGCCTACACCATCCAGGACAGGTGTGCAGTCAGGAAACAGAGGGACATGGTGTTCCCCACATCAGGCAGTCCCCATTTTGGGCCAGGGTTGTGGGAAGTGTGACATGAAAAGGGCAAAGACCATGAGAGAAGAAAGCAGGAGCAACAGGCATGTCCTGAGGCTGTGGGGAAGACACAGTGAAGGCAGAATGACTGATCCTCACTGTAGGAAATGTGTATGACAGAACCAGAGTGGATCAGCAATTAGAAAATAAGCAAAGACAAAAATCTGAGCCCTTTTCCAGGCTGTCGAGCCAAGTTCTTTCAGGAACAGATTCCATTTACATCCATCAGACTGCAATATGTGATTTCCATTGCTGAATTACAGTTTTCTGCCCTCAAACATGTGGCCCATGTCCCCCTGACCCCACCAGGAACACAGTTGCACAGCCTCTGTCATAGCTGGTTTGCCACATTGGGCTGGCAGGATTTCCAGATTTGGGATAGAAAGTTTCTGCTCCATGACCCCATCTTCTTGCAGCCCTTTTGGTATGTGCAGAAGGACATCCTTTCCCAGCAGTCATTCACACCAGTGGAACTCTCATTAACTCACCAAAATGCAGATCAACCCCTTAGACTTGGGTTTGTTCTGAGTTAATTTTCATGGATACACCTTTTACCAGCAGGTAGGATGCACAGACTTGCAGGATCTATGACCGTCCTTCTGGACTACCATAGAAATTTTGGAAACAAAAGACATTTTTTAAATAAGTGAAGGATCATATCCAGCTATTAAAAAACCAGCATCATGAATTTAAAATTTATTAATATTGTGTTCTACTTTCATTTTGGTAAACTTCCTGTGAGGAACCAGATATGTACACATGCAGAGATTTATGTACATGTGCATGTGTGTAAATACACATACATATATGTGTGTATATTCCAGATTGTGTGGCATGCATGTATGTTTTCTTGAAACACATATGAAGTGTCAGTGTGTTTGTAGAACATTCCATAAGGTGTTTTGCAGTTTCCCAATGATATGTCATTACTGATGATTTATTCACCTCACAGAAGTGCTTACAGAACCAAACCAAAAGAGGGATGAGATTGGGTTAAGCCACCTTCCAATGGCTCCCACTTTGATGCAAACGCTCTAGAGAGGAGGTAAAGAGAAAGTGAGGTGTAAGAACTCCAAAGCAGACAAGTGATTTAACTAAATTTTGGTGGCCTGACTGATACCTTTTGATTCTCACTGGATTCATCAGTGTGATGAATTGTGTATCAGCAACAGAATATGGCTGAAACAGTGTTATTACAGACTGCCCTGGTGCTCAGTTCTGCAGGGCCCCAAGCACTCGGTGGCAGCCTTCAGAAACTCCTGCTCTGCTGGATTTCAGAGTCCTGACGTTGAATTTACTCTGCCTGTGCTGGGATCAGATCTGGCAAGCACCATGTTTTGCCCTCAGCACTCAGTTCAAGGCCCCTCTGAAGTTCCAAAGACATGAGCTGCGTTTTATTCCCATTATTCCTCGTTTTCACACGCTTGTTCCCATCCAGGTTCCGGAAGAAGCTTCAAGAGGAAGTGCCAGAATCTTATTAGGGAAAGATTGTTGTGCTTTTGCTCCTCGAGGGGGCCTGGCAAGATGTAAAATCAGCAGCTGCAGAGGGCTGAGAGGTGAGGGAAGCAGACAAGATGGAAAAGTGAATAGGAAGGAGAAAAAGTGTAAAAGAGGTACAGTGCATGGGAACTGCAGGAAATGAAAGGAGAAAGGAAATGACTGATGAGGCAGAATTTGGGTCTTCTCTGGTTCTCAGCGTTACAATATCCCTGTCTGCATTTGTCACATCATTTAACAGTGACCTGGAAATGATTATTTTTATTGCATTTATGCTTTTCATCGCTTGCTGATGATTTACAGTGAAAGCTTAAAAGAGTTCACAGCTTGATTTTTTTTTTTAATGTACTCATTGTTGTTGTTCTGTATCTCAAGCTTTTTGTGTACACAGAATTCTTGCCAGCACAGTTAAATTAGTTTAGATGGACCTTGATATGTTGATGTTCAATCCTATATCTACAGAAACCCAAACCCTCATCAGCATCTGCTTTTGTCAATGCAGTCATTCTCAACAGCTCTACCTTCTGTCCTAAGAAATACTCAAACTGGCTTTCAAAATGTCAAGAAGACAGAGACGAGGGAAGTGGAGAGTGGAACTTTACAGGCAATACTTACAAATGTTAAATAAAAAGGGGGAAGGGGGGGGAGAGGATTTTTTTCCCCTGCCTCAATTCCCTTTGCAGTTCACCTTTAAAGGAAAACATTTTTTTAATGCACATGTATTAATGTGCTCATGTTCAGTTATGATTGTTGTTTAATGAGTAGGATATTCATTGCATTTAAGCACTTTGAGCTCACAGAAACAGCTGGAAAAATATTATTAGGCAGAAGTGAAGAAACAAGCATGTATGTGTGTGTTTATGTGTTTCTGTGTCTGTGCACATGTAAATTAAACTCCACCCAGCACATTATCTGGGAGAGGGCCCTCCCAGGGACATGGATGACATACATGCATGATGGATTTAAAATAACAGAGCGAGAGGTGGAAATAAATCCAGAGATCAAACAGAAACAGAAGAGAAGAAAGGGAACAAACTAAGAGGAAGTTATGCTAAAAAACTGGCTCTATTCCATATTAATTATTCAGATTTCCAGATTAAGACCAATCAATTTTATTATTTCTTTTTTTTGCTCTTTCATTGGAAACAGATACACCCCAATTCAAAGAGATGTTCGAACATGTGCTTAACTTTAAACATTTAAGTAATCCTAGTGAAGCTGTTGTACTGAGTATTCAGAAAAGCCACAATTAATAAAGACATTTACTGTAGTTAAAAAGATCAATACGTTTTATGTTAGTGGAGAGGGGAAAATAGCTATTACATTTGTATATATTTAATTCTATATGTGAAGAAGAGCAAGCTTGTATCAAAACCATGAGTGAGAAGCTTAAAATTGCAGAAAAATAGCAGAACCATAAGGAGATCAGGCAGACCTGGACCCACCAGCCTCATTTTTTAATACATTAGGAAGAAAACCTGACAAATACTAATATGTTTCAGTAGCTTAAGATAGTAGAATGATAAGATAAAAGGGATAAAATTGTCTTTATTTCAGAAAAAACACCATATATTATATTAAATATAGGGACCATTCAAAGTTTTCCTTTCCAACAGTAATAAGTTCTAACAGGAGTTTCTATTAAACATAAACTACTGAAATCAGAGTTAAGATCAAAATAATCCCAAATCTGTACCCAGGAATTTTAAAGGAGCACAGTGGTTTTCTGGAGTGCCAGTGCATGCAGGAGATACCAAGTGGGTACGAGCTTCCAAAAAAACTAAATGACAAACAGCATCCATGATTATATGAAAAGGAAGCTGTCAAATAGGGATGTTAAAGGCAGGGTACTTCTGCTTTTCCATAGAATAAGAGAGTGGAGATTAAGGTGGATAATCTATTGCTGCATTGCTGAAAATTTTGAATTCAAAGAGCAGATGCTCTGAAATACATGCCCTGGTATGAGTCCATTTAGGAGACCCCATGGAATACATTGTCCTGGAAATAGAACTGTGGGATGAATGTCCTCACACTTATGTCTAACTTTCTTTTCTCAGAATCCAACTGTGTAAAGTGGCTTCATACTCGATATATTGAACTTCGTATGTCCTGACATGTATTTTTAAATATGTACATTAAACATGTATTTCCTTATGCAAAGCCAAACTCTGAGACCGTGACTTGAGCTGAATCCTCCTTTGGAAATTTGGTCTTGGATGAGCCGAGTGCAGTCTCCCAGATCCATAAAATTAAACATATAATCTTTGATCTAAACCAACACAAGCTCAATAACGAGAAACCAGTGGTTTCCACCTGTACAATGATGGAATAGATGCTGGTGCTCATCTCTTTTGTTCCCAGTTTTGATGCACAACTAGTGCATCTATTATTTTATTTAAAAATCGTGTACCATAAAAACTAAGCTGTCTATAAAGCACTTGCTAATGGCCCGTGGAGAACTAATTAGCCAACAGTATTTTTCACATGCATACACCATATTACTTTATTACACCATATTACTTTATTACCTCAGTACCTTCCAACTTTTAAATAGTTGTCATTCTGGGAACAGCACAGTGAGAGGAGCTTTTGTTACAGCGCAAGTGAAAACCATTTCATTGCTTTTTGGTTGTTTCTCAACTGCACCATCATTCATTCTTGCTAACCATCATGATATGTAGATCACTGATATTCCTTCACTTGCAAACTTCAGTGAATACTTGATCAGACCTTCAGGAGCTAAAATATTTTTCTCCTCTATGTTAAAAGAGAAATGAGTGAGTCAAAAGCTGATGGTGTCTTCTATGGTCCTTCCCAAAATCTGATAATTGAAGCAGGGAATAATTCATGTTTCTCATCTCCTTCCTCACTTCCTTGAATGAAACCACATTGATTTTTAAGCAGCTTGAAATATAAAATTTTATATGGAGACATCAGGAAAATGGGGATCAGACTGTGTAGGTAAAGAGCTGTATAACACATTATTGCTTGAGGTGCATGAATTTAGGTTTCTAAATAGGCTTCTGTTTTCTTTTGAAGAAAGGAGAAAAAAAGGCAAAAATACTATTACTAGGAGATAAATCTAAATGTGCAACAGCAGAGAAAATAAATACTGTCATTAATTCAGTGGCATCTTCACTGATTATATGAACTTGGGTTGAAAAGAGAACGTTCATAAAATTAGAGCTTTTCCTTTGTACCTGCACTGTGAGACTGGCTCTAGGTTTCCAGATAAATTAAACACCTCCCAAAAAAACTTTCTGTGGGTGCAGACAGCTCACAGCAAGGCGACCCTGAATTTTTTTTTTTTTCAGAACCTACTGTCTGTCACAAAACTCACGGGACTTGAAAAAAACCCCACAAGTAACCCAAAGATTCAGTGTAAGAATTACAGTTGGCTGTTCAAGCCTCTAATTGCCTGGTGTCCTTGGCAAGAACAAACACAGAGCTGTGTCATTTGATATCCTGAACCATAACCTGCCATAATCCATACTCTTTAATCCCTTGTATAGCTGTCGCTATGTCATCAGAGTTTATTTTAAAATGGTATTCTTCAGTCCTAATCTCATTCCCAATCATTCATATTAATGTCAGAATTAGGGTGAATTAGGGCATTATTTGCCTCATATGTGACACTTAAGTGATTGTAAGTAATTGCATAGGAGAGGAGGGAGCATTAAATGTGAATGGCACATACAGTATGAGAAATGGAAGAGACCAATATGAAACTTCTAATAGAAATAACTTCAGCAGAACTTTCCCACAGGCAACAGAACTCTGATATTTTTAGCTGTTTGAGGCCAATGTATGTTAAGAATAGCATTCACTGCAGTGGGAAAATACACAATTTCTATTATGGGGCAGTCAGAATAACAACATACTGATGATACACTGGTATAAAATATGTAATTATCTAGTGTGCAAAGGAATAAATCACATAAACTGTTTACAGTAGGAATTGTGAAAGGACAATGACACATTGTTGTCTTCTTTGCGTAGCAAGGGTAAAGTTTGGCTTCTAAAATTGCAAAATCTAATTTGTGGTGTTTATGTGATGCTTCCTGCAAGAAGACTCTGATAAGATTTTTTTTATTATTATTATTTCTAATAAATCAGGTTAGATATTAGCTTGGTTAAAATGGGAGGTAGAATTGGTTAAAATTAGAAAGATGTTAGCTTGGATAACATTCTTCATGTTGTATCATTAGTCTAAAATTACACAGAATAGTCCTCCTTTCCCATGCAGCTCAGATAACTGCAATTTTACTTCTAGAACCATTACTGTATTGTAATTAATAGGCTGCAAAATTCACAACCATTCCCAAAGTGAAGTCAGAACTCTTGTAGAGCTGTGCATGGAGTGATTATTCTTATTACAGAACTATCAGCCCATCATATTAATAATTATTAATAATGCAGAGAACAAAGGCATTGTGTGTCCTCATGTATCATCATATATAAAAATAGTTTTAATTGATAAGCCCCGTCTGTTCTGTGTGCTATTGTTGTATCACTGTAAGTTGTAAAAATAGGGTGAAATCAATATTTTTTATCTGTCCTCCTTGGTAGCAAAGAAAGACCTAAGCTTCAGGATTAGTGGGCAGATATGAGGAGGATTTCTTTCTTTGTGATACAAATCTGTATTAATTGATTTTCCTTGATGTGGATTAATTGCAGCTCTTTATTAGGAATAATATTACAAATAAACTATAGGCAAGTATAGATTGCTAAGCCTAGATTTCAACTGAATGAGGCTAATCAATACCTAAGTCTGTAATTCAAAGCAATTCATTAAGGCCTCGGGAAAAGCTAAATAATATGTGTGAGAAATGTCTCATCTGGAGCCTCGGAGGAGTTTCTCCCTAAACAGAATAAGTACATTTGTAATACATAATTATTGCAGATTAATCTTGCTCAAATGCTTCTCCCTCACCAGCCCTGGCACTGAGGGTGTGGAGAACATGGATGGGCCAGAGCCCCTCACCGCGTTTACCAGCGGGTGCTCCAGTCAGGAGAGGGGCACAAGTGTGATGAGGGGTGGCTGAGGGAGCTGGGGGGGCTCAGTCTGGAGAAAAGGAGGCTCAGGGGGGACCTTCTCACTCTCTACAACCCCCTGAAAAGAGTTTGTAGCCAGGTGGGGGTTGGTCTCTTCTCCCAGGTAACGAGCGATAGAACAAGAGCAAGTGGCTTTGAGTTGCATCAGGGTAGGTTTAGATTTGATGTCAGTGAAAATTTCTTCATGGAAAGGGTTGCCAGGCGTTGGAAGAGTGGTGGACTCCCCCTCCCTGCAGGGATTTAAAAGCCATGTAGATGTGGCACCGGGGGACATGGTTTAGTGGTGGCTTTGGCAGTGGTTGGACCCAGTGATCTTGGAGGGCTTTTCCGAGCTAAGTGATTCTATGATTCCATTCTTTGACTCCATCATGGTATAGCAGGTACATTCTGTGGCTTGTAGGTCATTAAAACCTTTCCTTTGCTATTTTGTTTTGTGATTTCAGACAGACAGTAGACCCGAGGTTGAAGTCAGCCAACAGCAGAGCTTAGTGCTTCTGTTCATTCTCATTCTTCGTGCACAGCCACACAGGAAGCTCAGCAATGTCTGTGTTACCATTGCTGTAGACAACAATTTGGGAGTCTGTGACAGCTCTGAAGCTGTTCGGTCCCTGATTGCACTGGTCCATCGCTCTTGCTCTCAGCTCAGTCAAATGGACAGTTCAGCTGCAGATCTTAAGCATCCATTTAAAGTTAAATACTTTAGCAAACATTATTAAAATTGTTACTGGTAGCCAGCCTTCAGGAAACTTTAGTGACCTGTAGTGAGTGTTTATTATGCAAGGTGAATTTTGGGGTTCTGTGACTGAAGAGCTTCCAGAATATAAATTGTATCATAGAAGAAGGGGAGTGGCTGTAGCACCTGAGTAATGTGATTGCCCTAATACGTGAGACAAATCCCAGGTTTAGAAGCACCAAATGTAAAACCTGGGAGAAAACACCAGTGCAACAGCAGTGAGCAGAAAAGATACATTTCAGAATTATGTTGTAATGAGTATATTTTGAAAATATGGTCATCCTGGACATGGCTGTGGATGGGACAGAAACAGACTTCAAGGACATACTAGTAGGTCTGACTGGTTCAAATTTTAGCATTTACCAAATTCATGAACATCTTTAAAACTGCAAAGGAGATGCATTTGCTTCAGCAGTCCCACCAGCGCTGCACTTAACGAAATGTTTCCTTTCTGTTGCTTCAGAAACTTGGTTTTAGAGCTAGAAATCCCAAACTCTTAGGGCAAGTCCCAGGTTTCAGCGAGGTTACAGCAGGGATAATAAATGCAAATGATTTCTGCCAGGAAAACCACGAACACAGCTTTCTCCAGTGTGGAATAAGCCGGGCTAAACATTCTACCAGCTCTCCAATGTGCATATTCTGTTCACCAATGCTGCTACTGCCATAAGTCGTGTCTTTTTTCTTTTTGTTCTCTTTGCCTAGGCTGCTATCTGTCTTCTTGATCCCACCTTGATTTCCAGTGCTGGAGCCTGTGTATCCCCAGTGAAGATTCCTCCAGTGAGTTTAACTCTCATTGTGAAGATACCACAGTCTATCAACTCATGAACAGTGAAGGTAAACTAACCAGGATTTAACTTGGTTAAATGACTTGACTTTGGCTTCTGATTCCCATATACACTAGTTTGTCCCTGTATTAAGTATTGTTTTGACAGGTAAATTATCTAATTCAGAGTAGCTGGTACCTGAATAAACTAATTCCAGGAAGACTTAGCATGATTTGGGGCTGATTTTCTGCATGCTATGGTCCCTTTTCACTACTGTGTGGGAAATACTGATACTAAGCATATTTCATTGCTATAGAAATGATGCCCTACAGAATTGCATCGTGAAAGAGGCTAGAGGATAGAAATTTCTTGCTTTTTCTCATTCATTTATATGTCTTATTATCTTGCCCCTTTGACAATTCCATGTTGCTTCAGTGGCAGCACCACAAATAAAAGCCTAAATCTGAAGACATGTGGAAACGGGAGGGCATAAAATGCATCCAGGACAAACTGCTCTTGCATTTGACAGCTAACAAAGCCAAGAGAATAAACATCATCATAAGTCAATGTGCCCTCTATCTGGCTTAGATTATCTGGTGGCCATCTGAATAAACTCTCAGCTGAAGCAGGAAGCCCTGGGACTAGATCTTTCACCTTCCTTTGATTGTGATTTTCCAATTGTTTTCATTTTTCAGTGACGCCAGCACCCTTGTTCATTGATGTTCCATTTTGGCCTTGATTGTGCCAGATCCACCCAGCGAAGTCTGAAGCCAAGAACAAACAGGGCCTCTAAAAGAGAGGCTTTCCTTGAGGCATCCTTATACATCAAGGTCCTGAAGTGTGATGCAGACAGTGCTGCAGTTTTGTGTAAGCAGTGTTTAGACAGGCTTCTCCAAGTTCATCGGGCTTCTTGAATAGGGGGAAATAGTATATGTGCATGTGCACACTTGCTCAAAATCGAGGATATCAGCAACAGAAATGTTACTGTGAAAACACACTGAAATGTGTCCTTTTTTCTTTTTTTTTTCCAAACTAGAGATTTTGCTCATTTTCGAGTCTCTGTTAGACTGGTAGTGCCATGAAAAGTGGAACAGTGTAGCAATGCAGCAAGTTCATCTCTCTTCTTTTCTCTTCTTCTCTCTTCTTCTCTCCCCTCCTCTCCGCTCCTCTCTTCTCCTCTTCTGGTTTTTAAGTGCTCATGATTTATGGGATGTACTGCCCAGGTGTAGGTGTGTATCACCAGCCAAAGACAGAGATAACATGCCAGCAAGTCCAGCACAGAGATTTCTCATCTCTTCTGTTGGTTTTGGTTCACTGTCAGCCACTGGGCTGTCCTGGGGAGCATGGTTTGCTCGTGTGTGATGAAGGAGAGAAAGATGCACATTGCTCATATTTATCCTTCCCATCTGACCAAAACTCATTATCCTTTGGGAACAAAAGTTGACATAAGTGTTAGGAAGGCTGGACTTTCTTAACCTTACATGTCTCCTGTCCATTTTAGGCCTGGGTATGGTTGGCAAGGAAAGCAAACCAGTGTCACCGCATCTGTTTTTCTTGTGCAAACATTTCGACTGCACAGGGGTTGCCAGTTTGGCACTCAACATTAACATTAAAGTTTAGAGGGGAAAGGCTGTTCTGGAATGGTCAAACAGAGAAAGTCATCCATGTATTTGCATTTTAGAGCTATTAGTGGTGCTGCATTCAGAGCAGCTCCCTGGTCTGAGGACGGATTTGCGGGGTAACTGCATTTTTGGAGGTTTCCTTTGAAACAGAAAACAAAACAGAAAGAGAAGCACCAAACCACAACTTTAAAAATAGGATGCTTTAAGATGCCTCCTGGAAGTCACAGTCTGTCCTTATATCGTCCAATTTTTTGAATTCTTCGGGAGTGAGAACAGACTCGGTTGTCAACAGAGTGCTGTTCACAGAAAGGAGGCAGGAGAGTGAAAGAAGGCTGGCTATTGTTCGGGGATGTGGTGTAGGCTGCAAGAATGCGTTGGGAATGCAGCGCCTGCATGTCAGGCACAGAGAGAGGGCTTTGTGTGAGAACGCTCAAGCACAGTGTCAATCAGACCAGCAGCTACTATCTCATTTCTTTATCTTGATCGTTGCTATCACACTTCTTCCCCTCGAGTCCATAAGGAGAGTTATCAATGTCTGGGAACATGCTGGTGTCTAATCAAAGCTGTCCGGGTCCTTCATGCTGGGGAGCTCACCTACCATGAAGGATTTGGAAGCATCCTACCTCTCCTGTGTGCCCTGCTTTGCACCACACTCTGACATGGCCTTGATCATCATTTAGGAACAGGTAACTTACAACCACCCTGCTTTGATGAGGGAGCGTTGTTTTTCCTAAATTAAGAATGTCTTTATCATCCCCCGGAGGAATGTGCGTGATTTGAAACATTCATAATTGGAAAAGGGAAACATTGGGTAATAGAAAGGGAAGCTACATGCTTATGCAAATGTAAAAAACATACTTTATCTGACAATGGTTCACATTGTGTCTGGGTGCAATGATGTAAGAGCACTGTTATGAAATTCCTCAAAATCCTGAACAAAATAGAGACAACGTGCCTGAAAAGGGTGCATGTGTGATTAAAATAATTTTACTCTTTAAGCAAATTAATGCTTGGAGCAGAAGCTTGCAGAGCTGGGAATAACATACCTGTTGTGACCTGAGCTAAATCGACCTCCTCTGAAGTCTCACTTCTCATGGGTTGATGTTACTCTGTGGTGCTTAAGGCAGATCCACCTTTGAGGTAACACATCACTGCTCTGCTTGCCAGGAATGGGAGGAGATCACACCCTGATAAAATGCTCCTCACTGGGAGAGGCTGGGCCAGAATTTTGTGAGCCTACACCATGCACTGTGTAGTGATCATGAGGCATCTCTTTCAGTGCAGTCATTTAGGGCCACGAGGAGCAAATTTACTCTCAGAAGTGAGAGCTGCTGTTTTAGTACATAGGAGGTAGGTGATCCTGAGCAGCACACCACCAAAATCAGGGAGAACTTTCCCAGAAAAGTTACCTTTAATCACAGCATTGCTGGGAATTGACCACATTATTATTCCTGCGTACCAAGGCCCAGCTGGGACGGCCTGGTCTCACAGACACTTCTTGCTGACACGGTGAGTGATCTAGGGAGCAGGGAGCAGAGTGGGAAAGCTAATAATGAATACTTCTCACACTTCCTTAGGCTCCTGGCATACCCCATTCCACAGCATCCTGGGCATTGACAAGCAAGAGAATTTGACCAGAGGACTTATGATTTCCTCTTCTTCAGGTGTGATGTTTAGTAACTCTTTAAGTCAGTGTTACTGGTGTTCCCAGCAAGAGAAGGTGTCCCAGGTGCCACCACACCACCCTCAACCATTTTCCAGCAGAGGTGTGAACTGAATCAGGAAGCTGACCCACATTATAACCACATTTTCTACCAAGTTCGTTTTTTGGGGGGGCAGATGACCATCTGGCTGCACAAACAGCTACATCAATGAGAGAGAAGGTAGCACAGGCAGGACAGGAGGAGACAACGAGCAGTGAGGAGCCAGGAGAGAGCAGGACAGACTGCGCTTCAGCTCCATCTGAGGTCAGCACTCACCTGAGAGCCTCCAGACCTGCTCCCACACATGGGGGCTCAGAGTTGATTCACATCAGTCTCCTCTATTGCACCCTTTGACCACCACATCTTCTACGCTGTTCCCCACCCTGTATCTCATGCTTGAGAAGGCCTTCTTGAAGAGAGCCTTAACAATGTGGATTTGGGGACAAACCATTTTATTTCACCAGTTTATTCAGTATAGTGAATAAACTATATGCCATGTAAAAAAAATCAGTGTAGTTCTCATCAGTTCAACAGGGCTGTGCTGATTCGTACCAGCTGAAGATTTATTTTGCCACCTCAGATTTCTTCTTTGCTTTTATAACAACTGTAGCTGTATAGCACTTAATAACAGCACCTTATTATGTTGGAGTTTTCCATGATTCATTTCAGGAATTCAAAGTACACATAACCCTTTGTGCTTACTGCTTAAATGCATTGCAGAAAATCATCTTGATTGCAGAAGCAAATCTTGCTTATGTGCAAAAATACTTTTTATTTGGCTGAAACTGGCAATTGCCAAAGTTTGCCAGAACACAGACACCTACAGGATGGGTGTATCACTGTGAATGGCCAGTAGCTGGAGAAAGCCATGTATTGTTTCATAAAATTGTAAAATATAGTTTTCAGACTAACCCATGAAAAATATTCAGTTTCGTTCTAGAGGGTAAAAACCTCCCGAGAAAGATTTTACATCTGTTCTATTTTGGTTACAAAAATAACAATTTCGCTTTTTCCCCCCCCCTTTAAAACACAATTCAGAATGCATTTTAATATGAAATCCTGCAAATTTAACTGAAAAGAAATGTTGTTACAATCCCTTGGGGAGGAGGGAAGGGTTGTTTCTTTTGCATTTGTCTTGTGTTGTGAGGGCGTAAAAAGGAAAATTTCTTCTAATAGCGATAATTTAGTCAAAAGCTATTTTGAAAAGAAATGTGATTTGACCGAGATAGTGGCCAATTCTTGGTTTAGATTTTTTAGCACTGTACAAAACAAACACTCCAGTTGGGGTTCCAAACTACAACTACCAAAAATCTCTGATGACTAACACTTCCTGGCTGGACTTCATGCTGGCTTGAAAAGAACAAGACTACTTTTTGTCTAAGCCTGTACTAATGTTATATAAAAGGCTGTGAAAAAAGTTGTGTAGGTCCATCCACAGGCATCTGTCTTCTGCACATGCTTGTGGTGTTTTTGCTGGTGGCTTTGGGGAGAGTTAATCTAATGTTTAATTAAACCATTTAGCTTTACACGAGCCATGCATTTTTTTTTTCTAGCTGACTGTTTTCCGTGCAGGAATTTGCTGCAGTCCCAAAAGAAGGATGAATAATGCTTCCTACTGTGACCACAGAGGGATCTGGTGATCCATGCTGTCGATGGACATTGCTACTGACTGGCTTCCAGGGAGAGAAAACATCCATCCAGGGAGGGAAAACGTCCACAAGGTCATGTGGCAGCAGGGTGTCCTGCTGGTGGGCAGGGCACGTGATGGGGAGCTGGGATTCCTGGGTTCTTTCCCTGCCCTGATGCTGAGTCAGGCTGTGACAAGATAGGTTTTCATCAATTAAAATTTATGTGATAATACCCACACCTCCAAAATATTGTGAAGCCATTTGTTTTGGTGTTTTGGAGGCTCTTTGACCATCAAATGAAGCCCCAGAGAATAAAAATAACAGCTCAAAGCAGATGCAGGATTGATCTTCTGTAGTAATCTGGGCCCACCAACCCATAGATTCAAAAGCATCGTGGAAATGCCTCAGGAAATAAAGACTGAGGAGGCACTACACGAAAATCCTCTTTTTGCTTGGAAGTTATTCAGCCTTCCCATTCTGGCTCCCTCCCTCCCATCAAACAATGACCTTTCATGTAGCCTAATCCCTGCTAGCACCCACCCTCATGCCTTTTTCCTCCCTCACTCTTCATTAAGCTCAACATCATGTATTTCCAGTCGGCTCTGACTGGAAATGTAATACTCCCAACTGCACTGCCAGCACTGCTCCCAGTCCTTTCCTCTGCTGGCCTCAGCTGCTCTATGGTCCAGCTCCCCCAGTTACTTTTCCACTCTGGAGAAAGGGTAGAACTGGCAGGAGGCTCCAGCAAGACCAGGAACACCCTGGGTTCAGGAAGCTGGAAGGGGAAGGCTGGCTCAGAGTCTCCTCACTCATAAATTGGTCTCGGTGTCCTCTGGTTAAGTTCTCTCCCTCCTCCTTGCTACAACCCCCTCCCATGGATGCTCTCAAATACAGAATTGTTATCCAGTGTCCCATGGGGGATTGCACTTTGTAAGGAACTCACTGGCCAGAACAGCTCAACTCTCAGCTGGGCACCCTCACAATGACCAGATTTTCAGATGTGTTCAGCATTTATTTGCCAAATGCATCCCTTGAAAAGTTTCATTACAAGAAAGCCAGATAGCCAAAAACTTCATGAAAGTGTAGAAAGAACTTGTTCATAAAATCATTATCCTGTCCAAAGGTCCGATTTCCATGTGTCCTGTAAAATCCTCTGAAAAAGTCACTGATGCTTAATGGAACTTCTTTAACATCCATATCAACTTTCCACAGCTATTATTATTCATTTTCCTCTGTTTCTTTTTTGCTATTTTTCCATTGAAATGTGGTATCTGCATTTGAAGAGACCATCTTTGATGCTTGCACTGTTTTTATCAAGCAGCTTTGTGGTTCTCTTCATTCTTATGCTCCAGATTACTGAAAGTTCCTGTGGGCTCCCTTCTTGATTCTCCCTCAGTTTTCACTCTCTTCTTGGGTTGGACTGTCTTCTGTGCAGGTTATCCTCAAAGTGGGAATTTAGCAGAGTTTTATTAGCTCAACACACGTTAAACTACTGCTTCCTCCAGTCTGTAATTGCTTGGGCAGGGCTGGTCCGAGGCTCACCAGGAGGAACAATCCAAATAACAGTTGAGGCTGCTGGGAATTGAGACAGGATTCATCCTCACAGGACCTGACAGCACTGACTTTAAACCCCCTGGGTCGTGGAAACCTTTGGACACACATCTCAGGACTATTCTAATCCTTTGGGACCCCAGAACACAGAGAGGATGCTCCAACCAGGACTTGTGCTACATCTCAATACAGCTGTGTAGTGTGTGCACAACTCTTGACACAAAGAGGCAGCTATAAAATGACTGCTCTCCTCTAAAATGTTGCTGGCAAATTGTTGTGAACATGAGAAAGAAACAAGAGTGTTGAGAGCTCTGGGTATGATTGAAATATTTAAATATCATGTATGGTGATGCCTGTAATTCAACATTTGCTGTGGTAAACACAGCAGAAATGACTGTAGCAAAATGTTATTCCATATTCTAAGCCAGATTCTTGAGGTTTGTTTTATTTATATCACATGTGGCTGGGAGAAATAATTCTAGGAAGGCTCAAAGCATATATTTTCTTTTCAAGTTGCCAAAATATCTTTGAGAAATCAATTGCTGGGGACTCTTCTTCATGGTTAAAGATTTATTTTTAACCTCTTGGTGTGCCAAAATCAGGAACAATTATTAATCTGCCCTGAAATTGCCAATACAACCTGCTAGCAACAGATGGTGTGAATGAAGAGCCAGAAGCGGCCATTTTTCATATTCAATAGATTAAAAAAACTCAGTTCTTTAATCTTATCTAACCTCTTGTGACCGATGGTCTAAGGTATTGACTTAAAGACAATATCAATAGCCTTGATTTGAACCTGAATCAGCCAGGGAACTGGATCTTCTGAGATACTTTTTACCTCTAAATGACACCCAGTGTTCCCGTCCCTGGTGGGAGAGGAGCACTAAAGGTTTCTCTTCGGCGACTTAAAAGTCAGAGCACCTCGTGCTGTAGGTACAGAGTGGCTGCACTCCAGGGGTTCTTGTTTAGGTCTGAGCTTGCAGGGTAGTTAGGAACCAGCTCCTGTCAATGCCTAGGGATGGAGAGGTATTACATTACTAGATATTATCTCAGTCTTGCTGTATTTATACATCTCAGTTACAAAATCAGGAAGTATTGCCAGCCATCCTTCAGATACAGCTGGCACAAACACAAACACACACAGAGAATGAAACAACAACAAAAAAATCCCAAGCTGCAAGCCTGCTTTATTTTTTGATTAGTTAAGGATTGTGGAAATCTGAGGATCGTGGAAATCTGACTCTGGCAGCCTGTGGTGATGCTGTGCTTCTGATGGGACTGGGTTTTGTCCCCTGTGCCACTGCTGGGGGAGGCAGACTGGCAGCAGCAGGAACACAGAATTCCACAGTCGCTCAGGAAAAGGTGGATCCCACCTATAGACTCACTCACCTCACTTGTGACAAAAAGCTAGATCCGAATTTCAGGTTTGGGGTTGCTCATTATTTTCTGTAACGTCTCTGCAGCCCTGATTCATCTGTGAGAAACAAGGCAGAGGGGTCTCAAACAACCACAGTGCTGCTAACATGGTGCAGGTGAGAAACAGCCTGAGGCTTCTGCAGGAATCATTTCCCAGGTCAGGTATCCCATCTCTGTACTCCCCCAGCAAAATGCAGCAGATGTGGCCAGATGACAGACCTTGCACGCCTGACTCTGGGATAGAAAAAAACCCCCAACCTCTTGCAAACCAAGGGCTGCAATTTGAGAAGCCGCTCCTTTCTCTGTTTGTCGTGCCTTTATTGATACTTGTCTGCACAGACCCCATATCCTGGCAGGTCAGCAGCTCCTCACCCACAGATCCCAGTCCTGGTCCAGGCCTCCCTCCTGCCGTTGTCCTGCGGCCCCTCTGCCCCTTCCCGCCCACGTGTCCGCACAGGGAGACCGCCGAGCACGGTCAGGCATTCCCCTGACAATACGGCATGTGGGAAAGCTCTTCCCGGGAGAACTGCAGCCTTTCAAGAGCTCAGGCCAGGGAGTAAAGGCCGATGCACCAGGGGAGAGCACTGGAAGGACATTTCAGCTTCCTGATGAAGGGCAAACGAGCTCTCCCCTGTGGGGTTTCCTCTGGAGGCCACAAGAGTGAGATTTCCGAATGGGAGGAGTGGGAGAATAAGAATAAGAGATGGAAAAAAAAAAAACCAGCCAACCAGAAGGATGTAACTTTAAATTAGTGCATTAGCATACTGATGGCAGGTAGTACTATGGAATAGAAGATGCTGGGCAACACCAGGAAAGATACACTTCAGCATCAAGTGATCTTGGGCAGCAAAATTTAGGGTGTCCAACACAGTGAGACAAACTCCTAATGAACAAGGGTGTAGCTAAACTGTCACTGAAGTGTGATGTCAGTCTAAGGTGCTGCTGAAGAGATGGCCTCAGCCCATACCCTGTCCCAGGGATCTCATTCCTGGACAGTCCTGCTGGGAGCCTGATGGGACACTGCTCTGGGGATGAACATGGAGCACTCAACTGCCAGTGTCATTTCCAGGGAGAGCAGTGGTCTGCTCTCTCACTTACCTGGGAATGAGAAAATAGAATGAACATGGAGGGAGGTTGTGGGGAGCAGGGAGGAGCGGCTAGACTACTGGCATCATGGATTTCTGCTGCAAAGAAGCATGGGATCTCATCTAATGATCTGAGCAGACATCAGCAAAGGGTTCCTCATTTCTGCTTATGGATGAGAGGCAGGATCCCTTCCTAGCTTTGGATAGGTCTTGCACCTAGAGCATATTCAGTGATCTGAAAACGGGGTCAGGAAGTGATATTTGGCTTTTGTAACGTTGGTTTTGTCTCTCTGGTAACCCCATTTACAACAGAAAAATATTAAAATGCCTGCCCATGACAGTAACATTCTGCCAGGCTCTGAAGTGTCTGTACCATAGGCTACCCAGGCAATTCCAGATACCAGGGTCTAGCTTGCCATCACATTGACAACTGAGAATTTCCCCCTCTATTACAATTACAGGAACAGCTGTTCTCAGTAACCCTCTGCTGACCATCTATTAAAATTAAATATTTAGCAGTCCCCAATATTTCCCATTTTTAACAGACAGGAATTGGAACAGTCTAAACTTCAGCTGTTTCCCTCACAGACGGCTTTCCTTCCACAGACCTGAAGTGCACATCAGCCCCTGCCTCTGTATCAATGCTTTGCACATCCTCATGATGTTTTTCATTATTCAGCTCTTAGACTTTTGCATCATTTCACATTTTGTGGTCTGAATTTTATGATTTGAATTTATGTCCAATTTCTAGCCCATAGTAAGGACACCAGACCATTGTGTCAAAGTGGTGCTGAATGCAAAGCACATTGTACTCTCAAGAACTCCTTCATGAAGATGTTTCATTTTGAAGTTGCATAACAAAATAGAAAAAAAAAAAACACACCTCATGAGCACATGCAATACCTACAGAATTTCTTGCTGTAATATTTCTCATGATTGTGTTAAAAGTCTCTTTGTCTCCCTGGTTTCCAGCAGAATTTCTGCAGCACTACCAGTGAATCAAGTCTGAATACCAGAATATGTATCCCTGAATATGTCCACAAACCATAGGTTTCATTAACTTAGTATGAAAATGTCCTGTATCCATGCAGAAATATCCTCAGCACCTCTGTAAATGACACAGCCTCCAAAGCACGACCAGCTCTTGCAGTCACAACCAGGCAATTCAGAAAAATAAACGAGGGGTCTAAGACAGCATGTGAGAACTTTGTAGAAGTGTAAATAAAGTCATCTTTCTTTTTTACTTTCTGAGTGTGTGCATCATAGTTCTCGTTCCCATTTCTCTCATGGGCGGTGGAAAACTCTTAAACTGCTGAGCTTCATAATATCATCTGCAAACAGCCCAGATCTCTGCTCTGCCTGCTGGGCCTCATTACCTCGCTTGAAAACCTCCTTTTTTCGGGTTGTTTGTTCTCGGAGAAGAGAGCTTTCCGTTCGATATTAACATTCCAAAAGGGAGAAGTGCCGAGCTGAACAAGCCCCTTGGAGCTCAGGGGCAGCATCTCCAGCACCACCTGCAGTGAAACCCCTCACGGTTCCCGTTGCTGCCCCTCTCCTTCCTTCCAGTGCCTGGATCTGCTGCAAGCTCGGTGCCAGTAAATCCTGCCACGCTGCGCGTGGGATCCAGCCCTGGGAATGAGCTTGCGCCATCCCTGGCTCGAGGAATTCCGGCAGGAGCTTAGCAGGGATGAAAGGCACTTGAGCTGATGGGTGACGGTGACCTACGAGCACCGCGGGAGGAAGTCAGCCCACCACAAGCAAATTTTTCTGCTGCCTAGATGGACTAATCACACGCTGCAAAAACAGAGGAAGAGCCAGAGAACTGGAAATTCTATCTTCAGGGTTGTTTTTTTTAATCATGTTGCAGTCCGCCCTTCGATATTATTCTTTTTTTGTTTGCTTTTATTATATAAAAAAAATAAACAAAACATTTTCTTTTTTTTTATTTTCTGTATATGGAATCATGCGAGGTATGGATGATATGGAATCATGCAAGGTATGGATGATATGGAATTGCCCAGATTGGAGTAAAAGGAGAAAAAGGTCAGCATTTTACAGGACTGAACCCTGAGTACCACCAGACTTCCTGACAACACATAAACTAAAGAAAACTCTGCAATAACTTAATTTCTTCTTTTTTTTTTTTTTTTTTTTTTTGAATGGGTGCCTGGTGCTGGAAGGTACCACTGACAACAAAGGCATCTGAGGACACTTAACATCAGCCAGATAATATTCAGATAATCTTCCAAGATTCAGTGCCTCGGCAGGCAGGAGCAGAGTTGTAGAATTTTTAGCATCCAAAAAAAAAAAGAAAGGTGAAGGGTTCATCTCAGTTCTAGGTGGTATTTTAAAGCTGGTGTGGTTAAGGCATGCCCAGCACTGCTGCCAGCAGCTTGCAACCCTTTTTCTTTTGACTTGTCCTGTCTGAAGGACCAGTTCAGTTTGTGGCAATGACTGTAGTCAAAGACTATGAAGTAAAAACAGGAGCATTTATAAAAGTATCCATGATATGATCACATATATATATATATTAAAAATTTCAGCAGCCCACTTGTCAGGGTTCTAAAACTGGTGAGGAGATGACAGACAGGTGAGAAAATAAGAAACTTTCAAGCCAGATGTAACTTCCTTCTTATACTTCATGTGATTTTATTTTTAAAAAGATTTCTGTGAAAATAGAGAAAATTGGGTTGCTCTTGATTCACACCCCAAAAAGAGGTCTATTTATAGATGTACATACTTATATAGGAGTTGTGTATATATATATATATGAAAGATATAATAAGATATCATTTTATATATATATATTCATTTATACATGTGAAAGATATAATAAGATATCATTATTATTATTTCACTATTTCACTATTATTATTTCATAATAATATGAAAGATGTAAGAAAGAACATTGTGGAAGAAAAACTTCATGTGTGACTGATAAGCCTAATGACCATGAGCACTAAACCCCACAATATCTGGGGGAATTCAGACAGAGCTCATCCTAAATAACAATAAATCTACTTTTTCTTGGCACTTTAAAATTACTCTGTTATTTTCTCTATATTCCTTTGAAAATTACAGCATGTTTTCACTGGTCTGCCTTCGAAAAGGTTCAGTGGTCATTTATGTGATGTGATTTAGGCCCTATTAATTTGAACTTTTCTGGAAGAATAACATCCAGAAAAAGAGAGTGTGATGTTCTGGCATTATTTCATTCTATCTGTATTGAAGGAAAGGAATAATTTCAATTCCAAACACTGAGCTGCTAGGAATTATTTCAGCTGCAGGAGGTAAAACTACAGATAGTGTTAAATCTGCATTTATTGAACAGAAGTCCTCTGCACACACAAACCCACATTTGCATGTTGAGTCTTGCTCAGGTCACATTTTGCCAGTGGGAACATTCATGAGCTCTGGGGCAGTTGAAAAAATGCTGCATGCACAGAAGTGGCAAATTCTATTTGATCTGTTGTGTACAATCTGAACACACAGCAACAAACTCTCCAAATCACGAGGAGGGGGTAAAGAAGCAAACTACACAATAAAATATCTCCTTGTCCATCATTCTGAACTTCTCAAACGTCTGAGGCAGTCCTGGATCTATTGCACACCTTTCTAGAGTAACAAAGCATTTCAATGGGAATTCATCCACATGGAATGACATTCCTGTCTCCCCTTATCCACAAGATGTTTACCCATTCTGCTCCATATGTTGGCAACACAGTAAAATTGTATGGGCATAGAGAATATTTACCATAGAATCTAGACTGAGTATGCCCTAAGAGTGGAATACAAACTGGCTTATTTATATTTTGCAGTTTTTGAGGAAAACTTCATGTGCAACACGTAGCCCAGTGCAGATCCAAGTGCATCCAACCTCCCTCTGTGAATATGCTACTGATGCTCTGGGCAGTAAATGTACTCTGTTGCCAAGGAAAGAGACAATTGTTTTTTGCTGCTGTATAATGTTCAGGAAATACACTTGGCAACTGAGAGAACCCAGTTGGTTCTGCTCTTTTAAGCTTCATGTAGATTCTGACTTTCCCTCAGATAGAAAAGCACTGTTGTTAAAACACTTAATTTTAATGATTAGTGAAGTTAAAGCACTGTTGTTAAAACACTTAATTTTAATGATTAGTGAAGTAACGTAGTGGCTGGGTAGCAAATCCTATCACACAGGCACTCCTCTGGAAAAACCCACTATATTCTTACTAGGAGACTCTCCAACATTAAGCTGCTGTCCAACCTAAGGCAGGTTCCTTAGTTTTCCCTGTAAGTAAAGTGAGAATATTGTCCTCTGTGGGATGTTTGCTTATTTATTACAGCACTATATATTACAATAAGTATTAACAAGCCTGCTTCCAACTGACAAAAAAATTACTTCTTTAGTTTTTATCAGTGAAATATGGTCAGTCATCCAACAATTTACTTCTCTGGCATACCCTCCACTTGCTATAATAAGGAAGTCTATGTCAAGAAATATATGGTTAGAAATAATGCTTTTATGTTTTCTATATTTTGTTATTTTTGCCTCAAATCACAGTTCGGTTCAGCGTGATCTGACATGGTTGAAATACTGAAACCCCCATTCCTCCAAAGCAGTGTTTATTATAGAAACCACAAACTTAACCTAACCTAGAGCAGCTTTTCCAGCAGTGATATAATTACAGTAGTTATTGTTGCAATAAACCAGATGTTCCTGAGCTGGAATGAAAGCACTTCCCCCAGCATTACATTTGTTACGTTGCCTCTTTTCAAGTCTCACATCAGCTGTTCAGAAAGGGCTTTCTTGGTTGAGTGTCACTTACAGATTCTTGCTGGGTGAGTCTTTTAGTGTAAGGGAATGAAATACTGGTGGGCTTTGAGATTTCACTGTTTTCCTGAAAACCTCAGACATGACAGTTATCAATGTCACTAATTCTTGCCCCGGGTTTAAAGACATTTTTTTTTTTTGTCCTTTAAGACACTTGTATTAAGCCAAAAAAAAAAAAAAAAAAAAAAAAAAAAACACCAAAAAAAAAACCAAAAAATAAAAAAAAAACCCAAACCCCAACACTCTGGAAAACCTACTCGTTGAATGAGTACATTGTTCTGTGCGAAAAGAAATGCTCAACTCCTACAAAACTGATGAAGTTTGGCACAGACTTCAGTGGAGCCACCATTTCAGCCACCATTTTGAGCAACTTAGTTATTGGGCAACAGGGGTATCTTTGGAGAGCAGCAGTTTTAGAACTGCTTTATCAGCTGTTGTTGCAACTCTGGATCATGAACAACCATTCAACCTGAACCACGAATATCCAGCATTACTCAAACATTACACGTCTTGTATTTTTAACAATGTGTTAGTCAACACATTTCTAATATTTCCCAGCCCAATCAAGTCCTAACTGTAAAAATATGTTGCCAATAAAGAATTGGACTGTGTTTAAACTACCAGGACCTTAGACATGAAAGTTGTTGGATATTATTTCATGTGTGCAAGAAAACCTGTCTAGGAACAACGACCATGAAAAGCCAAGAAGTCAGGAGACTGCTTTATTGCACTTACAGTGCCATATAATAAAACAATAAAGAAACACAAGCTAGGCTTGGGGTTTTGTTTGCTCATAGGTAAGTTCTCGTGAAAATACAGGATCAGTGAGAATTAACTGTCTTATCAGCTGCCTGAACAAGTCACGGCAATCCTGGGAGAAACCTTTGTAATGTTCAGCTACACGTGCCGCTCATTTTTCTGCTCACTAATGGTAAACTAATAGTCAACCCATCCCTGTGGCGAGTGTGGAGTGAACCGGGGAGGAATTCACCCTGTGGTCTGCTAAATTTACACTTTGTAAAACGTAAATGTTTCTTACACAAGGAATTTACGTGGCTCTGAAACACAGTCCAATTTCTCACTGATGTGGTAGGGGATGCAGACATTGTTGGCCTGATTTGACAGAAATCTTTGAAAACGGGCCATAAAATAGCTGAGGAAACCCAAGAGGCACCCACACGTTTGGATGCAGATTACAAGGCAGCTCTGCTGCTCAGCCACAATCAGCTCCCTGCTTTCAAAAGACACGGTATCACTTTCACATTTTTTTTGCTTTCCTAATGGGAATATGTCAGAGCTGAAATAAATAAATAACCAGGGCCCATGTCCAGGGAGCCTCGACGTCTTTCCCACCACGGGAGGGCTGGGAGGCCCCTGTGCTTCCTCCCCTGGCTGTGACATGCCCGGCAAATATTTCCACCACCCACACTTGATTCATTCTCAACTCTCCTCACCCACTCATCATTACAGCTGTGCAAAGCATCCATTACAAACCCTGGAGCCATCCAAAACCTACCTTCAGAACTTCGTTGTGTGTTCCACACGCAGCGGGGGATTAGCTGGACTTCTGGTGGATTGGTTTTTGAGACAATCGACCCCCAGTTTCATGCAAATTTGGGCCCAGGTTAAGGTGAATGATTTATGGGCTGCATATTTTGAAAATCACTGAGAGAGTTTCACATGGCTTCCTCACACTTCACTGCACAGATCTCCGTCGTATTTATGGAAATCAAAAAATATCCGTGTGCAGAACACTGCAAAAGGGTATAACAGTAGTGATCAGCCCCCAAATGTGCTCCGTGCATTGCAAACATTCCCTGGTCTGAAGGACGGGGGGGGGGGGGGGAAAAAGAAAAAAAAATAAAATAATAATAAATTAAAAAAAAAAAGCTCTTTTTTAAATCTTTAACACTTTATTGCTTCAAAGTGTAGCTAACTCATAAATTTTTTATGGCATTCCTTCGTTTAGCACGAAGGCATGTGTTTCAATTAGATAGGAACTTGTGCAAGGAGTTGCTGTAATGATGCTCTCAGGCAGGAAATAGAGGGAAACCTAGACTCCAAAATTCAGACTGAAAGCCAGATTTTCTGTAGTCAAAATGGAGGATTTTTTTTGGTTGGTGATAAAAGTTTGAATTTGCAATTTGATAAAAGTTTGAATTTTGGATCCTCACCAGGATTTTGGGCAGCCCAGTCAGCAAAATTAAGCAGTGTATAGCTAAAGGGAGACTAGATTATGCCAACCCTGCTGAGTGACATCTTGCTCAGTCAGTTTTCAGAACTGTGGGGCAATTTGCTTTAAAATCACTGACCAAAATTATAGATAAAGAAGGTTTTTTAAAGAAGCAATTCAAAGGACAGGATTCAATATAAGAGGCTCTGTGGCTTCCTGGTCAGACAGTAAATAAATAAAAAATAAAAACTAATTTCACATTTTAATTTTTAAAGGCACACAGACCATTTAAGGCAGAAGTACTAAATATGTCACTTAACATCTTCAAATGTTACAAAAGAACTTCCCTCATTTCTGTTCGTAGAGTTACAACTTTTTATCTGCAAAACAATCCTTTTCTATCATGAGTGAGTCCATGCAGAAGATTGCAAACCCCTCACCAGATCCTGACTGTGGAACACTCCTTCCTGTTGATACCAAAATATTAATGTAACTGGGGGCCAGAGGGATATTTTGTAAGTGTGTGGTGAATGTTGCCTTTTCATCAGGTGACTTCAGTTATTTTTTAAAGTCCTGTGATGCACCCATTTGTCAAAATGCCTTCAAGAACAAGCAGGGAAAAGGTTTGAAATTGGACTTAAAGTAATATTAAGAGGCAGGAGATTCAGCTCAGCAGAGCAGTGTCAGCAGCAGTGTCTGAACTCTTGTCCCCATGGTACAAGGCACTGCTGGGTGTAAATTCTCTCAGATGTCTGAGAGGTGAGATAAACCACAGCCTGCAGGTATCTGCTTTCTTCCCATTATCTGCACGGGGAATGTGAGTGACCGGCTGATGTGTGGCTCAAAGTGTATCCACCTCCACCTTAGGTGAGTTCTCGGTGCTTGCTGAGTGTCCTGCACAAGGCAAAATTTGGTGGATGAAAGAGAGAGACAAGGACAAACGTTCAGCACTGCAGAGGTCAGTGCTTTTTCCTGTTCTGCTGAAGGCAGAACTCTTCCCTCGGTCAAGAATTATTAAATAAAAACAGATTGTAAAATTCGCCATGGAAACATTAACAGCAGATGACAAGATTATCAGCGGTTTGAGTCACAAAAACAACACATGAATTGCAACATCAGAACCCCAAAGTGTCTTAGTAACAGCCCTTAATCACCACCTTCACCGTGCCCATTTGTTACTCGCGCTTGCCTTTCTCTCCGGGCCTGGTTTTGAGAAGTGCTGAGCATCCTCATCTCGAATCGACATCAACACCTTGGAGACTCGCACCCAGGGGGAGATAAAACATGGCACGTGATGCCTCATATCACACAGGTTTGGATGGCTGTGAATCGAGGAAACAACTGCTTTAAAATGAATGATGTGAGACTGGAAAAGTGGTAACATAATGCCTGATCTGAGAGCAAAAACCCAGCCCCTCTGAATTCATTCCAGTAACAGTAAAGAGCAGTGCCACTAACAGTGGGTATGCTGAGGAGCCTGTTGGCATTTCCACTGTATAATCTTAATTCTTGGGATTGGCATCTGTCGTTTCAACTCACGCTGACTTGTAACTTGGTGGGGGAAAAAAAAAATAAATTGCTGAAATTATGAGATTTCTCTCTCCACTCTCTCTTCATCACAACAAAATAAAATCAAATTTACATTTTATGAACTATTTGCCAAACCTCGCACCATAAACACCTTCTTTTTAAATGGATGGATAGTAAAAAGGAAGACAAATAAGATAAATGAGTTCAATACTTAAAAGATTTGCTCTAACATAACTTTTCCTTTCCATAAGATTTTTTTTTTTTTGCTAAAAAATGAGAAATACATTACAGGCCATATTTGATAATATGAACAAAAAAATTCAGGCAATTAGTAACAAATACACCAGTGAATGCATCTGCTCCGAAAAGAGGTGTCATAAAAAATGTTAGAACTGAGATTTACAACCCCTGAAGTCAGCAGCAGCATTTCCATTGCCTCCAGCTGGAGGAGGACTTGGTTCCTAGGAAGTTCACTTCAAAGATTATCTTTATATCAGCAAGCCTAGGAGCGAGGGCTCCATGGCCTTCTAGGTGAATGCTAAAGGGAATAAAGGGCCATAAATCCCTGTTTCTGCAATGATAAGGACTCTGGCCCCAGTTGAAATATAAAGAAATAAAGTACAGTTATATGAGCTTAAAAATCCTACCAAAAAAAATCTCTGAACTACCACACCTGCAGTCCTACCACAGGTAAATCTTCCCAGGCTCTCGTTACCACTGTGACTTAAATAAGAAGTCTGGGGCCTGTTTCAGTGTTTGTTATTGGATTGTTCAAATATTTCACTTGCATTTGCTAACTAAAGGAGGTCTCAGACTCTTTGCTTCAGCTGTATACAGAAGCTACAAAATTTTCTGTTCACAGTCTGCCAGCAGAGAGTGAATTATCTGGGAATTTTCAAATAGTTTTGTTCAGACTGTGGCTTTCAATTAATATAAAAATAGACTTGTGAGGGCTTCCTTAAGTTGACTCAGTTTTGGCCTAAAAAAATAACCAGCCTTTCAGAATTCCCTAATGGTTAAAGGTGGTGGCAAGGTATTCTGGTCACGCTTTTCAAGAATACAGGCAAGCAAATTTCTTGATTCCACTTTCTCTCTTGTCTGTTTATCCCAGTTTTTGTTACTTGAGATGATTACAGTTGTGTACAGCTTCAAATGGGACTGAATACACAGTTGCCCACTTTCGAACCACCACTAAATCACATTTCCTGCCTCCTGTAATGGGAGAAGGATTCCTTGCTCGTGTTCCCCGGGTCTTTCCAGCAAACCTTGGGACTGAAACCCCTCTCTCCAGGCCTCTCCCGGAGCTGTGCACCACAGACCCTGCAGACTGCCCACCTTCCTCCCAGTCTGCTTTTCCAGCTCCGTCTCTGCTTCTCAATCTGCTCTTGTCTCTTTTCCACATGCATCCCTGCCCAAAACAAACTCCACAAGGCTCCCCACCCAGATCTTTTAAATTCCTGGGCAACCTTACATATGCCTTTGTTTTGGGCAGAAACATGTGCTGAACTGTCTCCTCCAGCTCCGAAGAGAAGGGCGGTGGTTAAGCCTTCCATTTTCAACAAGGCTTAACCCAGCCTAGAACAAAATCCTCAGCAAAGGTGTAACCATTTCACAACCCCGTGAGTTTGTGTTTGTGTGTGTGTGTGTGTGTGTGTGTGGTATGTGGAAAGGAATTTGCAGATAAATGGTCATCTTTCCCCAAATTTCCAGCTGGAGAGGAGCAACGACCAGGACCAGGGCTCAGGCAGCTCAGTTCCTTTGAGAGCCACGTGTAGGAAAAATGTTTAATTCTCAGCATTTTTTTTCTGTTTCTGTTGGGAGCAGAGGTGCTGATGCCCTTAGACATCAGTGGACTAGACATGTACAGGCTTTTCAGCTCTGAGCTGGCCTGATTTGAGCACCAGTTTGGGAGCCAGGGAGGCCACGTGTGGCAGAAGTTTGGTCAGTGAATGAGTGCTCTAGGCTGGACCTCGTCCAACTCACAAGCCAACCTGTGTTAGCAAACCTCTGCCTTCCTGAGACTGTGGGATTCAGGATGGTTGAATCACCCCCGGGGGGTGCTTTGCCACAAAACCCTCGGCAATCCACAAAGCACTGCTTATGGAGCTTGTGCCTGTCACACCCGTCAATCCCAAATAACTCTAGTGCGGATGGTTTCCACAAGGCAGTGTTCTGTGCCCTGAGAGGACTCATCCATAGGATGCTCAGTTTTCACCTGGCAGCAGGAGGAGTTCTCCAAAGCCATGCAGTGGCCACTGGCAGTGGAATGGGCAGGAGGGTGTTCCACAGCTTGGCATCTTCTTAAAGACAGCGTTTGTTGTGAAGGTGGGTTATCACACATGGCCAGCCTTAATCCCTTCTAAATGAAGGCTCTGTTTATAGCATATCAAGGTCAGGACTGTAAATCCTGGAACAAATCACCAGACATAATGAAAAGGAATAATGCCAACTATATTTTCCAGTTGTTTTTTTAGTACTTGAAACGTGGTCTCTGCGCCCCTTGGACTTCTCACAGGTAAGTACAGATGGTATCTTTGTGAGCTCATAGTAACCCGCTTATTACAGTCCCTTTGTTTTTACCACTAGCTTGAAATACATACCAGTATTAAACACTGTATATGGCATAACAAACGAGGTAATTCTTTCAGTTTTTCAGTGATATGTTCCACAGAGCTTTAGAAGTATTTCCAGAGAAATTTCCAACCTTTATTTACCCTTTATAGATAATTTCACTTTGCTTTTCTCGTGCTCTTTTTGTGGTCGGTTCCTAGCAGTCATTCCCAGTTCACTGATGGGAATTTTACAGGAATGGAGGGTTTTCTCTACATGTCCCAGAAAATTTCAAAAACCAGAGCATCTTTAATCTTTACCACATAACTTTGCAACAGAAAATTGATCCTGAGATACAAAGTACTTCCATCAAATAGAGACAACAAAACAAAATGTGGTACAGAAGTAGCACATGATCTAACTCCTCACAAGAAATTACATGCAAACCTTCCTCTTAAAGAGGTAATGTCCTCATAATAAATTGAATACTTGAACTGTTATCTTTTTTTTAAACAACAGAGTTTTAAAAATATCCAAAAGTTTAATGACAAGAAAAAGAAAAAGAAAAAAAAAAAAAAAAGAAAGTTGTGGCTTTAGTACAGTGAACTGGACTATATGTGTTCTATCAGTACAGCCAATTATTGTAGTTAAGCCAGCAGTGCTTAACTAGCAGAAATTGTGCACAGTTAAAGTGTTGGCTCCGTGACAGAACATGCATAAAGCACGGTAAATAGTAATGCTATGTGCAGAAATGTTTAATTCTTTCAATTACAGAGGTTTATCAAGCCCAGTTTATAATCTTGTGCTGGAAAAATGATAAAGAAACTTTGCAGGTAGAGAACATTTTCCTGACAGGATCCCAAGTTATATTAATAAATTGGGATACTTTTTTTTTTCTTTTTTTTTTTACTTTCCACTGTAGGTGTAGGGGAAAATAATAGAGAGTTGTTTTTTTCCCCTCATTATTTGGTGGTCCTTCTTTGAAACTTTCCAAACCAGAGCCATTTCTCACATCTGGTTGGAACACAGATCTTTAAGACATTCAAGTAATTCAAATCAGATGTAAAAAATCTAAGCTACAGCGTATGAAATTCAAGAACAATATAGTTACAGGGTTAGAAAAGTCTGCAATATGGCACCTCTTTTAATCAATAACAGCCTCAGTTTCAGTTTGTCTGTAAATAAAGACTGTAATTAAGAATGATCTACTGCATTAATTATTCCAATACCCAGCGCAGTGAGTTACCAGATTAGTGACACTTTGCATTTATAATATTATTAACAATTCGTTTTCCCCGTGCTCTAGATGAAGTCCAACAAGCAGTGTGGTCTGAATTAGATCATAGTTCCAATGGAAAATATTGAAGATCACTAATATCAATAAGCACTTCCTTATCTCTGCCATTTGGAACTGCCTGTATTGACTTTCGTCGCATTCCAGCAGTTCTGCCCAGACCCAAACAACACCCAGTCATTAATTTCCATTAACTAAGTCGCCGCTACACATAATTTAAATTATTTCCAATAGACGTCCAATTAATGCCTGTTATCTGCATTTAATTCCCATCGATTCCCAAAAGCTTAATTGCTGCCATAAGAAAAGCAGCTTCCCACAGGTGTCATTGGGGCTGATTTCCCTCCGACTGCCAAGCAGTAGGGAGCAGTGCTACACCAGAGTGGGATGCAAATCAATGGCTAAAAATCCCAACAGCTGCAGCTGGGGTTGACCAGAAAGCGATATTTACCTCATCAACAAAGCCATGCTCTTCTAGGATACCATTTCAGCTGGCCAGGAAATGTTTTAGAGGTTTTCTTGCACTTAGCACGTGAAAATAAAAGTGAGCTCCAGCAGGATGTTGAAAGTTACAGAGCAGCATGTTCCCCTTCGGTAAAAAAAATGTCATCTGATGAAAAGAAGTTCTAGATCAAGAGAACAAAACTTGCTTAATCCTTTTTTTTTTGATCCCTATTATAATTCTGGCTCACCAAGGGAAAAAAAATATCCAAACCCGTATCTGCAGGGCTGTTTCGGGGGTTTTTTTCGATCCTGTTGGTTCTCAGCAACAACTTTAAACTCCTTGAGATTATATCACCATTTAACATATCGTTTGGAATTTTACACTTACTTACATTTAGACTCTCAGAAACTGCCAATTCACGAAAACAAAACATCTGCCTGGCAGTGATGAGCTTGACTGATGTCCCTATTGAAGAGGAAAAGCAAAAGAATCATCCTGCTGAAAATGAAACATTACTGCATTTTAAAAAACGACATTTTCAATTTTGCGTTGCAAAATATTTTTCCCCTCTTTTCCATACTATTTCAAGTTGACATCTAAATTAAGCATTTTGCTTTTATTCAAACAAATCACTTGATTGACCAACAATTATTGTATTCATAATCATGCTTTGTAATAGCTTTCTGGATTGCTTTATTGCTTTCATTAGGAGTGGAAATAAAACTCAACCATAAGACATTCCCTGAGAAGGAAAAATCTGGATCTCACGGGGCTTTGGTTAGAGCATTTTTTTCATTAGCTTCACTTTCTGAAGATGTTCAATGCATTATCCAAAAAGTCCCTCCAAGCTAGTCCTGGACAAAAGTTGCCACACATTGTAGTATGGTCAAACCTCATGTCCATTATGAAATGACAGCAGGATATGGCTTTTCCTAGAGTTTTATTACAGCCTGCTGTTCTTTAACAGCTCTGCATTCACACAGCAAATGTTCATTATCTACATTTGGGGCAGATGAACCTCAGGACTAAAGGGTGGGCTCAGTTCAGCGCACGCTGTGTCTCACCTAAAAATCCACTGCGCAGGCTGGAAGGGTTAATGACCTTTCCCAAATCTTCGCTCGAGAAGACTGGCCATTACATTTGGGGCTGGAGAGGCATAAATTACCATTGGACCCAAGACTCCCAAAATCCTGCAGAGGACTGATGCTGTCAAGGGCTGGTGTAAGGAACTGAACAAAGGAAACCGTTTGCAGGGCACAAAAAAAAACCCAAGAATTTTATTGGGTTTAGAGAACTTATCTCCAGAAACCTTATCTATTAACTTTTTACACAGACACAGGCATCAGTGGTGATAGATATTATCTGCACTTCCTTTGGATTGCTTGCCTGGAATGCCAACAGTTACCTCTGCCTGGTCAGGCCTGGCCTTTCCAAAAGGCCACTCAAATTCCAACCCCCGAAGGCAGGGGCAGGGTGATTCCTGGGATATCACCTCTCTATTCTCCCAAATATTCCCAAGCAGGGGGTCTGACAGACTCAGAACAGAGATGTTCACCATTTCATCCTAGGATCTCTCTAAAAGAAGGGAGCAGAGGCACTTCCCAGCAGTGGCATTCAAACCAAGCACAGGTGGAAAATATGCCATCAATATTTCATGTAAATCCTATGTAATAATCAGAGAACATCAAGCAAGCAAAGATTTATTTATTTCTAGTTTTTCTAGAGCTTTCTTGGATTCTAGCTGGGTGGGTTTTTTGGTGTGGAATAGAGGTAGTCTCACCCCATACCCATGTTTCAACCCACATTTCTCAATGGAAACCTCTTCATATTTTTTAATCCAGACCAGCTTCCTTGTAGGACTAAGATTAAGGGTCCCACATCCTTCAAAACCAACAGAGATGAGATTTCAGCCTCTTGTTTTTATTGACAGTACAGATTCTGGCCTTACACTGAAAAGTGTGGGGAAGTGCATATAACAGAGATGCAGAACAAAATGAAAACAAAATATGATGGATATTTAACTCAAAATTTATGGTGATATAACATGAATAACATCTCCAACTAGTGCTTGCACCCCTTGAGCCCATTTTCCTGATAATTTAACCCTGGAATCACAGACTATGACCAGTGTTTTGTTACACAGCATCAGGTAAGGTAGTACATGCTTTTCTCCTAATTCTCTTTTCAGAGTTTCTCAGGTCCTCTGGATATTCAGGGGACATTTTGCCCTGCAGCCCTCCGGAGGTTTTAACCTCGACAATTTTACCCTCTGTTATAAAATCTGCAGTTTTCCAGGCTCTGCAAGCTGGAAGCAAAGACTGAGGATTAGTTAAGTGCTGTGTCTGGCTCAGGAGCAGTTGCCGGTTCTTGCCACGGCTTCTGCTGTTTTCCTTTCACATTCAAATTACCCTGGAAGAGCCCTGCCCAGCGGGGCAGGTGCTTTCAGGAGATAAGGAGCAGCGCGAAAAGTTTGGGAATTTATCCCACTGTACAATAAACTTGACATCTAATCAACCACTTGGGTTTGTAACACACCCAGTAGAGTTAAACTAATCAACCACTCCAGTCCCTGCATCCCTCCCAACACTTTTCCCTGGTATTCTACGACAGCCCCAATTTCCTGTAGCTAAAGATGCTCCATCTACATGGTTGTTTTTTTTCAATTTTGCACATGAAGACGTTCACTCAAGCCCTCAAACTCAGGTGACAGTGGCATGGAGGATTCCTTTCCCAGCTGGATTCCTCCAGCAAGGGAGCTCCTGGTACAGCTCTGGCAGGGATTGGGTCATACACGTGGCATCTCAACACTGAGCTTTGTCAAACCTCAGGTGCCTTTGGGCATATGCAGGGCTTAAAAACTTGGATACTTCAAAGCTGGGGAGGGGGGGAAAGGTCATGTGACGTTTTAGTCCCTCTGGAGGTAGGCAGTAGTTGAGTAAAGGTTTTCAGATTTTAGTTTTACTTTACAGGAATAATACTTCAATTTGACTTCTGCACCAATTTATGTCCCTCAAATCTGTTTTCTAACCTAGCCCTTAGTGACTAAGAATGAGTGGCAGAGATTAAAATAACCACCTTTGATAATTCTCTAAATTCCTAAATTAAAAGCACTCCTCTGAGATACATAATTGCTTTGCCTGTTTCACATAGACCAGAAAATCAGGACCAAAGTCCAAGCAAAAAATGACATATCAAAACACCAGCCAAAACAGAAGGTTCCAGCTGTTTCAAATGCCACTAAACCACAACGATTATTGCTAACATAAATAAAGCAAAATCTTAATCCAGTTTTATCAAGGAGTCACTAACCATATATCTCTGTCTTTCCAGTAGTTTTATGAGAATTTATTTTCATAAGCAAGGAGAAGGATGGTATATTGGGGACCACTTTCCCTCGTACTGTTAAAAAAAAAAAAACCAAACAGCTCCAAATGCATCCTGCAAACAACTGAACTTGGTCAATTCACATCGAGTAGAAAAAAAAAAAAAGCTGTCAAACCAACATCTAAATTATGTCCTTGCTAAGTGGCTTGACTTGTGGTGGGGTTTTTTATTGGACAGTGTCACTTCCTTGTGACCACCACAAATGATAACAGTTGCAAGAGCTTTACGGTTGCTAAACCAAAGGAATGGCAGGAATTTTTGAAAAATCTTTACAGCTTCGGCTCAGGCTGACATTTTGTACTTTAAAAGCTATCTTTGAGCAACTAAATAGGTGACAGAGCACTCCAGAAGCTGGCAAGACAAAGGAAAAAAAAAAAGAAAAACAAAAAAACCCAAAGCCTGGAAATGCCAAGCCATTGCTACACTCCACGATTGTGGTGAAGGGTTTGGGTTGTTTCATTTGCAGACTCGTGGCTCCCTTCATTCCAGTAACAAAAATGCCAATAGCATTTCTAAATTAAACCCAGCATCCTGTGCCTTCTATTTAGGGCAGCTTTTTCTCTGCCCCACCACATCTCCAAGCACGATGCCAGCTCTCTCATACCATCTGTGTAAACTTCCCTCCACCATTTCCAAAAGTGCCTTTTTTTCCACCGCTGGGATCCTCCACTCAAGAAAAAAATTTTCAAGTAGAGTTCAGTGAGTAATTTTTTTCAAACAAATTTCCCCTTTCTTTTTTTTTCCTCAATTCCCACCATCATGATTCTCCCCAAAATGTTCTCTGGGAACCCTAATCCCAGTTCTTTACAATACACTGTGTGTGGGAGAGGAAGAGCACTGAAGTTTGATGTTGTTTTAAGTGTTATTGCAATTCCTTAGCATTCCAGAAGACTCATTACTTGTGACTAAAATAAGATATTTTTAAGGACACCAAGGACAATGCACATGGCACAAGGAAGCCTGAGATATCTGGAAATTAATTTACTTTCATTGGACCCGTGGAGCCAAAAGAGCAGGACTGTTTCCACCCAGCAGCGGATAAAAATGTTCTGGGTTTTGGGATCCAGTGTTGCATATCTCCATGGCAGTTAATGAATGGTGTTTTGAATCATGGTAATTTTCACCAGGACTTGAGCTTCTACACTTTGGAGAAGATTTTAATCTCTTGCCTCTAGTTGTTTATTCTGGCATTTCCCTGTAAAGTTTGTGCCACTCCAGCAGCTACCAGGAACTCCTGGGAATTGGCAGGGGGATAAAATTGATAGGGTGCAAAGAGCTGAAAATACAAACATTAATTTTTTGCTGGACTTGCAGAGGGATTTAGGATTACATGTTTCTACTCAAGGAGGGAGGATGACAGAGCATTGGCACAGGGTGCCCAGAGAGGTTGTGGAGTCTTCGTCCTTGGAGTTACTCACAAGTTGTCTGGGCAACCTGCTCTAGATGACCCTGCTTGAGCAGAGAGGTTGGACAAAGTGACCTCCAGAGAGGTCCCTTCCAGCCTCCTCCTTTCTGTGAATCTGTGAGAAAACACAAGCTGAACTATTTATTAGAAAAGGCCAAAGGGATTCATGACTCTGGAGCAAGAGGACTTGCCACTGGAAGTTCCAGATGGAAAACTCAAGTCCCTGTATGCTCAGGCAGTGACAGATGGGGTACTTTAGGTACCAGAGTGATGAGCACAACAGGACTGAGTTGAAATGAAGCAAAAGCAGACCTTCCAACAGCTCTGCCACCACTTGCCCAAAATAAAATTGTACCTTTGGGCTCCTATGTTAATTCTTCTTTGCCCTAATATGAGCTGCCTGGGAGATTCACTGTTGCAGTGCTCGAACATCTGGGTGAACAGTTGGAACACACTCTCTTTCTCCTCTGTAAAATAAGGTCTCTTGTCCTTAGTTAATAAATGTATTTCCCTGTTTTCCCACTGCAACCAGCCTGCGTGTTTATGTTTGAAAGATAAAGTAGTTTGCACAGAAAAATATCTCAAAATAATTGTTCTGCAAAGGATATTGTTCCTTAATATGAGCACAACGATTGAGCTTGTGTTCATAAACTCACTGCTACCAATATAAATAATTACAAAACCATAAAGAATAATAAATGCACACAATAACCAAGAGTCTAAACCCACCACTACTAAATAGCACTTCATAACTGTGGCTCTGAATTATTACTGCCTCACCAACATGGCCACAACCTCTGACTTCACAAAATCCTCCCCTCTACAAATTAAATGAATTGGATAATTAAGAAAGCCTATGTTTAGTCCACAGAGTGAAACCACCACCACTATAGCATGAGGATGAACCCACATTTTAAAAAAATGGGAGCATTCCCGTTCCCTGGAATGGAAATGCATGATCCATACCTCCTTGCTCTCTATCCACTTTGAAGCTGTGTGCATTGGGAATGTAGGAGCTGGGCAGCATCTTGGCTCTCCTTAACAGCCCCAGATGCTCTGCCAACAATGTTAGACCTCAATTAGGAAATCTCCAGGGCTGGGACTTGGTCTCCTTACCTGTCTGCAAGGCCCTTCACTGCTAACAACAAAGAGAAAATTACAGATTAACAGCAGGAGCCGGCTGGAAAACAAACAAATTCGTGGCACATGGACATGCAGGTCTTGCTGCAGGACTAGGACAGAGGTTGTTACAGAGGGAGGCTACGATGGCAATGGCTGTTCCCAACAGTTCCTCACTGCAGCACCTCCTGCTGCCTCGGGAAAGGAGGGAAAGAGCAGGAATGCAGTTTAAATAACGGGGGGATGTGATAAAGATCATGGCACGTGCTGCTCCCACTCCCCATTTTTGCAGGAGGCTGTGTGTGAGTATTTGTACCCCCGTGGAGTTTGAGGAGCACTCACACAGCCCTGTGGCTGGGCAGGCTGCACATAAAGTACTGTCCTAGCAGAACAGAGGGGAAAGGGAGCAGGAGAGAGGACATTCCTTCTCCCTTCCACTCTTCCAAGCCTTCCACCACCTTTCTGTTGTCAGCTCTCCTTTTTTTCTACCCAGGCTGTCCCTGATTGTCATGCCCTGCCAATCAGCAGTGGTTTGGGTGCCCAAGGATTGCCATCAGCTGCCCGTTCCTTGTCACTCCCATCGCTGCAGCTGAAGACAGATCCCTGCCTCTGTGTTTACTTCCACGTGCCAGGAGATATCTGTTATAACTCCTAAAATATGTTGGCTGTGCAGCATTGCCTGATTACCTTAGCTCTATAAATAGGACAAAAACACACCTAGGGAGATGATGTAAGAGAACGAGGCGCCTCTGCTTCGTTCTGAGCAGCATCTCCAGAGCAGCTGCTGGCACTTTGCCAGCTGCATTTTACTTGCACCATTTCAGCATTTGCCAACAGGATTTTTTTTTTGCCCTGCATGCAGATGGCCAGGTGTTGTTATCACTCCACCCACGTGCCTGAGCCCAGTCACAGTCCCGCTCCTGGCGAAATTCAATCTTTGCTCATTTCTCGCCCCGTGCTCGTCGTCGTATCGTTTTTTAATTATTCCACGGTTAGCTGGAGCTCCTGCCACAAATCAATGATTTCCTTTCAATTCTTGTTAAAGATTTTCCGTGTTCCTAAATCTGCAGCACGTTGCTCTGAAGGCACTAACAGCACACTTTTCTCTCATTATCAAATCAGCGAGGAATGGGCTTAATGAAGCAAAAGACACAAACCCGGCACTGAGGACCTTCAGGCTTAAAGACCTTTCTATCTGTTGCAGACACGCTGCAAATGATCTTTTGCCACCTTGAAAGCTCAAGTCCAGATCCTGCCCGGGTGTAAAGCACCACAGCTCTGTTTTGGGACACAAGGAAGATGTCCTGATTTACACCAGCTGAGTATTTGGCACTTACTCTGCCTGCTCTCTAGGTGAGGGCACAGCTGCCTGTGAAACTGCCCCTCAAAGAGGAGTCAATGGAGTTTTCTATGACTATTTCTAAATGCAAGTTTTCCACACCTTTTCTGTTTGGCAGGCAGCATATTGAGGTCTGTATGTAATTCTTCAGTGGGGACATTTGCATTGAGGATGTCTCTTTGTGCCTCCTTGTGCCACGGTGCTCAGCGTCCCATCTCTTAGCACCTCTATTTAATGGAGTTCTAACCATCATCAGATTCAATTACAAGCCATTGGAAGATGGAAAATAGTCTTAAAAACCCCATGACTTCCTAACAGTGTTTGTTTTAAAAAGAGAAGATGAATAAATTACACAAAAGAGAGTGATCAACACACCTACCTGTTTTCTTAAGTGGAGTGAGAGGCAAATCACTATTCAGTCAGTGAAGGAAAAGTTAAGCTGTAACACATTCTTTAAGGTGGTTTATCAGGGTGAGTGTGTGCTCAGCAAGATCTGTGAATTGCACACACCAGACCTCAAGCCCAGTTACAGCATCCTTTATGGTTTAAGCCCATGTGTGTCACATTAAACTTTTAATTTCTTTTCTCCAGTTACCCTTCTGTGAATTTGGGTCTAAATTTTCAGAAAATTGCACGCCCAGTCCCTACGATTATGCATGTAATCAATTAGTTATTTATGTGTACAACTACTGTGACCAGGTATGCAAATCTCCGAGCAGCCTTTGTCATTTTCTCCATAATTTAGCCCTTTGTCATTCATACATCCACTCCTGTTCGAAACACCAAGTTCATGGAAATTTAGCTCATTTGAAACATATGTGTAGGTCCATATGAACTTGCCCAAAAGCGTCACAAAGAGAAAGGATAACCTTGTTGTTAAGGCAGGAGAGCGCGAAATCTGGTTTCCATTCTGAGTTCTGCCACACATTTCCTGTGTAACCTTGGGCAAGTCATGAACTGTAACCCAGCTCAGTGTAGCTGACCTACATGCAAAGCAGACAGAGCCATCCTTACTTGGTGGGGTTATTGAGACGTTTCATTTGTTAGGACACATGAAAAAACATGGAAGCAAGTAAGTGGAAGGTGCTGGAGGAGTATAAGTTATCAATAATGGCATTATATATAGTCACGGTGACAAACATGATAAATGATCTGTACTCAGTTGTAAAACAGTAAGTAAAGGGGCAAACGTGGCCACTGAGAACTGAGCAAAGAAAACAGCAAATTCAGGCAGGGAGATGAAAGAGAACCAAATGGTAACAGTGAGAATGAGCAGGCATGTGAGTAATTAACCTTTATCCTGCAATTTTTACTGTCCTGCTTGGTCTTGTCCCTTTACAAAGGGCCACAGTGTCAGGGGATATTTGAGAAGAACTGAGCTGGTTAATATGGCACTGACCACCCCACAGTCTGTCTGAGCACCATGAATTATTCTTCATTAATCAGGGTGATCCTGACAGGGATATTAATGCCAGGTATTGGCCAAAAGCTGGTGGAGAACATTGTGTTATTGAAGCAATTAATACAGCTGTGTTCAGTTATAGGGAAACATGCCCTCTTTGTTTCCTTGTACACCAGAACAGAACCGTGAAGTCAATTCTGTTGCTGCCATTGCTTTCTCTTTCTTGCATAAAACCCAGTCAGACTCGCACATCACTTCACTAAATGCTTGGGGTACAGCCTTCTGGGAGCCCTATAAATCATAACATATTCTGAGAGAATATATCTCCTTTTAAAAATTACCTAATTTTGTAGCTGACCTAGATATGGCACTCACACTGACATCATTTAGGAGTCTAGAGCAGACTGATTGCAGTATCTGGCCCAAATTTATGACTTCATACAGCAAAATGTTCACTATCCTCAGATCCAACTGGGATAAAATGTTACAACTTGGGGTCTGTGTAGCAAATATCCATGTTGATCAACAAAAAAAATCTTCCCTCCTGAGAAATGAAACAAGGTTTTTGAAAATGTATTAAAGGTTGTATGTCTCTACCTCTGCACAGCAATTTGATGGGTCTTTGTTTCGCCCATGATCTGCCTTGGGAGGATTTGGAAATCAGGATTAAAAACAAAGAAAATTCTGGTACATTATGTTTAAGGTTTCCTGAGCTTCAGGCAAATGTTTGACAGTATTCCTTGAGACATGGCTGTAAAGAACATTGTCATCCTGCCAGTCTGGGGGCAGTGGAGCCTCCCCTTTCATTGCACTCATCTTCAGTGTTGCTCTTTTCCTTCAAGCCATTTCCTGCATGGAAAAAAAACCACAGTGATTCCCATTACCTACATGGAAATGAGGAGGCTGCAAGAGACGGTTGTGATGAGCCTCTGTGAGGTCCTGCAGTGCATCAGCCTCCTGAGTCCCCTGGAATTAATTCCTGTTTGAATTGGAGCATATCTTTTGGAAAAAGATATCATCTTGATTTAAAATGTTCCAGTGAGGGAAAACACACTATGAACTTTGGGAAATTATTTCAATGGCTAATTAAGCTCAATTAAAAATCTATGATGATCAGAAAGGAGCTTCACAGGGGTCCTTATCAGCTACAGAGAAGGAGCCCAGATTTAGTTTTTTACAGGCAAATTGCAGTTGTGTGTGACGTCTCTTTTTCTGTTTTGTTAGTCCCTGAACGCAATACAAAAACACACACTGTAAAAACCTGGCCAGCAGAATGATTAGAAGAGTTACTGACTGTTCCAGATCTTGTGAGGTGTTTAAACACAATCTGAAGAAATGGAGATAACTGGTGTGTGCTGTGGGATAGTTCCACCACGCTTTAGCTGGTCTCCACTACTCTCTCTGAGCTGAAGGCAATGGAAAAAAACAGGCACTTCTGCAAGGTGATTCATTTGATCTTAGTTATACACCTACCCTGTGTTTAGAGACATGAATCACATTCGTAGTTATGTGTGGCAGTTAAGAAAATTTGGGCCGTGGCCCTGGCTCTGAGCAAGCTGGAAAAGGGGCAGATGGAACAGTTCTACCTGGTGGGAAATGATCCTCAGGACACAGGGTGGAGCTCCTGGGGAGATAATCCAGCACCCAGTGCCTGCTAGTGAAGGATCTGCCTGGCTCCATGGGTTAGGTACTGCCTTCAAATCAAGCCTTCAGCTGGTGTTTCTCTCCAGCCTGAATCCCTGGGGAACCTGCAGACCAGATTGGCTTGGCTGACCCATAAGTCCAGCAAAGTCGCCTCTCTTTCCCCTTCAGCACAGCATAATAACTTATTTCCCTCCCATTTCCCTCCCAGTTTCTTTTTTTTTTTTGTAACTCCACAGGTTTTATAAGCAGCTGCCACTTTATGATTTGATCTTGAGGGGAAATTCTCCCGGCACTAATGGGGTTAACTCTGGGAATGACATTCCTTAAACTGCAAGTTCCTTAAGGGAAATCTCCATCTTTCTCTCTCTGTGCTATGCTCACCTACAGGCTCTACAGAGTTAATGGCAGCAATGCAGAGTTACACAGGTGGAAACTTAAAAAACAAGAAATTGGATGAGAAACACAGCTTTCATCAGTGTCTGGGGTCATCACTGGAATGCAAAGAGATCATTTCATTTATAGAAGACTCAGTAATTGTAGGAGGAATATTGTCTACCCCATTCTCCACTTTCCAAAGAAATTACCTAATAGTTTCCAATTGAGGCGGCTTTTCAAAGGATTTGGTTTTGATTCAGCCATCATTTCTGAATAAGGAGAAGTATTTTACACTTAAATTGTAATTTTCATTAGTTGCCTAATGCCAGTTGAAATTCACACCATTCCTCAACCAACATATGCTTCTCAAATTTTCACTTCCTTTGATATACAAATAATAGAATATGTGGATGAAAATAATAATCTGCTGTACCTCTAACCCAAGACCCAAATTGTTCCTTAAAAAACTGGATTTAATTTCCAGACAGGGAAGAGGAGGCAGAGGGAGCTTTAGGGCTTTGCCTGGGATCACAAAACAAGCCAGCAATTGACCTGGGAATAAAATCCAGGTGTACTGTTTAATTTCCATATGCCATCCTCTAACCAATACCTTACAATCCCAGTTCCTTCTCTCTACAGCTATATCTGATTTCTAGCAGTGTTGGGAAAGTGTTATTTTTGTGCAAGGTCCCAAAGAAAGGCAAGTTCCTACCTGAACCTGTCGAATTTTAAGATGCTTCATTATTTTGCTTCTATGGATAGGAAAACACCTATTCCACCTGCCATCACTTCCCATCACAGAAATGATACTCTGATAAACCTCACGTCTGAAAAGAGGAAAAATGTGGTTTAGAATGGAAAAAAATGTTCAGCTATTTAATGACAAACGCAACCAAAGGGAGATTTTCTTCCTCAGTCCTCTGCTGATGCTTTTTAAATATTATTTGTTAACTAGAGAGTGGCCTGTTGTTGCACATTTGCAAAGGTAGTACTCAGAGTATTTGTCTGGCCTGAGTAGGAAGGGGTTGTTTGAGGAGGGCAAGGCCCAGCTGCAAAGTGATGAAGGGGATACCATTGAGGACAAGGGATGCCTGCAGAATCCAGAGAGACTCCTCCTTTTGTCTCCAGACAGATCACAAGGACCGGGATTCTTTCATACACAGAGAGAAACCACTGCTGGGTGCTTGAAGGAAGTTCAGCTGAGTCCCAGATGGTGGAAACTACAAATCTTTTGTGCATACAGAAGAATAATATGATGGTTGGGAGTCCCACATATATCAATATCAAGTTGTTGGAGGTTTTTTTTTTAATAATTAGGCCAAAGTTTTCTCTGGTTCCTCCCACAAAATACCTCAGGAACTCGCTGCAGATCCCAACTGTCAAGCAGCTGCCCTTTCTTTTTTTTTGTTTGGTCTAAAATACAACTATATTTTTCTCCCCCCCCCCCCCCCCCCCCCCCAGTCAAATAATCTTTATTTTTCATTCGCCTCAGGTCTAGCTGCATCACTTTGACCTCTCTGTGAGGCCTGGGTAAATCCTGAAGATGCTGGGCCACAATTCTTAAGAAGGAAACTTCAAGTTCTTTCCGCTTCACTTGCCCTTCACATGTCTGAGGCAGTTAACGTTGCTGCCCCATAGTCTGCGTGGCAGGAGCTGTGTGCTGGCTGTGGCACCCATTGTCTGCATTTTTCCTCTCGTTAGTCTCCTTGACCTTTTATTGTCTTACTCCTGCAGTGTCAGGTCAGACTTAGTGTAGGTCTCCCTTCACCGAGGACCCCTTTCCTTTCGTGGATCACTAAGCAGGACAATTGCTCTATCCATCTTTTCAGGGCCTATTGTCGAGCCCCCCCTGAGCTGAGAAAGGTTTGATTCACTGGGAAACCATTTTGGTCAAAGGGAAACCTGACTATGTGTCCTTTTAGGAACTCTGTCTTAATCACTGACTTTTTTATCTGGTATATGAAGAGGATTCAGGAGATCAAAAGGTTTGGGAGTACATGGGTTTGACCACATTTTTCCTGGAAATAATGGGAAACCTCCACTGAAAAATGAGCTCCGTTACAATGGGCAAACAAGAAGGAAAGCCACATAGTGTTCCCAGAGCATTCTGAATCATCAGACCTTCAATAGCTTCCATAGAGAAGGGAAAAAGTAAACAGAAAATGTAAATGGAATGTAATAATTAATGGACCTAAAGAAATGGACTCATTTGATTTGCGCATAATCATCGCCCTTAAAAAAAAAGATAAGTCAAAAGAAACGGGCAGAGCAGATGGAGAAGGCTGAAGACTGGAAGCTCAGTTTGGCTGGGTATGCAGTGAACATGAGTGTGGTTACTCAGAATTAGCAGCCTGTCTCACCTTTACAAAGTGATCCAACAGCCCCACGTGTTTCCCAGGCCCCTGGAATGTTACCGAGGTCCTGCTGGAACACCACAGTGGAGCTGTGCTGGCTTTGGAGGCCCTGACTTTGTCACCAGGTGTTCAACCACAGCTCCTGAAGGTTCCTTCCTGTGTGGAAATCCTGACCATTACCAGCAATTTTAAGACCTTATATAAGACAATCATGAAACTCCAGCTGTCCATACTTCCAGAGAAGTTCACCAGCAGCACCCATTCCCATTCAGGCAATTTCTTGGAATAGAGATGGAGGTACCTCTCAAGGTGCATGAATTTCAAAGCATTTAGTTCAAGGACTTATGGAAAAGCAGGAAGAATGAAAAAGCCTGTTTTCCTGCAATCTGCTTGGAACCCTTTTACCTACTGGTATGCCAAAATGCCTTTTTAAATTAGCATTTCACTCTTCCTTCAACCACCCATTACCTCTGCACAGAGTCAACTCAAGCCTTTTCAAAATGCCAAGCTGAAAATTGCAGTGTAAGATGAAAGAGAGGAAAGGGACTGGTCTTGGGAAGGCAGGCAGGCAAGCAAAGGGAGGGACTTGGGCAGAAAGTCTTGGAGAGCTGGATTCATATTCCTGCTATCAATAAGATGAAAGAAAAAATGTAAGCAGAAGCCAGTGACTCAACTTTTCCCTCTGACCCAGGCAAAGTCAACAGGGAGCCAGGTTGTTTGCCTTTCTCCAGTGATCTACTTTTCCTAGGTATTATCTCAGCCTGTCCTTACTTTTTTTTTTTAATGTTTAACAGGAATAATTTAGGATTTTGCTTCTGAATTGCTTCCCCAATTCAGGCTGAAGTTTGTATTTAAACTTCAGTGCATGCTGAGATCTTTGCCTGAGCCAAAGAAAATGGATCAGTTGGATACAGTGAGCACCCATGCACTAGTTTTTGGATGAGGAGCTACTGCTGACTCCAAACCAGGTCAAACTTTCAGATTAAACATTTCTTCTCCAATAAGAAAATGAGGGGGGGAAAGTCTTTTAAGAAAACCTGTGAATCTGAACAAAAGAAAAGTCTTTTAGGCCATGAAGAGTAAAAAGGGACAAGATCTACATCTCTGGTATTTCAGGTAAAGATAAGTGTAGAATTGAATGAGATGCGAACGGTTCCTTCTTTCTACAGTGAAAATGCTGAATCTTGGATGAAAAACAGACATAGTCCTACTGATATTTGCATTAAGTATGATGAGGAGAATTAGTTTTTTCTTTACTGGCACCTATTGCCACTGAAAGAATGAAAATATCTTCAGTAACTTTTGTGTCACCTTAATTTGCTGCTGCTATTTGACTTTCCAGTGTCAAACGATCACTTCAGGTCAGCAGTATCACTTTCTGCCAACATCACCAAATAGGAATGTCCAGGATATTAAATATGCTTGCATTTACATATAAGAGGAAGGGAAAAAGTGATACAAGCACTTCCTGTACTGTAGAAACACTTGAATATTGTTGCAGTTCAACTGTGACTGGCTCCACAAAAAGTTCTGCTCCACAAATGTCTTTAGTCCTGATCCTAATGACACTAAGTATCAATCTTCTATTCAGGAAGTCCCAAACATAAGAGGGAAAAGAATGACCAGTGAATAAAAACACAGGTATATCGCTGACCCGGTGGAATCAGTACAGCTGCAGCTTCAAATTCCCAGAGAGCAAGTTCTGTGGGATGTGTTTCAGCCACGCCAGGGAAGCCCTTTGCATAATGCTTAAGATTATTTGGAAAACTGTCGAGTTTTATGTACACTTAAAGCCTGATAAAGAGAGCTTTGCTGAATAAGCCTAAGGATCTCACCACTGCCTTATGTGATTTTTAGTCAAAAACACCCCAGAGGAAATACCTTCAAGAGCAAACAAGGAATTGTTTCCCATTTCCCTGGTGACTAACATTTAAGGTTATTGAGGTTTTATTCTGGACCCCTCTTTGTCACCCATCTCCCGTGCTACTCCTTCAGCTGACCTGTGAAGGTTTCCTCTGTGCTTTTGGCAAAACCAGATAATTTTAACCCCAGCTGCATTAAGCGGCAGCCCCCAGGTAAATTATGACTACATCTTCTAAAGGTCCCAAATGTGTCACATTCCCCGCATTTTTTGAGAACTCTCATATTCCTGGCTGCCCATGAGTTTCGGAGGGAGCTGCCACACTTCCTCACCTGTGAAAGCAGCAGGTTGTCCCAGGCATCCTCACAGCTCAGCCTTTCCTGACGAGCTAACCTCGGCAGAATTTATTGCGGGCCTCGGGAGAAACTAATTGCCTTAATTAGATCGAGAATTTAACTTAGCATGGCTAATTTGTCCCGTGTAATTTGGCAAGTCTCCTACTTGCCTTCTCTCTGTGGGCAGATGGGTGGAGGCAGGACCTCCAGCAGTGTCGTGGTGAAAGGAGGAGGGTCACCTCTCCCATCTGCACATCTGGATGAGGAAGAGGATGATTTACTGTTCCCCACCCCAAACTCCTATTGAAACGAACAATCCCTTTCCTCACAAAAGGACTGGTGATTCTGCTGCATATTTAACTGGAATGGCAATATGGGCAGTTGCATGGCTGAAGATGTAAGACTTATAACATGATTGAGCTAAATGTTTCCAGAGGGAAAGAAACAGAAAGGAGCTATAAAAAGGTATTCAATATTTGAAAATCAGATTTCCACACACACCCCACAACTAATACTGTTTGCAGAGCTTTAAATGTCAGGTGGAACATAAATTAACTGCTCTTTCTTGTAAGCATGTGTATTTTCTGTCTTTTATTAAATCTTTTCTCCACTATTGGTCCACGCAGATGAATAGTAAAATGCAGCACATACAGGTGGGCAAAATGAGTGTGTGTTCTGACTAACTAGCTGCAGTTAGTAACTAACTGTTGATGTTGTATTCAACCTTGCAATTTTCAATTCCTGAGACACTGAGTAAGTGCAAAGTTGTGTTAACTCCTCTTTTGTAACAGCAGGGCCAGTAGCTGGTTAAAGTCAAAGGAAAGATTCCCATTAACTTTAGTGGTCTGTGAATCAAGCTCTTGATATATATAGAAGGCCCCTGAAAACAAAGTTTTATTTTTTAATGTATTGTCTCATTTGTTGAATAGCATGGCTTGCTGCCCAGTGTTATGGCAGTTCACAATGACTATTCTTCCCACCCATTCTCCTTCTCCTCCTTCCATTAATCAGTGATGGGTCGAATTCAAATGTTTTGGAAGTTCTGTCTGGTTTTGATGTGATGGTACATAAAAATATCTACAAAGTAGTTATTAGGGTGCTTGGTGTGGCTGCATTTGTCCTGGGGAAACCTCCCCCTCCTCTCTGAGAGCAGCAGCACATTTTGTGGGAAGGTTGGCAGCTCTACAAGGTCTTCTTTGAGGCGGGCTCCACTCCCTCTGCCCCAGTGGTACATCCATCATTTTTGGTTTTCCTTTCCAAAATGCTTTTCACAAAAGTCACTTCCTTGTTTCACATTACTCCATGCTTTGTGAATTCAGACTGAAACATGCTGTGCACCAGATCCGTATCTGGTGTAAATCAGCATCATCCTGCTGCTCTCAGTGGAGCCACAAAATTTCCTATCCATGGAGGATCTTGCCCATGAACTTTCTGCACAAAGAGGCAGCTTTGGTGGAGTGAAAAAGGCTTCACATGTTTTGGGAAGAGATGCAAGCAGGAACAGCAAATGGAAAACCTCACCTAAACAATAAGGTGTTTAACTTCACAGATATTAACATCTCTGTTCTGCCTAATTAAATAGTTTTGGATTTTTTTTTTCTCTGACAACCCTCATATTGTCCATTTCTGGCTACTAGAAACTGAAAAAAAAATAAAAAATAAAAGGACCAGGCTGATGAGAGCTCAATTAGTATCACGAAATAACCCTATATAAACATATCCTTTGCACTCCCACTTCCTTCTACAACTCACCACCCCAAGCACCTTTTTAAAAAGTTGCTCAAAAGGTTATTCAAGGATGCATTTGGTTGACTTTGCAGCATTTGCCACTTGCTGGCCAAAAGTGACAGAGGGGATTTCAGAGTGCTGCTTTCAACGTGGTGACACTGCCTTTAATTTAAGCCTAAGTGATTATACATGTTCCACTGTCAAATCACTGTACGCAGCTTTTGTGGTCGGGGGCTTGTTTTATCAAAGAATTCTGCTGAAGCCCTTCCAAACCAGAGCTCCCATGCGTATAATTACATTGTATTTTCATTATATAAACTTTATTTTTTAAGACTGAAAACATATGAAATGATAATGGGAATGTGCGTTTTCCACACGCCGCCGCCGCCACGTACTTGTGGGAAGGGAAGTTTTCTAACACAGACCAAATGTGTGTCACTGACACACAGGTACAAGAAGCATCCACGTGGCTCATAAAACTGGTGATGGGATAGAGGGATCTGAAAATACAGGCAGTTGAACTTCAGGCTGAAAGAAAACCCTTATTTCGCATTCAGTGTCGCCTACCTGATACTCTGTGGAAGTAGATCCCAAAGATTCACAGCCTGCAGTTGAACAGGACTTGTACAGCCAGCTTAGATGCTTCTAAAATATCTTCCAAATTGACACTTAAAAAAATTTTATTACTTCATTAATACGTTTGATTTGTGCAAATACATCTCTGTTAGAGACCTATTTTGTCCTGGGGCAACTCTTTTGGTGTTTTGCCCCAAAAATTGTACATTTGGGCTGATGTCCATAGTTTCATGTCACTGTCTTCTCTCACGATCCAATGAGGACCTAATTTCAGTCTGAACAGGTGCCACAGAGACCAGCATTTTAAGAGATCTGCAACAGATTATTGTTTAAGGCAGGATCCAGAATTATATCAACAGCAAGGTCTGGCTGAGAGGGATCATCTGTATAAGTTCTAAGTTGACATCACCATCATGTCCACAGTCCATATTCATTCCTACAGATTCATAGATTTTTTTTTTTATTTACAAGGTTTTAAGCGTTGTCCTCACGTCATAAATGAGTAACTGAGTCACCACATAGATTTAGCAATTTACCAAGTACATGTCCACATAATTCAGCATTTGAATTCAACTCTCCTGCACCCTTATTCCATTGCCCTAAATGATAAACTATCCTTTATTTCAAATATCTTTGGTAGCTCCCTATCTAATCCAGCTTTTTTTTCTGTCTGCCTCAGTAACTTTTGCTTAGTGATTCTTTGCAAAACAACCCTCAAAAGAAATCAGGACTCTAAAGGGCACGTCATGAAAGCAAACCATTTCTTATATATCTGTCTATATATATAGATATATGCACACAGAAACACACACAGAGTGAGAGAGACACACAGAGCAAACTAAAGGACACATCCATCATCAGAGCAATCTGTGAGTCACCTAAGACAAATGCTAACTCTTTCAAGGCAATCCTATACAATAGATCCATAAACAATATCTTCAGTTTCTGTCTGGGAATTTAGACCCAGTCATTTACGAGCTAAAAAATAGGTCAAAGAATAATGGTGATAACTTGCCTTATCATCAAGCACTGTGTGTGTGAGACCGTCGTGGGGTGTAAACTACTGACAAGCACCCTCACGTGGGCTCTGATCCTTCTGATGGGGTGACAGCACAGAAATCACTGATGTTACAGCGCTGCAAACCCCAGCGGAAAATCAGGGGCAGGGTTTAAAACAAAAATCCTCTCGTCGTTGTGCATAACCTACAAGTTAAGATATAACAAACTTATAAATGCAGGAAAAGCACCTGAGTGGAACACGGGGCTTCTTAACCCCCCGAGAAGTCACCTGCAGGCAGTTTTGCAGCTCAGTGTAGCAAATTCCTGCATTCTCCAAGCCCCCAGCCGGAGTCACTCGGAGCTCTCTGGGGCAGGGAGAGTTTGGAAGCCGAGGAATCTCTGCGGAGCAGTGTGTGCCTTTTCGTAATTTCCACTTTGAGGAATGTCCATCCGACATCTAAGCTAAGGACCCCACCGGATAAGGGTGCAGATGGAATGCGGTTTCCACGTTTGGAAGCACGCTGCGATCAATCTGTTCTCTAAGTGTGTTTATGTTCGAGGGACTTTGCCTGCAGGCTGTCTCCTCAATGGCACGTTAAACTCTGCTCTCCAAAGAGCGCAGGAGGCAAGGTAGTGGAGGGGGAGGACAAGAATCCAAAACGGTGAAAAAGCTGCAAAACGCATTTCTTTGGGGACACCGAATTTTCAAGACTTTAAGAGCCTTTCTCATTTAAAGGGATACTAACAAACTCGGGTAATTCATCCAAACTCATCACAAATTATTAAGTGTTGAGGGTGTCTGGAGTTGTAAAACAAGACACCGTGTTTCCCAGCATCTCCACAACGCACATAATTTTCCAGTGCATCAGGTGTTCAAACACTGAAATCTCTCAAAATATTTGCAGGTGATTTTTGTAATTTTCAAAGCTCCACTAATCTTGCACCGTCTCCTTCCCTCTTCCCGTGTCTCCACGTGCCTGCTGACACATCCTGTCACCGTTGTCAGTCAAAATTTGCCTTTCACGGTCTCAGCAATCATTTTGGGTGTAAGGGAGGAGTTTGCCTGCATACTGTGGCATGGCATTTAGGCTTGGCTCTCGTTGCCTGCTTATTATTATTATTATTAAACACATTAGGTGTTCTGCAGACACAGTGCTGCAGTGTCTTATCATTTCTAGAGAGATTAGAGCTAGAAACTTGAACTGGTTTGAAGACAACACAGAATTACCCTCAGCTTTTCTCCCAGAGTCATGTAAACAACTTCCCCACTCCCAAAATAACTCCCAAACTACCTTTCCCCCTCCCCATCCTTGTGCATTCCTCCGCGCTTCCTGATCTTGGCGGGGATATTTCAGAAATAGCTCTTACAATGGTGTTTCCACTCCGAAAGAGGAAACGCTGGGTGGGAGGAGCTATGAAAGGAACGGAGAGGAAGCAAAGCTGTTTTCACACCGCCCCAAGCCGCACTTTTACAGCGAATAGGTGGAAACGCATCTTGGGGTGAGGTTCGCTGCCGCTGTGAGCCATCCGAGCCCCATCCCAGCGCGGGGCCGGGAGGGAATGAGCGCAGCCCGGAGCGTGTGTGGCTCCTTGCATCACTCGGCACAGCTGACGCTGACAGGCAGCTCTAAACTGTTGAACAAACTGAATGAATCAAGGTCAGGGCAGAGTCAGCAGCGTCCCTCCCTCCCTCCTTCCCTCCCTCCGTCCCTCCCCGGCTCCCGGGAACACGAAAGGTGCTGCCCGGACGGCTCCTCAGCGCGGGACAGGAGGAGCCGCTCCGTCCCGCGTTCGCCGGCCATCCGAGACTTTTAATCCTGAACTTTTCCACGAAACCGATAGCTGCGTTTTTCTGGCTCCGGCCCCCGCTGGAGCGCTTGGCCAGGGCTCTGGGAATGCGATGTCAAAGCATGGATTGGGATTGCTTTCATGCGTCTCCACCTGCTGGCTGGCATTTCACTAATTGCAGCCGCCCGCGGAGGTGGCAGAGGGGTTTTTTTGGGAAGTCGCGAGCTTACGTGGGAAACAGTAGCACAGCTTCACAAGAAGATGAGCAAATAAGCAAGACCGGAGAGGTTATTTTCTGATTTGATGAAGAGCAACGTCCTACACCGCAGGTGACAGGTAGAAGGCCACCGAGATTTTTTTTTTTTCCACTTCAAGCTTTTTGAACTTTTGAAGCCCCGCTCGAGAAGCCAGAAAGATTTTTTTTGGAGGGAATTCATAAAGTGTGGAACCCACAGCGTTTTATTTCCCTACCAAAACCAGATGCTAAGAACGTTAACGTGCTTTCATTGACACAGTGAAAGAGGGAAATTGTTTATTAATATCTGGAAGCATGAGCATTCTGGGGCCCACAGCTTAGTTGCTGTGTGGTTAGGAAAGCAGTTACTTAGCAAATGCAGGCAGGCAGCTGTTTCAAATGGAAAGGAATAGAAATGATTAATGACTTCTATGCTTTAAAGAAATGAACCCACAGGATTTCTTTCTTCTACTGTGCTGTCCCACTTGGCCATTTCTGTCATGTGCCCTGGGAATTTCTTTGGAAGTTTTCAATAGTCTGTCGTGAACTACTCTTTAGAAACTTACTGGACCAGATCTGGAGCCAGACAGATGCCAGCTGTGGATCTGATCCATTTGTACATACATTTACAGGCTCTGAGCACAGACTATCAACACTTGATATTCCATGAACTTTGTCCTGCAGCAGCAATAGTATATCTTGCTTTCAGACACTGCAGTGATGAGCACAGTATTAAATCCTATTTAGACAGTAGGATCAGTGTCACCTTTTCCCTTTTGCAGCCGTGTTTTATCCAGGCTGTATTACACAATGTAGGAGGCAAGGGGCACTCACAGGAACTGAAACAATACAAGGAATGAACCCTTCCTTTGTCAGTCATGTCAGATATCAGTAGGGATTATTGGTATTTTACCATCTTCTGCACTTCCAGCAATATTCTTACCCACTCCAAACCACTCACTCTATCATCTGTTTCTCAGGTGTGCTTCCAGTTAGGTTCTCAGCTCTTCCGTGCACAGCATCAGAAGGCAGCAAAGCTTAAAAAGAGGATGAGGAAGAAAAAGAGGAATATGGAGAAAAGAAAAAGGAAGGCTGTACAAAACACAGATAATATTTTCACTGACGTGTTCGCAGTGAAACATCCATCCAATTTTTTTATATTATTTAGCGGGGAGAATAAGTTCTCTGGCTTGACTTCATGGAATTATTTTGACTCTACTTCTATTCAAAGGGGTACATAATTTGATCCGCTAAAGGTTCTTTTGTCGTTTTTTTCCGATGATGTGTCCAGAACTGCTGAAACATGAAATGTGAATGTTTGCTCTTCCAAAGTATTATCCCATTTCAAAAGCTGTGTTCCATATCACTAAACACTGAGAAGGTCTTAAAGGTGCCCATTGCATATCTGTACAATTAAACACAGCTAAGCACATTTATTACATACCTATACAAGCAACATTCCTGGCAGGTCAGTATATTCAGTTTTTGTTAGCACTGGAGATCTGACTAAATCAGCAGCTATGTGAACTCAAAACCATCGAGTAATTTAGGAGGTGTATGAGTTGAATACATCCTGAATGTGTCTAATAACTTGGCTAAGCACGGGCAGGCAGCTAAAAGGAGTTCTCATGCACTACTTTAAGATGCAGCAGGACTGGAAGATGATATTTCCTTGTCCACAAGTATATCACTCTCAAATCATTGTTTCAGCCCAGGAAGTTATCTCCTATCTGGGGCAACAATGTGCACTTGGACACAATTAGCCTGCTGTCTGATGATATTTAAGAATTAGCCACATAAGGTTTTCTTACAGAGTTGTCAAAAAGGCTCAGGCGATTATTTTAACTAAGCCTGTTTGAAATACCTGAATAAACTGACGCAAAATAAAAGCAATTTTTGCACGTTTGAACTGCAGCCTTCCTTTCCATCATTTAGTCCCACTGTAGGAATAAAGACCAGCTCAAATGAAAAGTGTTCCTCTCTCTCTCTCTCTCTCTCTCTCTCTGTAGATCTCTGCCAGGTACCCAGGTGAATTAGCTCTGATGCCATTCAAAGCTCACAGTGTAAGGATGAGCTTTATACACCTCAGTATAAATCACAAACACAGACGTACAAATCCAGCTCTGTGTTCAGTTCACTTTGCTGAAAGCAGAAGTTGGTCCAATAGCCTGAATCTCCTTTCACAGGCTATTTTTGAGACTGATATAACTCAGGCAGGAAGTGTGAGAGTGTGTGTATCTGTGTGTGTGTATCTGTGCTGCTGAGCACCACATGAGGGTCAGATCTGTTTTCTGAAGTCAATTCTCATTCTTGGTTTTGTTTTGTTGTTGTTTTTTGGTTGGTTGTTTTGTTTTGTTTTTTTTTAACTGCAAAATACTTCCTGAAAACTTCTCCCTGGTAGTTGTGAAGGGTTTAGGAACAAGTACTGAGGCCTTGTTCCTACCTGGATCATCCGGCTGATGTGCATATGCATAAATTCCTCTCTTGTTTTCCTGACTCCTTTTGTCTTTCAGACTTGTGCATCACATAAGTACTTAGTATGTGCTCTCATTTGGCATTGTCTCAGTTAACACAGTATTTTACTGTCATATTATAAAGTCTTTTAAAATAGTGCTCAGTTGAAAATCCCTCCATAGCACAGTACTTCTGCTTTGCACATTCAAAAGAAGGCCGTGAATTTTTTTTTTCCCCAAAGCATGTTGGTGCAGAGCAGAATGTCAGGCAGGTGAATGGTCATGTGCATCATTTGCAAACAGATCATACGTCACTTGACGTTCTCAGGCCTTCCAGTGAAGGAATAGTGATTTTGAACATTTCACTATGAATACTCTAATTAGTGTTTCTGTTTGGGTAAGAAAAGTATTGCCTGCAAATCCTTTGCCAGGCTCTAAGTATAAAATAAAAGTCAGAGGGAAACTGAGAGGCAATTCAGAATTGTCTAGTGAGCTGTGCACGAGCTTGGTAGTGACTACATCCCATTGAATGAAAGACTATGAAGACAAAGGAAGAAAATCAGCACGATATAACAGAAAACAAATCATAAAATTGTCCAATACTTTGTGCATTTCTCTTGGTATTAACACAAAGGATTCCTGAGTGACAGACATCTCTGCAAAGTGACTGGAGACCCAGTGTCAGTGGCTGGGAGGTGACTGCTCACAGTGGAACCCACCTGGGGCTCGAGTTCTCCCTGTCTCACTTGGGCAAAGTGCCCTTTCCCAGGTTAGTGACACCCTGGTTCTGGCACAGACACTTATCCCTCTTCTTTCTGTCCTGCAAGATGAGGCTTGCAAGCACGAGGGGAGAAGTAAGCCTTAGTCTAGCAGCACAAATACCAAAGTAACTTACATCCCTGGCTGGAACAAGGAGGAACTGTGGAAGGAATTGCAGCTCTGTGAGTCATACTTCCTCCTTGGAGTTTCTCTTGGAGTAGTGCAGCTCTGAACCATGCCTTAGGCTGACACTAGAGTTAAGCTCGTCCATCCTTTTATCCACAAAGTGATAGAGAGAGAAAGAGAAAAGGAAAGACAGTAAGGCACTGGATTATCATACCCTCAAATCTCCCAGTTGCAGCTCTAAATATAGCCAAACAAGTAAAAATCTGTTTCTGGAAACAGTACAACTATTTAGCTCCCAACCCTTCAAACAACATATATGAAAAAAAAAATCCAACCCTAAAAACAAAAACAAAAACCAAAACCCAAAAAAACCCCAACCAGTTGTCTCCCAACCGAGATCCTGTACGTGGAGCTTATGTTAAGCACATTCTGATCTCCAGCCAGCAAGCAAAAAAATTCCCAAATGCCACACCTATCCAGGGTGTGACTAGAGACTATCAACTAGTTTATATTTGCACTTTGATATACAGCACATGCTTAACATCATATGGTGTATCCTTGGAAAAAAAAATAGCAACAAGTTTGAACACAGAAATTGTGTTAGATTAGGAGGCCAGAATAAATAAGAGCCAGTGAGCTGCAGAATGACTTGAGGTAGAGTATAAGATCTCATCTTAAGGAATAACATGAAGGCAGTACATTGCAGATGAAACACATAATGAAGAGACATTCCAAACTTCTCTTTTGAGAAAAGATTACAAATGAAATAGGCTCGGGCATGCCAAGTGTAAAATCTTTGATATGGAAATGCAGTAATGGTTAAATGAAATGGGCTGAAAATCTATTTATCAACAGCCTGTAATGCCTACTTGGATCGTCCCATGAGAAAAGCAAATAAGGAGCAGTAGGAGAATATACAGACACTGCTAGAAGGTTTACATACCTCCTGCTTTCACATCTCAAGATATAGCCCTTCACCTTAACCAGAGATTTTGAGAAGTTTAAAAGTTAGCATGAAAACACACCTCAAAGGATTCGGGAAACATGCCCTGAGACCCAGATTTTTCGGGAGTCCCCTCCCATGTTCAGCCTGAGGTACATTTGAAAGGGCCTGGTCTCTAGAGAGTGAAAAGGAGCCCTCTGGCACCAGGCCCCCCACGTGAGCACCTTGGATTGATATCCCCAAGCAGCAGCTCCACTGCTCGTTTCTGAAAGCCTCAGCCTCAACTGTGAGGGGGCTCCACAAGGTTCGTATTCATGAAAATAAAAAAAAAAATTTAAAAAAAAAAAAAAAAACTGGGAAAGACCACCAGATCATGCTCCATGTGACACCACCCCGCTTCAATGAGCTCCACTCATCCCACTTTAACACAGGATTTGGCCCGGTCGCTGTTACCTCGGGATCCTTTCCCTTTGTATCCACACTGGCCCTCTATTCCATTATTGCCAATGGGCATGTAAGTCATTGCTGCTCCCGACATGTGAATCACAAATGCAAGTGCCATGGAAATTAAACTCCTTGACCTGCTCCCATTTTCCCCTTTGATGTCAGCCTGAATAGGCACTTTTGACTGGAGCATAGTTTTAATTTTGAGAGCTGGCAAGACAACCACAGCCCTCCTCTGCGAGGAAGTTCGCCGGAGAATCCTTTGTTGTTCTTCCCGAATTACTTTCCTAAAGAAAGGGTGTCTCAGCAAACAGCACCACAGAAGGCCCGGGTCGCGTTTGCACCGTGTTCAAAATGCAGGAAACAGAAAACAGCCACCGTGTTCCTGTTTTCTCACCAGCAAATGCCCAGTCCTGGCCGTGTCAGCCTGAGCAAGCCGCGTGATTTCCACTAAGGTGACACGGAGCTGAAAATGGAAAATATTTTTCATTCGTTGCTCAGGACTTCTCTTCATGGTGGCCATCTGGATTTAGGGTCTCCATGGCCATGTGCAGCCCATGAGGCAGCTGTGTGCTCCAGGGCTGAGCACCAAACATCCAGAGGGGAGCTGGGACGGGCAGAGGTGTTGGGACCTGAAGCCGCCTTCGAGCAGGAGCTCGGGGAACACGGGAGGGGAGCAGCCAAGTGAATGCCCCTAATTCCAAGGCCTGAGAGCCAGAAAGATCCCCTGGGAGCCAGAGCTCTGGTCTCCTCCCTGCTTGGTGCTCTCACCACTGGAAATCAGGAGGTGCTGCTGCTCAGAGACCCGGGGCTCCCACTGGCAAAAGGCTGGGCAATTTGCAAGGGATCCAGGACCAGGCTTAGACTTCCATTTGAAATCATGCAATATTTTGCTGAAACACTGTAGTGGTGCCTGTTTTGAAACTACAGCTTCCCATCTCGCTCTTGCTGACCTGTTTAAAATAATAAAAACAGAAAGCTCTCCGAGATGGATGACACTGGGACCAGGGATCAAAAACCTCACTTGTGTTCCTAAAGGCTTTTTTCCGTGGTTGGAAACCTGGTTCTTACATTCAGCAAACACAGAGGACTATATTTTTTTTTTTTTTTTTTTACTTTCTCAGCCAGGAGACATCAAAAAGGGAGATGTCTAGGCCATCTATTACACTGCTAGTCTTTTCCTTCAGTTCACAATATGGTTCTTAAAGCTGCAGGATTTCAGGTAAATAAATATTCCAGAACAAGAAAATAAGCATGTATTCGAATTATATATCCATGCTATTTAAAAGAAAAATTAAGACATATGGCTATCTGGGAAACAAATTATTGTTTGATGCACTGTTTTGTAATTTGTCAATTAGGCCTTTCCTAGAACTTTCAGTCTGGCAAAGAAGCAGAAAATAATTTTATGGCTGGGAAGATGGCACAGACACAGTTGGAGTTCCAGATGGACTCAATGATTCACATAAAGTCATATCTTCCAGCTAAACTGCTGGAAGAAGAAATCTTCATTACCGAATCATTACAAGTAACTCCCTACTTAAGATTACAAGAAGAGCAGACTATTTATTTTGAGCCAGCTTTTCAAGCCCCCTCAAACCCAAACGACAGCTGATTGACTGCAAAATGAATCTATCAAAGCCTGGAACACGAATTTGAGGTCGTTTGGCAAAGACACAGGGATAGCACTTTTGAAACCTCACAATTTTGAGCTTTCTTCTGAGGTTCATTTCCTGCAGAAAAAGGGGGAAAGGAACTTTGAGAACCGTGCACTAGTTACATCACTGCACTGCTTGTCTGGAGGGGAAGATGAAATTCTAGATGAAGGTGAAGCCAGCACCACTTTATCACTGATTTTGAGAGAACCAAGGTTGACAGACAGCAGAGAAAGGTCAAAGCAAGCGTCTTGAGTTTGGGTCTATAACTCTTGGAGTTGCCACTACAGGGTCTCTCTCAAAAACAGAGTCAACACACAGTGAATACTCTGTATTTTATTTTTTTTTTCCCAGGAGACAAAAGAAGTCAGCAAGCAGCACAATTTCTGCTTCAGTGACTTTATGTTTCTATAGGTGCAGGTTCATAACGAAGAAGAAACTAATCAGGAAAGGCTAACGGTGGCAAAAGTATTTAGCCGAAGTATTTGTTATGTAACTTTGTTTTTGAGGCTCATTACTGCCAGTTACTTTGACCTAGAAGAATGGGTTATTTCTAGATTTACAAGACACGTTTGCTCCCTTTGCAATGAGAATTGTAAACTTTTCTCTATGTAGTAGCTGATTTCCAAATGTACACAAAGGAGGCAAAGCTTGACTCCAGACTTGAGGAAGAATGTGTAGGAGCTCTTATAGGAAGTGAGAACAGCCAACAGAAATGTGGATGCTCGTGGATCTGTGCATTTGAGGCCTCAAATTTTTCTGGTGAAACATAATTTGTTAGTACAGAGTAGTGGTGTGTGTCACACTGGTGAGATGGACAGGACACAGGCTCATCAAAGACATGAGAAACCAAAAGCTCTCCCTGGTGTGTTCCATGCTGTGTTTGAAAAAGAAGGAATGTGATGTAATAAAACAAGAGTCCAGAGCTGTCCTGTGACTGAGAAGTCTTCTGGTAAAAAAAAAAAAAAAAAAGGAGTTTGTGCTAGAGAAAGGATGGGCAGATTTGTGAAGTGGATACTGATGTTCCCCATTTGCTTCTCAGTCCTGCCAAATAATTCTTATACAGTGTTGGGCAAAACAATTCAGTTTTTCTGGGCCAGCTTCTCTGACATGGAGGCAATAAAGAATGATTTCTGTCCCCAGCCCTTTGTTTCTTTTGTCTATAGGAACAGCAAGCTGTTCAGCATCAGGGTTGTATCTTGGTGGATGTATTTGCAGTGCTTAGTATAGATGTCTCTCAGTCTCAGATGTGGCCTCTAGGCACAACGGTATTACAGAAATAATTAACTGAGAAGGTGTGTTTGTTTAGTTAATTGTAGTAACTCCAATCAGGATATTGGATCTAATTTCAGCTTTGTGTCAGTTCATATTCATTGATTGGCCTGTTCTCTCTAAGCCTATTGCTTGTGACAATATTGGTTCACAAGCAGGATGTCAACACTCACATGGAGATTTCCATAATTTGGTGTTGCTTTTTTTTTCCCTGTGAAATGAGCAGGTGAGGATGCCTTGCTGCCTGAAAGTTAACTGACTTTAGACATATTTTAAATATACCCGATGCTAATCAATCTGTGAAGATGTAGAAGGGTATGATACAGCTAAACAACATCATCTTAGTTGCTAAGAGGTGTGTTCAATGTGTGCTGAATCACCTGCACAGAGGCATCCTCCTATGCCTTATCTCACTGTCACAATATGTGTCTTACTGGCAAAAAATGAATTTTATTTTCCTGGAGAAAATCATGTCAAAGTGCAAACCAGCAATTCAGCACCCAGTGAAGCCAAGCAGAATTATTTCTTTGATGACAAGAAGCATAAGGGTTTCGAAGACCCTTCCTGTGTCTGCTGAGCCCTCTCTCTCAAGTCCTGTGAGCATCGTCAGCCTCAGCTGTGGTTTTCATACCTTAAGGTGTGTTTAGCACCTCACAGTTTGCACTAACTCTTGACATAGACATCTTTTAGAGCTCTTTTTTCTTTCTGCTCATATACATCTTTTCTGTTCAGTTCAGAAAGATCACTGAAAAGTTTAATTAGAGAGTGCCTAATATTAGCAGTGTTTTCCAGAGTCCTGTCTGTTAAGCTGAAAGAATATAGAAGCTCATCTTTGAGAGCAAGTTACCTCAATGATCAATAGAAGATTCATCACGTGGTTCCTTGTAGTATCCCGTTTTGGTGTTGCATCAAACTTACCTTTTCTTTAAAAAAAAAAAAAATTCAATGAATTTTCCTCTCCAACAGCGTTCAGCAACCTTCAAGTTACACAGAGACATCAGAAGTCTTTAATGCAGGTTTTCAGGGTAAATGAAACCTTTTTTCGGTGTGGTTGCCTTTGTAATAACAGTCTTCTTATTTGTTGGATACTTATGTAACATAAGATGAAAAGACATTTTATAGCCTTCTGGCAAGAGGACTTAAAATTAACAGCATACCTGTGGCTGCCCTAAGCCAGGGAGGGAGTCATTTTCAGGCCATGGGAAAACTGCAGTTTTGCATCCTTCACTTCTTCTGGCTTGCTGGTATTCAGTATTTCCATAGACTTGTTTTTCATGAAAGCATCATCATCATGCACAAAGAGAAAAATTAAGTAATTGATTCTGATGAAAGAACAAGAGACCAAGGTGGTAAACGATAACTGTCACCCATTAGCATTTCCCCAAAGAATGTGGTGGTTTCACTTACTCTTTCATTTCGGATTTTAATGCTTGGCTGGGCTCTCACATCCCACACAGTCAATTGGCTCCCTATGCAAAACCTATTAACTGTCTGATTACCTCTGGCAAAGCAAAGCCAAACAGATGCAGTGCACATCCAGAGGTAGGAATCTTCAGCATCCCGGTGGCTTTATGGGCCATATCCTGCCAACCATCCGCAGGCAGGCAGGACTCCCACTGAATTTAAAGGATGTTTTACAAAGCAATCAATAGCCTTTCACACTGACTCCCTCTCAATATGCAAAAAGGAAAACCACAAAAGGATAATGATCTGGGTTTTGATCTCACCCATACTGGGCTGACAGTAGGGTAATCCCATTGACTTCAGCTGATTTATTCCATCAATCAAATGACTTTCACAGGCTTCGGGCTGGGCCTTTAAACAAATGTAAACTTGATCAGAACCAAGCCCAATCACATTCATGCCCATTCTTGCTTTGAATATGTGCCTCCCGTAGCACGTTTTCACCTGGAACCCGAATGACCTCAGCAGCAAACTTCTTGTTATTTAACGTCAAGTTGACAACTGTTTTCAAACAAGGTAATTACTCTCATTATAAACGCTATTATAGAACGCTTTTAATCCTTAAAGCAGATACAGTTTCCCCGCTCATGCCCATTGATTACCAACAAACAGGGACGTCAGGGCTGCAGTCCCCGGAGTAAAGCAGCTCATGAGGACGTGCTTGAGCTCGTCGGCTCGGGTATTGTTGGCTGCAGCGTGGAGCACAATGCGGGCCAGCAAAACCACCCTCCGGGCAAATGCTTGGGCTACTGGCCTGTCCAGAGCACTGGGCTGCTCCCCATCCCTGTGCTAGCTGGCTGGGAGGCAGGGCTGGGGAGCTGGCACGGGGAGCTGCCCTCACCGCAGGGCAGATAAAGGCAGGGTTCATCAGCGTGGCTGCATCTGACCTTTGGCTGCGTCCCAGGGCTTTCAGAGCTCGTGGGGCAGCCCAAGAGCAAGGTTTTTGCTCTTCTCCAGCCCCTGGAGGTGAGAGATGAGGCAGCCAGCAGAGCATGGACAGCACAGCTCAGGCGAAGGCTACGTCTGGAAAAATAAGTCTGCTTTCCCAAAAGCCCCGTGATGACCCCAGGTGGCCGGGACCCCGGTATCACAGCTCAAGGAAGTATGCAGCTGATTGCTATATTGCATCTCCCGGGGATCAGGCAGACTCTCCCGCCTCAGACATGCTAATGCTCCTCTGCCTCTCCAGCATCTGGGCTGTTTGAACTTTTTCTCTCAGCAGCAACAATTACCCACAATGCTGGAGATGGCAGCGCTGCTAGATCAGAAAATGACTCACTACTGAACTAGCCCTGTCAAGCAAGATAAATACAATTTGGTTGTTAGCTAATCTATTTTTGTTTGTGTTCTCAATTCATCCAAGACACTGATTGCATGGCAGTCTACCACGCTGGCATTAAGTATATGCTGTTACAATGCTCTTTGCTTTGTAAGGAGAACATTTATGAATACAATAGCTGTATTTGTCTGTCAATATTACACCACTGCTGACGTACCCTGCACCAGCTCTCTGGGCCATAGCGTGTGGGATAATATTTTCTGGGGTTTCCAGGAGTTAAATTATGGAAAGGCAATATTTAAATTTAACAGCATTTAAGCAACTAGAAGTCTCATCTAAGATATACTTCTGCTATCTGTCATCTTCATCTGCCAGTTGTTCCTTCCTCCAGCTCTATGACTGAAGTTTTGTGGCTTGACACCGCGTTGAATCAGCTTTGGACTTGGGTCTAAGGCTGGTTTGAGGCCTTGTAGGATGCTTTTGCACTTCCATGCTGAACCAATGCAAGAAGCTCTTAGGGGTGCTCAGCACCTCCCTCTGAGAGAATTCAGGCTTTGCATTTGAGCTGTGTATTCACATTGCACTTCCTCTCACTTTGTTTTTTAGGTTTTTTTAGCACTTGTTACTTGGACTTTGGGAAGGCTATCTACAGAAATTTAAAATTTTCATCATAAAGAAAGTGGTTTGCAATTAGAAGGAGAGGAAACCACCGATCTTAATAACACAGAGAGGAACTTCCCAACTTGCAGGGTTGGCAAATCCATTACCAATTGCCAAACTTTGCCAAACAGTAAATAGGCAAAGGTGCATGGTAAAAAGGAGGTGAAAAGCATCATTAAACATGTTATCTCTCCCTATGTGAACTTAATATCATGTAAGTTGACACATTAGATAAGGCATTTCTCAACTGTCACATTTTATGACAGTCTTCCAGATTCGAGTAAAAGATCTCGCTTCAAACACTTCATGATCGAGTCTCTTTCCAGGAATCAGGGAGAGATAACTGATTATTTGTGCAGGCTGAGAAAAAACTGTGGCTTTGCAGAGTTCCATCATACATATAACGAGACTTCAACAATCGAGATCTCTGCTGCTTTTCCTAAACTTGACTACAACACATGTGGAAAGGACTGAAACAAATGTATTAGCAACGCATTTACAGTGCTCTGGAACACAGATTGCTGTGGATACTTTTCAGGAGAGGCACGAAGACACCCTTACTCTCCATCATTGTGTTTGTCCTCTGCTGTGGTCCTTTGGGTCCTCTGTGGTATTTTTTACTGATTGTGGGAGACTCTTGCAGAGCCTACTGGTTAATCATGATGGGTTAAACAATCTGTTAAGTGATGTGGGAAACCATTGCAAAGATACTCAGCTGGGACTGTGAGGCTGCCCTGTGTGTCTAAGCTCTTTCCATCTGATAGCGCTATCCTTTGGTATGGGCTGTGTGGGAGCCTGTGGCTCCTATCAGCCTGAGCTGAGGGTTCATACCACATTTCACATGCACATGATCCTGTCTCCCAGATTTAACCCCTAGGCTAGGCAAGACTCAGAGGATGGGATGAAAATGAGTGAGGCAACTTGTATTCTCCCTCCCGAGTACATAACACTGCATTGTGCTGCTTGTCAGCTACACTCTGAGACAATAGCTAATTTTCCTCACATATAGCATCAGATGTTATCATCATTATCATTACTACTATTATGTGATATAATTTAAACTAGTCCAAAGTTGCATACCTGGGTGTAATTCCATCTGCTTCTTGATCAGCTGAGCCAGACAGATGAGATAACTGTGCCATGGGTGAAGCCAGGGCCCCAAGCTGGATGGGCTCCACCAGCTTGGAAGCAAAGGTGGCAGAGAGGGTTTCTAAACCCTCTTCTCTCAGAAGAGTGGGAGAGAAGATCCAGCTTGAGTTGAGAATTTGGCTTTCCTAGGAAGAAGATGCGCTGGAGCACAAGAGACCTGGTGTTTCCAGCCAGCTCCACCGGACTGGGGACTGGAAATGTCCAGTGGACAAAATGCTGAACTTGACAGCTCAAAGTGGTGTAACAGACCTGGGGCCTGATCCCTGCCCTCTTCCAGTTCCTGCCTGCACTTCCTAATAGGTAAATCTTCACAGTGACTTTTCCTGAGGGTGACTTCTAAAAGGATGCCTTAGGAACTGCCTGTTAGGCATGCAATGAAAACCAACATCTGGCTTGGCAGGTCTCCTCCTTATCTTACACCATCAAAGCTCTCAGTCTATTCTGCTTTGGGACTGATTCTCAGTAGGCACTGAAAGAGGTGTGAAAGCGGGTAAAGCTTGGATTTTTAGGTGGGTTTGGGCACTGACTGTGGCACCCAGTGAGTGTCCTGAGAGGGTTTGGTCCCTCTTCATCAGTGGCCATTCCCAACTGACCCCAGCCACCAAAATCCTCCTCGGGGCAAAAGGAGCTGAGGTTTTCTTGTAGATCTGTGAGAGCCCTCCCAGAGCAAAGCACTCTGGCCTTTCCTTTGCTCATTGATATTTCAAATAATACTTCGCTGCTGTTACATTTCTGCTGTGAGGGTAATAACCACCAGTCAAAAAATATTTGCACAGCACAGAGGGTAGGCCAGAACCAAGGGAAGCTGCACTTGCAAATTCAGCACATTGCACTTGAATTTCCACTTCTTACTGCAGGAACTGTGCACTCAGTGGGATTCTTGTCAAGACTGACAAGTGCTGAAGGCATTACGGGAATGGCAGAGACCTTCAAGGGGTACAGTACTACACTGCAGTTAGCAAAAGGGCTGATGAGCACCAAAAAGTCAGGCATGATTCAGTGAAAAGCATCAGCAATGCTAGAAAAAAGCAAAGGGGTTGAAATGGCTCATGGGCAGAAAGAGTCCAACACCTCAGGGAGCAAAATCCTTTAGCCCAGTCATGATCATCAACACCCTTTATTCCTGCAGGGAAGTCATGCTGAGATTTGAAATATTTTCACCTACATTTTTGCTGTCCACTGAAATATTTTCAATGGTGGAAACATCACCAAGGAAGAATATGACCTAAATTCCCCTTTATGGGGTGGGAACTGTTATAGGAAGGGAAAATCAATGCAAGACCTTTCATAACAGTTGGCCTTGATGATCCTAAAGGTCTTTTCCAACCTGAACAACTCTATGATTCTATAAAATCACACCAGCAGAGCCATGATCAGGAGATAAGAAAAAAGCACACCAAAGTCCCAATTCTTTGGCACTTACAAGCTTAATTAAAGGGTAATGTAATCAAGCCGGTGATTAATCATAAACTTTTTATCAATGGAGAATGAGAGATTTTCCTGCCAAAGACTCCAGCTCACATTTTGCTATCACTGTAACTTCGTCAGGTACATGCACTCAATCTTTCCCCACTTGCCTCACATGAGTCTGAAACAGCTTCGTGAGAGCCCATGGAATTACACCAGAGTAAAATCAACCCAGGGAGATAACTGCAAGGTAATAAGATCCCTTCCTTAAACTCCAATACCTACACAGAGTCAAATAAATCAGATCTGGATGCGTATTCCTGCTTGGTGATAAGAAATTTTTATGGCACAAGCAGTGCCTTGCTTTGTAGATAAACTACGTGTTCCTTAAGGACACCAAATTAATAATCCCTGCGGCAAGGGCGTGAGTTATCCCTGTCCCCAACAGCACTCGGGGGGGCATGAAAGCAAGGGGAAGTCTGCAATCCTGAATAATGGGAGGGAAACAGAGGGGGGTGGTTTGCTACAGCCAGCAAGGATAAACTGGCCAAGAGTTCACACATTCAGGCTCCCATGAAAAGGAAAATAGCAGCCTGCTCCATCCCTTCCTACAGGATTCCTCGTGCCATTGCAACAACCCCACCACAAAGCTGAGCTGGTCTGTGCAGGAGCATGAACACAGTCAGGACATCACACTTGGCAGCAAACAAAGCCTGGGGTGGGAAATACCTCCAGCTCAAAGTATCTGCTGCTGGAAGAGGGTCTCTCTGTAATAAACTCCCACGCCGTGGCCTTAAACCTTAATGGTCTGCGAAAGTTATTTTGCAATGTTTGTAGCATTTGGTTTCCTTCTGACTGGACTTTATGATCTGTATTACAGGAGGATGCTGTTAAGCTAATCATATTTATAACAAACCTTTGTAATATAATAGCTCCTCGTGTTTTGAGCAAGGCACAACTCGAATTTTTCATAAATACATAAGGAAAAAAATTCTACCAAAGTTATTTTCCTACTGCTTCCCCGAGTCCATCTGTTAGAGCAGCTAAAGATCAAGGGCCATCATTTCTTTTCTCTTACAGACTGAATGGTGGAATAGATACTTGGCTTCCCAAGGCCTAATTCTGCACTTTTTTTATTCCCAGGGACAGCCTCTTCAGGCATTATCAACTTGCCTTTTCCTTTTTAAGGCATGCCTGGTATAAGTCATGTCTGAAATATAACTCCTTATTTCTCCTACTGATGACAGCTTAAATTATTAAAAGGAATTTTAAAGTTCTTTTTAGGTTTCTCATTTTCACATTATTGTTATTTTCCTTTCTGCATTTCATCCAGTTCTGGTAGCACAAGCAGTCACTTTTTCCTTCTGTTCATTAAAACTAATTCGACTCTGTTTGCTCCTGATGAGCAGCTAAAAGAAGAGGAAATAAAAATACAGGTAGCAAATACTTCGAAACACCAACTGCACACACTTAAAAGAAAAACTGAATTTGCGCCACAAAATTGTCAAGAAGGGCCCTTTGAGCTTGAAACAGGAGCAGATTCTTTTAAACTTTCCCAGAGAACAGCAGTGACCTTGCAGATCAGATAACCCATGGTCTACAAGGGTTCAAATATGTCATCAAGACTTTATTTTACTGCTCGATGTTCCTTGGCCTAGTTGCTTCAACCAGGCTGATTTCAGCACCCCTCCAAAGAAAACCCCCACGTCAGCACAGCAGAGCTGATGGTAAGAACAAGGATAAATGAGACAGGCTGGATTTTTGCTGAGTGACTCTAATCTGATGGGTACAATATATTAAAACCAATGGAAACATTTGATTAAAAACATGCTAGATCTTTGCACGGACTCTTATCACAAAGCCTGTCACAGGCAGGCAGCCAAGTGCTCAGCAGCAGCAGCACACAAATGGCCATGATAGAAATCCAGAGGTCCCAGCCTTCCTCCTTCCACTGAAAACTTGCCAGAAGGATACCTGGGGTCCTCAGACCTCCACTGTCTCTAAAAATGTTTGCAGTGAGAGACTGACATCTGCTATCATCACCTTTAAAAGCACAGACAGCTCTGCATCATCTCCCCCAGCCCGTGACTTCTTGGTGTATGTCCAGGAAGCCTTAACCTTCCCCAGAGGCCACGTGCCTTCACGTGAGGTCCTCCAAGCAGCCTCCAGCCTCTGTGGTTTTACTCCAGAAAAATATCAATCAGTCTTTCAGGAGGCAGCAGCTGAACCTTCACGGAGGGCCAAACAGAAGTGGTGAAGCCCTTAAATCCCTCTGGGGCTGGTTTCAGGCCGCCGGCAGCACTGGCCCTGCTTTCAGCATCTTCTGCGTCACGGTGAGAAGGGTGAGCACCCCTAAACACCCCATCTCTCCTCTCTCTTGATTCCACTGACACGTTTGCTTTTGTTGTTCCCTCCCCCCCCCCCAGCCATCGCCGGGAGGATGGAAGAGCCCACAAGCACAGGAAATAAATGCATCCCAGTCAGCGTGAGAACTGCTCCCCTCAATCCTTCCTCCAACAGGCTGCAGCTTGTGAAGTCGAACGGGGGTTGCATGTCAGTACAAAAACCGACTCCAGCCTATCTCCGTTGATTTTAGTACCAACTAAGACTTTTACTTTCATTTTTATGAGAAATGGATGCTTTTCAAAGTTGTTGAGGAAGTAGCTGTTCCTGTCAACAAACTGCCTTGGTTTTACTCCAGCATGGGCATTGCAGGGAAGTAAACCAGGAGAGGACTAATCACTTTTTAGCAGCAGCTATTGTCTAGACTAGTTTAGCTTTAACTTTAAACTGTACCCTTAGGCTCCAGTGCAGCAAAGTATTTAAACATATATTTGATTTTTAAGCATATGGGCAATTCCGGTGTACTTACTTATTTAAATTTAGGCACATGTTTTGAGTCTTTCCCTGAATTAGCTTCTAAATCACTCACAATTTATCCTCATTTCTATCAGTGCAAGTCACTGTGCTACATCATTTGGATCACTCCAGAAGCAGGAAAAAAATATTCTTGGTATTTCTGGAGAAAGTTTTTCTGCTTTTATACAAATATTTTACCGAGATTCAGCTTTTTTTAACCAGCCTTCTCCGGCCTAAATCCAAAGCCAAAGCTGGGATTTTATGAAATGCTTTGGTTGCGGACAAAATATGTTCAAACCATCAGAGATTTTAAAGAGGAGAGATAAGGTGGGGGCATACCTTCATCGCTGTGTTTCAAGCAAAACTGTAGCCACTCCCCTTTCCCAGATCCTCCCTTTCCCAGCACAATATTCTAGGAAATCACCCACATTTCAAGACACGCCACAGGTACCACCCACACCACGATACCCAGGGATGTGACACAAACTTTTACACACGTTGACTGAGCCTTAGCACTCTCTGAATGACTGGGGATTGATAAAGCCACTGAAGTCCCAAGCCAGGAGTCAAGAAAACATAAACTGAAAGGGAATTTAGAATGGAATGACATCATACATTTAATTCTGATTGTTCCTTGAAAGTGGAACACGATGCTGCTACAAGCTCTAGGCTCTTCCTAGGCCAAGGTAATGTTATGACTATAGAAATGTCATACTTTGGGGGGAAAAAAAAGCACACCCAGTGTAGTTGTTAATCAAAACTGATATTGATATTTTATTTTGATTTTTTTCACTTTAATCCCTCTGAAAGGTAAAACACACTCAGAAAGACAATTCCTCTTTTTTTTGTTTTCCCTCCCCAAGAAGAAGCATCCACAGCTTAAGGCAGCAAATCCGAGCAATTTCGTAAATGATGTCAACACAAATGAAAATTAGCCAACAAAAGAAATTCAGTTGAGTTAAACAGGAGGTTATTTTCATACCTTACATTCTCTTCTGTCCTTACCTGTAGCTCCATGAAGAGTGAGTCAGGTAAGAACCAACCAGAGGGGACAAAACTGCTGACATTGTGCACTATTCCAGACATAGCAAAAAGAATATAAAATAAATAGTATACAAAGATGCAACTCTAGGATTATGTGTTTCCCCACAGATGTGCTGTTCCATACTCATTTTTCACCAAACTGAGCTGCACCTCAAGTAAATAAAAAAAATACCAGTTGCCACAAGCAGCTCAAATTAAGTGCAAATATTTCTGAAGACTTCACTAAGACTGTAATCTCACCTTTCAAGGTTTTCAGTTCTTCACTTCCTTTAGTGGTTTATGGAAACAAGTAGACCAGATTTCCCCAAATTCTTTGTCGACCTGCACCATTATTTATATTTTTACCAATCTAACACGACTGCTGCAGATTTGAAAGGGTAGCACCCTGGATCCACTCATTTGGCACACACATAAAAGTGCACATACACACACACACACAAGGCTAAAGGTGGTAGAAAACCCAGGCAAAGTGAGTTTATTTGATTGTAGTCATTAGTGCTGTACACTACAGGTTCAATCCTGCTCCCTTTGATGTCGGTGGTATTACTCCCATTGAATCCATGTGCTCTGAAAAAAAAAAATGCATGAGTTTTGCAAATTTATCATTTTGTCATCTATGCTTCGGGTCAAAATTATAATCCAGTGTTTTAGACTTGGGTTTGAGCCAAATTATTTTTGCTAAAAGTTCAAAGAATGCATACTTGTCCTTCAGAGAGGTGCCAATCCACTTTACAACCAAGGAGTAACACGGCTGAGGTTTTCAGAGCAGTCTGAGGGATGCAAACATCTTGCAGGTGACCACAGCAATCTCAGCTTGCAGGGTCTCCCTGCACCAGACAGCAAGTCCCTCCTCTTGCTGGGGCCATGACAGTGCCCACATACTTAGAAAGAGATGGGAAAGACATCTGGGGAGCACCAGAATGAAGGAGAATTTCTGGGATTGTTCGTGCCACTGAACTGAAGCTCTTTCAGTGAAATATCCTAAATCCTCATCATATACATTATCCACTCCTCAGCTTTTAAATGAAGGAGGTTTCTTTCTCTCCCCATCCTCACCTTCTCTCATTCATGGTGGAGAATATTCCATAGCGAAAGATGTTACATATCAAGAGGTAAGTTCTTGTTACCACAGTTGTTCAACCAAATGCATTCAACAGAGACATTCAAGAAGTTCTGAAGTGAGGCAGAGGGGCTTCCCAGAAAAAGGACTTCACTTTAAGTCAACAGAAAGGATGAGAGAACATGGAAACAATTTAGGTGGGTGTCAGATGTCGATAGGGCATCGATTTTGAAAGCCTCTCCCTCTATCCCAAAGTTAGTGTACTGAGAACTGGGACCTCAAAGAAAGTAAGGTGATTACAAGGGAGCCAGGTGCCTGATTTACTGAAGAAATGACTCCTAGAACTGCCACTGACTTAAACTGGAGTTAGAGAAGTGCAGAGCACCCACAAAAACCTGGCCCCAGAGGTTATTTGGACCACTTTTACTCAGAGGGTGTGTTGCGAGCAGATTTACCACTTTCAGGCAAGTGGAAAAAGAGTGGATAGGGCAGTGGACTGACATGAGAAGTGCAGTGTGTGGCTGCATGGACTCTGGGAAAGCTGGAGAATGGATGGTGGAGACAGTGACAAAAACCATACCAGATTTCATTGGTATTTAGACCAGAGAGCCCCAAAATAAGCTGCTATCATCACATCTTTTTACTGCACAGAAGAGAGCAGAGGGATGTGCACTGATCCCTGCAGCCACCTCTCTCTGGAGCCAGGGAGCAAATCTGCCTCCATGGAGCTACCCCACCAGCCCAGCCTACCCGAGAGTCTGGATCATGATTACTGGTGCATCTTTTTATGGCAGAGGGAGACAAACTATAAGAAGAAGACACTTAAAACTTTCCTGAAACAGCATTTCTGCAGTGTATGTGATACATACTTACTTACTTACTGTCACCTATTGGGAATTCTGCAAGGTACTCTGCAAAATTTGATGAGGGCTTTGCCATTCATGACTAACACAGAGTTGGGATCCTTCCAGTAAACTCTCTGTGCCCCGCCCCAAGCACATCATCCCATCAGCAATCTGCCCTGTTACAGCAACCCAATCAGTGCCGACTTCAGTGGGAGCAGATCTGAACCTACGATCGCCACCGATCATCTTCCCGTGCTTTTTGGTTTGCAATATTGAAGAAAAGAGCGATGAAAAACAGTAACATTGCTCTTCAAAACCTACTAACAAAAGCCAATTCAACAAGATAACCTCTAGCAGTATTTATAATGTGCCTTTAAATTGCCTTGCCATACTACACAGAGCAAGTGTCACTGTGGGGAATGGAGAAAATGTTCCTTTTCTACCTTGTAAATCAAGTTTCAATGCTCTGGCTGGCTAAGACATGCTTTTTCATGGCTCACAAATCCCTATCAAACACCAGTATCCATGTCAGTCATTTTCATGCTGTTGTGTTACCAAAACATACTGTCAGCTGAGCAAAATACAAACTGTAGCTGCTCTTTTCAAAATCAAAATATTTTCCACGGAACCACTTTCACTTTGAGGATGTTGCTGCTTAAGGACATTGTTTACTCACCTTGTTACTGTCTCCCAGGCTTCCTCTGGTGCCTGTCCTTCCACTGGCGCATTTCTGCCATGGCCAAACAGATTTCCCCTTGATGAAGAAAGATTTCCCTCCTTTTATTTCCCCTACCCTTAGCCCTTTTGCCTCTCCTCTCCACTTCCTTACCTCCAGTATCCAGGACAAACTTGAGCTAAATTCCATTGGCTCTGGATCTGTCAGTCCCACCAGTGACACCTCCTCACCTCGGGACACCCTGGCCATTCTCACCCTCCCTCCCACCCACACTTGTGCCTCTCCTCAGCTTTGGCGATGGTTCCCCCAGAGAAACTTTCTGTGAGTTTTGCTTCTTCAAATTCCTCATTCCACAGGCCCCACACAGCTGCCCTGTGGTTTTGGCCATGGCTGTGGTCAGCACTGGATGGAGGTGAGGGACAGCAGAACAGCTGGGGTTGGAATGGACCTCTGGAGATCACCCAGTCCCAGGCAGGGTCACCTGGAGCAGGTGACACAGGAATGCATCCAGGTGGGTTTGGAATGTCTCCAGAGAGGGAGACTCCACGCCCTCTCTGGCCAACCTGTCCCAGTGCTTTGCCACCCGCAACGTAAAGAAGTTCTTCCTCAGGTTTGAGGGAAACTTCCTTTGTTTTAGTTTATGGCCACTGCTCCTCGTCCTGTCGCTGGGCACCACTAAAAAGAGCCCGGCACCATCCTCTTGGCACTCGGCCCGGAGATATTTATACGCATTAATGACATCCCCTCCCAGTTTTCTCCTCTCCAGACTAAACAGGCAGCCTCTCCTCATCAGAGAGATGCTCCAGACCCCTTATCATCTTCGCGGCCTGCGCTGGACCCCTGCCAGCATTTCCTCGTCTTTCTCGCACCGAGGAGCGCAGAACAACTGGACGCAGATCTCCAGATGCACAGCGGGGTGGTGCGGTGGGAGGGGAAGGGGGGCGGTGAGCGGGGGGTCGTTTCCCCGACGGGGCGCTCCCCCCCCCCCCCCGGTGCTGCGCGGCTCTTCGCGACATTACGGCGGGCGGGCGGCACGCCAGGAATGCGCGCTCCCGGCGGCGGGGCCGCGCTCCCGGCGGCGGGGCCGCGCACCGGGCGGGGGCGGGATGACATCATGAGAAAGTGGCGGCGTCCCCGGCAGCGGGCGGGCGCCGCGGGGAGGGGAGCGGCGGGTAGAGAAGGAGGGAGGGAGGGAGAGCGGGCAGGAAGGAAGCGCCGTCGGAAGCCCCCGGGGCGGCGGCAGCAGCAGCAGCAGCAGCGCTCATCCTGCATCCCGCATCCCGCATCCCGCGGGAGCGCCGTGCCGGAGCGGGATGCGCGGCTTAGGAGGCGTCCCTGCCGCCCAGCGCGCACCCCGCGGCGGGCGAGAGCGCACCCAGGACCGCGGGCACCGGGCGCAGGGGCGGGGCCGCCCCCGAGGGCTGCGGGGGTGGCGAGCGCGGCGGTGCCACCAGCGCGGCTGCGATGCCCCAGCCCGTCCCCCTTTGTGTGTCGGCGGGACCGGGCGAAGGAAGGAGCCCCGTCCGAGATCTGCCCGTCCCGCCCGGTAACAGCCCCGGCGGCCCCATTGGCTCCCGCCGCCGCCGCTTCCTGCGGCCGCACCGCCCCCGCGGGGGCTCCGCGGGCCCCGCGCCAGCCCCGCCCGCCGCCGGCACCGCCCGCCCGCCGCGCAGCCGCTTTTATGAATGAAACACCGGCCGCGTGCTCGGGCAGGGGGGGAAAAACCCCCCTCTGCCCCACCGGAGGGGACCGGGAGGGACCGGGAGCGGAGGATGCCGAGGCGCGGGTGCAGCGCCGGGCGAGGGGGAGCGGGAGCCGCGCTCCGCGCAACGCGGCCAGGAGCGACTGTTCGGAGGCAGAGAGGCACCATCCAGCGGCTGCCCCAAAGGCTCTCCCTGCACGCCCTCAAGCTGCTCCTTAGAAGAGTGTTGGGAGTGCCGGGAAGTCCATTAAATAGGGTCCCTGGGTTGTGCATGGAAGTCAGTTAAATAGGGTCGCCGGGTTGCGCGTTGCGGGAAGGGCCAATTCCAGCCCGAGAGTGCAGGGTCGTGGCGTGTTTCTCCGTTAAAAATTGAAAACCTTCCCCGCCGGCTGAAGTTGTGAAAACAGAAGTGCACGTCCTGGGCGTGAAGCACAATAGGACAGGCGGAGGGACAGGGCACGGCTTCCTCACCGAGGAACCCTCCGGGTCGCCCCAGGGGCTGTGGCATGCAAGGGGAACTGAGATCGTGGGGCCTCCGACATCCTCCTCCTCCTAACAGACAGAAGACAAAATGGAGACAAATGGTCAAGCAAACGAGTAAACTAGAAAAGATGGGCAGACAGTCCGTGCACAGAGATTATGTAAACACCCAACTGTGCAACAACATGCCCTGTGATCTTTGGCACTGCTTTCCCTGCAGGTCACGCAGGAGAGATGCTGTGTGACTCCATGGCATGTCCTCCCACAGCATGTCCTCCACGGCGTGTCCTCCGTGGCCAGAAGCCCCTTCTGCTGCCCTGACACCGGCTGGCGATGCTGCCCTGAGTGTGGTGCCACCAGAAGATGTTCCAGCTATCGGGTGCAGCACCTGGGTGATGCTAAAGTGCCGAGGCTGAGGTTAATCCCAGCACTCCTGTTTTGAGGGACAGGCAGCAGAAAGGCAGCGTGAACCCCAATTTATGGCCTTCCCACTTCTCCCCACTCCGCTTCGGTGCAGGACAGCTCGTTTCTCCCAGGCATTGGCTTCACCTCCGGCGCTCTCCAGCGGGCCTCGAGCTCCCCTGTCAGCCCCTCAAAAAGTGAGAGTTTAGAGGGTACTATTTTTTAATAGAAAAGGCAAAGCAGAGCGTTTTCAGATACAGGCAGCTGGGCCGGGGAATGGGAGTTATTTACGGCAGGGCCACATCACGCGTGGACAGGCTGTCCTGGCGACGCGGCACGTCCGATGAGGCCCCAGCAGGCTCCGGCGGCTGCCAGCACCTCCCTCCCTCCCACTCCCCCAGCTCATCTCCCTGTAGGTGCTGGAGGAAGCCCTGGCCACCATTTTGCTGCTCTGCTGGGATATTTTATTTCTGGGTGGCTGTGAGCCGTGGGGGTTGGGTGCCGAGCGCGGCCTTCCCCGCGTGCGCTGCCGCCGGATCAGCTCTCCTTGCCCTGTCCCCTGCCACCTCCGTGCCCCCTCAGGAGGGTGAAACCTTTAAAGTGAAAGGAAACACGTTAATAATTAAAAAAAAAAATAATTAAGCAAATTATGGAATATTAGAAAAAGAACCATCTTGGCAGAGGTGTGGGCGCCCCAGTCCTTTAAAGGTTTTGGTGCGCAGCAAAACCGTCCAGGCTGGGAAAAAAATAGGAGTGAGGAAACGGGGGAAAGCTTTTCCCTTTGGGATCAACTACAAAGAGTAGGCGTTCAGGTTGGGAGTGTGTCTTTTCAAAGGACAGATATGGCAGGTACACGTCGGTGACAGCAATAATAATACTAATAAATTTATAACGAACAGCAACGCACTGGTAACTGCTCCGCTCCCCTCCCCGGCGCCCCCGTAAAATAATACCGAGTCTCCTTGTATTTCCCTCCCTGGTGTCTGTGTGTGGCCTTAGCCCCATTCATCATTTGGCTCCCAGTGCAGAACTCGCTCCATTTTTAAAATTATGCATGATCCACTGAAGAGACAATTTGGGTTTCCCCCACCTCTCCCTTGCCCTTGAAGAAAGCGAGCCCTTGTCTCATTTGCATTAAACCCCGGCTCTCTATAAGCTAGGCAAAGGGGAAGGACTTGAAGCCTATGGGATGGCTTTAGGGCTCTGCCCCTTGCTTTTGGCTCTCTCTCTCTCTCTTTCTCATTCTCTCTCGTGCTTTGATCTCTGCTTAACAACAGTAACGTCACAGGGACTATACAGGAGAGTTTTGTTGGAAGTTAGAAAGTTTTGCAGCCTCCAGAGGGCTGTAGCGGCAGTAGCAGAAGCAGCATCCAAGGGACTCCTGGAAGGGGAAGAGAGAGAGCGAGCGAGCGACTGACTCAGTCCTGCTGCAGAGAACTGACTCGAGGCGACGGAGGCAGACATGGAACATCAGCTGCTGTGCTGCGAGGTGGAGACCATCCGACGAGCCTACCTGGATGCCAACCTCCTCAATGACAGGGTGCTGCAGACAATGCTCAAGGCGGAGGAGACCTGCTCGCCCTCCGTCTCCTACTTCAAGTGCGTGCAGAAAGAAATCTTGCCATATATGAGGAAAATAGTTGCCACTTGGATGCTGGAGGTTCGTATCTTTTCGGGGGATTTTCCCTTTTGCAAAGCTTCGGCACCGAAACGAATTAACCCGGGGAGCTGCTCCCCCATCTCCTGCCCCCCCCACCCCCCGGCCCCCATCCCGTCCCCTGGGATCGGTTCCCCGGCGCGGGCACACGTTGTCTTGCCCTCGAAAACGCCCGCGTGTACCGGGGGGAAGCGGCCCGAGGACACGGTCGCCGCCGCTGTCGCCGGCCCCATGTCCCCGCCGCCGCCGCCGGCCCCATGTCCCCGCTGCCGCCGCCGGACACGGAACACCCCCCCCACACACACACCCCAACCCTGCCGGTGCCCCCGGCGGTCTGGGGGTGCCCCGGCACCTTTCCCGGCCGTCGGGGCACGGCGGTCCCGGCTGCGGGGAGCTCCGGGCAGAGCCGGCTCGGGGCTCCCCCGGCCCGCCGGGGAGCGGCCCCGGCCCCGCAGCCCCCGGCGGCGCCCGCCCCTGCCAGCCCGTGTGTTCTGGGGGGTTTTTTTATTTTAAATTAATATCCTTGTACACGTATGCAAGCGGCTGCCCGTGCCAGTATTATGCGCCATCTTTGTTCTTTTATTTGCAAAGCAAAAGTGTTTATTAATCGGGAGAAAAAACGAAGAAAGTCCCGGGGAGCAAAGCCAAGGGTGTGTGTGTGTGTGTGGCGGGGGGGAGCGGGGGAAGGGGCCGCGGGAGGAAGGTCGGGGGGCCGGGGGACCCCGCTGGGGCTGCGGGCAGGGGGACCGGCCGGAGGGGCTCCGGCGTTTCTGGGGGGAGTTGCAGGGTGAAAGTTTCTTTGTTCAGCGCGAAGAGAGGCTGGAGCTGCGGTCACCCCTCAAAGGCACGCTTGTGCTGCGGCGGCGAGCGGCAAGGTCGCCTGGGAAAAGCCAGTTGGAAAGGGCCTCGTCCCTGGCGGGACACGTCTGGGGGGGCTCCCAGCGGGAGCCCCAGGAGCTGGGCTACATTTTCATGCCTTTTCGGAAGCCCTGGGCCCCCGCGATGTATTTTTAATTAATTTTTGAAAGCGCAGCGCCCTGCCTTGCTCTGGGAAATGTCGCGCCCGGCTGTGCTGCAGGGCGAGAGAGGGAGGCGGTGAATTTCACTTCGGGGGACCCCCCTGGAACCCCCCAGCAGCACCAGAGGAACGGGGCTCGGTAAAGGACCCCCGCCGCTTCATTTTCAGCCTTTTTTGAGAGCTCAAATAAATTTTTAAATATTTTTAAATATTTTTTGAAAAGATGACGTCTGGGGAAATGAGGCTGGACGCCACCTTTGTGTCTCGACCAGAGAGGGGAATCGGCAGCACAACGGCAAATTAGATGAAAAAATAAAAGCGAAATAAATAAATCCGGGGCCGAGCCCAGCTCTGCACCCCGTTCCCAACCACGGGGGTTTGCATTTTCCTCCGCTTTCCGTTTTCTTTCCTTTTTAAAAATTTGTTCTAGGGGCTGGAAAACTGGGCACAGACCTCCTCTTCGATTACCCCCCCTCCCTTTTTGCCATGAATCGCCTGCGGGTTTCTAACGCAACATTTCCCCCCACTTTGTCACTCGTGACTTTCATTTTCTTTGATGCCGCTGGTTTTCCCATATTTATCCATTTTTCCCCCATTGCATTTTCCCCTCGTCTCCTTCAACCTTGCCCTGCAAAGCCTGAGGGTGAGGGAGGAGGGAGGGCGAGGGCAGCGGGACAAGCCTGGCTTTCGCCTCTATTAAATTATTCTTCAACGATCTCTCTCCTTCTTTCAGGTTTGCGAGGAGCAAAAGTGCGAAGAGGAAGTTTTCCCCTTGGCTATGAATTACTTGGACAGATTTTTGTCGTTTGAACCCCTCAAGAAAAGCCGGTTGCAACTGCTCGGAGCTACCTGCATGTTTGTGGCTTCAAAAATGAAGGAGACTATTCCTCTGACCGCAGAAAAACTGTGCATTTATACAGATAACTCCATTAGACCCGACGAATTACTGGTAATTTGACGTTTAGTCACTTCAAGAATAAAAAAAAACAAAACACCCCACAACACCAAAATCGAAACAAACATTAAAAAAAAAAAAAAAAAAAAAAAAAAAAGGGGAAAAGAAAGAACACAACCACACAGGCCAAGACGGTGTATTCGGAAGCCCCGCTGCTGGCGGTGTGGCCGCTGCGGAGGCTCGGGAGGGCTGGGATAGGGAGCGGGACGGGGATGGGGCCGGGATAGGGACCGGGACCCCCCCGCGCTCCCCCGGCCCCGTGGGCGGCCCGCGGGCTCCCCCTGGTGGCCCCGCTCGGGGGTGCGGCGACCCGGAGCCCCCGGCCCCGCCTGGGGGGACCCCCCAAAAAAACACCCGCATCCCGCTTTCCTTCTTCCCCCGGGGAAAACTCTGCCCTCCCAAGCCCGGCCGGGAGCCGAGCGGCCCCGCCGCGGTGCGCCCGTGTGCGAGCGGCTCTCTAACCACGCTCTCCCCCCTCTTCTTCCCCTTCCTCTTCTCTCCTTCCCTCCCCCCCCCCCCTCCTTTTCCCCTCCCTCTTTCTCTTTGCAGCAAATGGAGCTGCTGCTGGTGAATAAGCTGAAATGGAATCTGGCCGCAATGACCCCCCACGATTTCATTGAACATTTCCTCACTAAAATGCCTCTGGCAGAGGACACCAAGCAGATCATCCGTAAACATGCTCAGACTTTTGTGGCTCTGTGCGCTACAGGTATGAGCCCTGCACGTCCCGCAAAGCGTGTTTTGCTTCCCCGACCCGCGCCCACCCCCCGCCTTGTAAAGCTTCCCGTAGCCGTGGTCTAAGGCGCGCTCGCCAGAGCTGCGGGGAGGTAGTTTAAGCCCCGATTATTGCCCCTTGTTTGCAGAAGGTGGATTTACTTTGCCAGAGGTAAGTTTTTTTGCTGTTGTTGTTGTTGTTGTTGTTCCAGAAGATATTTAGCCTTCTGAGCTTTTGGAGTTTTGTGCTTCTTGTCAGGGAGGGAGAAGGACCCCCCCCGCCCCCCCGCCCCCTCTCAGCGTGGCAGGATTTCTTCGCCCTCCCGCACGCACCGGGTTGATGCGGGGGGCTGCAAAAAGGCTTACGGGGGAATCCCTCCCCGCGTGTGGATTCATTCTTGAGACAGTTTTTAAAGGCGGGCAGGGAGATTTTTTTTTTTCTTTTTTTTTTTGCCTGTGAATAGCTCCGCGCGGGGGGTTTTAAAACTTCCCTCTTCAAGTTGCCTCTTCCACCCCCCCCCTCCCTCCCCTCTCGGTGGCTGGTGGATTGGAGGAGGGCCACGCGGCACAGAGGCTTTCCTGGCACGGGACCGAGCCGCTGCCATCTGCACCCTCCTGACCACGTGCTGTGCTGGAGCCATGAGCAGGGCCGGGCCTCCAGAGATGCCGAGTTAGTGGTATCCACACTCTTTGGAAAAACCTCGGAGGGGGAGACGCGTGCGCGTGGCCAGCGGCGCAGATTTAATGCCGCGTAGTTTCCTCGTGTGAAAAGATGGAAGAATGATTGTAGGCGCTGAGAAGAAAAAAAAAAAAAACACACCAAAAAAACCAAAACCCACCAAAATTTATTTCTTGGGAGTCCTTGCCCTTACTGCAAGGCCTAAAGATAGAATGACCGAGCCATAAAAGAGAAATTTATAAACACTGGTGTTGCTCTTCATCTTGGCCCTAACATCAGCATAACAGGTTAGATTGCCTGGAATAATGCTCGGTGTTAGGAGCACTGCAGCCTCCAAACAGCCTTCAAAAGCACAAGGCAGCAGCATTTTGGGAAAATCAATTGTAACTCTCCGTGTAACTCTCAAATGTAACTCTGCCAGGTCCTGCCAGATAAGGCTGCAGCGACTCTGAACGTGGGGTTTGCTAAGTGTGAAGCTTCCTCGGCCTTTAGCTAAAAGGAGCAGCTACCTGGCCTCCCCTTTGGATATGGGGATGTTTAACCTAGGTTGTTGTGTTGGCAATGACAGGGATGAAAACAAGGGTAGTTCAAAGGTTGGAGACTCGCTAAGAGTCCAGTACTTTGATCTACTGTTGGTGTTGTTATGTTTCTTTTAGGAAGCACATCCAGAGCCCTTATTTAACATTGCTACACACCACAGCTGGAGAATGGATCAGTAAATGAGAACCATGTTCTGGGAGTTTTACTTAGCTTTTTACAAAAAAAAAAAAAAAACCCCAGTGCTGAGCTCACCAGAGTTGGGGCCCTCTTCAGCTCCCTACTGAAGCTGGGAGTATTGCCTGGGGAAGCAGCGCTCAGGAAGGCTGCCACCAGGCTCTGTGGTTTTAACTGTTATTTTTGGATGTCAGGAATTCCTCTTACCTTTTTGCTTTCCTCACGCCTTCTTTGTTGGCTAGTGAAGATCACATGTGGCTTAAGCAGCATCTGGACTTTGCTTTGCTGTTGCTGGGTTGTGTTGTGTTTCCCCTTGCCAAAATGAACCGAGATGGACTGCAAACGCGTTGTGCTGCCTGGATGCTGTGGGGCCCAATCCAAAGTCCACTGGAAACACTGACACTCGCTTAAGTGGCCTCAGGGGCAAGTGCAAGTCTATCCTTTGCCTGTGTCCTCTTCTGTAAAGGAGGTTCTCCTAAGAAGAGACTGCAGAACAATGCTTGCTTAGAAAATAAAGCCTTGGCCAGTTGGCTTAACAAGGTGAAGGCTGTGGAAGTGTTTGCAGATGAGTGCTGTATGTGTTTGCTCCAGAAAGAGGAGGTTACGCTGCAAGGTGAAGTTGAGGGGAATTCCTTTTAAGCTCCCTCTTCAGTTGTCTGGCTAGTAGAAGTGGATTTGTTTGATTTGGTTTGGTTTTGAAAAATCCATTTTCACCAAAGGATGTCTTTGTGCTGTGGTAGGTTCGGGAGAAAAAGCAAAAAAAAAAAAAAAAGAAAAAAGCAAAAAAAAAAAAAAAAGGAAAAAAGAAAAAAATTACCAGGGGTTGTTTGAAGTTAACACATAATTGAGCTTAATGAATGGGGCTTTGGCATGGCCGAGCAAGGCAGGGAGAGCTCAAAAGGAAGCAGGCCTCTTTTGGCCCAAGTTAAGACCAGTGTTGAGGGAGAACTGCAGCTCTATACAAGCATAACAATGAATAGCAACAAATATTGGAGTTTCAGCATTTCATTATGTTCCTCTGGTTATCAAAACATACCAGGCTCCTCTTTATTATTATTATTATTATTATTGCTATTATTATTGTCATTGCTGACGGAGAAAGAAAGGTCCCCCCTTTGAAACAAGCGCGTTACAATCCTCCTATTCTCCGGCCTTTATAAAATTGGAAGTCTCAAGGTATGTGACCAGTTGGAACCTGTTGCATCTTGCAGCAAGTGATTTATGTTCGCAGTTTTGATTTGCCTCAATGAAAAGATTTTCATTCATAGCCCCCAGCTCTCCAGACGGATGGAATTGCTGCTCCATTTAAAAAGGAAAAGGGGTGACTCGCCTTGTTAGGAATTTTTTTTAAAGCGCTGCAGCGCCTATATGCCTGCTTTGTCCTCCCTTCAGGGTGGCTGGCATTCTTCTCTCTCCTCCCCCTCCTCTCTCTCTCTCTCTCTCTCTTTTTAACAACGCTGAAGTTGTTTATTCTTTTTGGATGAAGTCTCAGATAGGCTACTGGGGATGTGTGCTTCAATTGATGGGGCCCCCTACCCCATTGTGGCTGTGTCAGGTCTAATTCATCTCACCGAAGCCCCCTTGTTCCTGAGCGCTCAATAGCGCAAGATGAGGCGATGGAGGCTGACAATGATGCCACACTCTTCACTTGGGGGCATCCAATTACAGGCGAGAGGGGCCCCCTGATTAATATGCTGAAATTAGTGGCCTCTGCCACAAATAATTCCTTGTTGAGTTGCAACAAAAAGGCAGTCCATGCTGCTTGTCTGGAGTGGTTATAGGGACAGACACAAACTGGTCATTTAAACTTCATTATCACTTTTCCACCTTGGAAAGAATGAGGGTGTGACTATGAATTCATGTTCTTGTTTACTGCTCCATTTAAAAGAAGAACGCAAATATTAATCCCAAACGTGGTCCTGTCAGGACAGAACTCATTAAACTGACACATTTTGGTCATGTTCTGTTTGTGGAGCTCGGTAAATAGTGTCGTGAACGTGCTGCAACCCCATCTCGGTGGGATTCCTGCTTGCCTACTGAAATGCCCCATTCCTGAAGTCTACCTGCAGCTGTGTGTCAGTATTCCGGTTAGGGACTGCCTTTGGAATGTGTACAGTTGTCACTGAGCAGCCTGGACTGCTTTGGTTTTTGGGAATGACAGCAGCTTGCTGGAAGCTGGATGTGTTTACACCTGCCCGGAAATGGGCAGATTTTAGGAAAAGGGGATAAACTAAATTTACCTTTAAGCACAGTAACACAAATGAGATGACTTTAGGTCGAGCTTGCCTTTTCCCTGGCACTGCATCACAAAAATCTGGCCAGAATTCATCGTGTCAGTTGTAATTTTGGAGGTTCGCTGGGCGAAATGCCCCTTTGAAGGTGGGTATTGGTCAGGGCCACAATGGAGTGCCAGAGGTGTCTGAATAGACTCAGAGCCAGGACTTTCATGGAGTCCTGAAGTCTTTAGTTTCACTGGTAAAACATTGACACAAAAGTTATTTTATCATAATAAAGGAGATGCATGATTTAATACTTAAACTGTTCCACTGAGCCCTCTAAGCTGTCCATGCCTTTGATTTCATTCAAGGGTTTGACAGATGGTTTATATTTTTTTCAGCCCAGAGGAAGTTGTATTCTGATAAAAGCTGAAGGAATGTATCTCAGGTTCTCGTGTACAATGTGGCATTTCCCTTACTCCCTCACAAAATTGGACGTTTACTTGTGCCACTTCCTTTGTTTCTGATTCTCCTCCCAAGGTGTGCACTGCCACAGATCAAACACATTCCTGCTCAGCAGAGTCTTAGCATTAAAATGGGGGTTATTATTATTATTATTATTATTATTATTATTATTATTTAAAAAAACCAAACCAAACAAACCACCCTCAAAACAAAACAACAAAACGAAAAACATGCTAAATGGCAGAGATAGCCCCTTAAGGAATCATGGGAGTGGCTTTGTGGAGAGACCTACAGCAATGCAGTCTGGAAGGGGGCCCAGCCTCTTGTCAGCATGGTGTCACATCAGAATGTAACTGATTGTCCGCCAATTCTTGGGACCCCCGTCACTTAGTTATGCCACATTTACATTAAATCCCTGTTGCCAGGATGGATGGCAGCCACTGACAAGAGACTAGGTTGAGACAAAGCATTTTTTAAGATGAAACCGTAATTTAAATATGGATTATCTGCCTCCTGACAGGGTTAAGCAGTCTTTCTCTTCTCTTTCTTTTGGTTGATGTTGTTGTTCATTAAAGCAATATTCCTTTTGAATGTCAGTGCAAAGGTTTCTGCTTTAAAGGGCCCGAGGACTCGTTATGAGAGTGCACCTCGGGTCTGATCCCGCGAAACACTTCCCAACGGGAACAGGATGGATAGTGCCATTGACCCCAGTGGCATTATCCACATGAGCAAAGCATTTTAACATTTGAAGAATGGGGGCCCTGCTTATGATAAAAATACCTCCAAGTGATGAATGGCCTCCCAGGGGGAGTGCTAGGAAGGGCTACTCACTGCACTGCAGTTGCTCATGTGGATAAGTGTTCACAGGTTCGGACCTGTAACAGTTGGGAGCAGGAGGCACCTTTCTGCTCCCAGCTTTCCCTGCCTTTTGGGATGCAATAGTTGGCAGCTGAAAGCCATGCTGGTAGAAGAGTGTATGTGTATGGACAGGCTTCTCCTAAAGCAATCATTTCAGTCTTTTTTTTTTTTCTCTTTTTGTTTTTGTGTTTTTTTTGTTTTTTGTTTTCTCTCCTTTCTTCATACAGATATTAAATTTATTTCAAACCCACCCTCCATGATCGCAGCTGGCAGTGTGGTAGCAGCTGTGCAAGGCCTGCATCTGGGGAACACTAACACTTTCCTCTCCTATCAATGCCTCACACATTTCCTATCACAAGTTATCAAATGTGATCCGGTAAGTGACTCTTTCTCTTGGTTGATCTCCTGTTTTTTAAGAATGAACCCCCCCCTGCTCGCTGCATAGTAGCTAATCTGACAGTAAATCTTGATGAAAGTCAAACCTCAGAGTGGGGTTTTTGAATGTGTTCTCTTGTGTCCATCCTGGTTATTTGGCTGTCATTATATCCATTAATAATCTGTGATTACGCTGCTGCAGTGCCACATCCAGCTCTAAAGTGTGTGAGAGAGGCGTTATCTGACAAAGCCTTGCATCCATTTAGGACCTTGCAGGGGCTGTTTGGCTGTGGGTAATTAAACCAGGAGTCTGTGTAAAACAAAACTTGGAGAATAAGACGAGGAAATAGTTACTGAGACCTCGTGGTATCTCTGACCTTATCTTTGACCATTCTCGAGGCCTTTTATTGTGCCAAGTGGTGTGAAAAAGCCCTTCTTAAAAGAGTTCTAATGATCTAATTTGGTTTATTACGTGCTAGACCTGCACAGTAGCTGGTATTGAATTCCTTTTTGGAACAAATGCTTGTCCCACGACTTTCTGACAAGGTAGATGGTCCTCACAGGACTCTCATTTTGCCCTGCAGCTTCCAGGAGATGCACATCAGTAACTAGTGAGCAATAAACCTTTCATGAGTGAATGGGCCAGGAAGGGAGCCTACAAGGAAGACCTAAAGTCAATGATCCATGTCATAATGGTGTGTGAAGTTGGGGCAGAGTTGAGCTTTGTTTTGTAACAATGTGGAAGACCAATAAATAGATGCTCTAAAAAGGTTCTTGTGAGGTCTCCAAGCGCTGGACAATGAGTCAAATAAAGACAATTCTGTGGTTAGCGGCAGAACCTTTGAGATGCTGTTCAATTATTTTACATGTTAATAATTTTAAATGCACAGAGAACTGTACCAGTCCAGCCACTGCAAAACTGGGTTTGTATAACGGGACTTTGTTGGCAGGACTGAGAGATTTCTGGAAAGATGAATGCATCATAACTGAATACTCACAAAAGAATTATTTTACCTTTGATAGAATATGTGAAACAATGGCTGAAAAATACAATTTCTCAAGCTTATCATTTTGATCACCTTAACAGTGCCTCGGCATTGAGCATGTTGTTTTTGTCATTTGTATTACTGTGGCTAAAGCAGTAATACATTAGTGCTGAAATGTGAAATGCTCTGAGAACTTGAAATGCTGAAATAAGGCGCTGCTCAGTTCGGTATGTACGTGTAAGGCTTTCAGGGAACAATGCAGATATTTCAGTGTGTGGTTGGCCACTGTCCAGTGTGAGATGTTTGAAGCAGGTACCGAGGGAAAATACTAGGGTTACTATCTGTTCAGGCAGTATTTTGATTCAAACAACGTTGTTTAATCATTCCTGATACAGAGCATTGAAGTAGATTCTCTCACATCTTGGAGAACAACAGCACGTCCTCATGTGACTTGACTTAGCTGATGACAAGAGCCCTTTAAAAAGAAAACAAGGGTTGTTTTAGCAAGAGAGCGAATTTTTTGCTTATTTCATTTTTTATTGTCCGTAGTCAGTGCAAGGCCACAGTCTGACCTGAGCTCAGTTAAAGGCTTTAAAAGGAAGCAACTCCCCTGCAGCTTTCAGTGCTAAATATATGCATGTGTTAGAGCAGTTAGAGGTAGGAGTAAGCGTTTTTATATGGGATGCTACGGAAAATTAGCATGGTAAAATTATATATGTGTGTGTACATATACTGTTGTAATGGAACAAGGGAACAGCAACTTTCACTGCAGCTGCTCTGAGCAGAGAAATCTGGTGGTTTCATACCCAACATGATTCCCCTGCAGAGAGACTTTCCCATTATCTGTGCAATCCGTGGTATCAAATGCCATTCCTATTGCCCTGTTTCAGTAGCATGTGTATGAACTGTGCTGTTCCCCAGTGGTGGTTCCCCCTTGTCAGGCTTCACAAGCGAACAAGCTTTATATTGGATTGCCTTGAAATATTAAGATCCTGATTATCTGTTAGCTGGAGCAGCGGGTCTGTTGGATTTCAGGTTACATAATTACACTTTTTTACCTTTAGTCTCAGGGAAAGCTGAATCTAAAGTAAAACGAATATCACCTGATTGGAATTCCTTTATGGTTCATGTTTACCTTGGTAGGAGTCCAATTTCCCATTTTGCCTTTGATCAGGGGTAATTAGAAGCCAGATAATCACAATTAGAAGTCTTGGGCTGTCTTCCATCATTCTATTCTTGACCCCATCATCCGAACAGATGGAATTTTACCTGACATTCATTTCCAGGCCAGAAATTCGCTAAACTAGATTAGATTGGGTCTCCACGCTGTCTGTTAGGACGTTGGAATTCGTCTCCTGCCTGCCCCTTCTCAGAGGCACCTTCAAACATGTGCTTGTTATCCAGGACGGGTCAGGCAGTAACAAAGGATTTCCAAGCAGTTTCTTTTTTTGTTGTTGTTGTTTGTTGCCTTTACTATCTGACCCCAGAGTCTGATCATGTCTGCTGTGTCTTGAAGGTATTTCACCACATCAGTTAAGCCAGCAAGTTTGTTGTTTTTTGTTTTGTTTTTTTTTTTTTCACTGAGGAGCTTAATTAATCCAGGAAGGGTTTATGACCTTGAACAAACTGTGGGCATTGAAAATTTGGGTAGTGAAGCAGAAAAGTTGTTGGGAGAAGTTATCAGAGTAATGCACAAGTTCTGTATTTGCTTTTCAGTGCTGAGAAGCACTGAAAATGAAAACAGCCTTGCTGAGGTTGCCCATACCGAATTTTATATTTTGCAGATATTTTTGCTAGCTCTAATGCATTCCTGCAGGCAAACTATTTATCTAATAGTCATGTGAATAAGAAATGAGCAAAATGCCTAAAACATTGAAAAAATAGTTCTCATTCAACTGTAGCTTCAAACAGTCTGTTTGTAATAAATTGTAAAGATTAAGTTTAAAAAAAAATACAGTTATGACATGCTGCACTCTTGAGAATCTCAAAGGAAAAAATTCTGTGGTCAAAAAGTACCTTTAAATTACATAGTCCTATGCAACTATTCATAACTGGACTCCAGAGGGAGAAGAATAGGTATTTATAGAAATTCTTTTGAATGGTTTTAGTTTTCAGAGCTCAAACACACTCTATGCAAATGGTTAGGATTAAAAAGAAAAAAAAAAAAACAACAAAATTCCCATCAAAACTCACCAGACAATCCACTCCCCCCACCAAAAAAAAAAAAAAACCAAAAAACGAAAACAAAACCACCTCAAACCCAAAAGGGTTCATTTTACTCTGAACATAAATTTCCTTCCAGTTTGGAACGCTGAACATGCCACCTTGTTAAAACAGAATTATCCTCAGAAGTGCCTGGATTTGTAAAACCAGAGATACCTAAAACCTGTATTGGTGTGCTCCTCTTTCACACATCTAATTCCAAGTGTGACTGAGGGACGTGGTACAGGACGAGGTTTTAGAGTCAGGATTGATCCATCATATCTGGAGGAAGGAGGGGAAAAAGGACTTCATAGAGACCTTATTGTGGAGGCCAGAGGTATGCAGGAGCCAAAGGCATGATGACTTTAGGATATGAGGCGTTTCTTTTTGTCATTTAAAACGCTGTGTGTCTCTGTCAAGAGGAAATATTACACTAGGGTTTAAACCAGGAAAGGTCATAGGTTATGTGTTTTCAGTGAGCTGTAACTGATGGTCTGATCTGCTTAGAGGTAGGATTAACCTCCCTCTCTCTCAGAAAGGACTTGCAGAGAATTGTTTGCTTGGGTTTCTAATCTTATTTTACCCCAAATGCCATGTGCCCTTATTGGTGGCAGAGGAGATTCTTGTGGTAGTGGAATCAGTGAAAAGCTGGTAGATCACACAAGAAGCCTCTGAATGAAGGCAGAATTGAAACTGGGAAATAAAGAAAACAGCAGGCAGGTCACCCTCTCAGGAAAACAACATTCATTCTCAGTCATGCACATCCTAACACTTTTGACGGCAATTTATCATGGAAGACTGGGTTCACCGCCAGGGCTAACACATGTCATAGGTTAAATCAGAAAAGGCAATGCTGAAAGGAAACTTCAAAAGTCCTTAATACACAGAGTTAAATATGTTGGGGGGAAAAAGCCTGCGATGTTTGTTGTAAAGATAGGAGTAAACAGCTGGCCGGGGCAGTTTTGGCAAAACGTTGTGGGATTGTTTTGCCTGCGTAAGGCACCGTTCCTGTGTCGTTCCAATGGATCTACGTGGCTCCACAGCTTGCAGAAAGTTGGACTGGCTAGGCCTTCTCCAGTTCTGATTGCTGTGATTTAGATATAACTACTCATGGAATGGTTTAGTGCCTGGGGGAAGTTACCTTTCCCCACCACAGACATGATCCTCCTTGGTGCTTTGTGCTTTTAGTTCACAGCGAAGTCTGTGAAAGCAGCGAGGCCCTTGCACCCTCCTGAAGTCTCAGGAGGGTTGTTGTGCATATCCAGCTCTGAGAAAATGCTTTGGAAGTGAGGGGGAAAAAAGATCTCACCCTGTCTGAGATGTCAAGGTGAACGTGGCAGCCAACAGAAAGCTTGGCTGCAGCTGGGAATGAAAGGTTATGGAGGAGTTTAGTGGTGCTCCTGAAAGATCTTTCCATTTTGGGGTCACATTGTTCAGGATGTACAGATGCTTTCAGAGCCAGGAAAGGATCAGCCAAGTTGAGCTGCCCACTGCTGGACACAGCAGCAGTTGGCAGGAACCTTTGGGCACATATATCCAAATATATGTATGGTGCTTCTACCTAAGAACTTCATATCACTGGAACTCAGCCTGAGAAAATAATCCCTGCTTACGACCATCATTTCTAGTAGACTGCACTGCCAAAGCATTTCTGGGGTAAAGGCAGAAAGCAGTTTTAGGACCAATGGACCTCTAGAGAACAGGCAGAAAAGGTCCAACATCTTCCTGTGGTCCTGCCCAGCTTAGATGAAACACGTGTCAGTGCAGTGGGGCATCCACCACATCCAGCTCTGTGGGCTGAGCCTGAACAACCCCACGGCAGTGATGGTGTGTCCATGGGGATGCTCCCCGTGGCCATTCCATCCACAGCACACGGCAAGAGTCAGTGGCTGAAGCCTCAATCCAGGCTGGCATCCTGCAGGAAACTGGGTGGCTCGTGCCATCCTTTCCCTGTTTGGTGTTTGTCCTGCTCCTCCCGCCCTCCTCTCGGCCTGCAGCTCTCCCAGATAACCCGAGTAGATTCCTCTCGCCCTTTTTTTCAAGAAATGCTGTTTAGTCTGTGACCTTACTGTGTTTCTAAAGGACTCTTGGGTCTTTCTCTCCTTCCATTCGACCTCCTCCAGGATTGTTTACGAGCCTGCCAAGAACAGATCGAGTCCCTCCTTGAATCCAGTCTACGTCAGGCACAGCAGCACAACGTATCTTCAGAAACAAAGACTGTAGAGGACGAAGCAGATCTTTCCTGCACGCCCACTGATGTGCGAGATGTGAACATTTAAGAGGACTTCTTCTTCTTCTAATGGATTTGCTTGGCAAGAAAAGTAGACAAAAAAAAAAAAGAAAGGGCATCTGAGAAGGAATCGGCGTCAGGATCTCCCCCCCAGAAACCCTTTTCTCCAGGACATTTTTATACCAGAAGGGAAAACCAGTTCTTGTTATATTTTTTTCTCGCTCTGTCTCCCTTCCATCTGTGACTTCAAACAAACAAAATAAAACAAAAAGTACCCCAAAAACTGTCTTAAAAAAAAGAAAAAAATAGTATTTGCATTACCCCCAGGGGTTTGTGCTACAAAAATAGAGGATTTTATACAATAATAATCAACTAGTTTTTATATTAAAGTGTTCTTGTCTGTATGTTGTAAAAATAGGCATTAACACACAAAATGTCTCCAGGGGAGGTATTAGATTTGATTTCTTGCATATAAAACCAACCAACCAACCATTTTTAAAGTAGAAGAGGGTTATTTTTTTTTTTTTAGATAGCAAATGAAATATTCTTTTTCTTTAAAAAGCATAGCTTTAACGCAGTTCTAGGCTTTTCTGTATCTTGCTTGCTTATGCATTTAGTCACTTTATAATTCATCTGTAAATGTTTATTTTATTTCCTTAGGTGTTTTTTTTTTATCCTCTTCACCTTATAAATGGTTAACGTAACCCATAAGTTAGTCTATGTTAGTATGCAGCATTATTATATGTTAATCTTTTTTTTTTTTGTGCCTGTGGATTGCCTGTGCATAAGGCATTTGTAGGGTTCCAGCTGAGCATTGTTGGGAAAGGCCAATGTACTACTCACACAGTACCCTATTATAAAGAGAAACCGAAATAGTGACATAATATATTATATTTTTGTAATCTTCCTATTTTTGTAGTTACCTGTGTAAAAATGCTGGTCTGACCCCACAGATATTCAGCCTAATTATGGTCAGGTTCAATCCACGGTTCAGTCTTTTTTTTTTTTTTTTTTTTTTTTTTTATTTTGTTTGTCTGTAATATTCTAAAACCATTCCATTCAAAGCACTTTCAGTCCATTAGATATAGGAATTACATTCTTTTATTGTGTGGGAATTTTATTTTTTTTTTTTTTTCAATGGAATGGTTTGGAAATATATAAAGTGCTTGTTGCAAACTTGGAATTGCAAAGCAAGTGCATTTAACTATGGTGTTAGAGGAGAAGTGATTTTCTTTTCCGAAGGTTGTGTTCCAGTGAGAGAAATTGCATTCACAAATTGCCAGGATATCTTCCTATCCTTTTCTATAGAAAAGCTGAAGTTTAGAATCCTTTGGTGCCAACTCATCTTTATAAATTAGGGGCCTTAAAGGTTCACATATAGGACACGTAGTTTTAAGGATTGTCGCTAGATGTTTTACAACTGAAGGTTTTTAAACACTAAAATATATAATTTATAGTTAAGGCTAAAAAGAATATTTATTGCAGAGGATGTTCGTAAGGCCAGTATGATTTGTAAATTAATGCAATCGCCCCTTTTGTTTTTAAAAAAAAAAAAAAATGAAATCTTTCTACCCTTGATGTTGCAGTTTTAACACGAGCTTATTAAAGCAAAAAGGACACGCTTCAAAGAACAAACCCAAAACCAAGCAGTGCATTTGGCCCCTTCCTTTCCATTTTCAAAAGCAGTCTAACCATGAAAAAAAACGCCATAGTTAATAGATATGAAAATTGGAGTACTTGAAAGAAGTTTTTATACCAGTATATGCCCCATTATTTTTTTTTTTTTTTTTAAATTTAGCTACAAATAGAAAATTTGCACATCTTGGCTATGTATCTTTTTATTATTATTTTAGAAAGTAGCTGAAGGGACGTGGACATAGCTGTTGAAGTTGATGCTCGAGGAGAATGTGATGGTGAACTGTATGTGAGAAAACTGCCGCTAAGGTGTTGATTGTAAAAAAAAAACAAAAAAAAACCAACAAAAAAACCCCAACAAAACAGCAAAAAAACAAAAAAGGAACAAAAAAAAAAGGAAAAAAGAAAAAAAAGTTAAAAGTTTAGAAAAAAAAAAAAAAGAAAAAGAGAAAAGAAAAGGAGTGGATGCTCCCTTTTTATTGAGCTGCTATGGATAAATTCCCAGCATGGTTTGAAAAAAAAATTAACATTGCTTCTCTGTATCTTTGTCATTGTGTTTTGCTGCTATTTTGTGGATCAGTTTTTCTTTTTTTTTGTTATACAATGTCATATACTGCCATGTTATAGGTTTTAATTTTCTCATAGAAAATTATATTATTGACATCATTTTTTTTTGTAGATTTTTTTTTTTATGTGATCAATTTTTACTTAATGTGATTACTGCTCTATTCCAAAAAAAAAAAAAAGGTTCCTGTTTCACAATACCTCATTACTTCAGTTTTTAACCGTGTCTAGACCAGGTTTTAATGCTCCTACAGTGCCTCATAGTTCTACTGCAAACAGAAATGCATCGAATGGGTCTCGCGATTTGCAACTAGGTTGCATTAATTTAAGAAACAGCAGACATTTCAGAAGATCAAGTCATGTCAAGGGTTGTGGTTTTTGTTTTTTTTTGTTTTGGTTTGGTTTTTGTTATGCATTTTATAAAGCTGGATTCCTTGTCTGATCTGGGGTTTATTATCATAGTAGTTTTGAGCTGTGTTATTAGCCACATTGATATATGAAAGGTGCATTATAATATAACTCTTGTGTGCCACCTGATGTGGTTTCCCCTCGGCTGGGACACATCATTTGGTATGATAGGTTATCTTCTGGAACTCTAAGTATTTTGTGTGTTTAATCTGTTATGATATACTAGGGAGGTTTTTTTTTGTTTGTTTGTTTGTTTGTTTCGTTGTTTTTTTTTTTTTTAATTATAGCATAATGCTAATTTAAAAAGCCTGTAAATCTCATAAATAAGCCAGCTAACAGAGTTGTATGCTGAAGAATAATCTAGCTGTTGCCTGTATGCTGCTAAACCAAAACAGAATTAGAACTCATTTTGAGGCAAATGCAGTTAAGATCCTACATAGTGCATAAATAAAGCATTGCAATGCTACTAGCAGTCGCAGGACCCAGGAGGACTGGATACATTCTGTCCAAATTTCAGGAACATTTCTTACTGCTTACCTCATAAAACACTTCTGTTCGTGGCATCTCTGTGTCTCTGAACCAAACCTGATACTGTCGAGTTAGTGCTTGTGGGGTTATATTATGTTGTTACACTGAGTGGCAGTGTGTACTGCAAGTTTCTTTTTAAAATATTCTTATGTACTTAAAAAAGGCCAAATCCAGATTAAGTGGGTTCACGTGCCAACAGAGATGCTTTATTTGTCACGTTATTATAACAATCTGTAGTAAGCAAAGCAATTCAGATTTGTACATTTTTTTTTTTATATTGTACTTATTGGCATCACTGGTCTGAAATGCACATTTTCACCGACAGACCTGTAACAGACAAGTTTCCAGCAACAAAAAAAAAAAAAAACTAAAGTCTAGAAATAAAATTGGTAAAACCCAACGTCTGCCTGTTGTCTTCTTTTAATATTTTTTGTTTTGTAGCCTTTAAAATGCTGAATGGCTGTAACTACCCACTGCAGTGAGTAAACCACGTGATATTTTCTGGGTTTGACTCTTTGTGCTTTAAGAGTTTCAGTGCTGAAAACCTTTTGTTGTTATTTTAGGAAACTGTAGGCGTTTTGGGCAGTGGGCAGGTGACTGCCTCTCACTGCAAACGTGTCTTTTTCAAGAAGCAAAATATTTTCTTTTTTCAGCTGAAGACTTTATTTTAAACATCAAAGGATTTGTATTTTTTTTTTTATTTATTTTATTTACTCAGAGTAAAATACCCTTTGGTGTTTCTTGTCAATAAAATAGGTGCTGGATGGTACAGAACACTTGTATTTTTTTTTAACAGTGTAAGGATTTGTGTCTTAGAAGATAGTCTATTTTAAAAGCAGTAGGTTAACCTGCTTTCTTTCCTGTCCTTCCTCTGCTACACAGCTTTTGCATCTACTATTGTACAGCTGAGACAACAAGGGATTAAACCTGAAAAGCGTAAAAACCTACTAGAAATATGTAAAAAATAACCAGACCTAGAAGGACAAGGAGGAAAAGAAATTATATATTATTATACAGTTAAATGAAAAAATATTATAACCTGTGTTCCAATTCGCATTCCAAAATATCTCTGAAAACTAGGGATGCACATTATCAATTATTACCAGATCTGAACACGGCAGAAACAGCTTATTTTGAGTGGAAATGATCAAGCTTATAACCTACATATTTGACTATTTACCCTATGAAATTATTTCTGTCTTTAAAAAAATCTACATAAAAGGTCAAGCGCTCGTCTCTGCTGTCACAAATTAGAAATTCAGTACCTGCCTCCTGAGTTTCCCATTGACTAAACTTCACGTTACAACTGATTCTGTGCAGTGTGTGCAGCACAGGAAATGAAAACTGAAACTCCAGAGCTCAGATCTAACATGTTAATCATTGTCTAGTGCAAAATAAGCTCGTCTCGGGGCAAGATGGGAAACCATCTGCATCAGAAGAACCCCCAGCTGAGCCCGTGTGAGCCTGGTGGTTTCCCAGTCATTGCAGACAGAAACCTGAACCCTGTGGCCTGCTGTGAAATCAGAGCTCAGGCAGGTAAAGTAATATCAGTACAAGCGTGATCTGGTTTTGTTCCACTTGAAATGAGCAGCTCCCGAAAGATGATCTGGACTGGATTCACGGGGACTTCAGACTAAGCCAAGGCTTAAACTGGACTGGGTCAAAAATGATTCATTTTCCCCAGCGTGCTTCAAAAAAAAATAAAAGACTCGCTTTGGTAAGGCTGATGGCTCACCCCTCTGAGCTTAAATGTTTGAAAATGGAGTGGAGACACACTCAGGGAATCTTGATTTCTGACAAAAATCTTCTGCTGATAAAAATATGATTCAGTGAGAAATGTAAACCTGTGTTTGGCTGAACAAGTTTAAGTAGGTTTTGCCATTCCTATCTGTTTTATAAACTCTCTTAAACTGACTGTGGTGTGACTTAAGTAGGTTTAAGCCCACAGAGACAGCTCTTATATTTACATTTTCCTTCTCCTGAACATCACCTCCAATTGCAGACTACTAAATTTGAATGTTGGGTGAACTATGCCAGTATTACTCACATTGCAAAGGGCAGAAAGACAAGAATGTAGCAAGAAAAACAATTTACTATAGGCTGTAAAAAAATATGCATGTTCAGCTAGGCTATGCTGTAGCTTAGTAAAGGGAAAAATACTGTATTTTTTTGCAACAAATTGAGACTGCACACAGAAAAACTTCCAACTGACCTCCCAAAAAACTCCCCAGTTCCACTGCTGAATTCAGGCCAGTTGACAATCTCAGACCTTTTATGAATATTTAAATTCACACGCTCTTTACTAAATTTATTAGATGTAAAAACTAATAATCCACTTACATTCAGGCACATTTTGAGTGATAGAAAACTCCAGAAGATGGAGGAGAAAGTGAAGGTTGGAGCTGTTGTTTTAAAAGAGTCACAGGAATGACCCATAAATGCAGGTTACACACTCTGATGAAGATTCCTGGTAATATCATTGAAAAGCTACAGTGGGACAAAGGCAGTAAAGCTGTAAATTAATTTTATTGAATTATTTAATTTCCTTTAATGAATTCATTTGTATGAATTCCTGTCAGCATCATTTTATAAGAAATGTATCTCTTTAGACAAACATGGTATTTTTACCATGTCACAAATAAAACTGATCACAGTAATTGCAGTGGCACGAAAAACGTGGATTCCCATCTGGCTTTTGACTGAGTTCCACACAATATTCCAATCAAATGATGAGAAAGGGATTGCAAATTGGTCAACTGGATTGCACTGATAATGTGAGACTTGCCAGGCTTCTTAAGGGCCAAGCAGAGCAAATTTAGGAGCGAGGCAGAAGTTACCTTTTTGTTTCTTTAATGTGATAAACATCTAAGAGTGAAAACAGAAATAAGTTTCCTGATGATCCTACTGACACCTGCAGAGCCCTCCTTAGACCTATCCTACTTTTTGCTAAGTATGGAAAAGTCTCACATTTCAGGGAAGTCACTAAGTGTTCACAGCCATCATTTTCCCTCTTGTGCAGAAGGAAAAAAAATACAAAATCCATCTGTGTGGATTTCATCTCCCTTCTCAATTTAGTTATACCTTACGTCGTTTTTCTTATTTATGGTAATATCCTTGAAGAAATAACAACGGTCTGGGTTTATTTCGGATAAAATCCCAAATGCTTGTGCTGACAAATAAAGCAGTAACTGGTTCAGAGGGTAACCCCCCTTGGGGTTGGAGAGAGCTCCAGGTACAGATCCCTAATAGCATCAAGAACCAAAGGGAGCTGTGACATTCCAGGACCTGGCACATGGACCTTCCGGATCCACGTGGTGAAGGAAGGTCTGGAGCTCTGAGCTGTGCACGGAGCAAGTGCCTCCCAGGATGGAAATTGCTCCCCACTCACCCTTCTCAGCCCTGCTGAGTAAATAAATTCAACATCATATGTTGTTGCTAAGTGGTTTTATTTTATCCATCCCACCTGACAGCCCCGTGACACTTCATCCATCCACAAGCCATATTCCATAGGTGCCTGGCGTGGTAACATCAGCACCAGACTCCAAGGAGCTGGGCTGAGAGGGGCAAATCCTTGCCCAAGGACCACTAAAGAAGCATCAGAGCATTGCAACTGAGCTGAGCCAGCAGCAGCTCACCTGAGCAGGGACCTGGTGTCCCGAGTCCCTGCTCTGATAGCAAACTGTCTGCCACGGCCAATTGGGCTTTTTGATGTTTTATTTCTCCCTTTTTATTAGATTTTATCGCTGCAGATCGTTTGAATGCTGGGGGTTATTGTTCCAACAGCTTTTTTCCTCCTCAAACACCCCCAAGGCCACAGTTCTTTCCATTTGGCTGCTGGTTATTTTAAATATGAAGACCTGATCTTAAGCACACATATCCTGTTAAATAAGTACGGCTATGTTCTTGTCATAACACCTTCCCAAGATTTCCATGAATTATTTACTCATAATTAAATATTATTTCTTATAAATGTAATACTATTCTGTGGTTTTCACTCACTATTTTTGTAGCTGTTTCAGTCATTCACTACAACCATTTTATTCCTTTTAGACAACACACCCACCAGCCACATATTATTCAGGTTTCTCTTTCCATGGAGACCCTTGGATTGCAAAGGATCAGAAAGGTTCCCCCCTTATGGATAATATCTTTCCAATGTTGAAAAGGTTTAATCTGCCTTTATTTCTGCATGGAAGTGCTTAACAATGCTGCAGAGTCAAGCCTCACTACGTTTGTGGAAACACAAGTGTTCTCTCATCCTCAACCTTCCAACCACCTAAATATATGATCTAAATCCCTCTGTAAACCTACTTCAGGTGTCTTCAGGGATCTCTTACTGCCACACTTCTGCGGAAGGAGAATTTCAGGCCAAGTCAAAGCTCCTTGAAAAAGTCTCTCCCTGTTTTTTCTCTCAAACACCATTTGTTTCTTCCTCGTTAGTTTGAGGAATAATGATGCAACTGGATTTTTCTGAAATTTGTCCAGCTCTTACTGCAAAAGAGAACTTAAAAGAAGACCGAGACATACAACTGTAGTTAAGTCAAGGTTCTCAACACGTGGTTCTAACAACGTACCTGTGGTGAAGCAGGGTTATGAATTCCCAAATTGTGCTCCAATCATTCTCCACCTTAGGATACGACACATAAAATGATGGCATAATCCACGTGGTTTTAGGTTTACAGAGCATTGGAGCACCTGCACCACCACCAAGGTCTCCCCAGGAAGGAGACACAGGGCAGAGAGAACCTCCAGCTCTGCCCAGAAGTGACAATTCTGTCACGCAGATTCTCGGTTTCAAGGAGTAATTTGTTTTTCACTTGTATTTCAGAAACTGTTAAGTGCTTCTTAACAGTAACTTCTGTTATGTGTGTGTTTTTTAAAGGAGGTAAATGGGGTCTCAAAAATTCAATGTCTGCACATACATTGCAAAAAAAAAAAAAAAAAAAGAAGGAAAAAAAAAGCCAGTTTAGAGAACAATGTGGGCATGTGTTTTTAAACTACTGTTCGTGCAGTCTGGTCAGGACTGTGTGACACAGTATACAGTGTTTTGTCATCCAAGGAATGTCTTTGATCAAGAGTTTATGCAAGAAGAAAAAAAAAAAAGCCATGAAACCCTAATCCGTTCCCACAGTCCAGTAAACGTGAGCTGGACAAACAGTGGACAATGGCAGCAAAGCTTGGGGCTGGAACAATGGCTGCAACTAAAAACATTAAAGGCTTGCTGACTCACAGTTCCTACTATCAAGAAAAGATTCCATGTGGTGTTATTCCCCAGAATCCTGAAGATGCTGAAGGTTAAAAACTGTGATGATTATTGCACCCTGAGATGGAGCAGCGATAAAAAAAAATGAAAGACAGTGACAAATACTGGGGTTGATTCTGTCCAAGGCAGATCAGGATGCAGAGGCTGAACAATCAATCTTCCTTCTGCTGGACGTTTTGCTAAAATAAAATTCTGTAATTTTATTACAGAGCAAATACCACTTAAATCCTTTCAGTCAGTAGGCCACTATTTCAGACGTCACCCGTGGAAATTCCTCACGACTGTAACAAAGCTTCCCAATTTTACCAAACAAAAGCTTTATGCCATTTCTTATGCCTATTCAGAAATCCTCCGCAGGCAGTTTTGCAATGCCAAAACCAGAATGCTGTACTAGTGGTCAGTGTAAATTGATGTAAAAAAAATGGGACAGAATAATTAAAACCATTGTGCAACAAGCCACAGTGCCTGATTTTTTTCTGATTTACCTTTCATATATTTCATGGATTTACAAAGTCTTCCATGCTGGCCTTCCACACAGTAATACATCACTTGATAGAGCTCTGTGTATGGTCAGGGGGTACTAAGTACTTAAGAGAATTTTAGGATGAAAAGTGCTGAAAAAATTCAATTATTACACCGAGGGAATAATTTAACACTCCAGTGATAAAGGTTGGAATACTTGCAGTGTGGTGCCAAAGAGATACCCAAAAATGAACTAACTGTACAAGCTTTCAAAATAGTGCATAAAAGGTTTTTTATTATTATTTTTATTATCACTGGAGGCCAGGCTGGTCCTGCAATTCCAAGCACTGGGACACACCGGAGCACTTCAGCAGTGGATTGCTCCAGTTGGACACCAAAACCTGCAACTGGACACTTGCTGCAGGACTCTTCACAGCTCCCCAATCCCCATTTTCTCTGCTGATACGTACACTCCTGTGGTAATATGTGCTGTCACAACTTTATCCATTAAAAAAACAGCTCTGGCAGACTGTAAAATGAGAATCTTCATGGTTACTTGCCAAACTATGGAAGCTGGAGTTTTAGGTTGTAATTAGACCAGAATCCACGGCCAGGAGAAGTTGCAAAGGGCAAGTATTCAAAAGGCACTAACATTTATAGCACTAAGAATATAAAGAATTATAACATTACCAAAAATACTAAGCCTTTTGTTTCAAACCAAAGCCTTTCTGTTTAATCAGGGTGAGATATACCCCACACACATCGCTCTATAACTCTGGAGTGACCTGAACAAAGAAAAATCAGAGAAAACCAGAAATAAGGATTCTCATCCAGGGGGACTTCAGGTAATTCTAACATTCCAGTAGATTTCAAACTATAACACACCAGTTCTTTCTCAAAAACATGTAGTGCTTCGTGCTGCTATCCCTGCAGAAATTAAGGAAGCAACTACCCTGGCATGGAGCCTTATCCTCACCTTGCTTACCCACACCTTTACCTCCAGAAAATGGTGTTAATTAGCATCACCAACATTCCCTTTCCAGCATGCAACGCTGGGTTTTTTTATTTTTAATTATTACTCTCCTGTAATTACAGGACATCATTAAAAACCCTACAAATGTTCAAACAAGCCACACAGGGACAAGGCACCCACTTTTATATTGAGAACAACACCAGAAAAGAATCTCAGATCATTAAATCAGAACTTGAGACAGAAGGCTGTATCCAACACAATGTACAGCTCTGACAGCTTGTGAGCAAATAAAAAAGTATCAGATCCATGCCTGTAGTTGCATTATTATTATAAGTCAAAGATTCCATTTTTAATGCTTTTTTTAATAATACCTTTATGTGGAGATAAGCCCTAAAACTTTATATTCAAAAAGGGATGTAAGTGCATACAGAAAAGATGCCAACAGAACATGACTTATGGATTTAAAACCTCAGCAATTCAGATTATTTGATCTCTTTCTGTACCTTAAAAGGGTATCAGCTCTTACTCTAAAGCACTGTGGAATATTAGGGTGCAGGCAGACTTTTGACAGATGGATCTCCCTTTATTCCAATAGAGGAAGTTGTATTTCCAGCCAAAGTGTAAATAAGCACTCATAAATACACTGCAGGTTTAAACTCTCTCTTGCATCTCTTCGAAAACCAAAACTTGATCCACCGGAAAATTAAAACTCATTTCATCCCAACACAACCTATTTAAAAAACGATTGATAAAAACGTGCTACCATTTCAGAAGACACAGATCAAAATGTGTAGTTTACTCACCAAAAATAACCCTACAAAGCCAGAGAGTTTAAACCAGTCTTTATTTTTCTTCCTTCAGTGGTGATTATCCACAAAGCAAGCTGGCACTGAACAGGTTCTATGTGCATACTAAAACACACTGTTGCTTTTAGATTTCAGACCTCGACAGCAATCAGACCAAAGAGTCAGAGAACCAACCAATGCACTCCAGACTTTCCTCACACATCCACATGTAAATTATCACAACCTCGTTTCACAAAAATGTAATGGGATTCAAATGAACCAAACTACCTCTACAGGACTGATTTTGAAGCAAACAGTTGCATCCACAGATGTTTTTTTCTGATTTATTTCACCCATTTCTGATGATTACAGCTGCTCATTCAAAGCTGGAATTTTGATCACCTTCACATTACAGCTGACAAGAAATGGAAAGTATGAAGGCAGAATGAGAATTGTGCTCACAAGCTTTAGCAAATGGGGGTCAGAGTTTACCTTGCTCTGCTGATGCCTCAAAATTCACTGTTTCTTGTACTCATCACATCTTGTAGAAAGGAAAATTACAAGTCTTCTGGATTGCCATGACTTCAGCAGCCTAGCAGCAATTAATAAAATTCCATATTGCACAGGTTCAGCTGAGAGATGATCAGGAAGGAACCAAACAAGCTCGAACGCAGTCCAGGCAAGTCAGACATTTGTGAGTTCAGTGTTTCAAACATTCCTCCCGAACTACTGAGCAATAACTAGGGGTGGTGAGTGAATATAGCAGTATATTTTTAAGTCTTACTAACTTCAGCATTTTTAGCAGAAATTTTCCATTTTAACTGCCCTTAATACACTGAGTACTCCTGCAAAAGCTCCTTGGACAACACAAAGCCACAATCTCTGTGTCCTGCTTTATTAACAACCAATTTTTTTTACCCCCCCATATCCTTTCCACCCAGCCTTCAAAGCAGCACTTAAATTGCATTTAAAGCAGGCAATGTGTGAATGAGCAGGGCCCACAGCAGCTTTGCTCATCCCCCTGAAGGGTCTGGAATTCCAGTGGAACACGTGCTTCCACCACAGACCATCCACACTCGGGGTGAGTAACCAGGGTGTCAACTAATAAGACCCCACTTGTACTTGCAGCCATTTGTGATGGATTTTAGGGAGATGTCAGAGCAGGGAAAGGGTTGAAAGAAAGCTTATATCTCATGAAATTCAACAGTGATTTGAAATTTTGATGGATTTTTCACCCCCCCTCCACGGTAACACTTCAGCTGGGTTGAGCCCACACCTTTGACTGGTGTTTGCTGACTGCAATGTTCCTCATTTTCCATGTGACTGAGCTGAGAAACACAGGCAAAAAACACCAACATGCAAAAAGGCTGGGGGGCTCAGCCACTCTGGATGCTGCCAGGAAGCAGATTCTGAGCTGTTTAAACCCTCAGAAGGCAGAATTATTTGCAGCAATTCACATTAGACACCTCACATTGGTTAAGGCAAATCAATCTTCTTGGGCTTTAACTCCTCAGCTGTAAACAAGGTATAAAAATACCTGTATAGTATGTTGGGAATGTTTCACAGTGACGACCCTGAACAACTTCACAGAAACCCCCACAACTCTGTTGCAAAAAAACAGTTTAAGAAAGCACACAACTACATATCCAACAGGCAACTTTAACTGTACCTCATTTAATAAACCAAATCAGGCCCATACAAGATATGACACAAGATATTCAGAAAAATACAGACTCATGGAATAAGAGGCTCCATCAGTATGTCCACACATATGAAACTGAATTAAAGACCTATTAGGCAACCCTAAACTTCACATATCCCAGCCTGAAAACCTGGCTGACACAAGATTTATTGTTAAATACGTGTATATACACATTTGTATAATAATTTATCATAATAATACGATTTTGTTATAAATAAAATTACAGCAAGACAAGAAAAATCAGCCACCAAACCAATTTTCAAAATAACAGTCACTGGCCACTTGATGGACAAAGATCCTTTTTCTCCTGAGTTGAGCAGGAATAATTTTGTTTGAAACCATCTCTGGAGCAGCACTTTGCATGTCACTGAGGTATCACACACTTCCAGTAAACCAAATGCTTCACAGATACTTTGACCTCTCACAACCTTCCCCTTGCTTTCACACATATTTTTGCAAACCAAGCACAGTGATTCCAAAAAAGGCTGCATTTAAAAACATTAATATTTAGTTTCACTTCTCTTTGTACTATCATTCAGAGTAAAACAGACTCAAAACACCTTTTGCTGAAAACCACAAATTATGCTTTGAATCCCCCTGGATCTTGGTCTAAAAAAGGCAAAGTTCATCACACATGAATAAGTGGCACCTTTCACTAATTTGAAGTAAACAGGTAAAATACTTCATTTTGTAACAATAAACTCATTTGTGGATGCAGGGACAACTTTTTGAAACCTGGATTTCTCTGAAGTGATTATAAAGTCAAATTAGCTCTGTCCTCTCTAGTAATGTAATCTTTTTGGCTTGTGCCCATTTTCTTATTGAGATTACAGGGTAATCTCTATTTTATTCTGCTTCTGTTTTCAGGTGCTTGCAGTTTGGTGCTTGTTCTGGTTCCCAGTGGCCTGGCTGCTTAAAAATTAAAAGCCAACTGTACTTTAAACTGCCCTGCCAAGGTCTCAAATGAGGAAACAAGCAACAAATGAATGCTGCCTTAATGCCAGTTAATTCCAAAGGAATTCACCACATAATCAGGAGAGCTGTGTCATGAGTGCCTGTGTTCTGTACTCTCCAACAACTTCATCTATATATATATATATATATATATTTGTGAACTCTTATAATCTATTTCTTACACAACTCTCTCCTCCACTAGATGGCCCTGACCCTCCCTGAATGTATCAGAGATGTTTAAAACAATTAAACAAACAAACAAAAATGTCTTTAAAGTATCTTTCAGGTACAATAATTGGCTGTATTTCTCTTCAACTAACACAGTTAAATACATTTAGCTCACAGCATCCATTTATTGGAAGGAGACTAAAGGGTTCATTTTCAAGACTGGAAAACAAAAAAGCCACTCTGTGACAAAAGGTACTAATAAATACATTAAATTACAACCACAGCTCTTCTGGTAGTCATGTTTTTCTAACCTATCACTTAAATTGCTGGCTTTTGGGGTTTAGATTTTGGGGGTTTGGGAGATCACTCTCTTCCCCCACCAAAGCTATTGGAAAATCCAAGTGCAAATTCCACGTTGTGAGCTGCAGCTAATTTATGGGCAGGGATCTTACTCTTCATCCTTTGCTTTCTGACTTCATTTGTCATTTTATCCTTTACCCACAAAAACTGGGAACTGATTACATTTTACTTCACCTACAGCATCTACACATTGTGTAAACTCAACAATCTGCACACACAGATCTTTAATTAACATAATACATCCTTTAAATAAGGAAACTTTGCAAATGCATGTGTTTTCCTTTTGAGGAACTAAAGCAAATATTTCTATTCAACTGGTTTACACACTAGTGTTTCAGTGATCCTAAACAAAACTTGGAGATAATAAATGTTAAATGACACACTGCAAGTCCAATAGTTTTCCCTTTGCCCTTTAATATTTAGCACGTCTTCACTATTTTGATTTTTTTTAAAAAATAAAAAATAGATAAAACACTTTTCCAGTTCTGTTCTTTTAATGTTTTTTTCTTTGGTCATCCACGTTTATCTTCATCTGTTGTATTCAAAATGTTAGTGAAGATCTTTCAGTACCAATTCTAAAATCAGACTGAATATTTAGCATTGAACAAACCTAAAAAAAAATACACAGAAGTGTTTCAAAGTGTCTGTTTTCCAAGAAGGATGTTCAACAAAACTCCCAGTTTCTCTTCTTCTGGTCCCACTTGCAATTCATTGTCAAAAAATACCTCCAACCTGCCTTTCAAAGAATATTTTCTTATTTTTCATTTGCTACTGGTTGGGGAATTTTCAACTATCAAGTATTTTCACTTAATTCACTTCATTTCAAGTATTTTACTATGACTGCAGCAGGGGAATAATTGCTCCACACAAATACCATGTTTTGGAGTGGGTTTAGAAACTAAATATATTCAGAAATTAATCAATGTGCTAAATAAAATAACAACTTAATCCTACGAACCTGTTTAAATTTTCCTCTGATTTTTTCCAGATCTTCCTGCAGCTTATCATAAGTGGGGTCTTCATATGGGAATTTCTGAATCATCCCTATTAATGACTCCAGAGCCCTTATCTTTTTGCTAGGGAAAAAAAAACCAAAAATAAATCAAATCCAAGCGGAAGAGCCAACCACGCTACTACAGAAGTTTTTTTTCAATCCATCAATATGAAATTATATTGATTTTTGAATTAATAATTCAGAGCATAGAACCCAGCCCTCCATCCTTCTTTAATTCAACTTCTCCCATTCAGCTCACTGACAGTGTGTGTTTAATACACATTTAAGCCATAATCAGAAATTAAGCTGTAGCACAACTGACAAAAGTTAAGGTTTCCTTTTTAACTTACCTGCCCAAAATTGAGAAATATTCAAGAATCCTCAGAAGTATTGATTACAAGTACTCGAGAGAAATTAGAAATACTGGGAGAAATGAAGAAATGCAATTAAAAAAAGCTTACCAGAACACATATCAAAATGGCTGAAAACTGGACAGAAAAAAAAAAAAAAGATACAAAGAAAAGAATGAAAGTCACAGAAAAAAATTACTTTTGACCTTTTTAGCCTTACCTGCTCTTTTCATCTGTGCATTTCTGGAGCAGACAGTGCCATGTCAGTGCAAACCCAAGGTAGCAGCCAATCTGTGAATTTAAAAGAGTGTCATGAGGGGAAAAAAGTCCCAAAAAACAAACAGTTTATATGGTCAAACAACAGTAAAGCACAACATTGTATTCTGTTCTTCAGGAAAACAACAACTCTGGATACACACACTGGAAAGTTCACTAAATTAGGGAAGGAGAGTTACGTAAGTCAGAAAACTTCTTGTAAGAAGTTGTTCAGCGTCAGAAGACATGATATTTAAAATGCAGCATGAAAAGCAATTCTGCAAAACACAAGCAGTGCTTTATATGCTTTGAACCCCCAAATTTATTGAAGTCTGGTAGCAGGGAAAACTTAAGAGAACAAGCTATTTAAGAGGTTTTGGTGCTTGTTTTTGCAGCAGTTCTGAGTTAAAGCAGCCCATGCACAGCCCTATGAAAAGGTACCAGGGACTGAGGGAGCCCTCAAGTCAAGGAGGAAACCACACCTTTTTTTGATTTAATACATAAACAACTTTATCAGCCCAACTGAAGAGGAATCAGAAAGAAGCAGGAGGAGCTGTCTGAGCCCTGCTGCCAGAACTCTTCAGTACAACTCTGGACACCAAATGAAACAGGAATATGGGGAAGTCCTTCCATGCACCAACTGGACAAGTCAGCTGAAGTCCCTTTCAAAAGTGACTCAGCATTCACACAAAAACAACACAGACAGCCAAAACCAGAAGTCAGCTGACTTTGAGAGATTAAGTCCAAGGACAGACACACTTTAATTACAATGTTTTACTTGAATTCACTATCAACCAAGGCCAGCATCAGATCAGCAATCATCCAGATTCTACCCAAGACACAAAACAGACTGACAGGTCTAAGGTTACCCAAGTCACCCTCTAATTTAACTGTATAATCCTACTGTCCTCTGGAGCTTTTCCAATACAAGCAGATTAGAGCACTTCTCTATTATTGTCTGTCTGGGACCATTTTGTATAAAACTATCCAGCTTTGGAGACTCCTGTTTAACATCTCATTATACAATGACAGAACTACATCACTGGAGTGCAAATGGGAAAAATATCCAATCACTGCACCCCTCTGTATCATGCCCAAATGCAACCCAAAATTTTATGATGGCCATTCTTTCTGCTTTGAGTTTACTTTTTTTTTCATTACAAAACGGATTAACGCCATGGCCACTGTTCCTTCTGCAGGCAATTAACTTCCTGAAACCTGAAAATACCAAAAGGGCAAACTGCCAGATCACCCAGAGGTCTTCAACAGATCCAGCAGATTTAGATGGGTGGTGCTCTGCTTGGAATGGGGCCTGCCATGAAAACTGCAGTACAGCTTCCCAGCAGAGCTGCAAAAATTCTCAGGTCCAAAGAATCCTGGAACTACAATTACACAGCACTCTGTCCTATGACAGACTGGAGCTGGATATATGGAACAAGTTGAAGTGCCACAGCACCACCCTCCACTCCTGGAATTTCTAGGAATGGTTACTGATTCGGGAATCACAGAATCACCCCTTCATGATTCTCCATCCAAAGTGTCTCAAGATTCCACGTTTTTCCCTATGCTGAGCCACAGGAGATGGTACAGGGGGGCCTTTAGACACAATTTTGGGATACAAAAATAAATAATTTCATAATAAATAAATAAGTTCATAATGTTTTTCTGAGCAAGCTTGTTTGAATTTATTTGTTTCTTCTTATCCTTTCAGAAAAAAAAAGCCCCACCGAAGTTCCACATAGCAAACAAGCTTAAAAAACATAAACACATCTACTCAACTCTTCAAATCAAAATACCACCATTAAACCAGTTTTATGGGGCAGTGTAACCTCAGACTGATGATGATTTCAGGCCTTGCCCAACAGCTTCTGTGTTACAGTAATCTTCTAATGACAAAGACATTGCAATCCTGAAGCATTTTCCCATTTACCTCCGACCCGATCTTGGCGCCGTGGAGCGCTCCGTACCTCCTTCCCTCAGCAATTCCAATGTGGCTGCCTTCGGCATATCCCTCCTGATACCCCTCACCGTGGAACCTGGGAAGGCAGAAGTGTAGTTTTTTTAACCTCCTGGTCTCGTATCGAGCTCACACTGCGCACGGAGACCTCATGGGAACAAAAACTAGGCTCTATCATCTCCCAGAGCGGAAACACCGATAGTCAGAAACATCACATAACACTGATTTAAATGACAGAATCACAGAATCATTTCACTCGGAAAAGACCCCTGAGGTCATCAAGTCCAACCTTGTCCCATTAGACCAGAGCCCTGAGCGCTACATCCAGGCATTCCTTGGATACCTCCTGGGGCAGTGATTCCACAATGCCTGACCACCCTTTCCATGAAGGAATTCCTCCTAATGTCCAACCTGAACCTCCGCTGGTGCAGCTTGGGGCTGTTTCCTCTTGTCCTGTCCCTGGGAGCAGAGCCTGACTCCCACCTGGCTCCCCACTCCTGTCAGGGAGCTGTAGAGAGTGAGAAGGTCCCCCCTGAGCCTCCTTTTCTCCAGGCTGAGCCCCCCCAGCTCCCTCAGCCACTCCTCATCACACTCGTGCTCCAGACCCTTCCCCAGTTCCATCCCCTTCTCTGGACACGCTCCAGCCCCTCAATGTCTTTCTCGTCACGAGGGGCCCAAAACTGACCCCAGGGTTCAAGGAGGGGCCTCAGCAGTGCCCGGCTGGGGGAACGGTCACTGCCCTGGCCCCGCTGTCACACTGTGTTCAGCCCAAGCCCTTTCCCAGCTTTCCAGCCACTCTTTCCCCAGCCTGTGGCACTGGGTCACTTGTTGTCACCCAAATGCTGGATCTCCATCGCTCCAGCCCGTCCAGGCGAAGTCACAATCATTCACCCTCTAACATTCCCAGCCAAGCCCATCCCAACCCGCCAAGAACAAGGCTCCAGCTCTGTGCTCCCATCGGGATCACCCGCCCCCCCAGGTCAGTGTTCCCACTGGAAGCGCCCAGACCATGGAATCACAGAACGTGCCGAGCTGGAAGGGACCCACAAGGATCAAGCCCAAGCCTCAGCCCTGCACGGAACACCCCAAAAATCCCACCCGGTGCCAGAGAGCATCATCCAAACGCTCCCTGAGCTCTGCCAGCCTTGGTGCTGTGCCCACTGCCCTGGGGAGCCTGTTGGCATCCAGCTGGTACCCAGTGCCCGACCACCCCCCTGGATAAGCAATCTCTCCCTCTTATCCAGCCTAACCCTCCCCTGACTCAGCTTCACGCCGGCCAAGCGCAAAGAGGAGAATTTCCCCTCTCCCTTCTCCCTCCCACTCCCCGGGGCACCCTTCGCCCCTCGCCTTCCCCTCCCGCCTCCCGCCGCCGCCTGCCGAAGCGCCACCCCCGGGGCAGAGTGGCGGGGGGCTACGAGAAGCCCCTCTCCGCGCCCCTCACCGCTGCTCGGCCATCACGATCCCGTCGAACATGTCGGCCATGGCGGGCGCGGGGCACGCCGGGAACGACGGCGCGCGGCAGGGACGGGAAAGGCTGGGATCGCCCCGCCGTGGGGGGCGTGGCCTGCGGGCGGTGACCACGCCCCACCCCTCCCCTCGCCGGGCAGGCCACGCCCCCTCTCCCCGGGCCTGTGCCGGGCCGTGACCGCCAGGGGGCGCCCGCGCGCCGCCGGTGCCGGGCCGTGCCCTCAGGGAGAGCGGCGGTGTCCGCCCGGGAATAAAGGAGGGAATAAAGGAGCGGTGACAGCGAAACGAGCCGGTTTTTGGTCTTTACAATCCCCCCCCCCCGCCCCGGAGTTGTAATACCGGGAAGAATTTATCACAGTCGCCGAGCTGGAAGGGGACCCACGAGAATCGTCGAGTCCCGACTCCTTGGCCGCGCACGGGACCATCCCCAAAAGCTACAGTCAAATATTAGATTATATATTTGTGCCAGTCGTTCAGTTTATACGCCCAATTTTCATCTAGCTGTTTAATAACTACTCTTCTCTCATTACCCAGTGTCACATGCCAGCCTTTGACATCGGCAGGGAAGAAGTAGCCTTTAATCACTGCGAACGTGGAAACTGCACATCCCGGGATATTGGCACATCACAGCAGAGCAGTCCAGTTGTCAAACGTGATGGTAGGGGGCGAAACGTGGAAGTAACAGGCATTTGCAAACCAAAGCGCAGGGGTAATGATCACGGTATGTACGTAGACAAAAACATGATGACTAAGGCAAGTGCCCTACGTAAGGACACACTCATTTCAGCAGTGAACTCACAACTGACCACCCCGACCGCTCCTCAGCTTAGAGCCATGTGGTTACACAGAGGGGGGATAGAGCTTCCACTGGACAGGCTTTCATTTACACAGATCAGTGAGCAAATCCAAACTGTGCCCTGTATTTACTACCTTGAGGTCTCTTCAGGTGAAAGCACAGCACCACACGGACTGTTTTGAGGTGTGCAGGCATTTGGAGTTCTGCCCCGTTCCCAAGAGTGTTGTCCAAATGCTTCCTTAGCTCTGTCAGGCTCGGTGCTGTGCCCACTGCCCTGGGGAGCCTGTTCCAGCGTCCGACCACCCTTTCCCTGATATCCAACCTAAACCTCCCCTGACACAACTTCAAGCCATTCCCTCCAGTCCCATCACGTGTCACACAATGATGGAACATGCACATCTCTCTCACAGCATACTGACATCTCTGATTTTTGTCTGTTTTTGATGCCTGAAATTCCTCTCTGTGAGGGCAGGGAGGTGCTGGCACAGGTTGCCCAGCGAAGAAGTGTCACAGCCCTCAACTTCAGGTGCAAGCTTTGACATCGCTTTGCAGTAACACTGCCCAGCTTTAGTGACCACAGATGACCCAAAACAGGCTTAGAAACTTCATTTGAGAACCTTCTGCTGCCATTAAGCTATGGCCCAGAGGAGCTGTGGCTGCCCCATCCCTGGAAGTGTTCAGGTTAGACAGGGCTTGGAGCAATCTGGTCTAGTGGAAGATGTCCCTGCCCATGGAAGGGGGGCTGGAATGAGATGATCATTCAGTTCCCTTCCAATCCAATCTATGATTCTAAAATGTAAATATTTTTTTTTATAAATGCCCAACCCAAACTACAGTGTGCCATTCTAGGCTGCTCTGTTACATCTCTTATTTATTATTACAGATCAACACTGGTCAAAGGAAATACTTATAGCTATCTATAAATATATATTTTAATGCTGATTTATGTTGTTGTTTTCTAAATACTTAATGAAAATGTGGCTCTGGGCACACCAAAGTATTCTGCCAGTCTGCCGGAGTCTGTTGTCTTCCAAATCAGACACAGGAGGGCAGAGGACTTGAAAAGTCAACTTCAAAATCCAGAGATCGATATAAAACCTCCCCAGAACTGCATTAGAGTGAAAATAAAGTCATGCTACTAAAGGTTTAGCTAAGCAGGTACAGAAATCACAGTTCATTAAAAGTTCTTCATCACAGCAGGCAACGCTGATTTATAAAGAGCAGCTGTCCAGCTTGTTTTTGGCATTAAAGTGTAGATGTGACTGGATCTCACATGAAATCACTGAAGGTTTGCCAGGCGTGAGCACCAACCTGCTCTACAACCAGACATTCACATACTGGTCACTGATGGCAGTGGAAATATAAGATGTTCTTGAGGATTTCCTCTTAGCTAACTGCTACAATTTAAATGTTGCTTTGGAAATTAATGAAAAAAACCCAGTTCTTTGATCTCAGTACATTGTGGGACTGATGAAAAATGCTGAAAATGTAACAATGTCCTGGCAAGAAGACTGTAAGACACCAGCCTCATTTGGGGGCATCCTTACATGCCTTAAGTGATCAGTCTCATCCAACACAGCTCCTGATAAACTTGCTGTGTCCCCAGACTGCCACAAATTCACCCCGAAATCAGAATCCTAATGATGCCCTTTTTGCACTTCCATTCACTTCCAAGGGAAATGTGTTTCTGCTTTCACTGCTGCCCGAGGAGGGTTGGTTGATGTATATCTTTGAGGAAAGAGAGAACGCTTATTTAATTTATCATGTTGCACTCCAGTCTGTACACTGGCAGAGTAGAAAGAGTGGCCCCAAATTTTCCACCAACAGGATTTCAGCGCTTTGAGCAGAGGTAAAGTGGACGTTGTGACTCTTGAATAAAGGATTTATAGGTTTTTTACACTCCCTCCAAGTGGAAATGAAGATGCCCAGTATCTCCTTCCCTACAGCCTTCTCACTGCTCTAACAACTTGTATTTGCACATCATAGCTTCCAGCTGAGACTTCACAAGGAGACATTTGACACCTGACCTTTAAAAAAAACCCTTTAGGGCTGTAAAATGTACTGTTGCAAATGAAAGCACCGCAGTTGTCCTACTGTCTTTGAGAGACTATGACCAACCAGGACCTACACTGGAACGGTGGTGGAGGTGGTGTTTACATTCCCACAGATCCAAAGGCAGTGGTTTGTTTGGAGGTTTTGCACACCAAGCTCCTGACCCAGTCAGGTGTCAAGATGGCAGGGAAAGCATTTTCCAGCAATCCTCCCACCTCAAGCTGTGATCCTGTCAGATTTTATAAGCAAAGCAGCCAGGTTTGGTCAGAGCTTGGATGGGAAAACTCCAAGGAAAGCCGAAGTGCTCCAGGAAGTGGTGTGGGTAATTCAGCCCTTGGCATTCTTCCCTCTGTCTGAATAAATATTGAACCAACCATGCTGTTGTAGTGAGAAACACTGTGCTGGTGGAAGATGTTAAGCCAAAGGTGTCAGCAAATAGTCACCAGAGAGCTCAAGATGATGTTTGCAAATTGAAGGTTGTTTGTCTTTGCACCCTTGACCAATATTCACAATGTTATATCTACTTAAGAATCTCTCACTGGTGAAATTATACAGTATACCCTCTGAATTCCTTTATTTCCCATCAAATCTGTGCAATTATTTTTTAGCAGAATAATAAAAGTGGAATTTCTTGTTGACCAAACTTTATAAGTTCATATATGCTTTATTTTGTTTTCTGGGTTTTTTCTTTTTCTTTTTTTTTTTTTTTGGCAAAAAAAAAAGGCTTGAAAGATATCTAATGTTCAATCAAAACTGGAAGTGAAACACAGAAAAAGAGAATGCCCAAAATCTGAAAACTTTTGGAACAAAACAACTGAAAATCAGGGGTAGGTCTCCCGATATATGAGGAGTGGGAACCATCCGGATGTGTGGCAGTGGCTCAGCAAAAAGGGGAATGGGAAAAACCATGGGAGATGTTTGCCAGCCAAGAAACCTGCAGTTCCTGTGACTCACAGCATCTCCAAACAGAAGCATTCAGTCTCTTTTCCTGCCAGAAACCAACACCTTTTTCAGGCAAAAATAACCAGTTTTCTCCCCGTTTGCACTGGTGAGTGTCGTTCCCAGTTTTAAGAGGGAGCAGCCTTCCATCCACGGGATTTTTTGGACAAGCACTGAAACAGGCTGCTCGTGGAAGTGGTTGAGTCCCCATCCCTGGAGGAATTTAAAAGACCTGTTGATGTGGCACTCCGGGACGTGGTTTAGTGGTGGCCTCGGGAGTGCTGCCTAACTTTGGGAAAACCCTTTTGTCTCTCCATGCCCTTGTCTCTTGTGCCTCAAGCACCTTCCCGAGGGATTCCAACTTCACGTGGCTGCTGCAAAGAACAGACACCACAGTTTGCTGAAGCTCTTTGAAGTCTCTAGACCGAGGGGATGACAAAAGAGTCAGCAAGATTTCAGTGTTGAAGATGATTTTCTTTTTTTTTTTTATTGCAAATGTACACAATACAGCTACTGATAATGCACAGAAATTTAAAAAGCTATCGTCTGCTAAAATTTCATGATTACCAAACTTCACGAGATTTGTTACGACTAAAAAACTCACTTTCAGGAGTATATAAATAGAATCTTGAGCATAAATAACAGTAACAAAATAAACAGACGTATGAATTCAATAAATTAATTATAAATATTGCATTGGCAATGAAGTGCTAGGTCAGAAGAACACCAGTATTTCCAGTAGAGCTCTTTTTTTTTCCTGCAGAAATCTCTAATAAATGAACATTTGGAAAGAAGGAACCTTTGGAAACATCTTCTAACTTTTTGGGGCTTTTTCTTTGGCTTCACCCTGGTCATTCCTTCACTTCAAAGGGAGAACAGAACTGAAGACATCAGACATCTGTGTCTTGGCCATGAGATACCCAGAACCCATTCCCGCAGTTTCATGGCAGACTCAGCTCTGCAGCATTTAAGTCACTAAAACTGTCTCTCCACAGATTCCCAGGGATGCTCAATCGAGCCTGGAAGTGACTTGAAAGGATTGGTGATAGCTAAAGGTTAAGCACAAAAACCTATTTTGCAGTTGATTTGACCTATACATTATCCTTCTCCAGTGTTCTTCTCCGTTTGCTAACGACATACATGCTTATATACAACAGAATCTTAATTGATACACTAATTTGAACTGCTCATTCCCTACCTGATGAACGTAAATGTTAGTTCTGTGCACTCTTCCATCCAACCACACATTGAATTCTCACTAATTTTAATGAGAGCTCTCTGCTGGATGATGCTGATGACACAGAGAACTTAAATTAGCCTACAAAAGAAATCAAAGATTGAGTTTTCCGAACTACCCTTTAGCAATAAGGGAAGGAAGAAATTTTTCCCCTTTCTTCCCTTATTTCCTAAGGGAAGAAAAAGCACAATATACAAGCAGACTTGGTTTTTTTTCAGGAGTATGCTTTCAATAGAAAGTTTTTCCCAGAATGCTGTCAGCAGCCTTTCAAGAAACACCATAAATTCCAGTTCATGTAATTGCATCTGCTAGGTTTTCCTTAATTGAGTTTTGTTCCAAATGCTTGTCTTTAAGGTCTCTGAGGAGGAAAAAGTTTTCTGCATTTGCTCCTATGAGCAGAAATAACAGGGGAACATATGTGGAAATGAAGTTGCTGTCGAAAAATTACAGTTATTTTATCATCGCCGTGGTAATGGAGGAATTCTGGTGAAGCTGCTAAGCTTTTCCCCTTTAACCCTTCTTTTCCAAACAAAACTATGGATAGGCAATTCTTTAGGCTACAGAACAGCCTCTTGGCACTCATCTCTCACAGGTACAACACATTGCAAGGAAAAGGCTGGCCCTGTACAAAAAAGTTCCAAATATTACTACATGAAACGCTAAAAAAAAGTACTCTGCAACATTTCTGTAAAAACCTGTGTGTGATCAGAGTCATTTCTGAAAGCTGGGGCTCTTCACCGGGGACAGTTTGGAGCTGATGCCAAAGGGGTCCATGCTGTCCGTTTCCAGAGGCGAGGAATACACCTCTGGCTCAAAGGCCTGGCTGTAATCCCCGTATTCCCCAAAGTCTGTGGACTCCATGGGCACAGTGTTGATCATGGGTAAGAAATGAGACAGTGGGAGAAAATCTTTTCCCTTGAACTGTTGCCTTTGCTTGGCGCTACTCAAGGACACCGATATTCCGTATTTTTTGGACCTGTACACGTTGTAGCCGTCTGGGCGGATCTCCTCCTCAAAGGAACAGTCCTCAGTGGAATACCTGAGCTGAACAGCAAGGAGTAAAGAGGGTTACAAATACGTCCACCAGACTCATTGTACTCAACCACAATATAAATTTTTGGTGCAACCTCTGCTCTCAGAGGGAGTGTCCCTCTGGCTTGTCCCAAATTGGTGCACCTTGCAGGCCTCACTGGATCCATGCTGGTGAGCTGATATCTGCATGGTCCTTTCAACTCAAATATTCCATTCTATTCTATTCTGTTCTATTCTATTCTACTAGAGATCCCCGCTTTGCACATACAACGCAGTTTGAGTGACAAGAGCAATTAAAACACCTAAAGGAACTCCTGAAGTTATTGCACGTCCATCACATTAAATAAGCCATGAATCCTGGATGTGTGCTTCTCCACAGACACCACACTTAGCCTGTCCTGAGCACTGGGAAAAAGAATCTCAGGTTAACTACTCTCTAGATTAACTGTCCTTAATCGCTGACGATACTTAACTGCAATCATGAGACCTAATCCAACAATCCTGGGGTATAGAACTCCAGCTCTGTTAGAGATTTGCCTGTGCAAGGGCTTCAGGATCAGGTCTGTAGAAAGGCAGCGTGGCCAATCAGTAAAACAATGCTAAAAGGTGATTGGCCTTTTTTTTTTTTCACTCAGAATTTACTGCAATTACAAAAGACCCATTTACAAAGTGTTATTTTTGCATTACAGCGAGAACTGTCAGATTAACAGCAGCACGAGTTAAGATTTTGTACAGAAGAATGTATTTTCTTAGGCATGAATTTGTAGAATTACATTTGCAATAGCCTGTGCAGATATTATGTATCTGTAATACATATATATAAATAAGATATAATAAACGTGTATCAGGATTTTGTATCAGCAGGTCAGACCTCTCCAGATCCTTACACAAGCACTGCATTTCTTACAGCTCTGGTGCTATTTCAGGGTCAGCCACTGCAGGTGATTGAACTTGTGGTCAATAAAAGAGAATTGCTGATTATGTCTGTCTGCAGTGATAGAAGTGTCCTTACATGAATGTTCTGTCTGTCTGAATAGAGAGCATGTTTGATACTTTCAGGTCTTTCTCAAATACCCTCAGTAATATGGAGTACAAGTAAGTACGTGCATTTGGTTGTCTTTTAAAAGCATTCTTCAAACAAATTGACTAATTTTGAAAAATACGTTTTCTCCAAATACGATTACGCAATGTTTATCCTTCTATCTTAGAAATTATACATTATATCTTAGAAATGTGTGTATACAACCCAGATTTATGGCTGAATTGGTAGCTGCCTTTATTTCTGTGAGTGCTCAGCCTCACTGACAAGGATGATGAAATAAAAGAGCTTCTTGCTCAAGAAGTGCACATTACAGACAACAGATATTGATTGAGCCCCCATGTCTCAACTATGTAATTCCCTCCTCATTTCATTGCCATTGTCTCTAGTGTATTTCTTAAACAAATACCAAACACACTTTAAACTAATTCCAGATTTTTTTTGGTTTTTTTACAACAGGCTTTTATAGAATGTCAGTATATTCAGCAGGTACACCATTTCCCCTAAACTGACTGACTGCAGCACGAAGCACACTCAAAAAAATCAACCCTAGTCATCAGTTTTCCAGTGTTCAAAAAGGGCATGTTTCAGGAGTGCAGGTTCAGTCCCCAGACACCGAGTTTGCCCTTTCGTTCTTCCACTCCTGAGCTGATAAGGAAAAGAATTGCCTGCAGAGCTGCCTGGCTGGGCTGTGAGCACAGAGGTGACAGCAGGTGTCCACAACATATAGATGTGACAGCATGGCTGTGTGCCGCTGTATTTTCAGGAAAAAAAAAACCAAACCCGACCTGCATTTAATACTCTTACACCACAAAAAGCACTTTCAGTCGAGGTATAATATATGCCTTCCAAAGGGTGTTATAGGAAAGCTATTTTAAAAATTCTGTGTTTGCTAAAGTCCAGCTGCAGCTCCAATGGGAGCAGGACCCAGGCTCTGCTTTGTTTTCATGGAATATTTTGGTTTGGATATACATTAAAACATTAAGCTAATAATTGACCTACCATATCATCTGAACCCGTGCACCTTATCACGGCATCGATTGATTTGAGCCTCAGAAAAGCAAGGAAATTAAGGAAGAAAGGCTCAATTCTATGTTATATCCACATCCAGAAACCTCAGTATTGCTCTTATTAAAGATACTGCAGGTTTTGAGAATGGGCCAAGTCCTTGCCTGATGGAAATCAGCAGAAATTTTGCTGGAGTGATCAAAGCAGAATCAAGCTGTATCTTTACCGTGGCACGATGAAAAGCCATTGCTCTCTGAAACTCCAGCTTCTGTACAGACCGAATGTGAACCTTAACCTTCAAATTCTAGAGTTGGCAACGTATCCACGTGCCTTTAAAAACGAGTTTATATCCATGGCTGGCTGATACACTTAGCGACAAAGCATGACCTGTGGTGTCAGTGGGTCACTTAACCCCTCAACCTCTTGGAGCCCCACAGGTGCGGTGTTACAGCAAGGCAGAAACGAGGCGGTGGCAAAGCATCCCTTTCCCCTCTCGAAATCCTCTTTCGCTTTGGAGCTACCTAAGCTATGGCAAGTCCGTGCTCCCGGGGCTTGTATGCCTGGCAGCCAGCTGCCAAAGGAGTAATCCTGGGGTTTTTTTCGGAATACCTGACCTGAACAGCGAGAAATTATTTCTGTTCCATGGCACGACATCATCTATTTCTGCAGCGGAATCTCAGCCTCCCACTGATGAAACTTTTTAAACCTAAACACAGTTTTTCCCCTGGGTTGTGTTTTCGGTATATTTTGGCGGGGGGACATGCAAAACTTTACTTTCTACGTGATGTTTCCTTGCTGCCTTCTAATAACCCCCACAGTGAGAAGAATCACCGGTCCTACGGAGAAAAGGTGGATAAGGGGAGAGGCGGGGGAAGGAGGGGGGGTGATGGACACCTGAAAGCTTCGTCGACCCATTATTAACTGCAAAAAGCACGCGATGCCTTCGGCCTCGCCGGCTGTTTCAGGGTGGAAATCCCCCCGGGGAGAGGAGACTTGTGAGAAAGGCGCTCACCTGCCCGTGCAGCCTCCCCGTCTCGTCCATGCAGAGGTACCGGGAGCTCCGCACGCCCTTGATGGCCACGGTGCGCACGGCCACGGCGCGGATCTCCAGCAGACCTGGCGAGAGAGGCACAGCGGCGTTAACCCCGCGGAACCCCGTCCCGTCCCATCCCATCCCATCCCCATTCCCGGTACTCACTCTGCGGGCTCTGGCTCCCGGCCGCATCCACCCTGCCGTCGCCGCCGATGCGGAGGAAGCAGCTGAAGAGCCCGTGCTTGCTGGCGGTGTAGAGGTGCCGCAGCCGGATGGGTTCCCCCCAGCCGTAGTTGACGTGCGGGCCGGCGTCGGGCAGCGGCAGCGGCACCGCGGCACAGGCGGCGGCGAGACCCAGCAGCGCCAGGGCGGCGGGGGGAGAGCCCATCCCGGGGGGCGAGCGGGGAACGGGGCCACGGGCGTGGGCAGGGAGCGATGGGGATGGGAACGGCGAGACGGTGATGGTGGGCTCGGAGAGCCGGGGATGGTGGGCTCGGAGAGCCGGGGATGGTGGGCACGGAGCGGCGGGGATGGAGCGGAGTCCCGGCGCTGCTGCGCTGGCCGCGCCTCGGGGCTGTAGCGTGGGCGAAGCCGCCCCCTCTGGGCCTTTTATAGCTCTCCCGTTATCAGCCCGATCGATCCGGCCGCGTCCAATATAGAGCCCATTTCATAGCGGATCGGTCACTCCCCCCGAAAATATTGATCGGGTGACATCACGTCGCAGGGGGGACACCCTGAAGTCGCTTCCTCGCCGCCCGCACCTCCGGGCTTTCCGCTCCTTCGAGGCTCTCCGGCCGCGCATCTCCCCGTCGGGCCGGGGCCGGACCTGGACCTCGCGGTCTCGGCTGCAGGTCCCGCAGCCCCTGCCCTGATGTGGGCGCCGGGAAGGGGTCCGGGGGTGGGTGGGCGTGTGTAACATCCCAGCCCACCCAGCGGCGACGGGGGCCAGCCCGGGGTGAGTCTGCCTCGCTCCCCGCCGCGGCTCAGCCCCTGCCTTCGCCCTTGCCCGTCCTGTATTTCCCCTTTTAGAAATAAAAGAGCTGTTTCCTAAACCCTTGGGGCCACTTCTCCGGGCAGGGGACTAGCGCTGGGGGAGCGGGACCGCCGCTCCCCGTGACCAGCAGCCGGCGGGGCACAACCTGGTACGGCCAGGTAGGGCCTGGTACGGCCCTGCACGGCTTGGTACGGCCAGGTACGGGCGGCTCTGGGTGTCCCGGAGCTGCTCTGGGCTGTATTGCCGCCCGGCCATCCCTGGATGTGTCACTAGATGGAGCCTGGCCCCTGGGATGCGGCTGCCTCGCCTCGGGGGAGCCGCTGCCTGGGGGGCTCTCCAGCTCCTATTCGTCCCCACTTCCACAAAGAGATTGGGGAAAAAAAGCCACCCCTGTGTGTAGTAAAACTGCATCGCCCGTTCTAAGCTTCAAAGAGGTTTTTTTTTCCTGTCCGCGGATCTTCTTCCACGCGGGCTTCTCCCAAGCGAGTGCCCCAGGAGAGATGGAAGAAGCAAACACACACATTTTGGGGGTTTCCACCCCTTTTTGCATCCCAGGGAAGTTTAAGGGGATTGCTGCTGGCTTTTCTGCTGTCCATCCAAACTCAGCATTAAAGGAATTTTCTCAGATCTCCAAAGAGAAAATGAGTAATTTCATAAAGACAAAAGAAAATCCTTACCCCACCAGACACATTAAATAACAATTCAGCAAGGCATAACTCCATGTCCCCAGCAACTTCCCTGAAACAACAAAGTTTCATTCAGCTTCCACAGACTGTTTTTATATTTTGCTACTTGTTCATTTTCAATCTTTTGTCCCTACACTTGCATCTCCTGTAAACACTCACACGAATAGCTTTTCTTGATGAGCAGCCTTAGCTCAGTGAGGATGTGCACAGAGACAACATCATGCAAAAAAACCAGAGGCTTGCAGGATGATGTCTTGCACCTATCATCATGTGCAGCTTAAGATGTATTTAACTGAAGTTAAGGACACTGATCAATCAGAGTTTGAATGATCAGGGTCTTGCATCACAAACTCACTGGAACAAGGGATTGTATCTCACCAATCATTTCAAAAGCAACTGCTGCTTTTGATAAGTTTTGGGTGGTTTTGATGGTCAGCTTGACACATCCAAAAAGAAGCCCAGTTTTCTCTGCATGGTTGAGGAATAACTAGTAAAGATCAGGACCACTTCTCATTCAGGTGTCTCCTGCTGCATCCTCCAAGTCCTGGGTCGATTTGAGAAATTCGGGCCTTTTATACATCACAGAAGTTCACAATATTATAAGCCCAGTAAATAATACTAAGTCATCCAAGTCCCTAATTCTTTTTTCCCTCTACAGAATTCTGCAATGTTATTACATGACTGCTACAAAGGCAGTTACTGCCCTGCCACCCTGGGCCCCACAGCAGTTGTGCATGTAACTCATCCTGACTACACAGGCATTCTTCAAGGTATCCAGCACCCACCACACACACAGAGGTTATGGTCTGAAATGAATCTGAAAGGCTTTTTTATTTCATTTTGCTGTGCATCTCAGTGAATAGAAGCTGTTTTATGATTATTACTTCTGCTATACTACAGGGTGAATAATAATTGTAAGTTTTCATTTTCTTCTTCAAGAGGTCAAACTTCTCTCATGCAGCAAGGAGTTGATGCTTGCAGCTTGTTTATTTACCTCTGTGAAGATCAAAAACTGAGGTAGAAAGGACAAATCACTTGCACTAAACGATATTTCAAATCAGTGAAAGAGCTGGCTATAAAGGAGAATTTCCCAATGATTGATGGAGAGCTTTTAAAAATCAGTTTCATTGTTGCTGTTGTGATGTTACATGTTTAAAGGTTCATGTGTAATCAAACTAAAATGAAAATGGAGCACTTAACCATTTTTTTTGGAATTGCCTCTCTTGTTAGAGTAAGGTTTCAATCTAAATAATTCGTCCAAGCTCCTCTGTAGTCCCTGACAGAGGTAAGTGCCTGCAAGCATTTAACTGGGCCCAACCATACTATCACAAAATAGCTGCTGAAGAGATATGGGTTAAATATGCTCTAGAAATGTTCATTTCTTTATTGTCTCTGTAAAAAAAAAAAAGCCTGGATTATTAACTCAGATTCAGTACCTTGTTTTTAGCTAGAGATAAATGGGCTAATGAATGTCCCTGTTTTCAAAAAACAAGAGTTGCAACATGTGATTTTCATGTCAGTTCCTGTGTGTCACTGAACTTTATCATTTATTGGCATCTTTTACCAAAGTTCAATAAAAAGACATGGTTTTGCATGTTCCTACAAATGTATATGCAGAAAAACAGTGTATTTGCAGAACAAATGTACTATAGGGTAATTCACACCATCACTTCCAGTGCTGGACCTGCTCCCTATAGAGACAGAGCCTGCAGCAAGGAAACCTGGTAGTTTAGGACTCTCTGCTTTTGTGTGGATAGGAAAAACAACCAAAAACCCAGAGGAAAGTCCTACAGATCAAAAATACCTCCTGACCAAAGAGTACGCAATTGCAAAAGCATTTTCACCTGTTGTAATGAATCATTTATTTCCACTGTACTTTTCAATGCCCCAATGTAATTTCTGTAGAACAGAAAGTTCAGCTTTCTGTAACAATGAAGCTGAAGTGAATGTGTTTTGGAAGAACATAATTACCTATGTTTAAAAGCCAAACATCCAGAGATCCTGGAACACGCCAAAAAGATAACAGAGAGCTTCTGCCTCACTGGACAGCAATACCATTGGAACTAAATGAAAGGAAACCAAGAAAGATGGCCATAATAAAATGGTTAGAAACAGGGCATGAAGCCACTCATGAGTGGAAGGTGGTCGTGGCAGGCTACCTTGTGGTGGAGATCAAAGGAAAAATTACATAGGTGTGTCACTCAAGACTGAGTGAGGGTCAAAATGTGATGAACTAGATGTGTTTGGGATGGAGAGACGTTTTCTCAATCATAGGATATCTTCACAATATAACAGTGAAAGCTTTAGTTGTGTAAGTCGTTGCAGAAAGGGGAAAACAGCACAGAAACTTTGAAGATTTTCTGAGTTTTTGCTTCCTTTGGGGTATCTTCGGGATCTCCTGCAGATTTAGTAGTAGGGGTTACATTAGTGTGATCCAATGTTACTTTTGAGATCTGTAAGTCTTTCTCCCTTTTACCTGAAGTCAGCAGTGGGAGAACGACAGAGGCTGGGAATACTCTGAGGGAAGTAAGGCTCCAGGCAGAGCTGGAGATGTAAGTGCTAATGCCTTTGGTTTCTGATTTCTGCTCTAGTTCCTGCATGTCATCCCAGAAGTGACAGAGAAAAGAAAGGCTTTATTTTACCCGTGGCAGGGGGCCAGCAGGACAGTCCAGCCCTTTCTCTTGCTTCTGGTGGAGAAGAGTATGTCAGGCAAATGAGGGAAGGCAGAAGTGAAGACACAGGACCCTGCGATATGCAGTTATTCGAGCACGGGGTCGTTCTATAAAGAGCCTTATCAGCACAGCACAAGTTAAAAAACCTGCCTAAGAAGGAGAGGTTGTTCCACCATATGTCAGGGGACTGCTCTGCTTCCCAGCTGCTTCTGCAATCCAAGAGGCAGAGAGGTGACAATATTTCTCCCTGGGCTGTGAATGAGCGCAGAACTGAGATTCCACAGCTCCCGCTGCGCGCGCCCACTGACGGGATGTCATACGGTGGGACGAGCATTCGTGGAGGCTCCCCCCTGATATCACAGGCATGAGTTTGTCCCCAGTGAATTTGTAGGATTCAAATGCATCAGATACTTAAAGATTTTCCAAACGATCCAGACTTCCGGAGGGGCTTCTGCTCCCAGAACCGCTCTGCTAAAACAGGTCGACGTGCTGGAGGGATTGTTGCCACTGTAATTTGTAGTTGTGTGTATTGCTGCTGGTTCCTTCCCATGAACACAGCCAGGCAACTAATTTCAAATATCTCTCACCATTCTGTTATCTAATGCTTTCTTAACTATTGCTCTCAGCCAATGCATTCCGGGGAGAAATACTTAGCCTGGAATTGGCTCCAGGCTTTCACTGTCAAATGATACCTTCTGATTAAGTCCACTCTAGAGCCCACAAAATTCCCATCAGCTTCAAATAGCCTAAATGCGTGTTTTTTTCATCGCTGCAAGTCATTATTGCATACTTTGGAAATACTTCATCCACCCCATCTTTTCTCTGTGCTATGAAATCCTTTATAATTCTGGTATAGAAGAAGCTGTACTGATTTTATGGCAGCATATTTGGTACAGTAGCTCTCCAGCACCTTATTTACACTTAAACCAAGAGAAGTTGTTTTTTATTATTTTTTGAGCAAACTTTCATCCTGCAACAGAAATGAATAATTGCTGGTTTCCTTGCCAACAGATTATATTCTCATTTCCAGCTTGACCCAGGGAGTAATGCCCCTGGACTTTGTTTATGCAATGTGTTTGGGGAAACCATGAAGGAAACCTTTTTCAGAAAGGATAATTCTGGATCACCAACTTCTCAGTCAAACATGGTAAGCTGGGAGCATTTACCTGTATTCTTTTCTTGTCAGTGAGTAAATAATGTTGTCTTTATGACAAATTCCAGCTTCAATGGAAATACTTCTCATTTAATAGACAGAGAAGGAGCCAGTAAAAGAAGATACACCACAAATGCTTCAAACTTGCAAGAGTGCATGCTCAGAGCTGTGGTCCTGTTCAAATACATCTGCACCCATGATAATAATCCTGATCTGTTGAAAAATTGGTACCACGAAGTCTTTTAGTCATGAAGATGATAACAAATTATATCACTAGAAGTATTAAGTATGCTTGTGACCATCTAAGTGGTATTTTAGCTAGAATCAGTCAGGATTGACTGAGAAACTGGGAGAATTGTTATGGCTTATGTGATGCCAAAAATCAGACCACCCCCTAGGGACAGATTGTATGGGGACAGATTGTCCCTATATGGGTTAGTTCTCAGCCTTGTTAAGGTTGAAGGATGTGAAAGGTAAGAGTTATGGATGTCTGGGGAACTTCTGTTATATTCCACTGTAAATAATTGTGGGGTTTTTTTTTGATTTGGGCTTCAAACACTTGATCGATATCAAATAAAAATGAGTCTGACGTCTGTGCTGATCACATCACAACAATTTACCATGTTGTGGAGTAAAAGGGGTAGAATGGGAGTTTAAGGAAGACTGACAGTTTTCTTACTATTATTTCATGCTCCACTGCTGCTTATCACTACTAGGAATTGCAAGCCACCAACAGAACTGTATAAAATGATAGAGAGATGTAAATGATTATCAACTTTAGCCTACAAGTGCTTGCTCACCTCCTGTCACCACCTTTGATTATGATGACATTGCAGGAAGGACTTCCTGGAGTGATGAAGCTCTTTATGAAACAGTCTGACCAGATGTAAACTCGAAAGCGTAGTACAAAGTTTCCTAATAATTTAAGGCTGTTAAGAACACTTTGCACACAGACGTATCCTCAGCTTCTGGAAGGCAAAATGATTCATCTGAATCAACACAAATCTAACCTTTCATTCCAGCCCATATTCTGGGCCTAAAACCCTGGAGAAGTATCTCAGAAGAACTAAAATTGCTGTGCAGCTTTTCCAAAAATCTGTGTAGCGCACGGAGTTGCTTCCCCTGCATTTTAAAAAAGCATGTTGGTATCTTGCCTCCCTTTTCAGAGGACACCCAGGCTCGATCCTTAACACGGGTGGCAGCCACGTAGAGAGTTTTTACAGCGACTTTGCTCAAGAGGCAAGAGGTGAAGATTGTTAATAAGCTGTTCTTCTCCTTGGAGGCCACGGGAAGCAATTTTCAGCTGAAACGAAGCCCAGACTACAGCCTCGGAGTAGCTGAGCAACAATTTGCCACGAATTGGGAAACAGAGCAACTCCCTCTGATGTTCCTCGTTGCAACCAGTCCCATTTGCTGCCACGAAACGTGGCTGTGGGACATTTGGGGTCAAGAATTGAAGGGCAAAGGTCACCGAAGCATCCTGCCAGTGCAGCTAGAAGTGACCTTTACTTGACAAAGCAGAAGTAACACGGGATCTAAAAGAATGGTATTCAAATAGCCGGTCCATCCAAAACATCGCATTTGGATTGATCCTAATCAGCCATAATTTCCTAGTTTAATGGCCAATTAAAAGGCCATTTGAAAGGAAGAGAAGCAGAACAAATCAGCATGGAAAGAGCCTGGATGGTCTTTAGAAAGTAATTCAAGTTTACTTAGGTTTTACACGTCTGACTAGTGAGAAAAGGAGTAGGTAATGGATGTCTTGCTCCTAAAGTAATTCAGATTAGTTAAATAACTTGTTTCAGCATGAGATAAAATCTGAAGCATCACTGAAAAGTAAAATGAAATACCTGCAGTATAATAAAGTATCTATCTAAACATCATGGCTAATATTAAATAGAATGTAAAGTCCCCCATTATCTGGTTATTGTGTGTTATGTACCTTGACTTGATGTAAGAAGCAGAATTAAACTCAAGATTTTTTTAATGCATATTTACAACTGTGATCAGACACATAATGGTCAGAATGATTCTGTTTTACCATCTTTAATCCTGAATAGTTTTTACGTTAAACATGTCTTCAATTTTTATTTTTTTTTTTCAGTTTCCTGGAAACAAAATTCCTTAAACATTATAGGCCAAAAGTGAGAGCCACATTGCCTCTAGTTCTTTCGTGGCTGGAGGTACCAGGAAGATCCTTGCATGACTAGAGGCTGGGACACCTCAGTTCCTGAAGGGAGCCAAGCAGACCAAAACCGCTGAGGATGAAAAAGTGGAGTCCTGGTGCCTCTTTCACATGGATCAGCCTGCAGTTTATATACTCCAGAACATGGATCTCTTAATTCAGGCACTCATTTTGCAAGGGAAATTGTGAAGACAGTCACACACACACACACCCTGCCGTGATTAATTCAGAATTTAAGCTGTTTCAGACTATTTCCAGAGCAGGGCATAGCCCTGCGTGGGCACCAAGGTTTCAATCAACAGCAAAGGCTTCCTGAGACCCCTCTATTGCTCTTTATCAGAGGTCTCTGGCAGATAAACCTGCCCCAAAACAGCTGCTGATGGCTGCCACTGCAGCCTCACTCTGTGGAAGAGCTGCTTTTGCCCTATTTCCACTCTCTTGACTAACAGGACATGCATCACCATCAGTGTGGTTTGGGCTCAGTTGGGCAGATGTGCCATTGATTGCATAATATAATAGAAGGAACTAGCCAATACTAATGACATAAAGAGCCACAGAACTGTGAATGGGCCCTGCACAAACCCTTCCAATTTATGGCTGCAGCGGCAATACCAGCAACCCATTCTCAAAAAAACATAAACTCTAAATTTACTTTTCCCTCAAACACACACAGAGACAGCAAGGACAACCCTTTGCACCATCATGGCAAACAGCAGTGATATAAAACCCCACTGATTAACCATTCACACCAAGTGCCTGACTTACATTTCCATTAGAGCTGCACTTCAACTCTTGGTTTCCTGAGAAAGGTAGTGACAGACACACCAACTACAGCTTTTGCTGGTAATTTATAACCCTTTGCTACCTGAGTCCCATCTGCCCTGCCATTAGGAGGTTTTCCAGTTAGGATGTCCAGTCACCACTGTGCACTGAAGGAGATTTTGCTATTTGCTCAATGGTTCATCATGGGTTCCTTGTATTTCAGTCTGACTTCACCACATGAAATATTAATTAATATTACATTTTAATATATAATAGGAAGTTAATGATCAGAATAATGTATTTAATATTTTGTTAAGAAAAGGAGCCAAGGCCCGATTTTGCCTTCCACGGGAACAGTCAGACATTTGGCAACAAATTGTTGGTAGCAAATTATTAGAGTGTCAATTTAATATTTATATTTTGGTCCCATTAAGGCCTCATAAGAATGAAGGCTCCATTTTGCCTCACGTGTTCTGTGCATGCACAAAGAAACGAGAATGTTTTCCCTTTCTAGCACAACGATGCACAATGAGTGGATTCTCTAGTCCCCCAGCCTGCACATTTATTCCTCGAGAGCTTTGCCCCCCTTTACGGCTGGGAACATGCAGGGCTACAGCTTTTCCAATTTTAGATCAATGAGCCACACAGCAAAGAGCCTGGAGTTGGCAGGTCCTCCGCATTCATCTGAATGAAATGAAAGGGAGCTCAGTCCTTGGCTCCAGTTTTCTGTCACTCCATTGTCATTCAACAAAACGGACCAAAGAGAAAAGCGATCAATCCATAAACTCGTGAAGCCTCAGTCTCCAGCTGTCATCAGCTTTGAGCTCCCTCCACTGATCTTATCTGCTGCAGAGTGATTGAAAGTAATTTGTTTTGGTTGAAAGTAATTTGTTTTGGAGAGTAATTAGATTATCTCTTGGGGGGCTTCCTACCTGGTGACCCAGTGTTTCTCCTTGGCTTGCTGCTCATTAACATCAATTACCATAGAGACACTCTTCAAAGGAAGGCTTGCACTGCCCAGGGTGGGCAACCTATTAAGAAATATGCTTCTCATTCCTGCTAGGAGATAATAAACCTTCTGATGTCAAACAATTATTTGTGGGTCAGACATGTACGATCTCACTGGGGCTTAAAGCCTTTCATTTGCCATCCAGTGTGAAATGCTTAGTAATTAGGAAATGAGCTGGATCTTTCTATAACGGTGTATATTGACTAGAACGGGCTCAAGCAAACTGCTGTGTAATATCTGGGAGCATTTCCTAACACTGGGTGCATATTCCACAGTGCAGAGGTACTGAGATGTCAAATAAAGTGCATCTCTGTAGGGGAAAGTGCAGAGAGGCTCAGAAGTTCATACCTGGTTCTTGTCCCTGGAATCAACTCTTTTTAATTGAGACAATTTATATGGTTATGGATATGACAGAGCACTGATAAGCATCATAATAAAACCAGTATCTCTTTTTTCTGCAATAATGAGAGTGCTGAGTCGTGTCCTGACTGGGACATTTACTGGTAGTGATTACATCATTACTACTGTGCCATCCTACAGAACAACACAAAATAAAGAAAAACCAAAATGAGCCACCTTTTGAACCACTTCTCATTTCAGACACAGCGAATCTGAATAATAAATCACCCTGGTTATGCACTCATTTGGAAAGGCTACAGAGGGAGCAGGAATTACCCCTAAAGGTAAGTTTTGGTTGTGTAGAAGCTCAGGTGTCAACAAATGCCCCAGGCTGGCACTGGGCATATGCAGGATAAGCTGGGCTTGACCACAGGGAAACTGGGCAAGAAATGTGATGAAAACATCCTTATTCTGCAGCTGTTCATGTTCACCTGGTCCACAGGGAGAGGAGTTTAAGCTGGGACAGGCTGAGTCACGATGGAAGGGAATCATTGGCAGTGTAGTCATCAAAACACGCCCTGCTAGGTGATTCTGGCTCTCAAGCTTTAAACACGTCCTACAAGATCTCTAAATCTCTTCTCTGAAGAGCTGCTAAATGCAAACATCTGAAGTAAATAGCTGCCTTTTTTTTTTTTTCATTTGTCTTGTTTGAGTAATTAGGTCATTATATCTGAAAGTGATTGTTTCATGCATGCCAAGAGGGAAGAATGAAGACCTTTGATGAATCCAGCCAGCAGCATGTAAATGTGGGGAAGGAATGCAGAGGCAAATGAATGACCTTTCTGAAGCAGAATTTCTCCGTGCACCACCATTTTTATCCACATTAAAGCCACTTAATGCGTTTACTTTTTCCTGCTGTGTATATTCCAGTTGATTCTTCAGTGCTTCCTTTTCCTAATAAGACACACATTGTCCAAATTGTTCTTTAAATAGGCTTCTGTGGGCTTGTTTATGAGCAGTGGCTGCTCGTATGGAGCTAAACATTTCCTCTTCCCATAGTTTTCAAGGAGTTCTTAAAACTTATATGTTTTATCAGACTGATAAAATGCTGAGCTGCGAAAGGCCTGTAGCCACCTCCCCAGCCCCTACACATTAAGATAAATGTAGATAAAAATGCAAACTGGTTTTATTACTCATGATGGTGCTAGTTAAAAAAATAGAAGACACGGACTAAATATGGGAAATATTTTGTTTCCCAGGACTGATCCTCACAGGTGAGAGGGGGTTGACTCCTTCCTCTGAGCTGCTCGTGTGAGAGACTGCGGGATGTTACCCCTCAGCCCGGTGGAAACTGGGTCGACTCTGTGGCACTCACGTTAGAAATCAAACTGAGTAAAGCAAAGAAACTAGAAATACCATGAGAAGACTGACAGTGATTTTGTTTTGCAGGGCTTTCCTTGGAGCCCAGGGTGGGAGGAGAGCTGCTGTGCCTGTGAGCGTCTTCCCCAGAGCACACAGATGCTGCTCCTTGGCAGAGGGAGGGTGCCCTGACCCCGGTGATATGCTCAGGTGACCCTGGCATCCTGTCTCCTCTCTGCCAGTGGGAAGCAAAATTCAGTCTTTCAGCATCGAGGCTGGTTGTGAGGGCGAGGATGCCACAGGAAAATGAAGGTATCTCGCCTTGGTCTGGAAGGTTTGGTGGTAGGGAAGAGGAGCAGGTGGCTGAATGAGTTTTAGCCCACCTGTGTCTTTTCAGGTGCACCTTCTGTTTGGAGTTGTACACATCCGTAAACCCCACCTTCCATTAACTGTGGTGATTTAGAAGAAAATAAATTCAAATTACTAAATCTCTGTGTGTGTGTGTGTTCAGTGAAACAAGGGTCTGTTTATGGCAGCATTTAAGCTTGAGTCAGGGTAAGTGGTTTGAGGGAAAACTGATGTCCCTCCTTGCTAAGCTTCAGTTTGCCTTTAGGAGTAAGCAGTATCAGAGCATTTGGAATAAACCAAACCTGGATATGTGCTCAGTGAAGTGCCCTGACGTGCTCATGGCCATTCAGTCCATGGCATCTGATTAGACTTTACCTGAAGCAGCTCCCTTGAACAATGTCCAGTGTGGGTCCCCAGCACCCAGGGACAATTATGGGACAGTTCAGGATATTCATACCATTTTCTGTTTTCTTAAATAAATACTTTTTTTTTTCTGTGCGTGTTCCAGCAATTCCAAATCTTGGCATGGCATCTGACCAACTCTACTGCAGATTTCACTTATTTGCTCAGCAGAAAACATGGTGATGTTTTATTATGCACTTCAGATGCTTTGACTCTGTCCTTCATATCCCAGCTCCCTGTCCTTCCAGCTTAGGCTGATGAAGTGAGGAGCATGAACCAAACTGTGGTGAATTCTTGCACCTGAGCTTTTATATCAGTCTTCCTGCTCTTGGTGTGGGCTGATCCCTGTTTACAAGGTGATTTCTACCTCCTTGTTCTCAGGTTTCTGAAGTGTAGGTCTAAGGAATTACAGAGGGGATTATCACTGTCTTCTTATTTACTGGTGGGAAAGCTATCGAGGTAGTGATGCAAAGCAGGCTTCTGGTAAAAATTCCCAAAACATGGATTGAAGGAGAAGAAGCCTGTGGAAAAAAACCCTCTGCATTTCCTTTTGGAAAAAATTGCATTTTTCCCAGCCATAAAATTGCAAACTGCACAAAGTCTTAACGGGGAAATGAGGCAGGTTACATATCTCAGGAATATTGTGGGCAGGTGGCTCCAAGTTTGGGGATTTTTTTTTTTTCCGGTACTATGGAAGATAAGATCAGAGTTTAAGGAATGAACCTCCTATCTGGAATGCAATGGAGCAAGTAGGAGTTAATTCTGAAATTATTTTCTCATCCACGGTACCACAGGACAAGAACATTTCTTAATAGTTTTGTTAAACCTCATGTGGGTTTTGTTAAGGCTCCCATGGGTCTTAAACCTCCTGTCTACAGAAACCCTCTGTCCCTTCTTTATTATCTGCTGCAGTAATGTAAGAAAGGAAGAGATGGATAAAGTGATCTAGAGATACCCATTCAGATTTTTTTAATCCACTGAATTATTGACCACTACAAATGTAACCACCAAGTCATTTTCTGTGCACACTGTGGAGGAAAGATATTGTTGGTGTGGATGGTTAATCAGGAACACTTCAGAAGCACAGCTCTGAGCCATTTCTGAACATGCAGGTTACTCACCCGAGGCAGAAATGCAGGGTATGAATAAGGGATCCACTTGTCCAGAAGGAAGGGAAATACCATGTATGTGCACATCCTAAATACAGAAATTTCAGCAGTTTTTCTCTTTGAGACGGGTGCCAATCACGAATCCTAGATTCATATTACAAAGTGTCCACTGTCTACTGTTTGTACAAGCAATCACGGCTTAATTAATTAGTCAATGTAATCAACTCTCAGTGGGCACTTCACAAGGTCCCATTTGTCGCTGGGGTGGCACATTCAACCACCCTGAGCTAAGTGGTGACTTCTTAAGCCCCAGAAAGCAAAGTCACCAAACTACAAAACACCAAATGCAGTTGGTTTCTCAAATGCATGATGGTTTATCAGCTCATTTCCCCTTCTTTGGACACTTCAGCACTGGCCTTCTTCCAGCATTTCCAACTTCCCCCCACAGCTTTGCCCCCCATACCCCTCAGCAGCTTTTCTGGCTCTGTCTTTTCCCACTTGACGCTGCTGGATCATGCTGTTCAATCCCCCACATGAACAGCAGGGCTGTGAGGAATCCTGGGCACAGGAGTCCTAGGAGAAGAAAATGGGATGCCAGCACCCTCTTTATTTGACTGACACAGGGATCCTGGACTGGCTGGTTCATTAAAGGGGTGTTGCAAGATAGTGATTACAGGGGAAAGTTCAGCTGCTTTCCCTTTGAAATGCATAAAAGGTGGTGTTCAGGTAATGGTTTTGAAGGTTAGTCCTTTTGATGTCTGAAGGCTTTGCACTTGCACATCTGGAAGCCTGCACACCTTGCTACAAACAGACATCCCAGCTCTGCCTCCCAGCTGGCTCCACAAAAGGTCAGAGGGGTGCACATCACTTACAAATGCCACCCCTTTTTTTTTCCCTTCCGTAGCTTTCTTCAAATTGTACGTTGTTAACTTGCTTTGGTGATTGTTTAATTCATTTTCTTTTTTACTCCCCTTCAAAGAATAAGCAATCTGGCCCCACAGACTTCACAGTGTTGCCACAGGAATGGCCAGGGACCAGCATTTCTTCTTGGAAGCTGATTCAGGCCCCAGAGAGGGGCACATGAAGGCTTTGCTATGGTGCCAAGTGCCCCCATCCCACCATGAAAGAGCTGAGGATGTCCTGACCATCAGAGGAAATGTTTGGACATTTCCTTTGACATCAAAGCTCAGTTTGGACATAAGTCTTACTAATTTCAGCCTCTCTAGCCTGGTGTTGAATTACCTTTTACCTCTAAATTCAACTTCAGACCATACAAGAAGTGACAAAATGTCACCACCATTCAAATACTGCTGTATGGAAGCAATGCCTGTGGAAAACTTCTTTGTGCCACAGCTCAAAAACAAATATGCACGTTCTCACCCAGAAATGGGAGGAACCATCACTGCTTTTTGAAACACTTGGAAAAAAATACCACTGCATTTGAGAAGCTGTTGGATTTAGAGAGTTGGCTGTGTCTTCCAGGTAAGTGGAAGAAATTTTGGGGCTTCAAGACTGCTGTGTTAAACGTAAGAGTTTACTCCACAGGACATAAAGACCAAGGATTTTCCAAATTCACAGTTTCCTTCCTTTCCAACTGGGTCTTATGTTGGTTGAGCCATTTGATTTAGGGATTGGTTGGACCCAGAACCACGGTGTTTAACATCCTTCAAATATTTTGTCATAACTGGAAAAGTATATCTGGGGAGATTTGCATGGAATGGGTCAGATTGAAGATGAGTTTAGTCCAGGATCTTGCCAGTTTGGTGGTGGTTGGCTACAGGTATCTACAGAACAAGATAAATAGGAACATATAGAGTCATTCTTCAACCTTTGGCAATATTTCCTAGAGGGACTTTTTGAAGTGAAGGTTGCAATTGCATTTTTCCATAATGGTTTTGAAAAAGGTGCCCAGTAGTGATTATTAACTGATTTCTAGTTTTAATGGTCTTTCCTTGAGCCCTTTTGAAAAGAGACAACACATTTACTCTCTTTCCTTCCTCTGAAACTAAGGCTGGTGTAAGTACTGAGTTTCATATCCCAGTTACCAGTTCAATGGGCCCATATTTGAGCTCATCTAAGCTCTGATACCCTTGGGTCAATAGCAGCGTGGGTAACTACCCTGGTGGATTTGCCCCAGGACAGAAAAAAAAAAAAAGAAAATCCAATGGATGGACACTTATACAATAAAAACATTATTTACAGAAAGCTTTTAGACCAAACTGGCAAAATGTGTAGCAGTAATTCATCAGCTCATCTCTCTGTGGCACTCACTGTGGTCTAAAACCTCCACCTAAGTAATACTTTTAATAGTTTTTTTACATTGTTCACCAATTGCACTTTGTTTTTTTTTTTTAAATAAACACATAAATTAAGGAACCTCCCATTTTCTCTTTTAATTTCTGAAACATGAAGCACAAGACAATGCTGCATCTTAAGGCAGCTTTTCAAACAGCCGGTCCCCATCCAAGTCCATCGGTCCTCCCTCCCCTTCTCCTCCCCAGGAACACATTCCTGCAAAACTCCAGCTAAAGTGGCTTTGTTGTCCTTGGGGTGCCCTGCCAGCTCGCAGCCCATGCCATGACACAGCATTCCTCCTGCTTTGTTTTGGGCTGCTCCGATTTGGAGCTGACATTTAACAGAACTGCATTAATGCCTCCCCAAGACAAGGCTCCTTGTTGAGCGCCGTTCGCTGAAGCTGCAAGTTTTAGGCATGGGCATGAGTGGGGTGTGCAGACACGAATCCCAAAGGGGAGTTGCCCCCCTTTCTTGGGGGATGTATGGCTTGTTTTGCCATAGATTTTGCACCCCTGAGGCAAAACCATTCCTCCTTGGAGACCAGGGAGTGCCATTTACCTTGGTAACTTCAGGCAGAGCGGGGAAGACTTTTCCAAGCTCTCTACAGACACCCATCGTGCGCCTCTGAGAGGCTTGCACTGAATTTTTTGGGACTGAAATGGGTAAACATATTCAGGACACGTGGGATAGGACCCATGCTGGGTGTATTTCCTTACCAGCACCTGATTCAGGGTTTGACTTTTCACTGAAGCCAACAGAAAACTTCCCTACTCACCTCAGCACGCCCGAATCAGGGCTGCAACACAAAACACACATTTATGAAGCCTAAAACTCTCCCCTTGTTACTCAGTCGGTGCTGATACACCTTTAATTAGCAGCAAATGCTCTTCTAAAGCCATCACAGGAAAAAAATTTTCACAGCAAACCGTCCTCTCTGCCAAAGGAGGCAGCTTTTGCTAATAGAGGCTTATAGGTGTTGGCTGGAAAGGAGAATTAAATAGTAAATGTTTGCCTTCTACTTAGCAAATGTCTGTCATAGCCCTGCTAAGTAGCCAGAAACAAATTATGTGTGAAACTCAGCATCCCTCTCCCTCTCTCTCTTTCTCTCTCCTGTGATTGATATTTGCTTATGCAGCCCAACTCTTCAATTTAATTAATGGGAATATGCCTATTTTACAAATTATAACCTTGTAATCTCCTTAGCAGGGAAAAAAAAAAAAAAAGAGCATTTTTACCACAAGTTATTCTTTGTTGCACATCATTTTATTACCAACACTGCTGTGGCCCTCTTTTCTTAAAAACTATATTAGACTTTCTGATCATTTCCATTAAATTAGAAGTGGATTTTATTCACATAAAATTTATGGGAAAGCCCCAAAGATACCTCGAAGTTGTTTATTATTAAACTGACTTCTACTGTAGCTCATTTTTTTAAGTGCTTGTGTCAAATATTAAATGAACTAGTATTGACTGATTTTAACTACTTTTTAGCAAAAGAGTTGGGTGGATTTGCTTCTAGTTTCACCATTTTGAGCAAAATTGTGAACTTCACTGAAATTTCATAGATCCCCACGAATGGTAAAATAATGAATACATGTTGATAGCTAGTAGAGGTATTTTTAAGTCCATTTATCTATGTTTATAGACATATTTGTAGAGCTGTGGCTGTTGTATTTTCTGTGATGCTTCAACAGAGCAACGTATAAAAAACCTGTTCTGGGTCTGCCCTAAGTGTGGGTTTATGATTGCCAGTTCATTCACTCTTCCCTTTTATCTGGAATATATCCTTCAGTGCACTCCCACCACCAACATAAAGAAATATTTTTATTGATGGTCACATGTAAAGGTAATTCTGTTAACTCAGCAACCTGTACAGGTGAGTGCCCGACTGTGCCCCTGGCAAACCTGCACAGCCAGTGGGATTTTCCACAGGAGCAAAGGGAAAGTAGGTTTGATGCTCCTGTGAATACAATCAGAGCAAATTGGCAAGCAGATGCATATTTGCTTCCATATTTTTCTTGATTAATTGTGGAAGAGTGCAAACAACGAATAAATGCAAATTTATACTGCATCGTCTTCCAAACATCTAACAGAAAGAAACCTCAGGTTTCTGCCACCAGGAGAAGGGAATATGTTAGTTTTCAATCTGCAGCTCTGGTACCCACATGAACACACACAAATTTTTATTAAATGCATATATAGTCCTTGTTTCTGCATCTGTTCACCCTTCTGTAAGAGCCACAAGGTGCTCACAGCAGAATATTTTCGTGACTATTAATCTCTAATTCAGTGTGGGCTGTTCAGCGACTGCACTGAATTACTACACCTTATTTGTTTTCTCTGATCTTTATGCAGAAGAGCATTAACTCGTTTAAAAACTGAGTTTTAAACTAATAGTGTAGAATATGCTTCCAAGCACATGGATTCCCTCCTCCTGCGAGGTCACTACTTCACTCTCACCTGACTTGTACCTTTTTCAACCTGAAGAGGTTTTTGTTGATTTTTCAGCCTTTATTCACAAATTAACTATCCTTCTTTTCTGTCCCTCATTTTGCTGGTTACCTGTGACTAAGAGTAAGACGAGGCTTAAAGGGTCCAAATTAAATCCTAGTGATAAATGGTAATTATTCTCCTAGAGTCGCTCAGGCATAGGAGGACTTTGTTCAGAAATGTGGCAATTGCAGTTTGATTTCTAATGTAAGCATTGCCATTGAGGTACTTATTTGATAATAAAAACTGTAGAAGCCCAAGACTGAAATGAAATGTCTGAATTTGTAACTTTAGGAAGCATTTTGATAGACTTTCATCACAAAATAACCTTTGTGTTTTTGTTTACTCCTTTAAATCCGTATTTTGGGCTAAAATGTATTCCAAAATTATAGCATTTACTGAATAAGTCCTAATCTAGTACATCCTGAGGAATAATCATCTGGGGTACCTTATTCTATGATGACACGTTCTTTGCTATTTACTAACCATTAATCTAAAACATTAACTCCATGAATTATTTGCCAATGGTATTTTATGGCTATAATACCTATCATATAGTTTAAATTTTGTATATATGTATATATAAGTGCACATGTATATATATTTAAAGGAAAAAATAGATAGCAAGAATTAATTTAAAACAAATCACTGTCTTGGATGTGACTCGTGTTACTAGAATAAAGATTTGCAGAAGATGCTAAATTTCTGACCATCGAGGTCAAATACCTCCAGTTTAGATTACTATGTAATTTCTTGGGTTTCCATTTATAGGCCTGACTTCAGCAGTGTCTCTGCAATCAAATTCTTTCAAACACAATCACTATTTAACACAAAGCCACGTGAGATGGCCATCTAGAGAGATATCCTTCTGAACGAAAATACCCTTTGCTTTCATTATTCCATCAGGGCAGACCTTCTTTCCATGGCATAAGACTATCAGGGTTATATTTAGAACTTGCATAGCTCTATAAATACTTAAGTGCTTTTCCTTGACCATCCTAAGCACGCTGAAAACCCCTGTGCTGAAATGCCCACACCATGATTGCAAAAACAGATACAACCCAGTGAATCATATCTGATAACATATCAGAGAGAACAAAGGACCTGGGGTTTATGCTTTTCTGGCTGGCACAGACACTTGATGTTCTAATTCTCTTTCCATTATGGTCTGTGACTAGTACACCTTGCTCCTCGAGATGGATGTGGTGAACTCTTCGCTGGCTGAGCTTGGCCAACCCTCAGACGTGGGGAGAGAAAATGCAGAGGACTGAGGGAAAGTCCTCTGTGGGCCAAAATAAAACATAGGCAAGTGAGAAGTTCTGTGCTAAGCTGAAAGGGAGGTTGAACTTAATGAAGATGTAAACTAAGGGCAGATCCTGACCAGAGCAGTAAGAGTTTTAAACTCAGAGAGGGTAGATCCAGACTAGATATGAGGAAGAATTTTTTGTATGATGAAGGTGGTGAAACTGTGGCACAGGTTACCCAGAGAGGCTGTAGGTGCCCTGTCCCTGGAATCATTCAAGATCTGGTTGGACAGGGCCTTGAGGAACCTGATCTAGTCGAAGATGTCCCTGCTTACTGCAGGGGAGGTTGGACTAGATGACCTCTTAAAGGTCCCTTCTAAGCAAAACCATTCTATGATTCTGTGATTCTGTGACAATAAACCCACCCTGACAAGAGCATAGGAGGTAGTCCAGGCATATTAACATCTGCAGGAGCAAATCTGAGTCACAGGGTCAGATAATAGCACCAGTCACGTCCACGTTGGCAGAGTTTGCATCACTGCTCTTGTGAGCTGTGCCAGCAGGCTCAGGCCTTGGTTAAACCTGGAGTGGTTTTGGCCTTAACACGATGCATAAGGTCAGCAGAATAAAATCTGTTGAAAGACCTCAAGGGAAAGAAAAAGGGTATAAAAAGTGGGAGAGGAAGAAAAGAGTAGAAAAAGCGGGAGAGAAAGGGAGGGTGATCGAAGGTAACGCTACCAGAAAAACATCAGAAAAGGCAGTAGAAAACCAAAAGAGGAGCATGAAAACGCGTCACGACAGGATGATGTGGAAGGAGGAAGGGTGCTGGCTTGGATGGGGGATATTTCTGGACAGAAGCCTGTGAGGAGGAAGCTGGGCACAGGCAGGGCTTGTGGGGAAAGGCAGTGCCAGTCACCCTGCCCTGGCAGAGGAGGAAGGTCAAAACCACGGGGGAAAAGCAACCGCGGTAATTTTCCTCTGGGGCTGTGGAAAAGGTGTAATAAACAGCAGCCGAAGTTAAGGCTGTTGGCAGGTCGTTCCTTGCCTATCCGTGCAGGCACGGCCGATCCCGGGGTCGTCGCTCGGCAGTAACCTCCGGGATCCAGCGCTCGTGCCCCGGAGGGATCAGCCCGCTTATCTCGGAGCTCGCTGGCAGGAAAGGCGCCGGCACAAAGGCACTCTGGCTCCAGAGTGAGAGCGCACAGGTGAGATAGTGAGCTAACTGCCCGGGTTAATGTGTAACCAGCTCCTCGCGGAGCGGCTCCTGCCTCCCAGCGGCATCAGAGCTCCTCGGAGCGGGATTCGGGATGGAAGGCGAGCACTGCGGGGCTGTAACGCGCCCTTCCCTCACCAGGTAATAAGGAGCCGCTCTGCTGGTCGGAGTAGAGTGGTGTCCCTCCAGGAAGGAGAGCAGAGGGGTGCCCAGGCCTGGCAGAGCAGTGGTGCTCACCCCCAGACGGTGCCCACTGATTGTCCCGCTGGAGGACCAGGACGGGGCTTGCAGATGAGCCACAGTCACTCTGGTGCTGTGTTTCAGTGCTGATGGTGGGCATGGGGAGGCACTGGAGCAGCCTTGGCTCGGCGAGGCAGGAGCCCTGTGTAGGGCACCCATCCCCTTGCACTGCTCGGCCACGAGCTGCTGTGAGCCAGCCTGGGCAACCCGCTCCCTGGGCAGGGATCAGAACGGGGACCCACTTCCCATCTGGCCAGGAGAAAGAGCTTGTAAGAGGTTTGTCCAGCAAAAGCTCCAAAATGTTCCTCGTGGATGAGCTCTCGAGCCTGCTGGGCAGCCAGAGGTGCACGGCTGGACATTTCTTCTGAGCTTCTTTAACAAGATCCCCACAAGACTGGGGTCTGTCCCGTCCCTAAGGGATGCTCATCCTGCAGGTGGGACTCCCTTTCTTCTCACAAGCACCTCGGTGACATTAAACAGCTGTATTGGCCCCAGCCAGCACTACAAACACCTTTCTTGAAGGCACTGGAAGCAAACAGATGTAGCTGCAGAGATAATGAAAATGTATGTAAATAGTAGCTCCCCAGAAACCACCAAGTTTTACCAAGTGGCTTTGACACTTGCCAAACACCTTTAAGCTGATAAAGATCTGATTTGTACTTCAGAGGTAACCTGATTAGCAACCAATTTGAATCTGGAATATGTTAATTGGTACAAACATCACTAAATCACTTTCTTTAACCTATAAGAAGTAGTGTGAATGAACGATAGCGAAGGTCAACACAGCCTGAGGAGTCACAGGGAATGAGTAGTTCTGTATTTACCCACAATAAAATACTATGATTAGTAATAAAATGTAATTGCATGTACACACATACAGTGACACTAGAAGGTACCCAAGGTCAACCCAACACTCAGAATTTAAGAAAAACTGAATTAAACCTACCTTTGTAGCTAAAATCTGGTCATGAACCACCTTTTTTTGTCGGGAGTCCTGCCCCTTTCTGTGCCCAGTACAGAGGGTGTTCAGTAAATGAAAATTTTGGTTTCATACAGCAGACTGACCCCACATTCTCACAAACCCAGAATCCCTGTCTCACAAATTTTGAATATATTAATGGATATATTTTGAACACTGTTTATAACAGCTTGAAAACAAGGAGCTGAAGCACAGAGATATTAGTGTCAAAAAGCTGAATTAATGTAAACTGTCCAGGTTCAAAGCTTCCTGTCATGGTATTTCAGAGTGCTTGTCATTACCTGGCATTTATATCCACCACACAGCTGCAGCTGAGGGATGTTTTGGGGGCTCATCATCTTCACCACTCTTCATAGTGTCTTGGTGGGTATTCAGGAGGGAAGGGCTGGACCTTGGGGATGTTCAGCCTGGAGAAAAGAAGGCTCCAGGGAGACCTGAGAGCTCCTTCCAGTACTTTGAGGCACTACAGGAGAGAGGGACTTCAGACAGGGACATGCATAGGACCAGGGGGAATGGCTTTAAACGGAAAGAGGGCAGGTTTAGATTAGATATTGGGAAGAAATTCTTCCCTGTGAGGGTGGTGAGGCCCTGGCACAGGCTGCCCAGAGAAGCTGTGGCTGCCCCATCCCTGGAAGTGTCCAAGGCCAGGCTGGACAGGGCTTGGAGCAACCTGGGCTAGTGGAAGGTGTCCCTGCCCGTGGCAGGGGGTTGGAACCAGATGATCTTTAAGGCCTCTTCCAACCCAAACCATTCCATGATTCTATGATTCAACGACCACTTATTGCACCATGTCACTGACATCTGCCCTGTTGGCAGAGGTGACACCAACATCTGATTCTGCAGCAGGGCACTGAACTATTTTCTCCTCAAAAACATTCCATTCACTATCTAATTTCTGCCTCTGTAGCAAATCACAGAGGGAACCTTTTATCAAGTTCTGCCTTCATTTTACTTACTTGCTTCACTCCCAGCACAGGCCTGTTCAGGTTGCAGGTCCATCAGCAGTATTAGATTTTGCTGAGAAGTGGTTCTCAGAATTCAGTGTGTCTTTAGCATGGAGAAGACATATCTGCTAGTACCGTGCCCAAAAGGGCATGCACCATTTTTTGGCATGCCTGCAAAAAGGTAAAAACAATCATCCCTGGTTTTCAGAAACATTTGTTTGAATTTTATAAATTTGTAAGTATCTATAAAGAGTCTTAGAAATCAATAAACAATCAGTGTGTTCTATAGACATAATAAATCAGTTTCTTTTTAATACAGAATCATATAATGGTTTGGGGTGGAATGAACCTTAAAGCTTATCTGGTTCCAACTCCTCTGCCACGGGCAGGGACACCTTCCACTAGCTCAGACTGCTCCAAGCCCCGTCCAACCTGGCCTTGAAACTTATGATAAAAGAAAACATATTTAGCATATATTTATATTAAGCAATTGTTTGCCTGAAGAGACTGGCTGTAGACATTTCTTGGGTGATATTTTTAAGTAATCAATTTTTAAACCAAGCAGTTTAGGGCAATATTTCCTGCCTGAAGTCTGTAAATCGTGACTTGGGCGCAGGAAGCTGAAATTGTGCTGTTCCCCCCTTTTGCAGGTTGTATTGTCTGAAAGAAGCTTGGTACTACAGTTTTGCACTACCCCATCCATTTTTAGATTATTTAGTGGAAGGACAACGGGGGGGGTGGGGGTTGTTTTGTGGGGTTTTTCTCGTTGGTTTGGTTTTCCACGTTAAAAATCTGTTTTCCAAACACCAATTCTTTGTGTCATATAAAGGGAGCTGCGGTGTTTCGGGGAATTCCTTTTAACTTCCACGCTGGAGTGGTTGCTAGTCATTATCAAAAGCCTCCCCAGCCCTTAACAGACTGTCTTTAATTGGCCACTTGCATGGTCAGTTAACAGGCTGTGGTGGAAACCAAGTGGCAAAGTGTGAACAACCGAATCTGGCCCTATAAACCCAGTGACCGCTCTGAAACCTGCGGCTATTTATATACGGGGCAGTGTTTTGTCATGCTGATTTTTATTAGCACAGATTAGACACAGACAACTTGGGAGATGTCACAGATGAGTCAGAAAATGTTAAGCACGGACCACTTAAAAACATGCAAGCCTGCAAAGGAGGGATGGGGCTTGGGAGCTTTCTCTCCGTCCTTCCCCCGGCAAACACGGGCAGGGCGCAGGGCCAGGCTGGCACTGCCCCTCCTCTGGTTATCCCACTGGCTGGATCATCCCTGGGTGGAGGGAAACGTGCCTGGCTTGCAGAACCTTTCCATCCTTAGGGAAGGTTTTTGGTTGTGTAAGGAATGTTTGGTAGATGGCAGGAACACTGGGCACGGCTGGAGCACGGCAATGCTCCCAGCGATCTCAGAAATGCTGAACCAGGTGAGCTATCAGAGACTCTTTTTTGGAGGGTTAAAATTAAGTTTCACCTTTAACGCATTTATTTTACTACCTCAAAAGGCAATGTGAGGAAAGCTCATCCCTGGAAGTGTTCAAAAAGCCAGGCTGGATGTGGCTTTGAGCAGCCTGGTCTAGTGGAAAGTGCCCCTGCCCATGGCAGGGGGGTTGGAACTAGATGGACTTTAAGACCCCTTCCAACCCAAACCATTCTGTGATTCTATGAAAGTTGACTCAGCGATGAAGCAAAAAAATGGGTGATGTCAGAGGAGGAGAGTTTCTCTACAGTCCCCTGGGACATCTCAAGCTGCTCCATCTGTGGTGGCAAGAGACCTTTATATTTTTCTGTGGGTAGGACCCCACGTGCAGCACCAGTGCTCTTCTTGGTCCTACAAACCCGCAAAGCTACTGCTCTGAAATCTCACCTTCCTAAAAGCCAAGCCTGAGGATTTATCTCCAATCTTGAAATTATAATTGCATGTCTCCCCGAGGCCGAAATAAATTTTCATCCCAGGCGACAACTTCTTGTTATAATTTTGGAAGTCCTGGCAGTGATAAATTTGTTTGTTCTTTTTACAACATTGTAAACAAAAGAAGTTAATTATGAAAAATTATTATGTCTGCATGCCTATTTATTCTGGCTCTATTCATAGCAGCATTAAATATGCTGCAGCTATACTTGTGCAGTTATAAAAACTCCACCTGTGCTACGTATTTATAGAGCCTATACAACTTTAGAGAGAAATTGTCCTTGTTCAGAGTGAGGGCACTTGGACATTCCCAGCTCATCTATCGCCTTCCCTTTTCTAGGAATAGAAAAAAAGAGCATCACTCAGTGGAAAATTAAGTGGAGAAGCCTCTATTTTGGGGTCTGGATTTTTGTTTTGTATGGCCCTTACTTAGCTGGAAAAACTCCCTTTGCTGTCAAGGTGTGGAAAATCAGACCAGAATATTGTCATTCCTATTAAGTGCCCCCTCCCTAATCCTAGCAAAGGGGCAGAACTGAAAGCACAGAGATTGGGCACAGTGTGTGCACGTGTGTACAAGTGCATGTATGAGTATTTACCAATAAAAGTCGTGCCAAAGAATCACAGGATCATTAAGGTTGGAAAAGTCCTCCAAGATCATCAAGTCCACCCTTTGACCAGACACCACCATGCCCACTAAACCATGTCACAAAGTGCCACATCCACTCATTTTTTTGAACACTTTCAGGGACAGCGACTCCACCACTTCCCCGTGGAGCTTTAACCACTCTTTCAGTGATGAAACTTTTCCTGATCTTGCCCTGTGGTGTGCTACACAGCACTTCATACTTCCACACACCTGTATTAGGGGTAATCACTAATTGCAAAAAGAGCCTGTCTCAAACCAAACAGGTGATCCTGCAGTCTCTTGCATCAGTGTGGTCACACTCCACAGAGCGAGCCAGCAGCACTCCTTAAAGCCCAAACCAGGCAGTCAGGTTTGTCTGCAGTGTTAACAGCCAGCAACACAAACCCCAAAGCTGATTTGTGCCCCTGACCGTTAATTTTAGATGCTGCAGGAGAAGCTGCCATCATGAATAACCAGGGAAATAATACAAGTCAGGACAGCAGCATGTGGCAGATGCAAGTGTGCATATCTGTTACTGAGCCCGTGGAGCTGGGCTTTCCTGGACCATTTCCAGCTCTGGCAGGGGGAACTTTAGCTGAGTAAGAAATCCAGGCTGTCAGTCGTGAAGGAGCTGGCAAAGGCACAAAGACTCCTTGGGCTTTGGGAAAGGGAAATAGCATTTTTTTTTTTAATGTCTTTCATTGCAGGATATGTTCCCTTATAAAGAGCTAAAATCAACACCAGGGTGTCATGCATTGTAAACGTTTATCATTTATTACGCGTTTAAGTGTGCACAGCACATACACCACAGTCTTGAACAGCACCTGTATAAAACTACAGACAGATTCTGGTAAATGGTGAAAAGCTCATACCATGAAACATCATCATCGAGGTTTTATCACAATATTTAAAAGTTACAACAACTACCTCTGAGCATATCTTGTGTGAGGCCGTTGGTTGTGGATTTAATGAAGTGACAAAAGTGGAAAGTGACAAAGAAGAACCATTTCCCAGAGAGAATCTCTGGGGTCTGATTTTGCTATCTGAAAGCTGGAACAAAATCATCAATTGTCAGAGGTAGTGGTGATAATTACACAATGATTGCTCACATATAGAAAACACAGAAAGAACAGAAATCCCCCGATTTACAGGTAAAAATAAATCCTTAGGCATGACATTTCCTCTGCCTTGATTTGGCTTCCTTTCTTCTTAATTATTTTTGCTCGGACAGCATCTGCCTTAAGGTCTGGTCCTGGTCTGCTCTGATCTTACTGAACTTTGGTGAGTAGAGTTTGTCTTCAAGGTCATGTGTAAGCAGAGGATACAGGCAGGTCTATACCATTACAAAGGAACAAAGGCTTTTGTGTAGGAATGTAAAGAGGAAAAAGAAAAACAAAAAAGCTGAACTCAAATTTGTGTGTAGTCAGAAATAATTAGTTTAGATGGGAAGATGATCTGTAAACATCCTCTAAGTCATCAAACATTGTGGTTAGTCCTGGTTCCCGCTTAACTTTGTGATGCCCCAAAGATGAAGTATCTTATAAAGCAAAAAAAAAATAAAAATAAAAAAAGAACAAAAAAGACAAATGAATCCTTTTTGTGATTCCCCCATAATGAAACCTGTCTTTTCCTTCATCACGTTAGAGACACGAGTTACACTTGAAAAATATATAAAGAGAAATATAGGGTTACTTGATGACGATACAGTACTGCAGCCTGACAGCTGTCTGCAAATATTTTCACCATGATTATCCTTACTAAAAGTAAACCACTGGGTAAAGATAGCTCAAACGTGACAAGGCTCAAATAGGATGCAACCAACTCTATCCTGAATACTTTTGGCTACATATGGAAAAAAAGAGAGATTTGGGATTATGATTGTTCCCCCAGGCCCTCCTCCAGAACTGTGAGCCCAAGCAGGAAAGTGGGAACCTTCCTTCTGTGCAGAATTTGTTAGGAGACTGGCTTTGGGAGTTAGTGAGGTAGAAATTAATCAACTTCATCAGGGAATGAGACAGCAAAAAAAAAAAAAAAAAGCAGCATATTTCTCCTTCCAAATACTGCAGCAAAAATAATAAATAGTACAAACCATCCTCGATTCCTTGTAATCAATCTAAATTCTCTCTGTGGAGTTCGTGCTCACTAGAAACCAGCAAATGCTTTTGCCTTCTAAAAACTTACAAGCATTACAGAGTTCCCCAAACTTTGAAAAATGAAGGTAGTCTCTGAATTCGATTTGAATGAAGTTAAACTGGTTCACTGTAGTTCCACAGTGAATTTTTGGGGGGAGGGACAGACACGTTATTTTTTAGCCTTACGCCAAGCAATTGTATCACTAAGGGCCAAAAAAGGTGGTTTGTCTAAATAGACAAACCCAGCCCCAATCCTGCCGAGCTGCCAGAGGTGCTTGAGCCTCTCCACTGAGAAGAGGGACTGCAGGAAAGTTCAAAGTTCAGCGCTGGCAGATCTAAAAACAGATTCGTGGGGCGGCTCTCCAGCCCCGCGCTCTCCGCACCGGGGTAAACCGATCCCGCTCCAATTAAATAGCAACGCGGCACAAAGGAGCTCAGGCATTGTGTGTGGCTCCACACTGGCATCCCACTCCTTCTTGGAGGCCAAGAGCTTCTCTGGGAGTCACGGGGGAGGTTTGGAAGGCACGCAGAGGAGAACAAAGCCACCGTAACAAACAAATGAACAAACAAACAAACATACAAACACGTGTACGACAGCAGGCACCCTACAACACACAAACAGTGCAAAACGTTGGAAGAGAGAGGAATTGGATGTCACCTGGCTTAGGGCACGGAGTAGCAGCACACCTGTGATAACTTAGAAACGAATTAAATAAACCACAAAGCGGAAGTCTTCTACTAGTTGCACCGTGAAATGAAAAAGACCTTGGGTTGGAGGTTTGTTTTGCTTTCAGAAATTTAAAAAAAAAAAAGAAAAATCGGAGCTATAAATAAATTTTGTGACAATATATACAGATTTAAATAATTAACTTAAATATCTTACACCTACTCTTGCATAAAACTCTCCAGTAAAAGTGCACCATGTTTCTTTTCCCCAAACGTGTTCTGCGTCTTCCCCTGTGCTGAGGTAGGTCTGAAGGGAGATGTCTCAGATTCTAGGAAGAAAATGTGTCACTGTCATTGTGGGAGATACTTTATTGCCTTTCTTTGTTCTTCCATTTTTGCTCAGGGCTATGTACATCCCGGGATAAATCCTGGATTCGTAGGCATTGTAGTTGTTTGGCAGGAGAATCTCTTTGAATTTGCACTCGTCATTGAAATGGGTCTGAAATGAAAAGGAAAGAATGAGAGGGAAGGAATTTTAAACATCAGGTGTGGAAATATTCTTGCTACCAGGTGTAGAGGTGTGTTGTGGGGATATCTGCAGGTGAGTCCCCCCTTCTTAGTAACCTTTTGAAGTGGTCTCTGAAGCTTCAAACAGGGCTCAGGAATCAGAGGATCATTAGGGATGCTGTGCCCAGGCCAGGCACGTACACCTGAAGCTGGGAAGGACAGCAGGAGTCCTGTCCCTGGGAGGGACAGGGGTTAACAGAGCTGAGGTGGGTAAGGCCCAAGCTCAGTTCTGCAGCACTGCTCATCTAATTGCTCAGTGGTTGCCCTACCAGCAGTAAATTGCCTGAGAGGCTTCAGAAAAGTCTGAATTAGACCAGCACTTTCTCATGCTGCTTGAGGAGAAAAGAGGCATTTTAAAGACACTCAGCATGGACAGTATTTTTCGCTTTTTAAAGTTTAAAACTGAAGGAAGGGTTTGGGCAACTTGAGTTAATGGCTCAGGAAAACAGAGCTGCAACACCAGCCTTTCAGTGATGAGGTTTCGTTTGCAAGCGAGTACAAAGGGGGACAGGTGTTACAAGTGTGTTATCTGGAGAGGAACAAATGAACTCATCTCAAAGCCAAGGGATTTGTAAGAGAGGTCTCAGCCTGCCAAGCTGAACACAGGGCTGGAGATTTCTTTATCCAGGACACCAAAGCAGCAGTATCCCTAAGAAATGATGCAACGGAAGTTCTGGCACTTTGGTGGCTGATTCTGTCTGGCTTTTATGTAAGTTAAAATCCTCTGTAACAGGACTGATGCCCTGGAAAAGGATTCTGGATGCTTCATGTCTTCATGTGAAAATGCCCTAGTCACCTCTGACATAGTCTGGCTCTTCCTCAGCCTGAGCTCCTCCAAAAAATACTTTGGAAACACGACATAAAAAATTCATGGGTAAGGAAGGAGACCCAGGAACTCGAGTTTGAAATTATGCTGGTCACAGTAACTTACACAGAGGTGAACTCAAAAGCAGGAGGAAAGCTCAGCATGGACAAAGATATGCCCTGTCCACCTCAAATATATTTTATAAGAAGTCTCTATCTTTTCCAAAGATTCAGTGTAAAAAAAGATCTGTGTTGTCTCCTAATAGATCTTTCTTCTTATAAATCAAGATCAAACCCCAAGGATGGTGAGCTGTCTTGGGAACAGACTCTCTCTCTTCATGAGCATCAGCAGAGTGATCAATAGGTATGTGACAGTCACTGATTCATCACATCAGAAAGGGTCACTTGTGAGGGCCTGGCTTATCACAAGTCCAAGTGCCCTCTGAGAGATGGAGTAAGCGATTGCCCAACCTGCCTAGGGCTGTTTGTACTTACCAGAAACACATGGCCTGAGGCTAGCTTGTGGTCTTGCCACACAAATGGCTACTCTGTTGGTCTATGTGGCAGGCAAGACAGGTAATCATAGTTGGGTGACTGCAGTTTTTGTGTGAGAACCAGAGAAGTGTCATGCAAAAAAGGGGGGTTCACTTCAAAACCTCAGCAAGCAGCACAAGTGGGCAGGACGCCTTCTGTTGGCAAGGCAGACAGGGCTGCTCTGCGTTGCCTGACCCAGGAGAGGCAAGGATGGGGCTTGGGCAGCTTTTAGAACCGTGCACACTTGTCACCCCAGCTGACAACAGTCCCCTCCCCAGGCGCACACTCGGTGGCTACTTACAGATCCATAGAGTTTGCCTTTGCTATTCATGGCCACGAAGAGTCCGCTCCTAACACCAAATATGCTCACCACTCCTCTTTCCACGGGAGAAATTTCCAGCAGACCTACAGAGGAGACACAGGAATCAGGGGGACAAAGGGGTATGCCCTGGAGCGTGGGGTGACAGCACTGCACTCACCCACAGGCTCCCATCCCCAGCGTGGGTGTGGATCCCCCCGTCCCAGCCCTGCTGTGGGTGGCCACAGAACCCCAGCCTCATGTGCTCCACGTGCTGCCCTATGCCCCACGCTGGGACATCTCTTCTTTTAGCCAAGTATCTATTTTTAATTTGCCCCCCAGGCATTCTCTCGGGTAGACAAAGGTTAAAATAAGCCAGAGAGTGCTCAGGGCAAAATGAAACATTTGTCATCGCGCAGCTTACATCCCCCCCCCCGCCTCCCCTCCCGCACCTTATTGTTTCAGTTGGCTATCAGAGCCACGGGGTTAAGCCCCCCAGCAGATGCTTCTCCGAGTTTTTGGGGGAGAGCCGGGCTCGCTCAGATGCGGAGGCAACCCCGCGACACCTGATGCAGCACCGACGGGTGCCCCCCCCTCAACCCGGAGCGCCCCATGGGCTCAGCCGCTGGCCCCGCCGCCCTCGGGGGAGACGCAGCGCCGGCAGGACTTTTTAGGGAACTCTGCCAGGCACCCACCCTCCTCTGGGGGACAAACCACTCCCCGGGGCAGGTGAGACGCCCCCGCGACCGCGGATCTGCCCGGCGGGCAGATCCGCGGTCGCGGGGGCGCCTCACCTGCCCCGTCCGCGGGCGGCACCGCCGTCTTACTGTATCGATTCTCGCTGTGAATCCCATCGATCCGGCCGTCGGGGAGGACCTGGATGTGGAAGCCGATGCCCACGTTGCAGTAGAGGCGGCGGAGGCGTTTGATGCCCAGGAGGTAGTCGCCGTCGCGGGCGGCATCGCGGCGCTCGGCCGGGAGGCGAGCGACGGAGCGGGCGAAAAGAGCCGCGTCCCAGCGGCGCTGGCGGGGCCCGGCGGGGAGGCGACCCGGGGGCGACCGGCCACGCACCGCCCCTGGCCACAGCAGCCCCAGGAGCAGCGCCGGCAGCAGCAGCGCCGCGGGGAGAGGCATCCCGGCTTAAGAGGGGCGGGAGGGGGGGCAGCCACTGGCCGGTCGCTCCGAAAATGCGCACTCGCCACCTCTCTCTCCTTCAACCTCGCTCGCACCCCCCCCCCCCCCCGCTTTATGCTGAGGTCGAAGACTTGGGAGGGTGTGGGGGAAAATGGAAAAAAAAAAAAGGAGAAAAAGAAAAGCGACAAAAAGCCAAACAGAAAAAAAAAAAAAAAAGAAATTAAAGAAAAAAAAGTAGGGAGCTTAGTGGTCAGTCCCCCGAGGATCTGCGGTTTCCCTGGGCTGGCTGCATGGAGAGGAAATCCCGGGAGCAAGAGCTTCTGAACTTGATCTCAACTCCAGGAGTCTTGTCTGAAGTGCTGATCTTCTTCTATAGCTGCTCAGCCATAGCGCTTTAGCCCTAGCCACGATATTTATATATCCATGTGCGTTGGTACCTATTACATCACCACCTACTGCTGTCTGCTGCAGCCCTCCGGTTTAGCTGAAAGTCAAATTATCACCCTTAGATGCTTAACAACTCCGAAGCGTCTTGAAGGGAAAGGGTGAGCAGCGCTAGTGCTAAACAAGACGGACAGCACAAACTTTTAAGAAGAAAAGGTCATATTTTACGTTCATCACAGCAGCTTCCTTCCTTCTTTCTTTCTTTCTTTCCTTCTTTTTCTTTCTTTTTCTTTCTTTTTCTTTCTTGCTTTCTTTCTTGCTTTCTTTTTCTTTCTTTCTTCTCTTTCTTCCTGTCTTCCTTCTTTCTCTTTCCTTCTTTTTCTCTCCCCTTCTTTCTTCTTTTCTCTTTATATCTCTTTCCTTTATATTTTCCTCTTTCATAAGTGCCTACAAATTCTAATGCAAGATACAAAAATCAGAGAATGCCCAGCACACTTTCTCCACAACACAGTGTATGACTTTATGTAAATCTGTGGAATTTCAGCTTTTGCTGTATCCAAGCGACATGGTTTACAGTTTGCTGGATGCAGAAAAATTCCCTTCATTAAAAGCCAAGATAGTTGTTGAATGGGAGATTTAAGAAAAGAAAAATTAAAGAACTTGCAAAAAAAAATTAATAAAGGAAAAGACCAGAGTTTTAATAAAAAGGAGAACATTTTAAAGAGGCAGCTTGTCTCAAAAGTGGTAATAAAGTTTCTGATTCTAAAATATCCCTTTAAGAAATCAGAAAGGAGAGCATTGCTCTGCAGTACCAGGCATGTGGAGCTCCCTCTTGGTCACTGTACTGACAGAAGCTGTAGTGACACAAGTTTATTCCTGAGCTTAGAAGCTGTCCACTCATGCAAGTATTGCTGCACTTTCTAACGGTGTGGTTGTTTTTTAATCTTTACTTAGATGTTGCTGTTGTGTCTTAATGATGCAGTTGTTCTTAGGCAATTACTTCATTCAGTTTAAGTTCATGAAAATGAAACTCAGCGTTTGAAAACAGGAGAAGTTTTGACTCCATCAGTCTAGAATTACTTTGCCTAGAGCAAATCCCATATGGTTTGTCACCTCCTGTAGTTTAAGCCTCGGCCCTCAGCAGGTTTTCAGAACTAACAGGTGAAGAGACATTAGGACAATTTTGGAAGGTCCTGAATTAATAGGAAAATGTGTTTCGGGGAGGAGGGGGAGGGGAGTGGTTTGTGACTCAAGTCCTTTATAGCCCGAAGACAGTTGAGTCTTTCACGCCAGTAAAGCTCTCCTGCTGTTCCAGCAAAGGATGCGAGAGAAAAGGGAATTGCCCTGAGCCAGATGACAGCTCACCTAGGTGTGAAAATCTCTGACCTTCGCTAAACCTGAGCAAACTTAGATGATGTGCTTTCATTTCTTCTTGTGAGGTGCACATGCAGTGCTTGTGTGTGTGTGTGTGTGTGCCTGTCTTCTGCCACACCTCTGAGGGTGGATAAGAGGCTGCCACTGCTTTGGGGGTGACAGCAGTCTGGTGCCACAGGGGTAAAAGGCTCCTAGGTGTAGGTTTGTCTCGGTGTCAAACAGGTTAATTTCTGTGTGTGTGTTCAAAGGCACCACAATTTAGATTTTTCTCCGTGGAGGTAAAAATGCCCCATCCCTGGAAGTGTCCAAGGGCAGGCTGGACAGGGCTTGGAGCAACACGGTCTAGTGGAAGGTGTCCCTGCCCATGGCAATGGGTTGGAATGAGATGATTTTTAAGGCCCCTTCCAGCCCTAACAAATCTATGATTCTATGAAATCCATTGATATCAAATACAAGGAGTTTACTACATTTCCATTTGCATCAGGTCCATCCAGACCCCTTTTACACCCGATGAGCCGAGTTCTGGATGAAAAGGCTGTGCACCAGCTGCTCAAGGGTTTGGAAACTGCCCTGCTCTGCAGGGCTGTGCTGGACACCTTCTCCTTCCCCAAGGTCCTCAGAACAGCGTGATCCCACCTCACTTCAAACTCTGCATTATTTGCTCTTGGCAAACAGCAGCGGGTGAATTTGGGATTAAGTTTATTTGCCTTCTGAAGGATAAGGCTGAGGAGCGGCACTTCTGCCAGCACACCCACCCAGCAGCTTCCCTCCTGCAGCAGAGGGCTAGCCTAAAGCCCACAGCTGATGGGTCAGGGCCAGGCCTGCTTGGCCTTACTGCCACTCACAGCAGCTTTCCCAAACCAGTGTGAACTCTGAGGCCTTATCCTGTGTATATGATTACATATAATTACGTATACACATTAAAACTTGTAGTCACTGGAGGCTCAGCAAGGGGATGATACTTTGATCCCTTTGGGATGTATGGAAATGGGTCCTAAAACACCCTGTTGGGCTCTGAGTCCGTATGTTTGTAAGATCAGCTCCAAAATCATTACACAGAGAATCCTGGACCCCATCACATTGTCACGATACCACTGATTGATAAAGGATGCTTCTGCAGGTTCACTCTTAAGCTGGTTACAGAATTAAATGTCACTCTTTCAGTAAAGGCTTCCAATGAACTTTTCTGAGAGCAGCAAGTTTCCAGCTGAGAACAAAACTATGAGGTTTGGCTTTGCTTTCAAGTGTTCTGTATTTGTGTGCGTGTGTGTGAGCTCGTGTGCAGGCTGCCTGTGAAACACTAGTCCTGATGCTTCTCAGGAGCTTCTCAGCCCTCTGGTTGTTGCTGTTTGTACCTGTGGAAAACCCCCAGGGGTGAAAGCAAAGCAGAACTGCACCCTTTTCAGTTTGCATCAGGTGTAAATGACAGGTGGAAGCTGCTGAGTTTTGGGCTTTTCGTGCTGCGACACAGACATTGTCAGTTGGAAATCATTGTCACAAGAGACCAAGAAAGCAAAATATTCCTTATGGAAACCAATGAAACAGTGTCAGGCAGTCCAGGGCAGAGCCAGGAACTGAACCTTCCAACCTGCTGTCAACTTTCGTGCAGTGAAGGGGAGTTGGGTGTTTCCAGTTCATCCCATAATTAATTCTTCTGAATATTCCATATCCTGCCATGCTCCACTGCTATGTGTCCCCTCCTTCTGGTGTCACACCCTCTTTCCCAGCAATAATTTAGATATTAAACCAGGTAAAATGTCTTCATCTATATTGTCTATCTTCCCTAAGAAGCATATGTGGATGTCACAATTCAGATAGCTCTGCTTTCCAAATTCCTCTAGGCTTAAAAAGAAGAAAGGATTCACAGAATTCAGGTCTACACCCAGGTTCAAGCCCTGTATCACGGATTCTGAAAGAAAAAGGGAAAAGAAGAAGGAATCTGAAACATCTTTACAACATTATTTTGCACTTGCACTGACATAGCAGTCGTCTGGACTTGGCTCTATGACTATATCTCTGAAGGGGTCTAGGTCCACAGTTTAAAAATCAATTTACACATTTATTAACTCCAGTAAATAGGTGTAAACGACCCTGAAAGTTATTGCTCACAAGCTTTTCTCCTGAAGGCAAATATTTTACTGAGATCCTTTGGTCTGGGAGGATGGGGAGTGTACTGGAAGGGGCAAAGGAAAAAAAAAACCCTTTCACCGTGTTTGCCTGCTATGAAGACACGGTAAAAGAGCAAGCCCACACCCCAGCTCCCCCTTTGATGAACGCCCCTTTTAATTATGATTATTTGGGAAGACAAGCACCCAGCAGAAGGGACTCGGCTGAGGGAGCTTTCTCACGTTCACGTCTGGCTGCCTCTCGGTGTGAGCAGGGCAGTGGTCCCGGGAGAGGAGGCTGCCTGGAATGCTGGGGGCCCAAGCCCTGAGTGGCCCAGGGTCGCTTGGGAGACCTTGGCCATCCAGCCCCTGCCTCCTGCATAACACACATACCCACACACGAGTCATATGTACTCTGGGTGGTTTTTTTTTTCCTCTCTGTTTGCAGCTGGTCTATTTGATCTCTGTGTGCCTGGGCTGTTTGCTGTCGTGAGTGTCTTGCCATGATCAAAACCTCATTATCTCGAGCGATGTTGTAGTGTTATATATTGGAAAAGGAGCAGTGGAGTATAGCAGCAGGCAGCTGCAATACTGGGCAGACAACAAAGGCAGCAGCAACCTCCCTCCAGGGTGTTGGGATTGATTCAGTGAGAGGACTGAACATCACTGTGCTTGTGGTGGGAAGGGATGTTTTCAACAGCTACTCCCTCTGCTGCTGGTGAGCTTGTGCAGCCCTGCACCCCCGTGTGCCCCCGTGTAAAGCAGAGATCAGAGAGGACATCACTGTGCCCATCTGTGGGGCTCCTGTGGGGCTCCAGCAGCTCAGATGCTGCAATTCACACTTCCAGCTCGTGCCCATGCTGCTCACCCACACCCACTGCTGCAGGGATGGGCACCCAGGAGCTCCAACTGGGAGATCAAGCCACAGACACTTGACTTTCTGTGCAGCTCCACTCAGTGCCACAGCAGCTGCTGTGCTTGGGTTGTTTGCTCCATTGCTTTTGAGCTGTGAGGTTGATGCTCCTGCTACATCAGTTCAAAGGTGAGAGGTGGTGGTGGGCTGGCAGTGACCCTCTGGGGGACCCGAGGCCCCTCACAGAGCAACCTGATGTGGCCATGGAAAGCCATTCCCTGTCCTGCTGCTCCTCGTCACTGCCTGGCATATGAACAGCTCTCAGGTGAAGAAACACGCCCAGACAATCTATTATACCTCCTGTTTCTCAACTTCTTTCTCAGGTTGCTGCTTTTCTCCATGCTTTTTTTTCCACTATGCATCGCCCACAGCAAAAATTCCCGGCCCTACTGTCCCTACTGCTCTGTATTTCCAGCAGTTTTCTCTGCTCAGTGGCTTTTGCTTTTCTTGCTGTACGTGCTTCCTGTTGTCCACTACCCTCTCCCTTTTCCTGTAGCTGTGTTCTGCTCTCTTCTCCCTCCTCAGGACAAGATGACAGGCTTGCAGCAACAAGTGCCCGTGATGGAAGTTTCACTCATCGTGAAGGGTGGCTGGACCTTAACTGCAGGGATGAAGGGTTTGTCCTGCCTGGTGGAGCTTCTGCAGCCACCATTATGGTGCCTCTGCTCACTGGAATGTGTGAACTATGGCTGGCACAAAAAGGGCATCACTTTGGGCACTGATGTCATGAAAACCAGGTAAGGGAGGAATTCTTAGCACCCTCAGGCAGGATTTCTCTCTTACACTGTGATTACTCTCAGTTCCTGAGCTACTCTTCTGTGGGGTGGTGGGATGAGTGGAGAACATGGAGGATCTGAAGGCTCCTCAGGAGTATCACTGGAGTTTGTATGACTGAAGAGTAGGACCCAGTGGGATGGGACAGTGGAAATGTCCTGGGAAGTCATCAGCCAAGCCAGACCATTTTGGAGGACAATCATGTCCTGGGGTTTTGTCATAGCCCCACATGTAGTTTGAACCCAAGTTTGGAGGGGAACTCTGCTAAGAGCCTAGATGGAGAAATATGTTTAGTGGGCTCCAGTTATTAATGCTGGTCTTCTTTGGAAAACCTCATTTTTAGGCTGAAGAGCTCACATGCTTATACTTTCATGCTCACTGCTGACATTTCTGCATATGCTATTTTGTTCTTCCTTGTCCTGTATTCTCTTTACCTATTGAAATTATAAACACTTCAAAACTAAAAATATACATTTTTTTTCCTTTTGTCAGATTGTGACACACATACTTTTGCTGATACATTACTTGACGCTCTGCCAAACAAAACTGGTGAAAGGAAACATAACAGAAAATGAGCTTGGACAATCAGAGTAAGTGTTTGTTAAGCTTATTTTTATTATTATTATTGTGGGAAATAGTAGCTTAAGTTGACTTTTTGTGTGAGAATGTTTTAGCTGACTTTGAATGACTGGTTTACATGAATCTGTTCAACATGTGGCCTCTCTTGCATGAATCATTTCTTACTGGTGGCTAATGTGAGGAAAACTGGCTGTTGTAAGTAAATGACGTGTATTGCTGCATTTTAAAACTCCCTAGCAAAGCACCACTTAAGATCTGTCAGAACATATATGGACACAGCTGTACAATCCATAACCTCCCCGAGCATGCAGGAGACCAGCTTTTCCAGTTGACCTTTAGTGTCACAACAGTGAAACAAGCTGATGTCTCTTTTCCTTATTTAATCTCGGTCTTTTCTGGTGCTCATCACTGTGAGGTTTGGGTCCTCTGAGGAGGTGGTGGCCGCATCCTCAGAACACCTCCATGGGCTGATATCTTCCTCCCTCAGCCCATTGCTCACTGTGGCAGCGAGAGACAGCTGTGATGCCATCAGATGAGATGCTTTCAGGAGCATCTGGGGTGGCAGAGAGTGAATCAAGACCGGAGAGACTGTGAAAAAGATCTGTGTGATCTGTTGGGGTTGATGAACGACAGTGGTTGAGGTTCTCAAAGCCTGGTCTGGGCATGTTGCTTTCCTAAAAAGGCACAGCATGCAGAGGACCTGCAAGGTTGGCTTTGACCCCCAAGGGCAGGGCAACCACACGGGTCCAGCAGGACCACAGCACTCACCTGCACCAGGAGACACAGCTGAGCTCCTCAGATTTTGGATGAGTCCTTATGGGCTTCATGGGGTGAGGGCCAGAACACAGACACCCCAAAACCTCTCCAAATACTCTGCTTTCCTGATGCCACCAGTGGTATTGGCAGTGGCAACAGCTTCATCATTCACTCTGGCCCACGAACCCGAGTATAAAACCAGTTCAGCACGATATTCCTCCTGATGGAGTCAGCCAGAAACATCTGTGTGGTTTTAATGGGTGAGTTTTTTGAGAGTTCGTGCAAGCCGTGAAGTACGCACAGGTAACAGCTCTAGAGCTTGGAGATCAACCAGCATGGAGGTTCCTCATCAAATTCTGCATTGTTTGAGGGCAGTGACAGCAGTAATATATATCAGGGAAAATGTATTTTCTTCCCTTTCATTTGGAAAGAAAAGCTAGGAAGCCAGATATATAGCTGAGAAACATATAGCAGCAGTGTGTAAAACAAGTTATCTGTCATCAGACACGTCAGTCATCTGTCATCAGACGTGTTTAGAGGATTTGTCAGAGGTTTTGGCACATTCGTTATTCGCTCTCTTTGTGCTGTTGAATAACAGGCCTTACAGATTACAATGGGAGCCAGTTCTCACTTCAACTCCGGATCACACAAGATATGAGTAAATAAGATTTGGATGAATGATCCTTGCCCAGAAAAATCCCCCTGACACCAAGAAACCGGCAGAGATGGCATGGCTTGATTTTCGATTTAATCATTTAATTCCTCTTGCCATTCAAGGCCCAGAGCAACTTTGTTCTAGTCAACCATTTTAATATTAACCATTTCCCCTCCACTTTTCTCACTGAGAAAAGCTCTGAGAGCTGCAGCAACATCAGCATTACAGGAACTAAGACAGCCACATTAAAAAATGACAAGCAAGGAAAATGATAAAGGCTGCTCATCTCCTTTTGGATGATTCCTGGTGCTGCTCTAAGAGCACATTTCTCACAGGGTTTACTTTTGTACCTGCAGATGAAAGAGGGAACAGGACCAGGCTCTGAGTCAGTTTGCTCAGTGAAGCCCTGCAGTCTCCTCAGCTCTGAGAAATGAACATTGAAGATTATAATTTTTCTTCCATTTCAGAATATGTTTGTATTTGGACCAAGGCAATGCACAGTTTCCATACTGTTAATGTGCTCTGCGGGAAGAGGTCCCAGGGAATTAACTCAGACCCTCACCTTGCTTGGGACTGCGTTTTGTTTTTAAGGAGTAGAATGAGTTAAATGCAAACCTGAAATGACCATTTCAAAGATTGCCTTGAGAAGAAAACAGTCTTAAACCAGGCAGACGATGACAGAACAAAGGCTTTGGTATTTTTAATAGTTTCCCAGGACCAACCCACGATTCCCTCCATCAGTGGATTGGAAGCCACTTGGAACTCAGCCAAGCATCCTTCCTGAGTGTGTATGTCCTGCAAAACTTGAGTGTAATGCTGTGGTCATCTAAACCCTGTGCAGGCAGAGCATGTCCCACAGCTCCAACATTTTCCCCTTTGCCACTAGCCCACTGGAATTACAGGTAAATTATTGCATGGAAGGTGCCACTGAGCTAAAATCCATTCTTTCATTCCCACGCAACTTCCTGAGATAAGGGGATAAAACAAAAGAAGCTGAGTCTACAAAAAGTCTGATCCCTACCAGAGCACACCCGTTCAGGATGATTATTTTGATATGGATCTCCCTGCACATTACTATCGATATTAACGGGAACGGAGGATGCACGTGAGAGCTGCTGGAATCAGGGCACTGGGATGGGAATGACACACAACGAGGGGAAAACTCCCTGCCCAGGGAATTCAGACAGTGCTGTGCAGTCACTGCTATGCTATTTGCCACGTGCTATATACAGTCACAAAATATTCCACTCAGTCAGAGACATGGCCAGAAAAAGCCCTGGAACCCCAAAGTCTTACAGTCTTATAATAACCACTGAAGAACGTCCTCCTCCACAAAAGGAGCCCAGCAGAGCTCCTGGTGACCTTCCTGGGACACACAGTGTGCAATTTATTCTGTATTTAAAGAACCAGGCAAAATCAGAGGGGCTGCTTTCAGTGCCTTCGTGCCCATTTCTCATTGCTCTGGAACTGGGAAGCAAATATTTTTGGCCACCTTAATGAAATTTCATAATGCTGGAATGAGGTGTCACAAAATGATCTGGAGTTTTCAGAATATCCATTTATTTCAGTGGTGAAAAGCTAAATTTGGGTACCGGTATTGGGTGAAAAAGGGTTCTGCCATTAAAAAAAAAAAATCCTTTCAAAATTAATCTGTCTTCTTTTTCACTCCCTTTCCACTTTTTAATTTATATTACTGAGAGCTGTTGGACCAGCACACTGGGAGGCTTGTCACCTGCAATTCAAATGCAGGATTTCAGAAAAAGGAAAAGCATTGGAGTGCTATGAGTGCTTCTTGGATCGGAAGACACAGGAACATAATGATGATACAACAGTCCTGACTGTAAAATGCCATTTCTATTGCACACAACACGATGTATGTTATTATTATCATTCCCGTTATTATTTTTCTGGAAAACAAAAACCAGTCTGAGCCTTCAGTTACAATCAAACCACAAACAGGATGAAACAAATAAGCTGCTGGTTGGCTTGCCTTCCACAGTGCTCAGTCAGCTGCTGGTTCTCAGTAGTGTTTGTACACTCTGTAATTACAAATTACTGCAGTCAGGTCGTTTCCATTTAGACTTTACAGGCCAACACCAGCACAGCAACCTGGATGAGTAGTACCTGTGTGTGTGTGTTGGTTTTAAAAAGAGGATGAAGCAGAGGAGTGGCTGCAGAAGGAGGGGAGCTGAAGCTGGTCAATACATCGTGCCAAGACCTCTGGGAATTAGAGCTCCCTGTCAACCAGAGCCAACCTTGGAGAGGCTGGACCGGTCCTGAAGATCCTGCCAGCTGATGGACCCCAGGGAAGGTGGGTGCTTGTTGGTGCAGACCCTACCTCAGGCTAAGAGGGCAGCTGGAAATCCTGGCTCAGGAGCCTCTTTTCATGGAATTGTGAACTGTGTCTCCAGCAAAAATCCCAGTGGCTGGGGACTGGAAGGTATTGGAGGGAGTAGGAGCCAGGGAGCCCTCAAAGCTGCCCTGCTTGATTGCCTGGAAGTTCCCACTGAACTGCTGCCAAAATGATTTAATAAAAATGATATTTTTGGTGGCAGTGACAGTTTTTACTCTCAGTACCAAAGAGGCAGTATTGTCCATAATGAACACACTGGGGATGTGTTACACCTGCAGTCAGGTCTCATCCTTTCCTTTCCCTCTAAATCTTCCCTGCTCTTTCTCACACTGGCTGGGGCCACTGGTGATAAGCAGAACTGTGATGGCAAGTGTTTGTCTACATTAGATTTTTACAGAGCTTACAGAGTTTCTCTCCACCCATCACCACAGGAGGAAAATTATGGAGTGTATATGCAAGAAACTACCCCAAAATTCCCTCCCATGGCAGCTTTGGTGCACATGAAATCATAAGTCGGAACCATGGGAACAAACCTCATGCACTGTTGTAGATTATTATTATTTTAACAGCAGCAAATGACCATTATTTTTCACCAAGCCTGGGGGATGGTTTGCAGCCCATTCCTGTGCTTTGTGGTGCTTTCAACTCAACATGGACACAGGCTGAAGAGCCAGCTCCCAAAGACAAGGGATCATGATCTGATGATGTTGGCAAAGTGGCTACAGGAAACTCTTTTGGGAACCCCTTGTGGGGCTGCAGTGGTTTGTACCCAATGCTCTGCTGTGGTACCACTCCTGCATCACCAACACCATACTCATTCATGACAAAGTTGCATATTATTATAAGTTAAATAGTACTATAAAGTTGCACATTACTATAAGTTACATATTACTTGAGCTTCTGTGATGATTAGGGATTTCCATTAGCTGCAGAGGAGAACATGCAAAACATCTTTGCTCGTGGACTTACCCCCTAGTGCTGAAGGAGCTGCAACACCTCAGCAGGGAGCTGATAAGAAATCAGCCAGACACATTTAAACAGCAATTTGGAATCACCAAATACTCGCCAAATATATCCCACTGTTGTTGCAGCACAAATATAATTATTGCTATTATTAGCAGCAGCAATAGTTGCTATCAAGGTTATTATTAGTCATAATTTTTACTGTGGTAACACTTAGGAATTCCCTCCGTGGGCCAGAGTGGCACTGCAGTATGTGCTGTAAGGCTGTTACCATGACAGTTCTGCTCTGTTTGCCAGTGTGTTTTGGCTAGAGAGCCAGCTGCTGAGGGGGCTGTGCTCCAAGTTGCCGAGCAATAAATCCCAAACCAAATTCATGACCAGATTTCCGCTCCGAGCCTCGAGCCTGTGACTTGCTGCTCCGCAGCCCCGCCTTGACTTCATCAAAAAACACTCTGCTTTTGCCAAAACCAAGTCACGTTTTTTTGAAAAGACACTTTCGTGCGGGTAAGCACAGGAGATGCTGCTGGTGAGGCTGACAGTGCAGAGTTATTTGTGAAAGGGTTGGAGGGCTCCCACAAGGCACGTGAGAATTACTTCTTTGCAACACATTATTGCAATAATAATAACCCTCAAAAAAAAAGACATTTAACTAAGCAGCACGAGACAAACTTTGGGAAATGTCAATGTGTTTTTTACAGGTGAGATTTTTACAGGTGAAATTTCCCTGACAGATTGTCAGTCTCAAGATGTCCACCAGCTATTGGCCTGGCTCTCAGCTTGATGTTGAATGTACTGATTTTATTAATCCTTTCAAGATGGACACAGTCCATTTGTCTTCTCCATCTTGTAGCAACGTGTGAAATTGGTCACTGCACGTGGAGAATTAATTCCACCGTAAGGGTCACTCACAGATCACTCAAAATTTTCATAACCTTCTGGGCAGAGGTGCATGTCCTACAGTGAGCCAAAAGTGCATCAGAGGTGTGTGGGGTGCCCTCAGGTGCTCACAGAGACCCTGGGGTGACAAACCCTCTTGTCACCAGGACTGCAACCCATTGACATCCGAGGGTAAAGCCACGGTATGTGAACTAATGGTCCCAAACCATTACCTGTGGAGTTGAAATCCTTATCACAAAAGCACTGGGCTTGTGATTTGCATCTCTCCAAGTGTGGGTCTGGTGACTTCTCCATCCATCATGACCAGTAATCTCTCTTTGTAATCTCCTTAGTACCTCTGTGTCACCAACATCCCCACTATAGGTGTTGTGCTTTCTAATGGTCCACTTAGCACATTCAGAAGTCTCCCATGCTCCCACTATTGTTTGATTATGTCTTTTAGGGCTAAGATCTGATCAGTGTGTGTACACCCTCTTCTGAAGCTAAACTGACTTTCCTTAAGCCCACTATTCAGCTGTGCCTGCTTTCTTGTTCACAGGCACTCAAGCAAATGTATTCTCAAACACAGCAAACAGGCTAATGCCTCTTGAGTCTTATATTCCTTCCTGCCACCTCCTTTTCTTCTTCTTCAGCTTGTTGTAATCTCATCTGAATGCCAGGGACAAGCCCTTCCGCAGCTTTGAGGAGCCCTGGGAATACCTGACGCTGTCCCACAGGTGACACCTTTGTTGTCAGCTCCTCCAGGAGGGTGCAATGCCATGTGTCACGCCGAGGGCTGGATCCAAGGAGCAGTGACATCTGCAGGGCCACCTCACTCATCTTGGTGGCTTCCTGTCTCAATCCGTGGCACCCGCGTTGATGGATTTTTCTTTTTACTTTTTCCCTGTTTCTCAGTATGTATCAGCAATGCTCTTTTCAACAGGTTTCCACTCTCACTTCCCACCTGAATTCCCGATTTTTTCTGTCTCCCTCGTCAATAAAATCAACTTTTGAGAGGTGAACTGTTCCAACAGGTCTCTGACTGTCCGTGTGGGGCCATGTGAGTTTGTGACCCACTGCATTTGTCACTCACCTCCCAGAACACATCTCCTCTGAAAGGACCTGTTTAAAAATCCTGGTGAATTAAAGGCACAGCTGGAACTTGGTGTTAGGTCCTAATTGAACACATACCCAGTGAACACATACCCATACTTTATTCAGGTTAATCACAAAATTGATCTGTCTTTGCACACCAAACTCTTTACATTAAAGGGACTTTTGCCCTTGATCAGATTTCATCTGATTAAATACTGATAAAGGCAGAAAAATACTGCATTTAAAAGATGACGAGCATTCAGAATTACCTGCTGTGATCAGATGAAAATAGCAGGTCTTAGTCCCCTCCTTTGGGCATCTTGGCAACAGCTTTCCAAGGACCCTCTCCAGCACTGGCAGAAGCCTCTCAAAGCTCACAGATGTGGTGGCCAAGCTCCTGAGAGAGGTTGAAATTAAATCAGGTCCTCTTGAAACAAATGTCCAGACCCTTCTTGTCAAATAGGGCATTGTCACTGTTACTACAAGAAAAAGATGTTGAGGAAAACAATATTCTTACATTTCTGTGTTGTTCAAATGCTGCAGACATCGTGTGAGGCATCACACCAACGTGATCTGAAGAGCTCATGAGCTTGTTTAGTGCTGATGTAAAAAAGCCATTTCATGCTCATGATGAAAGTAAACCCATTATAAAGAAGTAAATCTAGAAGCTATTTATGCCAATCAAAAAAATAGTCATGTCACTATTCACGCCTTGGCATTTTAATGGTTAAATCTGCATTTTGGAAAAAAAAAAAACAAACAAAAACAAAAAAAGAAATTCGCTAATATCATCACTAATAAGTGATTGATATCACACTGAGTAAAAATATCTCAGGACCATGAGGAAAATTCGTGATGCTTTATTTCAGCTAGAAATCAGTGTAACAATTAGGGCTTCCAGCTCAGGTTCCAGGGAGGCATCTTTCTTCCACTGCATTTTTCTCTGTCCCTCCTGTGCCAACTCTTATAAAACAAGATACCACAGGATTTAATTCTAAAAATCTAATATTACTGCCTTGTGGTGAACTGAATACTACGGATTCCTTCTTGATAATACTGTCTCATGGGATTCCTGTGTGGTAACAGAATCTCCTGGGATTCCTGTCTGGTAACCATATCTCACTGGACTTTGGTAGTATTTCTCCCATTGGATAACCCCAGCCCCACCAAATAAGCAGCCATAAACCTTACATTCTCTTTATTTTACATGACATTATTTTACTAATATCAGATTCTGCACTGTTTAGATCAGTGGGCTTTTTTCCCCACACTGACTTCTACTAAGATAGAATCAGGGCTCCATGAGAATTTAATGTTATGGAATATCTTATATGTTTGACTAGAATAATATTAAGAAATACCTTTAAAGAAGCAATATTAGAAATATTTCGTGGCTTCATTGCACTTAGTCTTTAACCATACATGGATTAGAAAGCTTCTTGTTGTTCTTAAAATGAACTATGGTAATAGTTCTTCCTCTTCGTGCCAGTGAGAGAAATCACAGCTAAATAGTTTCAGAAGGAATAAATATACTGAGCAAGTTCTTGAGAGAGGTTTTCAGTTAAAGACTCTGCTGCAACTGTAGATCAGCAGGAAACCACCAGCTTGTTATTCTGCTCGGGTTTATTATACCCAAAAGTCTCATTTAAATATGGGGAATCCACTACAGCAGACACTGCACTCTTAAATAAGGAATCAGCAATCCAGCCTTTCTGTCCTGAGCCACTCTGTCCATCCCATTGTTCGAGCAAAATGACAGGGATAAAATTACTGCAAAAAGCCCACAAACACACAGAACTTTGTGCTTACAGCCCTGCCCAGTCTCACCAGACACTTTTCCAGCTTTTCACGGGACGCGGGGTCACCCTGGGAAGTGAATCCTCTCGCTGGGTAACTCCATCAGGAGTTGCACATCTCACAGAGTTCAGACCTGTTCCACCTCCTAGAGCACCCAGCTCCAACAATATGGTTCACATAAAACAGTCACGGGCCCTCAGAGAATTATTTAGCAAGTTTTGTTGTCACGAAGCTCTTGGATGTACCAACAGGCATCAGGGCAGGTCTTGACCATCTGGCACAGAGCTCTGACCAGCTGAAGATCTGGCTCAGTAAAAGAAGCAAAGCTTGAAACCCAGAGACTACTAAGGCTTGAAGCCCAATGAAAGTGCCTGAAGGACACATGTCAGAGATGGAAAAAGGTAAGCAGGCAACACCTTCTACTAAAGCACTGTATCTCCTGCCACGTGTTCAGACAAAAAAATGGGCAATGCCATTTTTCCTTTTCACAGCTGTCTTTCTGTCCAAATATAACACTCACAACTCCAGAACTTACAGCTGTTCTGAGCCCTTTTTTGAATCCAGACAATGCTTCAACACCAGCTTTTCTTTGGCCTTGCTAAAGTCACTGAATCTCATCACCCTTGGAGATACAAGTAACTGTGATAACAATCCCTGGCAACCTCACGTTATTTTTGAGAGGAACAATGAAGTTTATGAAGCACTTTGTGAAGGTAAAAAACCCAACAAGTGACACACTTGATACAAGACACTTTTATCCCCAAACCCTTGAAGTTCCATGGTGTTTATCTGCCTGAAGTACCACTGAAATTAGAGCTAGGCAAGCAAGTAGAGGCACTCAGGAGCTTTGGTGGTCCTTGGTACCCTCTGCAATGACTAGAAAGACTATGTTCTGGCTCTTGCTGTATGCTGGGATAACCAGGAATGGTGTCAAATCAGGGTCTGCAGCTCTCCTCTCCTGGACAGTGCGTTGAGAAAACCATGCTGGAGACCTGTGGAAATATCCACAGGCATAACTGGACAACAAACCCGGGAAAAACAAAACGCTTTTTACCAGGGGGCTTTTGACGGTCTCTTGAGGGGGCATTCATGACTTTCTTGTGAGTCACCACCCCAAAAATACTGTAAGTGCTATTCATTCAGCAGTGCAAGCTGGAAACAATCTAGGGAACTCTCATCTTCAGGTCAGTGGGGGCTGGCAGCACGGTCACTCTGCCTGGGAACGAAGGGCGAGACAAGAAAGAGCACGGCTTCCAAATTGCTCTCGTGCATGCTCTGCCTGGGGACTGGCTCTGCAGAAAGGGAAGGGTTTATCTGCTGCCCACGAGCAGAGCTGTGGATCCCCTTTGCGGCTCTTGGGAGCTGCGATGAGTATTTTTTCTGCTCGAGGGGTGATTTAGGCTGGGAAAGGTTCGTGCAAGACTGGAGCGAGAAGAAATGGTGCAGAGCTTGGGGGAGACACATGAAAATTCCTGCCATCCCACGCTGCTTGGAAGGGTCAGAGAGCAACTTTGGTGTTTATCCTGTTTATAGCCCACAGGACCTTCTTAGGGCCTGAAGCCCTCCTGCTATAAAAATAGGGGAGAATCCATAAAAGCAGCAGCATCTCATATATAGCACAGCTCTTTTCTTACAAGGAGCTAAATGCCTTAATTAGAAGTTCACCGAGTTATTTTCTGTGTGTTGCAGCCAACGACACAGAACATGGACTCCTGATGGAATACCAAGGCAGTAAATCAATGGAGGGTCTTTGCTACCGTTCATGAAATGCTCCAGCTGTGCTCCTAAGGATTATAATGTCAACAGAACTCTTGATTTGAATCACAGCCTTGCCTTCACTCAGGGGCCATATATTAGTCTTGAAAAGCAGACAGAGTTTCATTGCTCAAAAAAAAAAAAAAAAAAAAAAAAAAAAAAAAAAAAAAAGAGAGAATTGCTGAGCTGAAAATAAAATGGTGATGTAGGGGAAGAACACTGCAGTGCAGCCAGAGGAGACACATGGTGGCTTTCAGCAAAAACCTCTAGAAATTTGAACATTAAGATATTTCTCTGTGTTCGTTTAGTATAAATTTCACAAGTCAAATTCAGTTTTTCCCAGTACATTTAGGCAGTGCTTAGTCCACCTGATTAAGTGCTCACCTTCACCAAAGCCATTACAGCAATTCCAGCTGACTTCAGCCAAGGATCTGGTCCTTACTCGGAGTATATTCGGAATCCCAGGGAAAAAAAAAAGGATCATTTTAGACTGTGGTAAATCTGTCTGGAGGACAAATATGTTTGAATATCACTTGTGGTTATGCTTCTGCTTTAGAGCATGATCAAATCATAAAATACCCTGAATCAATGAAGACTAGGCTGGATTCCATCAGGCTGGATTCCCAAAAGCTGTGTAAAAGGTGCAGTTTTCCCTTAGCAAAACACTTGAAGTTTCCCAGGAATCTTCTGACATTTAGCAGGTGTTCTCTTGCAATGATTGCAATAAATCTTAACAACCCACGTGTAACCAGGCAAAAGAAAAATGCTGAAGACTTTTCTAATGATGACCTTGAAGCTGTTGACGAGGTCACAGGGATAGTGTCATACTGGAGTTTGCACATGTTCTTACTTTCTTATTCCTACAGGAATCAGCTGCTGCCAAAGTATACATGATACAAACTAGAATCTTGATTATCCAAAGCTCAGTCATAGTCTCTGTTTCCTATAATACAGTTCTATCCCTGGTATTTATTGCTTACACTGAAAAGTATCTCAGTTATTCAAAACCTTGCTCACTCAGATTCAGTAAGTGGAACCCATTAAATCAATTTGCAATTAATTCAGCTGGCTCAAAACTATTTCCCCTTTCATAGCTGTACTGAAGCAATGCAAAGATTTGCACAAAAAAATAAACAAAAAGGGAGTGACCTACCTTTGCTTTGAATGCTGTTGTTGGAAGCAAAAAGGAGGAAGCACCTCACAAAGCTCTAATAGTCCTGGGACTTTCAGCAGGTTTATGTCTTTGCAGAAGCAAGAAAACCTCCTCTCTGGAATGCAGAATTATTTGAAAATGCTGCTTTTCACTAACACTAAGGCTGAACAGTAGCTGAAACACAAGGGGGTTGTAGAGCTGAGCCAAGTTCCTGAAATGCAACACCAGTTTCTGGAGCACGGTCACGGTACCCGGTGGGGTTGGCAGCAGCCTGTCTCCCGCCTTGGCATCTTGTTTGTTTGGGTTTATTTTGCTTCCCCACCACCACATGGGAAACCTGTGCCAGCTTGTGCTCCCTCTACCACCTGCAGGGCTGCGCTGGAGGGTCCCTGCACCTTCTTCTACGATGGAGGACAGACCCCGAGAGCCTTCGAGCACGAGCCTCATCCCATCATTTCCTGGGATAACACCAACTTCTCTTCCCATGGGCTCTCCAGGGACAAGTATACATGTGCCACCCAAGTGGAAAACACGGGTTTACAACCATTAAATGCAACACTGGTTTGCCACCACTGTGTGGATAAACAGAAGTCACAAGTTTGTCTCATACATGAGTGAATTTGAAGGATCACATGGACAAGTAAACGATGCCACTGGTGTGAAAATATGCATTTTGTTTGTCTCATGTAAAATGCTTTAATCCTGGAAGTGTGTGCAGAATAAACACCCACGAGAACCTGGCAGGGTTCTCCAGGGCAGTTTCCTAAACCATAAGAGCAGTTCAAGGTGTAAGAGTATTTTTCTTATCTCTCTTTTGTATTTTTGTCCATCCGTGTCTCCTTTCCAATTCTGCTTTATCAAGGTTCCATGAAAGAGAAGTACAAAGTGTCTTTCAGCCTTTCCACAGCTTTTTTTGACAAATGCTTCATTATTTTCTAAGAAAGAAAAAAGTCCTCCCTTTTTTAACTGTCAAGTTCTTTACATGAGTAACTTAGATTGCCTCCAAAACTTACCAAGAAAGCAAACTCTTGTCTAGTTTTCAAATTCCCCTCCAAAACTGGAAACTTGTTCCAGTATTAGAACAACAGAACATTCCACACATGACTTTATGAAGTCTGCTTTAAGGGTTTATTGGTTTTATAAGAATCTTATCATTCCATAAATTTATATTTTCATCTCACTGTAGATACCATCAAAAATCTGTACAAAAATGTATCAGTGTATGTAAGAATTTTTCTAAAAATGTAAGTTTTCTGTGGAAAAGAAGTTGGATGGAGTGCTTGGCTTGTGCCATGACACGGTGCCATTGCAGAAATCATAAGGGGTTTTTTTTACATGGATTTTTAAATCAGAAAAGTTCTCTTTTTTTTTTTTTTGTTCTTGGCAGAGAAGCCAACTTTTGTTAGAACTTTAAAAAAAGTATTAAATTTACCTTAATGTAATCTTATCTTTTATTGAGCTATGAGGCAGGAGTCCATCCTCAGCCTTTAGAACAAAGCAAGATTGGAATCCTTCTTTTTCCAACAGGAGTTATCCAACCTGCTATTAAACCTGATAAAATTCCAGCTCCTCATTTTCCTGCCCTCAAATATAGTCACAAACCCAAAGAGGTACCAGATAAAACTTGGGCCCCAAGTTCAAGCCCTGCTACCCCTCTTTCCAGCAGCTGAAGCCTTACATTTGCCTGCAGATACAGGTTTCAGCAGCAGTTAAGTTGTGGAGCCCTTTGAGGTGATGTCACAAGCAGAAGTAGCCATGTCTTTTCTGGGAATTAATAAGGAAGGATTTGAATTTTGGCCAGAGGATGCTAAATAGCTGCCTCCCCTGGGCACAGATATAGGGAATTAATGAACCTGGGTCCTCCTTAGGTTCTAAGAGAGGTTTGCTGGAGCACTTGAGGGTCTCTTCTGGCTCCAGGGGCTCCTTCTGAAGGATGTTGGGGTTTCTCTGAGATCATTCTGGTGTTGAATCACAAGGCTGCTTGTGTGTTTTCACGCTTTCTGGGAGGAGGCTGCTCTTACTTTACCTCTACAACTATCCCACCTATCTGGAGGAGAGAGATAAGGTAAAGAAGGGATTGTCTTCTCTGAAAATGTGTAAAGAAGTAGTGAACCAGAAGGAAAAACGTGGGCCCACAGGAGGGGAAATTGCAGGGGTACGAGAAGTCTTTGGCACAAGTTTTTATTAAAGCTGGGGAAATTTATTTTATTAAAGCTGGGAAAATTCTGAGAGAAGTAGATAGCAGAAAGGGCTGATGTCAAACCAGGGAGTGAACCTGATCTGTGCAATTCAGAGACAGAGGCAAACTTAACACTGGGTTGAGCTCTCTAAGAAAAAGCAAAAGATCCGTGGGATGACCCTGCTCCGTTTAGATTGGGAAATTTAGGGTGTTTAACAAGAAAACAAGGAAAAACTCGGTTCTGAAGGGCTTTGTTTTACTGGTCCCCCTCTGGGAAGAGATTTAGAGAATCTCAGTTTTCACAGCTATTTTTGAAGGCACTTGCAGGACAGCACTTGAAATACAGCCCGTTCTTCGTTCGGAACTGGGGAGAGAAAGGGTTAATCCCATCCCGAGGGTTTTGTCTCCATAGGCACTACTGAATATGGGTAACAGATCCTCGGGGCAGACAGGCTGTGGGACACAAATAAACCCAGTTTCTGCTGCTGTAGTTTTAGACCCATGTTGCCACGAAAAAATGTCCAAGGATTTAAGAATAATTTTCAGTTGGTTTCACGGTCTGAGCAACAAATGCCTGTGAGACTCCGATGTCTGCAGAGTAAACCAAGCACGTGGGATCATACTACAGCTATGCTGTGCCAAGTAATGTGTGTCACCTATCCTCCAGTGACACTGCCTCCAGGATTCCCAGGAGATTTTTTTTTCAGGCTAGTTCATTTCTGGCCCCATAAAGCGTTACATTTGTGTGGCTTTTCCTAGCAGGGACGTAAAAGGAAGGCGGAGACTTGATCTGCTGCCAATTCTTTCTTAATGGAGTATCTAAACACACTGAATTCTGGTCATACTTTGTGAAAGAGCCCATTTCTCCCTCCAAAATTCATGCAAGGAGAAATTTGTAAAGATGAAAATTGGTTTAAGACAAATTATTATCTTTTGTGGCCGGTTATCGCGTATTATCCAACCAAATGATCAAACTTTCATGAAGTACTTCCAAATAAAAAAAGACTTTCCATTCAAAACCAGCTTAGTGATGTTCTGACAATATCAGACCTAGTTTTCTTTGTTTCAGGACAAAAACTTGCAAATCAAGCAGCTGGTGCCAGACTTTCCAAGTCAGTAGAACTTTCCACATCCCACTGGGGCTGGATCCTTCAGGAGCTCTGCAGCCAGAACCACTGGCACACGTTTCTTACTTACATTTGCATTAGCACCAGGATGTCTCTAAATTCCCCTCACAGACACTGTTCTCATCACTGTTCTTCAAATCCAGGCATTTCAGCCCAATATAAAGACACTTCAGGATCGACACTGTGGAAAAACAAAGCATTGTCTTTAACCTGTAAAGACCATGAACTTATTTTGTGGTCACAAAAGGGGACGTACCCTGGATTTCAAAAGGGCTTTTCTTCTGCTATGCAATGGTGGCATCTGAACTATTGCAGAACTAAAATGGGACTGTTCTCTCTAAGCATCTAAATTTGGAGGTGGCCCGAGAATGCTAACAAAGGAGGACAGTTACCATCAACTGTTCTTTAATTATAGATCTGCTTGTTCACCTTCCCAAATCCTTCAAACCTTCCGAAAGGAAACAGGAGACATTTGAACTTGAGCGCTGCTGCAACTTCAAAGGACTGTTTCAGATAGCTCTAAAAAAAAAAAATAAAGATCAATCAGGTCAATACATTTTCTCCCTATACATTTTCTCCCACTTTACCACTGAAAATCCAAGAAGGAAGCAAGCAAATCTTTAATGGAAGAGCCAGCAGATACGTGAACTAAAGAACTGTTACTTCATCCAAACCATTTAGTTTTCTTTTATTATTTAGTGCTCACAGGAGGCACAAGTTTCCCAAATTTCCCTGGGGTTTTGTATGTATTCTCACTCTCTTTTCCCCTCTGCTTTGCTAATTCATGGCACTGAAATAAACTTTGCCAACATCATTTTCTGAGCAGACCCAAAAAAGCAAGGCACCTTTTGCTTACAAAAAAAACAATTTGGCCTCAAATTGGAGAAAAATAATTCAAATTCAAGGTAAAATTTTTACACCTAGTTTCTTAGATGCCTGCTTTTACTAATGTAATATTTTTGGGTCCTTTTTGTTTGTATTTTAGAAGCTGGTTGTTTCTTTTTGCTGTCACTTTAATGGCCACAATATGTGTAAAGTGAGATTTGCAGCTGGCAATGTTTCCTTCCCTGGGTCAGTTTGTCCCTCGGGGTTGTGTCCACAACACAGATGTGGGTGAGAAACACCCATTTCCCATCACAGGTGCCTTTTTATTATATATATCAGCAAATGAACAACATGAAAAACAACCACAAAGGAGGGGACATCCCTCACGTTGCTCATCTACTTCCAGCCAAGCTTTTCTTGTGGACAAGTCAAGGAACTCAGTAGTTGGGAAAATGGTTTTGGCAGCAGATAGGAATCCGTGATCATTTTTAAAAAGGTCATTACCAAAACGAAGAAAAAAACAATAATTCTTCTGTCCCTGAAGACTTGTACAGCTATGACATGACATGAGGAGACCAGAAGTAACCCAGGGGTGATGGAAGATGTTTCACATCCAGTTCTTAAGCTCTAGAAGATGCAGGAATATCTGTCAGGGTCTGGTTCATCAGCAGGTACTCCTTGCAGTCTCCTGGCTTTGGCAGGTTAGCATCCCTCCCCTGTGCCACAGGGAATCATAGAACCATGGAATAGTTTGGGTTGGAAAGGACCTTTAGAGGTCATCAGTCCAAACCCCTGCAATGAGCAGGGGAGTCCTCAACCAGATCAGGTTGCTCAGAGCCCCTTCCAACCTGGCATTGGACATTTCCAGGGGTGGAGCATCCACAGCCTCTCTGGGAGACCTGTGGCACCCTCATAGAAAAAAATGCCTTCTTTCTATCTAACCTGCAAAAAGACACTCACTGACTGCAGGACATTTTTAAACCATTCCAGATACAGCTTGTGTTTTGTAAATGTTAAATGTTTGATATCATGAAGAATTCTAACAAGGTCCATTTGAATCACTTCAATGCATTTCATCCCACCATATGTTCTTTCACTTGTTTTCTTCTTTGCTGGTGCATTATACTGGTAAAAGACAATTCTTTTGTGACCAGTAGAAAGATGCTATATTTATTACCAATAAAAATATTTTGCATTCCCAGAGGAGAAAAAGGAGAGCTGTCAGTAAGGTCCCTCTGTGCCCAGATGGTTGTTTTGATAGGACAGATCGCAGCAGTTCCCATCAAAATCTTTTTGGCACAGTGACATGCTGATCTCCTTTGGTTCTTAGGAAACAATTCTGCACATCAACAAAGCATAAAGAGCTGTCCTAACTGAATGCCTCCTCTTACAAGGCACGTTACTGGTAATTAATACTGGAACATCTCAATTCCAGGGGTGTAAAAATATGTAGAATCTTGTTTGCTTGGGGCTCAAAGGTGCAAATGTATTTGCTGTATCAATATGACCAGCAGTAATTTCATGATGACTAAACTTTGAAAGGTTTGGCTTTAATTTGTCTTTACATATTTTCAGAGAGGTACATTGCAAACCACTCTCTTTTAATGTTCTCCCTCAGTTTTTGAGGCCAGAAAGAGGATTCTTCATTTTTAAGGTTATTGATTCTACATTTTTTCAGAGGAAAATTCCATATAACTCTGGGCATGTAAGCATGAAGAATCTTATCCTTTGTATCAAATACAAATAAACACTAAGATGCAAAGCTTTCATTGCCATGGTTAACAGCTTTATTTTTTGGGGTTATTGTTTAGGTGTGAGAGGGAGATGCTCAGTGGTGGCAGGGTGCTCAGGGGGAAGAATTTTGCTATAACTCAGAGCCTTTTCAATGGCTTTGTTCTTTGATATCTCATATTGCCCTGCCTGGCTACAACTTTAATATATTTCCTTGTCTGCTCCTCTGAGTTCATATTTCCAGATGAGGTCGTGAATCGAATATCTGATTTGATGAACGATGAATATCAGTGTGTTGTAACAGCTTTTTGTCAGCCTGAGCTGTTCTGGATGGGAGTAAACCTTCTGAAAGCTGAGGGTGTAACCACATCCTCCAGGCAGACAATTATAAGAAACAGTTAAGCCTTTTCAACTAAATAGTTGAACTAGTACCAGCCCCTCTCCAAAACCAGGTCCATGCAACCATCCAAAGGAGAGGCACGTGTGGTCAAAAGGATTTCTCTGCCTGTTGTTTTCCATCTGTGAAGAAAAGCAGGGAAGAAAGTGGAAACATCAGGAAGCAAAGCAGGAAATCCAAGGAAAGCACTCGAAAGGGAGAGGGTTTGGGGATAGCTGGTGCCATGAAGAAGTATGAACAAAACATCCCCTCTAGCATTGTTTTCATGCTTGTGGTGACTGAGAAAAACAGATTTCATACATTCTTTGTAATGAAATAAGGTTACCTTGAGAAATGTCACCAGTCTCTCTCTCTCCTAAATGTTGAGGGAATAAATGTGAGGCAGTTTCCAAATACAAATGGGGTGCACTGCTGCTCTTGCTGAAGCAAACAGGCAACAGGAGCAGGGCTTGTAGAAACCAATATCAGACCTCTAGCAAGTGGTGAAACAAAGAGACAGAAATCCCTCAAAATTACTAAAATACCATCTCAGGATGGTAAATTAATGATGCTCAAAGAGAAGGAAAATCCGTGCTTAGAAAGTGGAGAAAAATGTGTGAGCAAATTCGGAAACAATTCCTTTCTTGTAACTTCAGGGGAGCTATTTGTGTTTCATGCACAACTCTTGCTTTCTGTGAACACACAACCACAAAATTAATAACATAATCACCAAAGACCAGACTATTTCACATGAAGTTGTTGAACGGAGCTATGATGGGATAAAGAAAGGATTAAAGGAGCTAAAAAAAAAAAATCTGCTTCAGATATAAATCAAGAAGTCACAGACCAGGCTCTGTGTTTTGAAGTAAGAAAATGAAAACTTTGCCAAAGCCCCCTGATGCACTTTCTCTGCCTCATGCCCATGGAAGACAATGACATTCAAGTCCAGTCCAAGTAATGTGTCGGTTTTCCAAGGCTGGGAAAGTAACGCGATATTTGTAGAATTTGTACAATTCATACAGAACAGATGTAACCACAGGATGGTGGCCCTGAAATGGATTCTGAACCCCAAAACAGCTGAAAATTGACCTGGTATCTAACCTAAAGGCTGCAGCAGATGAGCTCTTCACCAGGTTTGGCTTCCCTGAATAACCCTTTCTATGACCCCAGCTTTCTGGGTTTGAGGATGTCAATGAACTTCTGAAGTTTGCAGAAACTCTACAACCCAAAAAGGAGTAAAGTTTACATCTTCCTCAAAAAAATAAAAGACAAAAAGTCTGATCGTGGCCCATGTGATGGAAAGGTAAAAAGTCACTCAGGAGACACGTCTTGATGTTTTAATCCTAAGGAGAAAATAACTCAAATCTACTTCCTCTTGTAAGGATTCCCACAGGATTCTGGTCCAAATAAATAAAATGGGATATAGAATACAACTAGGATCATTATCATGAACAGGATTTCAGCCTGTCAGTGTCTGGGAACTGTGGAATTCAAGGTTGCTAAAAGAATATTAAGTAATGAATGTCTGTAATGAAAAGCATTTCAACAAGAACATTAATATTTCTGAAAAGATAAAAAAAAGACAAATCCCAAAGCCATCTCCTTTGAATTGCTGCAATGAGACCGAGCAAAGAAAAATTCTAAGAATGTGGGTGAAATTGTTTTAGGTTGATGTGAAAATCATCACTTACTTACAGTAGTTAAAATGCCATTGTGTCCAATCAGTTGGTTACTTTTTTCTTTTGTCTCCCCCCTCCTTTTTTTTTTCTGTCTTTTACAGTGTTAGTATTTTAGACTTTGTTGGGATGAAAACTAACAGTGAAATAAGGATGTAGTTCATGTGTTAAGTTAAACTTCCTTGCAATTTCCTTTGGCAAAGTGGTTGAAACAATGCAATACAGCTCAAAAATGTAATTAATGATATTCCTGTATCACCTACAGCAATTACCTGCTGTTGCTCTATGGTAGATAGTTGGACCATCTGTAAAAGAGAGGCAGAAGGAGGGAAGAATGAGAGGAAAATGTGATAAAAACAGAGGCAGAAAAGCAAGGGATACAGCCAGCACAAATACTTGCCCTTGAGAAAAGCTGAGAGTGAAGAGTAAATGTTTGATGGGCAATGGGACTTGGAGCTGGGGTGAAGATGCATCTTTGTGTCATGGGAAACAGGAGTTTGTTCACTTTCCTTGGACAGTCAGAGCTGTATCAAAAATATCTGAAGCAGTCACTGGTCATCAACTTTACAACAATTTTAGGGGAGAGGAAGCTGAGAATGGATGTTGCTTCTTTTACAAGCTGAGGTGAAGCAGATCTGAAAGTGGCCAAAATAAATATTTTTTACTAATTGATTTGATTTATTTATTTAGAAATTAGGCATGGGGGGAACCATCTCTCTTAATCTTCAGCTCTTTGTGATCTTTCCCTGCTAGCTGGGTTTACTGACACTTTCCTTCCCTTGCATTTTGTTCTTGAAGCTTGAGAGCTGTGAGGACCCCCTGCCTCCCTCTCTCTCCTGCCCAGTCAGCCCCTACCACTAGTGGGAAGTGAAACAGGGAGCTGAGAGAGTCAACAATGTGTCCCCAAAACTTAATTTTCTTCGCTGACATGACCAACTTTCAGAAGGTTCCTTGAGCCCTACGGTAGAAAATCTCAGTTCTGTTTCTTTTTCAGTCTCAACGTTTCCTCTTTGCACAGCTTTTACAGTGGCTCCTGCCAGGATACTGCCTGATTACTTCTGTGACTATCCCATCACTATTTTCAGCTAGTTTGTAAAAGCAAGAAAATTTGGGAACACGGTTCGTGGTTTTCTCTACCCTTCTTTAAACCTGGGTCTATTCTGTGTGCACCATTATTTAATGTACATCATTTAAGTGTTCTCTTTACATCATTTCAGTATAAAGGAGAACAGAGACCAAGGAACTTTTGACTGTCTTATTCAAACATAGTTTCCTTCTTTGTTAGAATATTACAGAAAGGATACAAGGGTGGAAGAAATGAGATACTATTTGGTATAAAGGCCCCTTTCTGGATTTACCTTTATAGGGATGTAACTAGTGCTAAACCTATAACCACTAGGCTTAGTCAATGCCTGTGGACTCATCTTACTGCTCTCTCTCACAGATTTCACCTCTTAATGAATGGAAAATTCTCACTGCCTAATTTTAAAGGAGCATATTTAAATGAGCTCATTCAATAGCAGCCCACAGGAAGACCTTTGTCTCAGTATGACCAGAAATGGGATTTGCACCTGTTTCTACATAATGTCAAATTTAACTTACAGCTCTTTTGTTAAATTCAGGTTGAATCTAAATCTTTGCACTACAATGTCATCTCCTGGCTGTCAAGAGAAATTTTTAAAGCTTAACTCCCTGTTCAAAACTGAATCTGTGATGTGGACTCCTCTCAACTTCCAGAATCACAGTAGAAAAGTCATAGAATCGTGGAATGGTTTGGGTTGGAAGCAACCACTAGCCCAGGTTGCTCCAAGCCCCGTCCAACCTGGCCTTGGACACTCCCAGGGATGGGGCAGCCACAGCTTCTCTGGGCAACCTGTGCCAGGGCCTCCCCACCCTCACAGGGAAGAACTCTTTCCTAATATCCAACCCAAACCTACTCTCTTTCACATCACATTTGAGTTGTGTTTCAAGAGAGGATCCAGCAACTGGTAAACAGCTTTATATTGCTAAACCTGGGCCAATGCAAATGCCATTTTACCAACATTCATTCATTTGAATGACACGGTCAGGCGTCTTGGGGTTTTAATTAAACAAATTCAAGAGTAATCTAGTAATGTGTAGCTCTGTTGCAATGTTTGAAGGAGCTTACAGGCTTACTTTTCTTGGACAGTCTTGGAAAAAGTGTAATTGATAAAGGCTGATCATAAAATAAAAATAAATACACGTAAGTTAAAAAAAAACCTGTCGGTTTTCTAACTCCTGTATTAAATAAAAGTAAGGATGTAGCTTCTTCTGGCCAAAAGAGCCCTGAAAGTGCTATACCTTCTCTGTGGACACAAATTTGGCAGGTGTAAAATACTCCCATGCTCTGGAAGGACAGGACCACTGAGCACCTGTGGCAAGTTGGAATGAAAATACTTGAAATGAAAGTCATATATATATATATATATATATAATTTTTTTTTTTTTTTTTTTAGAAAAGAAAATGTGAAAGCCATTGACAAAATTATTACATCCAACTAATTTACATTTGAACGTGCCTCAGTTCACCTCACATCTCTTTTACCACGGGTGCTAATCCTACAACGACTAAAAGTAAGGGATGTGATTTTCAGTTCTAATCACGCAGTGTAATAAAAACTGTCCGTGTTAACGCCTGTCGTACCATCACAGCTGTTAGTTCTTTTAGCAGTGTTTTGAAGACTCTCAGTCACTTCCATCCCCAGCACGAGCTCTCCCCCCCCACCCCATCAGTGTCCTCTCCTCCTCCGCCGGTTCTTGCTCGGGGCCCTCAGGAGGCTCTCCCGGTACTTCACGTTGGTGTGGAACAGTCGGACCATCTCATGGTCTTTGTTGTCCAGTACTCTGGGCAGAAAGAGGGAGGATTTCTGTGTCCTGCGGGTTTTAAAGCCCCTCCTGGGTCGCCCTTTGCCGTTGACGGAGACGTACCAGAGTCTCTCGGCGCCGGCTTTGCGCTTGGTGCCGGCCCTGTTGGGCACGGTCCGGTAGAGACGGGACGCGTAGGTGTTGTACCCCAGCTCGTGGATCCTCTCCACAAACTCGCACTCCGAGTTGTAGTTTTCCTGCGGACGAAAAAAAGATGACAAAATCTTAGGCAAGACCCTACTCAGTGTTTAGGATCAGGACAGTCTGGTGAGAAAACCTCAGGCCGGTGGTGCGAAAGGCGAGCGCGAGAGAAGCTCCCTGGTACAAGGTGCTCCCCATCAGCAGTGTGGGCACACTCTGTGGATCAGAGACAGGCAGAGGCCCAAAACCACACTGAAACCAAAAAAAAAAATGACATATGAATAGGAATGAACTGCAAGCAGCTGATTGTTCAGCTGCAATTTTTTTCATGTGCGTGCTTATGAATTTAATGCTGCTGTGACCAGGTGATTTCATTGCTGCCTATCAACCTTTGCCTTCTATCAAAAAGGTAAAATGCTACAGCTTAATATAAAATGTGGCTCTTCCATTGGTATATTAGGCATTAGATACACGTGCATGTCTGTTACATCCAGTTTACTTTGGATATTTGAGCAGTAAACCACAGATTCATGGAGCTTCTTTGCTTCAGCATAACAAAATGAAAGCACTGTCTGCCCACCAGCACGTTCCTCCAAAATTCCAGGCTGCTCCTCTATCATAAACTGCAAGGGAGAACATACACCCATCCCAGATGCCCACATGATCTGTCCAAATTTGCCCCTTTTCATCTGGCCCTTAACGGAAAGAAAACTGTGCAAGAGCCTGGCACGAGGAACTCCTTCCTTCTTCCTCCCCGGGAGCAGCACAGAGGACCTCCCACACTGTACATCTTTTCTTAACTGCAAGACCATCTTTGCTGTACCTGTGTGATTAAGATTTCGGTATCTAACCTGTGTGAAGCACAGAGGCAGAAGGGAACTGTTACCGTGGTCTTTACAGAGGTATTTTATTTTGCACTGCTTCCCTGGAGGACATGGAAAAGGCACAGGTAGCCAGGCTGGGGCCAGAAAAGCCATAGACCCCACTGACAACATGTCTCTGATGCTGTTCACTCACCAGAGATGCTGCTGGGCGTTTAACAAGATTTTAAAAGGCTCCACATGTCTCAGCTTCCCAGCTGTAGAACGGAAGCGCCTTTCCTTGCAGGGACAAGGTTTTCATGTGCTGTGGTGCTGGAGCCCACACAGCCACCAGATGGAAGTGGATTTGTCCTGCTGTCTCCCCCCCTTCTGGTTGCAGAGGGTTTTATCACAGAGGATAAATCTACAGGATTATCACGATCTGCCAAGGACACAAAGGAATTCTGCAGACCCAACAAACTCGTTTCATTGACACGGGAAAATTGGTGAAGCAAGGGATAACAGGGTTATTCCAATACTACTTGATAAAACACTCCCTGTATAATTATCCCTGAATTAGTGAGTCTTATTCAAAGCAGGGGCCTGGCACAGGGTCTTGGACCAGCGATATCAGTAAAGTTGTTGGACAGTTTTCTCTAGGCAAGTAAAGACAGGGAGTTTCCCCTGAGCTGAGCCCTCACCCCACGCTGCTTCTGTGAAAAAAAGCTGGAGCAAAAAAGCTTTTCCTGGATTGTCCCTGCAGCTCTGAAACACAAGTCTGAAACAGTCTCTCTCAAACTACAGCTGGAAGAGCAAAAATTTTCTTTCCTAGTTATACAGAAACCTTCCACAGTTGATACTCTTTGGCTGAAGAAACTTCAGGATGGCCTGATGCTCCTTAAACTAGAAAGGGAGAAAAGGAGTCTCAGAGCCATCCTGTTCTAGGCTTTTCTCCACTTCAGGAGAGAAGCTTTTTGCTCAGAATTTGTTTAGTCCTATTTTAATTCAGTATAATTAATCTGAAGGGAAAAAATACACCTATTTTGAAGAAGAAAGAGAGAAAGCTGAGAAAGACCTTGAAAAAAATCATCCTTCCCAATAATTTCTTTGAGACAGATGCTGGCTCTGAACTGATGGAGGAGCTCCATTGAAAAGATGCCCATTTTAATCAGAAGTGGCACAGAATCACAGAAGTGGCACAGCAGAGCTGCTATGTCCTCATTCCTCTCTGTTTGCATTTTCCATTGCCAAAATTGTTTGTGATCTGCTTCTCTCCACCAGCAAAGAACCATCATCTTTGCACACAGGCCCCTTTATCAGTGAGCATCACGTGAGACACATTACAGAAGATGGGTTGTAAACACTGCCAGAACTTTCTTGAAAAGGGTGGAGTAAAATGTGTTAAACTGGGGAGAAAACAGAGTTGATTGTATTACCTGAGCTGCTTTCACAAGGGAAAAGCTCACACTGCTCAGGGACGCTGTTCAAATCAGCAGAATTACATCTAACGTCTAGTTAAAGGAAGCAAATCTCACTCAAGTCACATTTGCCACCTTCTAATCTGCTTCCATATCCCAGCATTCCTGGAGACACTGCACAGTGTGGCTGTTATGCAGTTAAGAGAACACAAGATTGCTTGGGATGTAATCAAAGACAATGGATGAAACCCAAGTAGGTGGATAATGTGTATAGTACACACTGACAAACGGGCATTAGTTTGTGAAGAAGTCTAAGCTGGAGTGTTTTGTTCACTGAGGGGGAATATTGTCTAGGCTGAAAAGACACTAATATCATCACAACCCATATTTTATCTCACAGATCAGGGCTCAAAATTAGGTCAAAGGAGTAAAATAAGGTGTTTATTTTCACCTTTATCTTCTTGCACCTTCTTGTGCTTCCTTTTAGTAGCTATAGCCCTGCCTTTTAGTACCCTTAAATCCTTTCACTGCTCAACCAAGTGCTCTGTGCAAAGAAACCCCCAGCAGGAGGCTGCTTTCCTGGAACATAAATGCTCAGTTACTCCTGGATATTCTTTACCTGACATGTATATCCTCTGCCAGTGTCCAAGATCCACATCAAATATCAGCAGAGACAATTCTGAACAGGGGTGGATGTTCTGCACTGCAAGAGTTGGCTCACAAAGTCTTTATCAGTGCACCCAAGTGCCCAGAACTTTGGCCATGTGAAATATCTTTGCCAATACATTCTTTGGAAGTACAAGGAATTACATTCCATGTACCTTTGGCTTTACAGGCAGTAAGAAAGTAAAACCACATCTTCTTTTAATTCTTTTAAGAATATGCTGATTGGTTAGTCGCCTGCAACAATTCCGGACAAAAACCCATCATAATGTTACTCTTTTCTCTAGAAATGCTTATTTATGAGAAATCAGTGCTCCCCAGAGGAAATGACAGGCATATGCCAGACTTGAGTAAAACTTACTGATGCATAAAGTCTGCCCCTTTTGTTCATGGCCAGGTATCTGCCGGAGAACAAGCCCTTGATGGCAACGATTCCAACATCCACAGCGGTTATTTCCAGAATACCTAGAAACAGAAACAGTTAGGAGATATGTTATTGCTCAGGTGTCATTTTTTTTTCAGATACACCTGCATGACTGCTTACCTGCAGAGTATGATTTCACAGTTCTCCCTAGCTCACATCAAAATCCCAGTGCAATCACGGGAATGAAATTACTGTTATTTTGAAACAGCGGAAAGCAGCGATGGCGCGGGAATTGTTTGAGACAAGGTGGACAGTAAATCCTCAGATGTCTGATTGAGATTGAACTCCATCAAAAATGAAAAAGATCTGACACTGAGCTAGAGGCTCACTTAATCCCATATGTATATAAAAAAAGTTTAAGTCCTCTTCAATGCCTAGGAACACAAGAGCTCTTGACTTACTGAAACCAGTCACAAAGCTGCCCCGTTTCAGGACAAAGCCCTTGCTGAGGTCTCCAGAGGGTAAAACAGAGTGAGTCAGCTGTATTTTAGAGCCATGTACATAATCATGAAAGGAACTTGTCACTTAAGAGGTCAGTGTAGCCCTCCAGAAAAGAACTGTATGACTGTCTGAGACAAATTAAAAGGGAGGAGGTTTTCAGGCCATCAAAGATGGGATCTCCAGCACAGCAAGTGTCACAGGCAAGGCTGCTGCACTACCTGCCATGATGTTTATGTCCAGCCAAAGGTGCCAGGACACTGCTGGAGGCACAAATGGCTCCAAAGATGTTGTATGTTCATGGCTCTCTCCAGCTGGCTCACTCAAACCCTGCTCTCAGTTCTCCAGCCACGACCTGATGGCTCAGTACTTCCTACGAGTGTTTGGAGGCAAGAGGTGACCCCTGCACCCGAACCCTTGGGCAATGCTCAAGGCAGGGCCAGGGGCCTGTCCCCTTTGCAGAGCTGGATTGCTGGCCTGGGAGGGCTGGGCTGGCTTTGGTGCAGCTGTTTTGAATCAGGCACCGGTTTGCTGCTGCAGGAGCCTCCCCCGGGCTTTGACAGCGAGGGGGGGTTTCTCTAGGAAATAGTGGTTTTCCTTTATGGACTTCAGACAGATCCCTGAGGTCTCCCTATCTCTGTGTGCCATCGCCAGGCGGGATTTACGCTTCCTGGGGCTGCGGGGCCGGGGCAGGGGCCGGGCTGGGTGCGGGGGCGCCCGGGGCTCCCCCCGGGGCAGCGGCGGTGCCGAGCCCCGCTCTCCTCCCTCCGGCCGCCCTCGCACAAACCCCCTCGCTCCCGACGTATCCCCTTTCATCTCAATTACCGCCGATCCCCGGCACATGTCAAAGGGGGCAGATGTGATGTAGCCGGTGGAAGCTCAAGCCCCCCGCGGGAGCCAGGATGGGATGGGGGAGGCGTGGGCAGCCCACCGCGCGTCGGAAAGGTCCGGGGACTGTGTCCCGGGGAGGTGCGAGGGCACGGGCTGGGCTGCCCAGCGCTCCGGGCTGGGGCAGAGCTGGCGTGGGAAGCTCCCGGCGCAAGGAGGGCAAGTGACAGGTCGGGCGGGCTGCGCCGTCCCGGTCCCCGTCGGGGGAACCTCGGCATTGGGGGTCCCGCTCTGCCCCGGGGGGACTGAGACCCTCCGCCGCCGGTCGTGTCCCCGCACCCCTCAGGGCCGGCTCGGGGGTCCCCCGCCCAGTTCGGGGGCAGAGGGTGCTGCCAGTTCCCGAGGGACAGACCCTCGGGAGCCGGAGGGTGCGAGGCAGCGGGAATGGAGCTGCGGGCTCCCGAAACGCCGGGGCGAGGTCTCGCCCAGCCCGACGAGGGGAGGGGGCGAAAAGCTCCGACAGCTGGAGGTGCCCCCGTTCCCCTGGACAGCGCGGGGCAGGAGCGGAGGTGGGAGCGGCTCCGCCACCGCCCCGTCCGCCCCGTCCAGCGCCCGCTGCCCGCCGGGGCCTCCAGGGACACCCCTCCCCGCCCAGCCCGGCCCGGGGGGACGCGGGACGGGCGAAGGCGCGCCCGGTACTCACTGAAGGCGCTGTTCTTCTCCAGGGTGCCGTTGATCCTGCCGCTGGGGTGGATCTGGAGGTGGTACTTGGTGGCACAGTAGAGCTTCCTGCGCCGGGGCGCTCCCCCGAGGTGCTCGTAGACGCCGCCGCGACCCCCCGCATCCCGGCGCGGCCGGGGGGCACTCGGGGAGGCTCCGGGCACCCCCGAGGCCCGCCCCGGGCACCACGGCTCCTGCAACAAACTCAGGAACAAGATCCAAGTTATGACCATTGTGGCATGGTGGCCGCAGCGCTTGGTCTGCTGGGGAGAGCGAGGCTCGCAGCGAGTGGCACCAGGGGTCCCATCAAAGCCGTCCTGCTCGCAGCACTCCGCAGTTGCCGAGCACACTCTGTTTCGAGCCGTGCAGCATTGGCAAGATTTTATCAAGCCTCGATCCGGCCCTTTTATCTGTCTCAGATTTACTTAAATCAATAGACATCAGCAAAGGCCACCGAAGAGTCCCAGCTGTTTGTATTAGATGGAGCTGCCGTGATCAGCCTTCTCCTTGGGTTTCCAGATAGACAGACGGCATGCGTGAGAGACAGGCAGGAGGAAGGAGGGAGGGAGGGAGAGAGCCGCTGAATTTCTGCAAGAGACTGCGGGGGAAAATAGTTGATCGACGGAGCATAGAAATAAAAGCAGCTTCCTGCAACAATAGCCTGATCTGCGACCAATTGATACAGAGCAGAGGAGGCAAAAGGTATCAGTCTCGTGTGAACTCCCAGAGTGCAGCGTGGATAAAATTACACAGCATCCCTCTCCCGCCACCCCACACACCGCACACCCCCGCACGGGGGCCGCCCGCCCCGCCGGGAGCCGCGGAGCAGCCGCGGACCCTCCGCCGAGCTCCGCCACCCCCCGCGCAGCCCCCGCGGCCGGGGAGGAGGGGGGGGCTGATGCTCGAAGGAAAACATCTTCAGGAGGTGGCTTTTGGAAGTGCGCAGAGGAGCGGGGAAAGGGATGCGGGTCCCGGCTCTCCGGGGAGGGGCAGAGCACCCCCGTGGATCTCACCCAGGCGCCGGGGTTTGCTCAAAGTGTGTGTGTGTGTGCGCCCCCCACCCGCTTTGCCCCCGGTGCCGAGAGCAAACAGTTATTACTAAATCAATCAGTTCACGGTTACAAATAATACGCGTTATTTAGACAGAGCTTTCAAGATTTAATCATTTCTAAATTAACTTAGACAAAGTAGGGCCCGGCAAGTGTTATGATTTACATCCCTAAATGCATTTGCAAGAAGTCGGAGCTAATCCTTTTTCTTAACTCCGGTGCCTGGAAAGTCTCATTAGCTGGAGCAGATCTGCACTCGCTACCATGTCGCTTCACACAACTGCCTACGCTTTCAAAATAGGATGGAGCTACCTATAAATAAATATAAAAGAAGGCAAAAGGTTCAACAGCTTCGTGAATTACGCTGCCCCTGTGTGCTCCTCAAAGGCAGCTCGTTAATTAGATTTGCATCTGAAACAGGCAGTAGGAGTTTTGGGGAAGTGTTTGAGAGATAATTAGTATTAATGTGCTTGAAGGGCACACAAATACACCTTTGAAGTGAGTCACGTCAGAATTCAAGCGTTTGACCTTGATCAATATAATTTTTTTTTTTTCCGGAACTGGTGAACATGAAGAGATCTATAAATTTTTCTTAAAGACCTTCCTATGTAGAGCACGAGGATTTTCTTACGCGTTAAAGACTTCTCTAAAAGGGGAAGCTTTTACTAGTGGGAAAATAAGGGAAGGGGTACGACCTTTTCCTAAAAGGAATGGCAGAAGGACGAAACTACCTCGAAAGCGACTCCCTAGTTTAAGCTGTGCTTAATATTTAGTAGTTCTCCAAGGCTAAAAGGCTTTCCATTATATGGTCGTCTGGAATAAAAGGAAACACATAAAAACCCCACAAGCACCCTCTCCGCCATTACCACCCTTCCTCCCCCTTTTCTTCTCCACAAGTTAAGCCCCCGCCTCACAAGGAGAGTTTGATCTGGGGATGATAAATGTTTGTACAATTAATTCTTTATTGCTGCTGTTGTACAATGCCACTGCCAGGCAGTCAAGTGGTTCCAGTATATTGATTGGAAATTAAAATAGTTAAAGCACTGTATACACGTAAAAACATGAAACCATAAATATGCAGGAGCCCGATCTTGGAGCGGGGCGGGGGGGGGGGGGAAGTTGCTTATGGGCCAAATCCTTTAGTCCCTCCTAAAACAAGAACGTCTCTGGAAAACCTTCCTCTCGGGGATGCACCGTAAATCGTGTCCTGGGGACTCGTAACCTCTGACGAGCTACAAGACAACAGTGGTAGCAGAAAAAAAAAAATAAAAAAAAATAAATAACTCTTAACGTGCCACGAGTCTCCTGAAAGATGCTTTCACCGGCACCGCTTGAAGGGGAGATAAAACATAATTACTGACAGTAATTATAGCGATCTCTTCCCAGTAAATCTCGGGTCCGTCCCGAGCCTGGTGCATCGCCCTGTGGATGCGCAGCTGACATTTTACAGTTCGGGTTTTGCAGGGCATTTTCATTAGAGCTCTGAAAAAAACCCACACCAATCCCGCAAGATCCTCCTCCCGCCCCCCCCCCCCCCCCCCCCCCCCCCCCACCGCAGTAATAAACCAAAAAGACTAGTGGGTGGAAGAGTAACACGTTAATGACTTTTGCTCAAATTGCTTCCATCTTGATCACATTTTCATAATTAGCACCATCATCTACAAATCTTTCCGCCCTGGGCATCTGCCACAGACAGGCTTCCCAAGCGATGTGTATTCTGACTTATTAGGGAGGGGAACACTTACAGGTCTATCATTAATGGTCCCCTTTCAAATGAAATGAATACGACCTCCACGGAAATATCAAAGGGCCGTAACTACCTTGTCTCACTTGGTAGAGCCCTGAATAGCGAGCAACCTTAAGTCGTTTTGCTCTAGTCAGACATCTATACAATAAAACATAAGCCCACTCTTGTATATTTTAAGTTGTCTGGTGACCATTTTTGAAAACAAAAAGGGTCCCTTTGATGTGGTCTAATTCGAACAGGGGGTGGGACGTCAGATGTGGTCTACCGAGTCTTTCTGGAAATATTTTTAATTATGCCCCAAAGCTCCTTGTAGCCCCAAAGTAATAATCAGTTTGAGTCTGTTACTTAATGTGGGGGGGGTGTGCAGAATGAGCTCTAGACCGTATGCAACTAAATTAGAATTACAGCTGATAATGATCTACTAATTCGCTCGAAATGTGGGATTTTAAATGGAACACGTGAAGTCTCTGTTATTCTTTATGCCTCCTCTCGCTAACGGAGTATTTTCTAAGCCTTCTTTCAGCTTAGCCGTAAAACCAGCGCTGCTCCTGGGAAGTCATTGGGTAAAAGTGAGTATTTGAGACAGATGTTTTTACCCTTACAGCGTGTGCTCTTCTAAGCACGTAAAGCACTTGCACTCTGAACTGATTACCCTCGGAGAAGGAATACTTATACTCGGATATGGATCTTTATGGCGATGTAATTTCTGTTTAAGTAGTACATAAATTTAAGAGCGGAAAATAAAAACGGGGCAAAATTTTGAAAGCGCCTCCCTCTTAACACTCGGTAACTTTAACCTGAAATCAAGTTTACAGACACAGATTTTTCAACGATTGGGCTCTAAGGCTGGTGTGAGCCGGGATCCGCTGTTCCTCCCCGGTCCAGCCCCCGGCGCTGATTTACGACCGGCCCGTTAGTCCAAGGAGAAGGAAGTTACAATTTGTAGAGCAATAAATACCGAGGCGGTGGGTGGAGCCCCCAGCAGGGGGGAAAAAAAAATCCAAACAAAAACTAAAAAACAAACACACACACCCCCCCAAAAAAAAAAAAAAAAAAACTAAAAAAAAAAAATTCGCTCTCCTTCACCAATTAAAAATCCATCCTTGCTCGGATGCGGACCGTGGGAAGGTCCCAAGGAAAACAGCCGCGATGCTGATGAGGTGTTTGTTTGCGATGTGCTAATGGCATCTTCCGAGCGGAGCTTTCCTCCCTGGTGCGGTTCCCCTCACACCTGCTGGTATTGGGAAGAGCTTCTAAAATTCGGCTGATTTTTATTCGGCCGTATTTTGTTTTCTTTGTGGTTTCCTAGCGGGGTTATTCTGCACCCTGTGAACAATATAATCTCGTTTAAATGACTTTCCAGACCACACAGCATCACGTTACCACCTTCTATAGGGGCAGGCGATGCTGTTTATTGTACTGTACACTGTTAGCTCCCAGAAAGCAGGATGAAGGCAGAGCGGAGGAGAAAAGCTCCGGGGAGTAAATTCAGAGCTTCTAAGGTCCAGGTTGCTTTCTCAGGTGGAGAAAATAAGATTTAGATAATTACAAATGAAAGCAGATGGAAAGAAAACTCTAAAGGAAACGTTAAACACATACCAGGCACATCAATATTTTCCCCTTTGTCGACTCATGATTTGAGCTTAATTTTATGTTAATTTTTAATCTTTTAATTAATGTTTAGAGTGACTTCTTTTAGTTTATGAACAAACAATCTGAGGTCCTCAGGTTCAGGAGGATACAGTCAGTTCTATACATACTTTATGAGCTGGTGCTATATTGCCCTTCAGACAATAAATTGATTTACAGTTTCAAACGTCTGTTTTTAGGTTAAAAGCATGTGTGATATAATCGAGATCCGCTATTATTATTATTATTATTATTATTATTATTATTATTATTATTTCAAAATGCAAATGCCTGAATTCCTTGCTCTTACTGAATTCCTACTAAAGTTGGCAAGAGTTTCTCTGTCTGAGGACCGAGGGATTAATCCTTCATTCAAAGTCCGTGGAATTCACTAAGAGCCTTTTCTTTAATGCCAGTGAATTTGGATCAGGCCCAAACTTATCACTAGAAAAATTATTTTCTGTTGTGCTCAGATAATCTCTTAATGGTTTACTGAATGAAAATATTCAAAACAATGAAAGCAGGAACATTAAAGGGAAAAAAAAAGCCTGGTTTTTCTCCCATCTGTTTCTTACTCCTTTTCAACACAAGACACAAAGGAAACAGTAGAAGAAATGTAACACACCACAGAAAAATGTGCCACGGTGTGGTTTGGATGACTGTCACTTGGCCTGCAAAGATTTGTGGAAGGCTCAAACCAGGCTACAATAGGGATATTCAGATCAACCCAGAACTACAGCCATGAAAATAACCAACCACCAGAGATAAGGGGATGTTTAGGGGAGGAGAAAGGGAGTATGAAAACAATAGAAATGTAATTTGTTGACAATTTGGGGACCATGTTTGCAGACCTGCTTCACACCTTTGATATCTCAATCATCAAGCCCGAGCTCTTGGAAAAACTTTGCTCCTTTTTTTTTTTTCACATGTTTTTGAAATCATCTTCAAAGCATGTCTTCTGATTCACCTGAGAGAAGCATCTGGCCCGTGTCCATGATGGATTTGCACTTTGTGCCTGCAGGACCTGCTATTCGGATAAATCTCCTACTACTTTTAGAGCTCATCCCCTGGTTACCTTTCACAATCAGAGGCTTGTTACGGTCTCGCTCAGCCCCTGCGAATCTTTGGGAATTGGGTTACCTGGAGATAAAAGATCTCTCTTTCTCCAAGCTGTGGTTGGATCAACACTTTGCAAAAATCAGATGACAGAGGCAGAGGGGTCAGTCCCAGGTCTGTGCATGGGATGCCCAAGAACCAGAGATAAAACTGAAAGCAGCTGCCTTAGGGAAATGCCACGTGCGTGAACGTATGTCCCTGGAACTAAGAAACTCGTGGCAGCAATTATCCACTCCAAAATGAACATGAGTAACTTTTAAGACTACTTCAGGTCAAGGTTTACATCATATAGCTGGGCTTTTCCCCAAAAAATCCCATTTATGGTTATATTTTGTCCTAAGAAGGCCAAGATGTGAAGCGCCTTGAAGCTCCACCAAGATCAAGGGATAGGAAAGAGGGCCAAGGAGTCAGGAGAAGCACAGGCAAGGAGAGGTTATGCAATTTGCAAATATAAAGACTATGTAGAGGACAACAGAAACTCAAAATTAGTATCTTAGTTGAATTTCAGTGGTCTCCCAGAAGGTCTGCAGTCGAGGAGAATGTGGGGCCGGGCTCAGGAGCCTACCCAGGTCAGCAGAAAAGTGGCTTTCTCTTGATTCTGTGCAGGTATAGACCCTTCCCACAGGGGGAATTTAATCCCGTAGGGGGAATTTAATCCCACAGAGGGATTAAAGGTCTGTCTTACTAGACCTGGAATTCCCTAGAGGAAACAAGCTGCTGAGAAAAAACACATACAACCTTTCTTCATCTCTTTTTCCTATTTTTTTGAAAGCAGGAGTCCTACCCCTCAAACCCCCACGACCAGCCGAGCGAACAAGGAGGAATTCATCTCTTTTCACTGCTCCGTCCCCCTGCCTTCCTTTGGGAAATGTTCTCTTTTCATATGGGCACTTTAGCCTTGACATTTCAGGGTAGAGCTCACAGTGTTTCCCTGAGCTGGGCCCAGCAGTGCAGGTGTCATTTGAGATGTCACCGCAGTGACTTCCCTTTCGTACAAAGTTTCAGCCTCCCTCTCTGGAGTGCTCCATGTCTGGATACCAAACCCTCTTCTCTGGCTTCTCCTGCAGCCCCAGCAGCCCCTGTTACCTCACTCCTGGCTGCCCTTTCCCCTCTGGCACCTGCTACGAGGCAGAGGGATCCAGCACCAAGGGCCTGTCCTGTCACTGGTAGCCCCACGTAGCACACGTGGCCTCAGTTCCTCTGGCACTCTTCTGCAGCATTTAACAAATATTTTTTCATTAATTAAGGTATTAATCAAGTGATTAATACCATGCTCTAGACATCCTGTATCTAAGACAGCACGTCTAAGAAAGTACTGGGTAGATAAGACAATTTGGCTCTCCTCTTTCAACCCAGTTTGGCTGTCTGAGCTGCCAAACCTGAAGGTGTATTTGTCACTTGTAACAAAAAAGAGGGAGTTTCAATAATTTAGTAGCATGTTATCTTAGTTTACTTCCTAATCTGAGGCAGTCTTCCACTATTACTTCTGTTCTCAGAAAAATCTCATTGAAGAGATGATCCAAATTGGCAACATTAACCAAAACAAATAAATGATGTGCCTGAAGCACCTTAGAAGGAAGATGGAGACCCAGTTTGTGACAGGTGACAACACAGAAAGGGACGGAGGACTGCCTGTGACAAGCTAGTGTTGCAAAGCAGCAGGGGAAGGACTCCAACCCCCTCCCCACGACTTGCAGCCTCTGGTATAAATTAGTGATTTTGAGCCCCAGCAGAGCATTCCCCCACTGAAAAGGGCTTCTGGGGGGCAAAGGGATACACTGTGATCAATAAAAGAGCTCAGGGCCGTTTTCTTCACTGGTGTTTACGTTGCACAAGTGCAGCACTGCTGGATGTTGTCACTCAGACACCAGTGCTTAGGTCCCAGATTCCAGGTGAGGCCTGAGTTTGCCCAGGAGTGCTCAGGTAGGTGTCAGCCGTGGGGAGTCTTTGTATCACCAACATCCACAGCCAAATCCCGCACGTGCTGGAAGCCACAGGTGAGTTTGTGATGGATCTTTCCCTCAGTGCTGCTTTGGCAGCCACCCCCCTTTCCTTAGAATTAACTAACACAAGCTCATAAACTCAGAACAGCAAAACTGGGATCTAATGGCCAATGTTGTTTTTTCCATCTCTAAACTTTATTGCCACATCTGATCCTTCTTCACCGTTTTCTTTCTGGTATTTTTCTCAGGAAATGAAAATCCTCCTTCTCTCTCCTCTGGTTGGGATGGCTGACTGGTAAGTGCAGGTGGGTTTTTTTCATCACATCTGAAGGCTCCCAGGATAGGTGAGTTGCACCCCATAGATCCTGGCATCTTAGGTGGCTTTACCGAGGCCTTTTCTAGATGTGTATTCCAGACCAGAATTTTTCTTTTGATTCATTTAAAAATTATTGATGCATCTTACAAAACTGGCTCTTCAGTGAATTACAGGAGGCTGGGTAAGTACTTATTTACATCTTTGTGTAGAACTGCATTTTACAAAGGGTGTTTGTTGCCATGAATCTCTCCTTGGTGATCCAGTTATTTGCCTTAACTGACCATCTCAAAAAATAAAAATAAATTTGCAGAGCTGTTGCTGGATCATCTCTCACAAGCCGTGCACAGAAAATTGAGTTCAAGGCAACTCCTTCAGACACTTCCGATTTTTGCTTTTGGCTCAGAGGCCTCAAAGAGTCTAACTTGACCATGAGAGCAATATTCAAAGTGAAGAAAATCAGCTTCTGTTTTGGATGCACCTGTTTCAGCCCAACTCTGAAACAGAGTTTCTGATGGCTCTTGCTTTAGGACTGCCATCAGGATGGAACCAGGATCATTTCTCAACCCAAAACTGCAGGACTATCTGAACAAGAGCATTGGAACCCTAAGAGTTTGTGGAAACTCAGGTTTATTTTCTCCTCTGAAATCACTTGTCTCCTGATTTGAACACTTAACCAGCAAACCCACTGACTGCTTGCACAGACGGTGGAGGTTCCTATCCCAGGAACATTTTTCCCTCCTGGTACTTCATCATATGAAAAGGGATGACTTGGAATGTGAAGGAGTCAGATCCCTTATGTGAAGTCCAGGGCACCATTATCTGTTTGTCTCACAAGCATCTGGCTTGTTCATGGGTGAAGGGTGATACCCAGAGTTGTGCTCCATCCAAGTGCAACATTGTTCCTTAAAAACTTATCTCGGTATCAGACCTCAACAGGGAAATCTTGAAATACTTTTCAGAGATACTTCTTGGAGTAATTTGGATATTGCTAAAAGAAGAACAGTTCCCCTTCTACTTCCCCACCCTCCCCACCATGGCTTTTATGCACAGCTGGCCCAGGGATAACAAATCCTATCCTGTGCTTGCAAAATCTTGCACCTGATCACAGAACTTTTAACGTCCCCCCTTTTTAGTTTTTTTACCCTGAACACTTGGCTCTTTCCCCACTCTGCACTGGAAGTAATCTCCATGTAGAGAAGGAAAACCTGAGAGACTTATTCACTCACTAGTTTTACCATTTCAACTCATGGAAGTGAAAATGTACATAGAATTTTCAGTCTACTATACTGTTCAATGGAGCCTGGCCATCAAATATTCAAAATATACAAATTCTTGAGTAAGAGGAAAAACGAGGGAGGCACACAAAGGCAATAGAGAGCCCTCTCTGTGTGCCCTTCCCTTCTACCACTCAGGAGGGTGAACACCATTCCCAGCAAGGCTTGCAGACATTCTCAGTCTGTGTTACCACCTCAGACTCAATTATTTTGTTGTGAGAAGGGGAGGGTTGGTCAGTCCACATCGTCTCCCCTGTTGCTTCTGTGCTGCCTGTTGTGTCACAGCAATTCCCTCCCCTGCAGGCAGCTGTGCAGGAGCATCTTCCTCAGGTAGGGAATATTGCCCTTTCCCAAACACCCTATGGCACCAGCATCCTCCACCAGTTAAGGGACAGGACCATCTGTTTATAACCTAAACCAAGACATTCTTGGCTCAAGAATATTTGGAAGATGATAGTTGCTGGAGTCATCTATAGTGGATGGTGACTCATGGGGCTCCTCTGTGATAAATCAGTGAAGTTATTGCCAGACAGACATCTGGACTGAGAGAGAACAGAGGGTTTCATAATCACCTGTACTTTACAGACGCAGAATACAGTTACAGAAAATTGTTTATTTGCCTTTTGTCTTAAATTTGGGCTTTTCAAAGATACACTTTTTCTTTTCAGGTCACTCATTAAAATCTGTTCTTTGCCTGGAAAGAGGGACACCCACCTCTGAGCAGACACACAGACACAGACACACCTGCATCCCCTAACCAAATGCAATGCCTGAACTTGCAAACTCTTTGTCATGAAAGTAATCTTTATTCACGTGAGCAACCCCACAGGACTATTCATGCAATGCAGAATTACTCACACGAGCAAAACTTTGCAGGATCAGGTCCTGGATCTAACAACAGCATTTTAATTACAGACAATCCCCGAGCAACGTGTACAAAAGAGGTTTTTTTTTTCCTGGACAATAACAAAGGTTATTAGCCTGTTCTTTTTTTTTTTCTTTCCCCTTCTTGCTCTTTGGTTTAAAAGGAGGCACCAATAATCCAAACCAAATAAAACTGACCTTTGAACCTTTTTTGCTGTACTTTTTCTCATGCCATGATTTCTTTAGTCTGTTAGTGATCTGAAGGCTCGTTCTGGGCTACAGCCACTTTCCCAGACAGGACTGCCTTTCGTCCCCTGACAAATCACTGCTGAGCCCCTTTTGTCCTGCACCACTTTGATCTCACCTGCCTGTCAGGCAAAAAAAGAACTCCCGTACAGTCAGAATGCATTGCAAACAAATTGGCAACCATTTCGTTCCCGTGCACCATTTCAGCAAAGATCAAGACAGAGATAGAGAATTTTTAACCCCTTCGCTGACCTGTGGGGCTGGGAAGGAGCGCTCTGTTATCAATAAGATAATTTATTAAGGAATTGGAGGATTAAAAAAGCCCCCCCCCCCAAAAAAAACCCACAAAAACCCAACAAGCCTCTGGAGATCATAATTGCGTGGCAAATTCTCTCCCTCAAGTACAAAGGAGTTATTGCACAGTGGGCAGTGCAATGTTCAGATACGAGCTTTGTAGGAGATCGATTCCCTTTAATTGGACAGCTGCTTAAGCAAAAACTAAAGAAGCATAATAGGTATTCTCCAATGTGAATGAAATTAATCCTATTGTAAATAACCATTGGAGTATTTAAAGGCCTATCTGAACCCTTTCCAATATACAAACTTAGCCATAGGTGAGTTCCTTTCCTGATTTAATCTCGATAATTTTTAATTTTATTTTAATTTTTTTTTTAAATTTTGCGGTTCTTCATCACATAAAGTTTAGAAAAGACATCGTGTGGCCTTGTAAAGTGTTTTCATGCTTGGCAATGATTTAGGAAAATCTGTGTTTTTCACTCTGTGATATTTGAGGTATCCAGCCCTTTGCTGGGTTGGTTCAATGCAGGTACAAGGCTGGTCCTGCTCCCGTTGAGTCACGTTTTGCCTCTCATTTTAAAGGCAAACCTCCCTCAGCTTAGCAGGAACATCGGTGTACCTCAGCTGTTTACCATTTATCTTCTCCCAGCTCTCACCACGTGCCAGCCTCCTGCCCTCCTTCCACAGTAGCAGCCCTGTTTACCCAATAGTCTGCTTTTTATCAAAATAACTCACCACCTTTATTTCAGTCTAAAATGCGCTGGCAGAACATTTAGTGCTCAGAGAAAGGAAATGTAACACATCTCTCTCTTCTATTTAAGGCGACTGAAAGAAGAAGTATAAACTTTTGGAGAAAACAAAGCTGCAGCAGTGATGAAAAGAAGAAAGTGCATTCAGACCTGCTGTCAAGCACACATATGAATGAAACAGTGGCATACTGCCCACAAGAAATATTTAAATTACGTTTTATAGCTAAGAGTTTTTATTTGACATTTACCTGATACAAACAGTAGTGATTTTTTTCATTAATTTCAAGATACCCCTGCATATTTATTTGATTTAGAGCGTATAAGACTTTTTTTCCAGGTGTTACTCTGCTAATTCCTCCTCAAGGAAAGAGTCTTTTATTTAACAGTGTATATTCTCTGAAATTAAAAGGAAAGAAGCTGTTTAAGACTTGTTATAAACATTAAAAGGAAACTAATATGAAATCTCAGCTTTGCTTCGTGGTGCTGATGTACTAATAATGTTCAAATATACCAACATATGAGGTAAAAATGCAACCAAGAAATCCTCCTGCTTCTTGACAGTGAAACATTAGAAATTTTTTTGGAAAACCTGAGCTAAGTACAGCTTCATGGTCAGAAACCCCAGCTCCCAAAGCATAAAAGCAGAATCTCAGATTCAGCTAATTTTTCTGGATTGGAAGGAGTTGTTGGTCTGTTTTCCACGTATCATAAAACCATGGAACAGTTTGGGTTGGAAGGGACCTTAAAGACCACCCAGTTCCAATCCCCTTGCCATGGGCAGGGACACCTTTCATTAGATCAAGGTTGCTCAGAGCTTCATCCAGCTTGTCACTGAACAGTTCTAGGGATGGAACATTCCCAAGAGAATTTCCTTTAGCACATAAAAAAGGCTACTCACGGTGATGTTCTATGTCTCCAAACCTGAGATCACCCTTCAAGAAACACCTCTGAGGACCCTTTTCTATCTGTGCAGAGCATCCTTTTGTCCCAGCAGCTGCTCAGCAATTAATCCTAAATTGCACGGTTTTTAACAGGAAAAGTCATGAAAATCAGTAAGTTGGGTCATTTTTCATGGAATTTCATGGGATTCCTTGTCCTGATGAGTGACTGGGCCAGATCATCTAAATGAGCTCTGAGAAAGATTAGAGCTGCTAAACATGCTGGTGGTGGCACCTGTGGTGACACTGCTGCTGCTCTTGACCCAAACACAACTGCACTGCTGCAGGGGCATTTATAGCAGAGGTGGAGACTGAAACTCTGTCAGGATAGAAACAAAACAGTTGTGAATACAACTGCACCCGCTGCAAGGAAGTGGTGCCAAAAGATGCCAGGCAGAACTTCCTTTATGGTAGTGTTCTCCAGATATCTTTTTTGGCTACCTCTGACCTTTTTGTTTTGGGCCAGTATAAATTAAAGTCTTTCTTAGAGCACTTTTCTTTTCCCCTGAGAAGGGAAAATACAGTTTGTGTTTGACCCAATGTGTGCAAAAGTCAGCTCCAAGTTACCTTTCCTACCAACTGCTTTGACTGGCATTCTCCTCCATGTAATTCTGCACATTACTTTCAAACTAGGATTGAAAAATCCTTCCCCCTGCCTTTTTTTGTTTTTAACCTGTTCCCATCAGCTATTTAAGGTGCACTCACATCTTTTTTTTTTTTTGAGCCTGATTATTTATAATTAGCATTTTGTGCCCACATGCAATTGTGCTCGAAACTCTTTCACGTCGGGTTAATTCGCTGACTTTAAAATCTATTAATTGACATCCAGAAGAAAAAAAGTAAACATGTCTTTAAGGGTGGCATGAATGGCTGAATCAAGATTAGGCCCCCACTCTTTTTAGTCCCTGATTTTCAGGGAAGGCTGCAGTCTTCAAAAATCAATTGTCTTCCAAGCTCCAAAAAGCAAAGGAATGAGCAGGGGTCAGACTCAAGAGCATCCCTTGTGTGCCGGAGTTAACATTACCTAAGTACTTTAAACGATCGCTAATTAGGGCTTTCAATGGGCACTCTGAAGACCACGGGATTGAAATATCTTATTTGGGGAATAAACAATTGTGTAAGGCAGACTAGATCAACTCTCTAACAGAAATAAACCTTCTGTTACACCCTGGAACCAGAGGTTGGTCCTCAAGGACCCGCTAAGCCATCCACAGTCGCCCTCTCCCATTGTTCCCAGGTTGGGATGGACACAGGAGTCCTGCCTGGACATGCAAGTGTGTTCCTCTCTTGCATTCCATTTTTGATACAGCCCCGTTTGCCTTGAATCAGGAACGTGAATGTGCCCCTTGGTGTTTGGGAATCCGGGAAAAAAACTGCTGACCGTTCAGGATGCACCTTGGAAAAATTCTTATAACGTTCTTAAAAGTAAGAGTAAAAAAAAAATAAAAATCTGTAAATATTCATTTCATAGCTGAGTTGAATTCAGTAGAGTTAGAGTTTACTACCCACAACTGCATTTGAATGAAACAGGAGTGTCTAGCAGAGCAGAAAAATGATAATTAAATATTGCCAGATCCTGGAGTTTCAAATCAACAGCCATGAATATTTTCTAGGTGTGACAGGTACACACACACACACACAGAGAATGATCCTAATGTGGACAAGAAAACGTACCATTTGACACAAATATCCAACTAGATTTAAGAGTGCATTTACACAAATACTAAGCATTCTTGATGGAGGTGTTAGAAAGGCAAAATGAATGTAATTTTAATGAAATATGGGAATAATGAGTGTACACAGGGATGGGGAACTGCCATAGAAACCTGGCCTATGAGTGCCATTTGTGAAAGTAATACTTCTTAATGAGTTTGCTTTTTAAAAAACATTTACTCCTTACTGTAAAGTAGGATGAGGATACTTAACTTGGAGTCAATGAAAAGGGCAAAGCTTTGATTTGGGTGTTTGTCCAGAGCCTGGCATATTGCACAAATTAAATCTTCCTTTCTGGCAGCTGTAACAGAATCACACAGTCGTTTAGGCTGGAAAAGGCCTCTGAGATCATCAAGTCCAACCTTTGACTGATCACCACCTTGCCAAACTAGACCATGGCACAGAGTACCACATCCAGTCATTCCTCCAACACACCCCTCATATAAACTGTGTTGCACCTTCTCACTGTTGCAGTACAATTATGGGATTGTTAAAAAAAATCATCAGAAAAGTAAAAGTGAGACCGTGACCGTTATGAAGAAAAGTAAAATCCTCTTCGCCCACCAGAAGACTGAATTTAAAAAGAAAAAAATTTATAAAAGCAAAATTATTTTTTGAGGACTTGAAACTCTTGTTTCTCCATATCACCGACAACGAAAAAAGTTCTGGAAAAAAAATCTGAGCAGCAATAATGAAAAGCATAATACTGACAAAAACTTGTGATTTCTGCTGTGGCTTCTTAGTCTTTGCTGAACTCTGCACCAGAATTTCACTTCTTGTGCTTTACAGCATATTTGAGTGGAGGAGCTTTGTTGCTACACCTCAAATATAAACAAAAATAAATAGAAAGCCTCCTAACTGATCTTTTCTCTCACAAGTTTGTTTCAGATACTAATACTTTAACTGCAAGCCACTAGGACACCAATTTCTGGTGTTTCCAGCACTGTTTTTATTATGAAAAAATAGCTTCAGAGATGCTACCAGTCCAAGAGAATCACAATATATAACAGAAAATTAACTCTATAAAAATATCAACTCTAAGTTTAATGTAAAGTTTGATAATGAACTTTGAATTTCTCAGATTTGATGATACGACCCGGCTTTGATATTTTTAAAGGATAGAATCATTTAGGAAAATTATAAAAATTATTCCAGTCATTACAACTGCCAGAAAACCCTTTTTCAAACTGAAAAAAAAAAAAAAAACCAAAAACCTGTTCCTCCACGTGGCATCACCTGAGAAATCAGTCATCATCTTCTGTGCCCAGCATTAGCTGACAGGCAGCGGGAAATGGAGTTGCCTTGCTTTGAGGGCTTTGTCGTGGTTGGTTTTTTGGGGGCATTGTGTTTTAGCACACCATTTTTCCCAGGTGAATAAGGGCTGTTTGTCAGCCTGAGCATGGCCAGGTGCTCCAGGGATGCAGCTCCCTGGGCTCTGCTCTCCAGTTACCACTGGAAACCCTCTATTATGCCCCGTTCCATGAGCTGGGCACAAGGCACAAGCAGTGTCCGAAAAGGTAAAGCAGGGGTCATCCTCTAATTGAAGCAGCTCAATGTGTAGGTCAGATTGGAAGGATCTTTGAGGTGAGAGATCATGAAATAAAGAGATGTAATTGTTGAAACATGTAATTTCGAAAGCCAGTCACACAAAGGGAGGTGTGAGTTGGCTGCACTGGGGAAAGCCAAGCCCCAGTCTGAGGATGGGCAACAGATTTACATTCTTGAATCAATAACCGCTGAGTTTGGGAATGTATCAACTCCTCTGGTGGTGCAATCCAATCAGCATTATTGTGTTATTGAATAACTGAAAATAGTTAGTAAGAACTATGGAATAATTGACTGTTTTCATCACATATTCAGGAAAGAAAGGATGGTGTCATATGAAATCTCTATTATCTTAGATGTACAAATATCAGAACAGCTTGGATTGTAAGGTGTAAGCACTGATCCTCTAAGAAACAACCCTTTCCTAAAACTTCCATTCCCACTGATTCCATCGGGATTGAAATGTTTGAAGGTGCTCAGTGTCTCTATGTATTGTGGTTATTGCTGTCAGAGTCCAAGGGGGGCACAAGGGAAAAATATACCACAGGGTTTCCCATTTTCACTGCATCCCCATGATAATTAACTGATTGTGGATCAGCCTGAAATTAATTATTTCTGCTTCTTTTTATTTTCCTGAAGAAATCTAACATAAAGAAGATTAATAGAAGTGCTATTTCCAGGATTTACAGAAATTTCAGGGGCTGCTCCATGCTGGTATTGCTGATTCCCTTTCTCACAAAAAAGCACAGGAGCTACTCAACTAATCCTGACTTGTGGGGGAGAAGCACAACCTTTAAACTACCTCAGGTAGGTCACTGGTGGTTTCTAGTCTAATATACAATCCATGTAAACATTAGATCAGTAAAATGCATTTTAACTGGACTTCTCATTTCAAAAGCAGACCAAGAGAAATGGGAGGTAAGATAGTTTCCTGGAAAATGAATGAGGGCTCTGCACACCAGTATAACACAGAGAGTTTTTTGAATCATACACCTGTCAGGAAAAAACCCACCTGTATATGTGGAATATGATTGCATAAGATCAACTAGAACTTTGAATTGACATTATAAGCTTTGCAGTGTTTGTTTGGAAAGTCTGATGCTGATTTTGGAAGGCTCACTGAAGAAAAGCTTGGACTCCACTGCCTGCAGACAAAGGTTAGCAAAGCCTTAAGAGGAGATTAAAGAATTTTTCCTTGCTCTGCCCAAGGCATCCATGTGCCAAGGCCATAGGAAGCTGCTTATGGGACTAAATCAGCAGCTGATGCTTCCCAAGATGTATTGTGAGATATTTTCCTTCCTGGGGCTTGCTTTGGAGGTTGAGGGGTGTCGTATGAAAATCAAGTCCAATGTTTTGTGTTGGTGCCCTGCTACCAAAGGGGTTGTGTTTTGAGGGACCCCGTGGGACCAGTTCCTTTACCCACAAAGTATTTGGGGTGCAAGTGAAAGTCACTGTACAGAATAAAGTCATCTCAAAACTAACTGTATTTTCACAGCATAAATCAACAGCACACTTGGCCAGAGCTTCCCAGGGACACTCTGGGACAAGGCTTCTTGCAGAGCATCAGCACTTGCTGTGAGCTCTTCCTGGGGCTCACTCCAGACATCCTTGCTGGAGGAAGGGGATGAAAACACAGGAGTGCCTATTCCATTTCCCACCTCCTATCCTATTTCCCACGTGTGAGCTGAATGACTGGCTGTCTTTTCGGAGCATTCTGCCTGCAGCCCTTTGTGTCTGCCAGCACACAGAGAGCCCACACTATTCCCCTGCTTTCCCTTTCCCAGGGACTCCCCAAACTCCCTTGTGCTGGTGGGATATACCCCCTTTTTGTTTGTAGCACCACATCTCCCCAGTGAGCCAGAGGTGGGAGCAACTCTGATCATATCACGGAGCTGGAAAACATCCCACGTTACCCTCTTGCAATAAAAGGCTGGTTTTGAAAGGCTATTTCCAGCTAGCGGAGATAGTTGATCAGGCAGGCCAAAAGGGAAACCAGATTTAAGATTGTAGATTATGATTAAAGGTTACATTAAATTAAGGATGGCATTAAAAGCAAAGATGGAAACATCCCCTAAAGGAGGGGTAGCTTCTGTTTTGGATGGTAGCAGGTCAGTCCACTGTGCAAACAACAGAGGAGGAACCTCATCACTTTTGGGGAAAGAGTGAATAAGACATGGCAGAGATGCAAGAACCTGGAGAAGACAGGAATAATGAGCCTTGGCTTCCTCTCCCAAAGCCAACAAGATGTGGTTTCTGGCATGAATCCTACTGCTGACCCAGACAAGCCCAGCTCTGCCTGATGATGGAGCCCAACACAGCTCTTTGCCTGAACTGATCCCTGCTTGGCTCAGGGTGGTATCACCTGGGTTATTGGTGGGGGGACTAAAACATTCGTGGATTTGTCCATATTATACAGGGAAACATGGCAGGAGGATAGGTCAGACCTGGGGTCTCCCATGGCCCCAAATGACAATGTAAAACCCAGCTCACTCCTTCTGCCTGTTGGGCTCCCATATGTGGTACTGCTAAAATTGTTCTAAATAGATGTTTAATCTGCTTCACACTGTCACATTTAATAACTTGAAGTGTTGGAGCAGGGTCATTACTTACAGCTCATAAAAGGAGTTATTTAGTAAAATACTCCTATCGCTTACTTGGTCTTCCCTTGTGGGAAAAACTTAGTTCTCTATTCCAATTTTCTACGTTTCCCGAGTATGTCAGCAGCAGAGGAAAAGAAGAAAAAGATTCTCCAGAAATCTCTCTCCTAGAGACTTTTTCACAAAAGGATTTTTAAAATGAATGTCACTGTGCACATGGCATGGGCTAAGGTAGCAGTTGTGTTGCTCAGATGTGCTCTTTAGAGTTTTAATTCTCCAGGAAAACCCTCTCAGAGAAATTAAATAGTACTCCTGGGAAAGGATCCTTCTTTCAGCAAGTTTTTCCTGGGACTTTCAGGGCCATTAACAAGCCTAATACACTGCATTACCTTTCCAGTCACTTCTGTTTCCCTTTGTTGTGATACCTACTTAAAATATCAAAGCTGTGAGAAGTTCAATGAGATATTGAAAAGTGAGTAACACAGGTTTTATATGACAATCCCAAATCCCTCCCTCTTTTTTTTTTTTTTTTTTTTTTTTTTTTTTAAGTTCTTTGCCAGTATCACTGGATGAAAAAGAAATAAAAAGTCTGTGGGTGGGACGTGAAGGACTGACAAGGTAAAGCTAGATCAAAAAGAAGCCTCCGTTAATAAATCAAAGAGGCGAAACAAAGGGCAGGACAGAGAAAAAAAAGTATTTTGAATGGTGTAACCTAGATGTAAACTGTCCTAATTCAGCATCATTTAGCACTCACAAGATTAATCCTTAGACACTCTAACCTGAAGAAGAAGGAGCATTATTCAGGTGGTATCAGGAAAAATGGCAAGGTTAGAAATTAGTGGACAAAATCAACATATTTTTCCTGAAGACAAAGTCCTTGGTACTTCTGATTAAAGGTTAATATTTGGGTTTTTTTAGTATATAAAACTATTGGTCTAAAAAAGATAAAGAAGGAAATTGGAGAAAAACAAGTGCAGATGTAGCTCTCACACCGAGGTAATTTGTTAATTATCACTGGACAGAAATAAACCTAAAGCACAAGCTGGAGGTGAGAGGCCTATCACATGTCACTCAAGCAAAAGTCAGTTCTACATTTTTAAAATTACCTTTCCATCAGAACTGTTCCTTTATAACTGTTTTGATCATCAGCGTGACCAGGTGTGAGACACAACAATAAATAAAGTTGTCAGAACTTCACAATGCAGAGGCAGCTGGGAACCAGGAAGAGTGTTTAGAAGAACACTTTATAATTCTGTGGTGCCATCCAGGATATATTTCATGCTATACATAGGTTTGTGATCCAGTAAGTCCATTAATTTTTGCAGTCCTGCTCCAAAAAGTCTTTGTAAAGGTTTACAAGATGTTCTGTGTTCAGGGCAAACCCTGACTTCTGGTGGTGGATATCATACATTGAACCAGACTTTATCCTGGGGTGTTCAGTGTCCAACCCAAGTCTGAGAGGCTGAGGAATTTAAAATCCAGAAATCCAACCCAACTTGCAATATAATATGGATAAAGCTCTGAAGGGCCAAAATAGATTCAAATAGGCATAAACATACAGAAATCTTGTATGATTTATGATGGATGAACATGAATTAATGACTTGTTAAGAGCATATCGAGTAGAAAATTAACATACTTCCACCTTGAATACACGTTAGGGGGACTATAGAAATGTATTTTCTTATGTTTATATCTTTTAGAAGAAAAGTAGCAACTCTCCTCTTGCCATTGATACACTCTGTCCAGTAAATTTAGCTGGGGAACATGTGTGACTTCTGCAATGCGTTGCTGTCTGTACTCAGGTACTTAATCTCAAAACCAAGATGAGATTCAATCTATATAATCCCAGTGAATGAAAACACAGAAGTGAAGATCTGGTAAAGCATCTCAGGTCTAACTTTAAAACCAACATTAAAAAGCCTCGCTGTAAAGAGAGATCTGCACCCTCTGGGTTTATTTCCAAAGTCTTCACTAGTATCTTTTGCTTTGTTTATACATTCTGGTCTCAATTTGAAATTGAAGGCGAATCTTTTATTTTTCATCAATAATCTGCCACATCTTTTGAATAAATGTTCTTTTGAACGTGCTTATCAAATCAGACACCCACTGTGGTTCTCTAACAATGAAACATTTTTTTAACCTGACACTTTAAGGTGGACTTGATAACCCCTAATCCTCAACTGCTCCATAATCTTTTCTTGTTTTGCAAAGAGCCTTTAAGAAAGTAACCCAGACGTGCCTTTGATGTGGGCTTGTCCTTTATTTACTGCAGTTTCTGAAAATCTTTGATAAATTAATCTCACCAATAGAACAGCAATGTGTAATTCATACTTTGATGCCGGCTGGTGAAGGAACTGCTTTTCACCTCTGCTGCTCAGTGGGTTAGAGGTTCAGGAGAAAACACGCAGGAGGCATCCTGATTTAGGTGGTTTCAGGTATCCAGGTGGGAGAGGCTTCATGGGTGCTGGAGAAACAATTTCTTCCATAACGAATTCTGAGTCCTTACACGGGGCTGTTTCCCGCAGTTCTCCATCTGTGCATGTGTGATCCGCAGTTGTCAGGGACAGCGGGGGCTGGGAGATTTTTTTAAAAGCATAAATGTGCCTAATTACAAGTAAAAATAGGCACAAATAAATAGACAAACAGGAGTAGGGGTGCGTGTCCGTGTGCTCGCTCCACCGGCGTTCAGCGGGATCGTCGCCACAGAATCAGAAAATCACAGAATCAGCTGGGTTGGAAGGGACTTCTGAGATCATCAAGTCCAACCCTTGATCCACTACCACTGTGGTCCCCAGACCATGGCACTGATGCCACATCCAGTCTCTTCTTAAAAACCTCCAGGGACGGAGAATCCCTGGGCAGCCCATTCCAATGTCTGATTACCCTCTCTGTAAAGAAATTTTTTCTAATGTCCAACCTAAACCTCCCCTGGCACAGCTTAAGACCATGCCCTCTTGTCTTGCTGATGGTTGCCTGGGAAAAGAGACCAACCCCCACCTGGCTACACCCTCCTGTCAGGGAGTTGTAGAGAGTGAGGAGGTCTTCCCTGAGCCTCCTTTTCTCCAGGCTGAACAACCCCAGCTCCCTCAGCCTCTCCTCATAGGACTTGTGCTTGAGTCCCTTCACCAGCCTTGTTGCTCTCCTCTGGACCTGCTCCATGACCTCAATGTCCTTCCTGAACTGAGGGGCCCAGAACTGGACACAGCACTCCAGGTGTGGCCTCACCAGCACTGAGTCCAGGGGCAGAATCACTTCCTTGGACCTGTTGGCCACACTGTTCCTGATCCAGGCCAGGATCCATTGGCCTTCTTGGCCACCTGGGCACACTGCTGGCTCATGTTCAATGTCAATCCACACTCCAGGTCCCTTCCTGCCTGGCTGCTCTCCAGCCACTCTGTCCCCAGCCCGTAGCCCTGCAGGGGGTTGTTGTGGCCAAAGTGCAGGACCCGGCACTTGGCCTGGTTGAACCTCATCCTGTGCCTTCCTGCGGCATTTCAGGATGACCTGCTGTACAGCCCTTTGCACCCAGCGAGCTGACAACAACTCAGGCGAATCCTGCATTTAGCTCTGCAGAAAACAAGATCTAATTCCCGTGGCATATGGCACACAGGCAAGGTGTGAAACCAGAAGCGCTCCCCCGAATCCGAAGTCGTCGGGTCCCCCCGGCACCCCTCAGGCTGGATTTGTTGGAGTTGTGTCAGCACTGCCGTGGGGAACTGTCACCGTGGGGAGACAGTGTGTGCATGCACACAGTGAGGGCACCCTGCCAGCTGAGCTCTATAAATCTTTGGAAGTCACGGTGCAGATACCAGTGACCAATACATTTTTCACGGTCATTCATTCGAATTTTGAAATCAGGTTGCAGATCCCTGATCTCTCAGTTTGCTTTGTGGATGTGTGAAAACCTGTCTGTCAGCTCAGATTTGAGATAATGCCTCCAAGTGCTTCTTCTTCATCCTCTTTACCTTATTCCCTTTCTGGATTTTTACTGACTAATTAGTAATTCAAGTTCAGCAGTTATCTTTTTTTAATATTAATTTATTTGCATAGTGAGTGGAATACTTTAGTCATTGATATGCACCTTTTTTTAACTTTTTCACATAAAATAAGGAAACAATAAAAGGAGAACATCTCAAGAACAGGTTCAGTTGATAAGCAATTGTGCCAGAAAGCTCCCAGCCACCATGCTGGCTTTCCTATGTCTGCTAATTAACATGCAAAAGTACAAGAGTCCAAGAAGATTATAATAACTGCAGATATATAATTTTATAGCTATATTAGCAAAAAAAAGTTTATTCCAGTATAAACATAGATTTAGAAGGCTGGTAAATGCCAGCTAACTTATCAGCTAAAGATGCCACCAGTAGAAAAAAAAGTGCCCCAAACAAGAACATTTGGAAGTATATTTATTATTATTTATTTATTTACTTATTTGCCTTTTCCATATAAAAATTAAAAAAAAAAAAAAAAAAAAAAAAAGAAAGGCTTAGACCAAGGGCTAACTTCTGTCATCATTTATGATGATACAAACCCAAGGTTGATTCACCCAGTTCTGACTTCAGTTATAGTTTGCATCCATGATAAACTCAGCACAAAATGTTGCATCTAATCCACTCTGGTGCTGTCTGTGGATTCTTGCCTCCCAACCTTACATGGTTCTACTTCAGAATTATCATCTTCTATTCTCCTTTGAGGTGTTAGAGAGAAATAAGCAGAGTTTGTGATTAAATATAACTATGAAGTTAGTAAATTAAGCTGTAAGTGTTGACAGGAAACTGCCTGTTCTCCTTAAATCCTTCTAAAACATGGATTCAGGTGTATGAGTGTACACTGCAGACACCTGAAGCAAGGTGAATTGGACCTCACCTTCTGCCCATGAACCAACACCTTTCCTCAGAGCAGTTCTGGAACTGGAGGAAGGCTGCAACTTCAGTCTAGAGAGGACACACACGAGGCAGCTCCTGGGCCATAAAAACTCCTCTGGGCACCAGAATCTCCAGGTAGATGAGCCCTTAGTTGTGCTCCTCAAAAGCCACATAAATCCACCAAGTTCACATGATCCTTCCTGGTGCATCAGCACAGTCTGTATCAAACAGACACAGAAGTTGCACCAAAGCTGAGGGGAATTTGGCCGTGGGGCTGTCGCGGGAATCGCTGTTTGAAGTAATGGCACAACTTGTGGATTTCCTCATCTGCAGACACGGACAAATGAGATGGGACAACATTCCCTGAGCAAGGAGCCCTCAAGGAAAGGGAGCTGGAGAGGTGGAAAGTCTGTGCTCGATTACATTTACGAGATAAATCATTTCTGTGGCCCCCAATCAAATTTGCCGCATGATTTAAGGGCGTCATCGCCGCGTGCAGTGTTGTCATTCCTCCTCAGTCGTTATTTCCTTGTTATTAATTCTAATTCTTATTGCCTCTCAACTGTCCACGCTCAGAAAGAGAAGTGCTCGGGTTTTCTGTGTTCTGTTGCTATGTAATGTGATATAAAGCAGGTTTGGAGTGTCTCTGTGAATGCAGGCAACCCAAACTAGGCCAGAAATCCCTTCCGCTGCAGCTGCTGATCATTAAATCATGGACCTGCTCATATCCTTGTGTCAAACTGCAGGAGAACCTGTAGGGGGATATCCACATGACAACTAAGAAATCCCCTGGAATATGGTGCATGTGTATCCTCTTCATGCTTTTGGAGACAAAGGTCTTTTGGTTTCAGTGGAATCCTTTCAGTTATGAAGAGGATTTAGGTGCATTGTGTATTTGAATGCACACAGGGGAGAGAGATGCTGTTATTTCAGTAGAGATGCTCAGAAAAATTTAGTAGAAATGAGAATTCTAAAAAGGATGAGGGGAGGGAGGAAAAAAATTAAAACTTCACAAGTTTTTGTTATTTTACAACCAGGGTTTCTGCAGATGAACAGGCTGTTCTTCTCAAAAATTTATTTTTTTATGTGATACTTTTAGAAAAAATGGGGAAAAGATAATCATGGATATAATTGTTTTCAATTTCAGACAGTGTAATTTTAGGCATACTATTTATATGGTTGCAGTTTTCACTTTAGTCAGCATGTCTGAGATATTAAAAACCTTTTGACTGAAAAAAAAGACAAATCTGCAGTGAGATCATCATCTGTGTTAACAACCGTTTGTAAGATTCAGAAATATTTGCTAAGATTCAAAGATCTTTTCACCAGGTCTTATTTCCTGAGTATTAAATTTGAATTTTCAAGGTCTGAGTGCTTATTCTAACACACGTCGCTTTTAGTGAGGTAATTTTGAAACTGAGAGGGGTTTATGATTTTTCTAAACACAGAAGAATCATAAATATTCAGTTTCTTCTTCAGTCATGGAGTCACAGAATGGTTTGGGCTGGAAGGGACCTTAAAGATCTCTGCTGTGCAGGATGGAGGGCACCTGTGGAAGAGCAGGTTTGGAGCCTCTCCAGAGCTCCCTGTTATGATGAAAATTCTCATTTTCTTTTCCAACTTGGCAGAGCCATTATTTTTGGCAGGTATATACCACTAATATTAGCCTGCCTCGTAAGGATGTTTGCCAGACTCAGTTAATTAATTTGGAGATAACTTCATAAGTGAATTACAACCTCTGCCATCATCTGTAGGATTTTTCCCACTGGCTTCAACAGGGAGAGTATTTTGCTGTACAACAAAACCCTAAGAACATTTTGGTTTTTAATAGTATAGTAAAACAGTAAAAATAAGACAACTCCCAGCGCTTTCTGAGATGTCACAGTATGGATCTGCTGCCGCTGACCTCCTACTGCTGCAAACAGAATGACTAAGCAAAGGCTGTTTATTTTCCTTCAGATCAAAGAGAGGCAACAAAAGAGATCCCCCCCCAAAAGGTGGTTCACTGCAGAAGTCAGTGCTCTTGTTTCTCTATCTGATCAGCAGATTCCTTCAGCTGCTGCTCAGTCAGCCCCGGCCCCGCCATCAGTCTTGTCCGACTGGCTCTTCCCAGGCTGCATGGGAGAATAACAGTGTGGCTCTGGCACGGCTAAAATACAATAGATGGGAGCTGGAATATAAAAGTGGGGGAATTCCTCACATGCCTTCCCATTTTCATGGACTGTTGGCAGCGAAGAAGGGGGGGAAAAGAAAAAAAAAGAAAAAAAAAAGGAGAAAAAAAAAACAAGAAAGAGAAGAAGGGGGAAAGAAAGGATAGAAAAAGATAAAAAGGCTCACTTTGGCATTCAGGCAGATATTTCATTCGTTTTCCTTTTAATTGCCTGGAGTCATTCCACAATGTGCTCCCCGACCTCTCTTTTCTCCCACATCCTCTCCCCCCCCCCCCCCCCCCCAGCCACCCTCGGCCCCAGGGGCGCTGCAGGAAGGCTGGGTGCTGCCTCCAAGGAGAGGAGCACCTGGGCACCCACATTGCTGGGATGCTGCTCTCTGCTCTGATGCATAACCAGTGAAAAATCCCTTTTTGGGGTAGCAGTTTTTCACTTCACCAACCCTGTCAACCTTGGAATGTGCCATAGGACCGCCTTGGGCAAACCATCGTAGTTTGAAATCACTGAGGCTGCAACAACCTGCATCAGCTGAGGGTCTTCACTATATTCATTATCCAAGGTGTCTTCCTTAAGGCTTTCACTGAATTCCAAATCCCTGCTGCAAGCTGCTCACTAAAATTCCCAGTTACCTAAACCAGTGCCCTCTCCCTGTGCTGTGCAGGGCTGTTGGGATGTGTCACATGGATGTTGTTTGATTCAGCTTGGGAGCAGTTTATATTTTAGGGATTAGAGTGGGTCTTCTATGTCTCTTTCCCCACTGGACCTTATTTAATATTTGTGAAACACAGAAGGTGTGAGAAGTAGCACATTTTTCTCTAGTCAAAGAGCAAACTTGTTATTTTTTAAATTATGCTGAGGATCTAATATATTTTAAAAGACTGTTTTTCTACAGTAATTTAATGAAAATATGTTTGAAGAGCTTTAAGGCAACCCTTGCTTGAAAATCTTTATACTAACTGTTGGATGTGTTTCTGTAACAGTCACTTCAGGACAGTGGAATAGATACATCCACTGTTCATTAGGGACCAGGTCCTTGAATATCTTACAGACTGAGATCTTTTTCCCAAACAAATAGCCAGCAAAAATATTTGTGCTACTCGAATATCCAAAAACCTGCTTGCTGAAAAATAAGCTGAAAGGCTATTTTTTTATGTTGAATGCAGATATGGTCTTGTTTTCATTATGTAACAATTTCAGTTTTCCAGTGTTATTCTGTAGAACTTATGAAGAAATTAATGTAAGAGATTCTGCATTTTAAGGTAATGTTCTGGGTTGTAAGAGTTACTGTGGTTTTGAGTTTAACACCTACACTCAATCTTTATTGTCCTGTCAGTTGCCAGTTTTATGTCACTGAGTAATATGGTGATATCCTCTGTGGGAAAAGTTGTAGCAGAATGAAAAAGAGGAAAGAAGTAAGAATGTAGAAAACAAAAAAAAAATTAAGTGTTTCTAATGGAGTTTATACTCTACAAAACTTAAAGAAAATTACTTGCAAATCTAGGTTGGCCAGAATATTGGGGTTTTTTTAGTTTATTCTCAGGTTCTGGCTGCATCTAAAGTCTCAGGCCAATCTTAAATGAGACTGAGGATCTCACATGAGCACCAGCACGTGAGAGCACCCTTGATTGCACACAGAGCTGAACCATCTGCTCCACCTGCACTACCTGGCAGGACCTGGCTGAGGAGCAGAGCACAGCCCAGTCCCTGTCCCATGCTCTTTGCCTTCACACCAGCAGCAAGGGGGGACAGGGAAGGGTCCCCAAAATCATGGGCTGCCCCCCTGCACCCAACTGGAGCCCTGTGACAGGGTCTGCCCAGCAGAGAAACCACGACTTCGAAAGACTGTGGTTGTAATCTGTAATTTGGCTTTCAGTGTGAACTCCAGCTCATTCCAAGATGGCCTGTTGATGGATATCTTATTGTTATCATAGAAACGCTCTCTTAGATGAAGCCTGGATAGAAATCTGCCAGGGTTGCCCCACAGATGGGGGCAGCCCTGTGTTGGGCAGCAATATGTGCCCAGACACGCTTCCACTGAGCTGCTGCCAGTCACAGCCACTGGAGAGACCCAGCAACTGAGGAATTTTATTTTCTGGGTTTCCATAAGGCTATTGAGAGAATACCTTGCTTGGCTTCCCACCAGAGTGCAGCCTCACCTCCCTGGAACAGGACAGACACCCCCTGCAAAGTGAGGCTAACCGTGAATAAATGGAACAAGCAAAAACATGGAGTGTTCAGCTGTTACACACAGAAGAGCTATAAAAGTGAGACAGAAAGAGGATGGAAGTGCAACAAGTAGCTAGAGAAGGAGAAATGGTGCCAACTTCCAAAAGCCTTGCAGTGATGTAGTGTTTAGTAGACTCTTAGTAAGGGTTGTTATTTGTGCACTGTTTATATCTCTGATTTAAAAAGCACTTTTTATTCAGAGATCTGCGAGTGGCTCACACACGCTGGTGCCAAAGCCATTGCATCTGCCAATAGATTGAGTCAGCTCTGGAATGCCATTAAAAGTAAATGCTGTCTAATGTTCTACTTTTTAAACACAAATATCAAAGAGAGGGGAAAAAAGGGAGAGTTGGGGGCATGGGGAGGAGGGAGGGAAAAGTGAATTGCTTTTGCAGAAACTGCAGTTTCTTTCAAAAAACCTGTCATTGACATCTTTCCCCAGAAAACATTTTGTCATGCACATCAGTGTATGTCTTCAAGGGGATCAATCTAGAGAGGGAGTCAAACCCACAATCATCATGTGACAGATTTTCAGATGGTGTTCTCATCAATCACGCTGATAATGAGGTGGCAAATTGCTGTCTTATAGCAAAACTAAAAAGACAAGTACCCCGGTAGGTGTCAATGAATATGTCAAAGGATTGTCCCTAGGGGAGTCTGAGAAGGTTCTCAGAAACCTTTTTGTGAAGCCTGAATGCAAAATACTTTATTGATCACTAAAGAACTTGCACTGACATGCTATTTCCCAGTGACATTTGAACCACCAATTTCCTAACCCATGGTGAGTACCTGTTTGGCAAACACTTTGGGACTTTTCTTTAGCCTTTAGATATACTAAAAAATCTTGGTTTAGTATTAGCTTGGTCTTTCATCTCCTAAGGAACAGCAAAAGCAAAATGTTACAAATTACAAGCAAGTTAATAGTTTGAAAATATTTAAAACCCATTAATCATTCTGATTCAGTTATAATAATTTAGAATTAGCTTGTTTATATTATATATGCTGAACTTTTTATTAGTTTGATTAGTGTCTTGTATTCTGTTTTAGGGAATCAAGTGGTCCTCTTCATGGAGCAACCTGCTATTAATCTGCAGAGTAGGGTTATCAGTACAGTGACATTTGAAGATAAAATGGTCCCTTTGTTCCCCGTTTCCTAAGCCTCTTAACATCTGAATTAGAGCCCAGAATACTCCTGCAGCTCAAGATCATGCAGTGGTGAATCCCCATCGCTCCATTTGTGTTCTAGAGAGGTTTGATGGCAGACAGGCTGCTATTTATAAGGCCTGAAATTCTGCATGCCTTATTAGTCCAGCTTCCAAGCAATCATGACTGGGCTTATTTTTTCCCATTTTCGTCAGAGTGCAAAACATGGACTGTCCTTTCCAGTTCTGAGGCAAAGAGTATTGCAAGAAGTGTAACAGTGAAAATTTTATGCCCTGCTTTGCTTGCTCTTGGCTCAGTTGTGAGCCAAATTTTAAAAGATTTCCCTCAAAATTTACATGAAAAAATACATCCAAAATCCTTCTGAGATAATTTGAAGAGACTTAAAGTTTTACACCCTCAGTTTTGGTAAGAAATGGTAATGTGGGGGGATGGAAGTGAAAAAAAAATATTGAAAAAACACTTGGATAAAAATCTTCATTTAAAAATAAAAATATTCATCCAATCAATAATATTACACAAAAAGAATTTATACTGAGAAAAGGCCACGTTTCCATAATAAATATTTTAATGCAATCATTTCAATTAGATTTGGGGTTTACATGATGCCTGGCACCTTTCTTTCTAGTTTTGAGATTAGTAATGCAGAGTCATGTCTGGAAAAAGTTTCCTAATATCCATTTGGACTTGTGAGGCTGAGGTCAGAAGTATTGGGGACACAGTCTGTGTGGCTGATAACTTACAGTGCACGTGATAATTAAATGCTATTACCTGCCAGGCCTTTACATTGCAGCTATTTGCAAACCCTTGGGATAAAATCTCACAGATTTTATATCAAGGGCTACACATGCCTGGGGTTGTCCCACCTTTGAGGATATTTAGGCACACAGAATTACTGGAACATATCTGGTTTTACATTCAGCTTTTGTTGCAGCCAACTAAACATGTGCAAAGCACGTGTGAAAATTAGAAATGCAATTGCCAGCAATAATAATGCAAAGAAGACCCAAGCCTGACACATTCTCTGTGTATCACTTATGTTCTCTTGCTGGGGAGTTGTTCCTAAAATAGAAAGAGGCATCAGTCTAATTTCGAATGCATCTTCCATCAGAAGATGGTTGTGGGAGTCCCAGCAAACCCCTCCAAAAGATTGTTTTGCAGAATGTCAAAAGTTAGAAACTGGAACAATGTCTGGGATTGTTCCTGCTCCCGACCTCTGACATTCCATGAAACAATATACTGAAGCACAGCCCTCCTTCAGCATTACGAGTAATGTATTTCAAAGGGTCCATGAGCCTTATCTAATTCCAGTTAAACTTAATGGAAAAATTCCCACTGAACAATAGTAATAGTAAGTGTAGTCTTGTTGGATTGCCAAGGGGCCAGCTGTGAAAGGACCACTATTGTATTAGATGCTCAGTGGAGCAGTGGCAAGCTCAAGTCCCAAAGAATTTATGATCTAAACAGACAAGACAACCCCATGGGGAGGGAACAAAATAGCCCAGGAACTGAATGGCATCCTATTATACTGTGTGTAATTGAGTCATATCAGTATTTAGTATCTTGGATCTTAATCTCCCAATTAATACAATTGGCATTGGAGACTTGAACTAGAGCAACCCCAACTGCACCTTAATTGGAAATCAGTTTTTTGGTTTGAATTTCCATCATATTTGGGGCTCTGTTCATATTCCTTTAGATTCCTACCTGGATATTTAGGACATGAACAGTGAGGGACCCCAGGTGTTGGTTTTGTTGTTTTGGTTTGGTTTTTTTTGAAGGCAAGGGACCATCAGAGCCCCAGAAAGCATTACAAGAATGTCAGTGGCATGTACCTTGGGATATGGAGTAGCTGTCTCTATAGGTTCTAAAACTCAAGGAAATCTGCTGTGGTAAGTGCTGCTGAGACAGGGAAGCCGTGGGATTTAGGATTTTTCCCTCTTCACACATGCCCAAGCAAAGCAAGGCCAATCAGTGACACCACTGCCACCCCTTGCTGTCCTTCTCTGTTCACTGTCCTCCTCTGTGCTCCTGTGCTCTGTGCCCAGACTGGATGGTGGTGTCTTAACCTGACTGTTCCTCTCCCTCTTTTTCCAAATTTCATACATATTTTCAGCACTGGGCCTTTCCTGGGCTAAATGGGTGTAGCACATGTGCCGTGGCTTCTCTACTGATGGGTGTCATCACCCTGGTTCCTCAGCCATAAAATCAAGAGCCTTCTGGTTTGAGCAGTGAGAAAGGTATTACCAAGTATCCTTTGAAAGATGGTCAAAGGAGAAAATCTGTTTTCATCCTTGTAAAAACTGAGAGGGACAAGGCAATTAGGTGAAGTCTGAGACTTTTTCAACCATTCCTTTCCTTAAAGGCTCAGGGTGAGGAGGAGGAGGGCAAGGAGGCATACAGGAGGTTGCTATCCTGAGCCTGCATTAAAGCCCCTTCAAATTCTCAACTGTGTTGTCCCAGTCTGAAAATTTGTAATGCACTGTAAGCAGTGAAAACCCACAGCTGCTCCTCACATCCTGAAATTAGTCTCTGCCCAGAAGACTGCCTTGGAGGATTACGTGATCCTTTCTTGCCACCCACTCACTCTGTCACTTCCTAAACTCTGATGTTTTTTGCATCATCTCTGGCAGTTAAAAGAACACATGTACATGTATATCCCTGGAGCAGACTGCAAACATGTTTTCAGAAGTACACAAGAGGACATCCATTTCATAGGTCAACCAAAAGTAACTGGCTCTTATTGTTAAGAGACTCGAGAGAGCACATGTTCTGCTGTTGGCTTCTCTTCACACCCACTCCACGAGATGGCTGCAGAACCAATTTAATCAAGAGTGAAGACTGCATAACACAGGCAACAAGGTCAAAAGCCCTGTGCCTACAGCAGAAGTGCACTGGTTTAACTTCAGTCAGTTTTTAAACCAACATCATTAAAGCTTGGTTAAATAATTAGGTAAGTAGATTAATACCACTTCTAATTTAATTTAAAGCTAAGCTAATTTAAGAGAAACTAATCGCTGTTCTTTTCACTCTGAAATGAATATATTCCCACAAGAGTTTGCAGTGATTTACCTAAATCAATTAAATTCATAGCCTAGGTCAAACCAGTGCAACTCTCCCATGTAACTAAGCCTTAAGAAAAGTTTTTTAAAGATAGGTATCTCAGTTAAACACTTAAGCTGCAGTCTGGATCCCGTTGAAGTCAGGAGAGCAGGCTGCCAGCAAGGCACACATGTTTCTGAATGAGTGGCCTCATTCTGCTCTCAGGAACAAGCCTCCACTTCAGTGGGAGGCAGCTTGGGATCACGGCAAGTTAATATTTTTACTTCTTCCACGTTGGTAAATGGAGACTTAGCCATAGTTACTTTCATATTAATTGGTCTTTTATGTGTTTCCTGTCTGTTTTTTCTCCTTAAACTCAGGAGGAGTCACACCGTTTCATAGCTCAGCTTCTTCTTTCCTGTGGTCCTTGCTCTGTAGGACTCTGAAGCTCATTGGGGTAATAGCTGTTCTTTTTCAGTCCTTTGCCTCTGCTGTGTCCTTATCTTTCCACAAGCTCGTATGAATTGCATTTAAAACAAGTGCAGCACCACTGCTGCTTCCAGCAATCCCATTTGGGATTTGCGCCTCTTCCCCGTGCCAGCAGGTCACCTAACACTGTTAGGTGTTTGGGAATTCTCCTGCCAAAGGAGAGGGGCACAGCTCTCCCACAAAGCTCTGACAAAGTGTTTTCACCTACTGCAGGCCTCTTACTGAGACACTCAGTACCTTTTGTACTCAAAGGAGCAGGAAATGATGGATGCTTTGAGGACGGTGCATCTTTCAGACAAACCCCATGGCTGGTGTGTTGTCATTAGACCTTGGCAGCACAGAGGCAAAAAAGGTCTGATGATCAAAGCAACTTTTTCTTTTTTCTACTTCTTTAGGGGTCTGGAACCCTGAACAGCACCAGGGACTGTCAAAATGCAGATGAGTTTGTAGTGCCTTCACACCTCGTGTTCTTTGCACTGCCCTGTGGGGTGAGGCCACTCCACGAAGAGGAGAGAGAGGCTCCCTCACTAATGGGATGCTTGTCCCTCTGATATGGACCAACTCCTGACACATTGCTCTGCCTGGCTCCCAAGTGGGTGTGTTGTGTCTGTGTGCATGGAAAGCTTTAATAGGAGGTGCTGCTAAACCATTTTTAATTAGCTCTGGGTTCGTGCAAGCTCTTAAGGTGGGTGGTTTGCTGGTGAGGGAGAGCCTGCAAAGATTTAACCCTGCTATCCTTCACCCTCTTGTCCACTTCTGCAGACTCAGCCCCCCTGGCTGTGCCTCCAAACTCAGGTGAAGGCTGTGCCCAGCTCTGATTCCTGCACCTTACAGCAGCTGCTCTACTCGATGTGTTACTGCAGTGCTCTCTATCTACAGTAACCCTGTAAAAATAGTTGCATAAACACTCATCCCCAGAGCTGGGAAGGGGGAAGGGGGAAGGGGGAAGGGGGAAGGGGGAAGGGGAAGGGGAAGGGGAAGGGCAGGGGAAGGGGAAGGGGAAGGGGAAGGGGAAGGGGAAGGGGAAGGGGAAGGGGAAGGGGAAGGGGAAGGGGAAGGGGAAGGGGGGGGAAGGGGAAGGGGAAGGGGAAGGGGAAGGGGAAGGGGGGGGAAGGGGAAGGGGAAGGGAAGGGAAGGGAAGGGAAGGGAAGGGAAGGGAAGGGAAGGGAGCAAAATATCCTGTGATAGGAGCTAATAGGACATGAACAAAAGTCAGCGCAGGTCTGCGATGCTGCCACCAAGCAAGAGGAGATACATGGAGTGGGATGAGGCAGAAAGGGGCACTGAGCATGGATCTGGATAGAGAACTGGACTCAAATCAACCTCCCCACTGCATGACTGAAAGCAGGTTGTGTATAGGATGTGCTTTCCTCCCCTGCTCACCATTTATGAGCCGTCTCCAAACTCTCATCCCTTCACCCAGACTTACCCAAGATTCCCTTTCAAGTCCAAGGACACAGCCCACCATTTGTGTCTTGCTATACTTAAGGCTCTTCTCTCCTGTTTTTTTTTCTGGGCAAAAGCATTTGAAGCTCTTTGCTGTTTCCCTGGGTTGATACTCGATGGGTAGTGCACACCTCCTAATGTTCCATCAGCCGTGGAGGAAAAAAAACAAGTTGTTTCTGCATGTTTGGTCACTGCACGGTCTTGCTGGGTCTGTTGCTGCTTGCCAGGACTCAGGTATGTGTCAGCTGGATCACTTTTTACTGCCCCAAACCTGAGCACATCGTGCAGCACATTTCCATAAATATTTATTTGAATGTTGATACAAATCTGAATCAGCTGTGTTTCAGTTCCTTTGGATCACTTGGCAGAAATAGATATGAATTTTAAGTAAATACTGAAAATGGGTTGGGCTGTGATTTCTCAATTGCTAAGTGTGAGTTCTTGCACCAAAAAGATGCTTCTAAGCCTTGTGATCATCTAGTTGGGGTACAGAAAGCTTCTAGCAACTCAGCTCAAATTATGGATCTCAACTATTAGCAAGATATGGCTTATGAACAATTTACTGGCAATAAAATCAACACACAAAAGCAAGACAAAACTTGGTGGGAAAAAAAAATTACGTGCCAACTATTCATCCAGCTCCAGACAACACAAACAATCTATTACTGTTCTTTGAATTGGGTATATTTTGTGCTCATGTAAAACATTCATAGGAAAACTCATAAATAGTTAAATAAGACATTGCATGATTCAGTCAAAGGAGAGCAGATATGAAATGCAATCTCTAGTACATAAGTGTAGGTCACTCCTGGGGAGTGGACAAATAAGTGAATTTTTATAATGAGAATGGCACTGGAAGAGTAGCTGCCAATGGAACTCGTAGGATTATTCACTCTGTCTTTTGGGGGAAAAACAGCATCTTGAATCTGGTCTCCCTTGTACTCAGTTTACACAAGTGAGAACATGTTTAGTCCCACACATTCTACCTTTAAAAAATTCTTTCATTAGGACTAAATGCTGGTGAGTGAGTTAGGGATTTTTACAGCGTGGGTGCAAAACTAAAAATGGACAGTGAGCACATGTGTCCAGAAGGCAGTAGAATTCCTCTCATTCTCTCCCAAACAAGTCAACATGTACCTAATCTGATTTCCTGCAAAAGAAACTGCATTGCCAGTGAGGGAATCTCCAGTCTCGTGTATAGATCCCTCAATAACGTAAAGAATAAGAGGTTACCTGTTTAAATTTCTAAAAATAGACTTAGATAACTGGTTTTATTCACTTTTTTGGTCAAACATCTTTGCTTGTGTCTACTACTGTTTAAGTTTTTGCTCGTCTATAAAGAAAGATGAACAATTCTATAAAGAAAGGCAGGATATGAAGAAAAATCCTCTAACAGTGTTAAAAGTCTGATTGGTCTCACTTAAAGAATCAAAATAGTGCTGTAAATTAGGAACTGACAGTTTAAGACAGCAATTTACTCTTTAAGTCTTAGAGAGCTACTTCCACGCTCACAGGTTTAACTGCAAAGTGCCCTCCTTGTAACTGAGGGAAGTTCCAGGAGATTTTACTGATGACAAAATGGGACTTACTGGAAATTAAGTGGCTGTTTTGTCCTTTCTTCATGCTGCTTTGGAGGTGATGTGTGCTGTCACTGCCACTTCATGTGACAAATACAGTTACCTTGAAGGGATCAAGAGAAGTCATGATATCTCCCATCAGTGTGAATTAAGCTACCCTACTCCATATGTAGCTTTTCCAGCACCAAATATACTGTTTACAGAGGAATCAAACCATTCCTACTTGGAGGTAGCTTGCATAATATTACTGGTGCAGAGGAAGTGAGCTTTTCAGCAGCCTAAGGGAGTATGGTGCTTTATTTTCAGTGTGTTTGGCCCTGATGGCAGAAAAAAATGCTTGCAGGTGGTGTTGACACTTTTCCTCTTCAGGTTGCTAATATTTCATACAGAGCTTTAAAAGAAAAGAAACAATAATAAAAAAAATTCTACTATAATAAAGCAAATAGGTTATGAAGCCAGATAAAAATGTGGGGAGAGTAGACACAATATGGGGAAATTTTGCCTTATAATGTCAAGGTTTCTTTTTTCTCATGGGAAAAGTAACACTTTGCTTTAATAAAAGAAAATAAATAGTTACAAGCACAACCCATTTGCTGTTTGATGTAACAATGTTATCTGCTCTCTGGGCTTTTTTTTGTCTCTGTTCAAGGCATAAAATAATTATTGAAGAGGGTGGAGTGCAAAAGTCCTCTCGCTAATTGCCACATCAAATGACTTAGAGGACCCCAATGGAAACCTTCAAATGACTGTGAAAAAATTCAGGCCATCACTAAATGCTGGGCACTTCTCTTTTTTTTTGTTGTTGTTTTTTTGGTTTTTGTGTGTGTGTGTGATTTCCCATTGCAGATTAGGTTACTTGGGTGTGGGCTTATCACACAGGAAAGGCCTGGCTGCAGATTAGTTCTGCACCATTGCAGGCCTGTTATGCTTCATCCTTGACCAAACCCATGGCCAGCACCTTTATTGTACTTTGTGATACCAAAGAACACTGGACTGTCCAGGCAACAAAGGAAGCAGCAGAAGGCCCACTGTGTTTCTAAAGTGTTACTTCTCCACTTTTTGTCATGCTCCAGTGACATGAGTGCAGGGTCCCAGACTTTAACCTCACACAGAGCCAGAAAAAAGCTGTCAGTCTCGGCTTGTTCAAAGACAAATCCTTTGTGAAGATCAGACTGAAGTGGCATGGTCCATATACTCACTAAAGCATGCCAAGGAGTCAGAAAGTCATAATCCGGCTTTGTACTTATGGCCATTCCCATTTTCCTCCATAGCTGGTGCCCAATTACCAGTGCTGTAATTTTTTCCCATTGTTAGGAAGCCATAAGGGTTTAGCTACCACTTATCCAATCGGGGTCGTGACCTGATGTATTTAGGCTTTGCAAATATAAGTAACAGTTCCCTTATCAGTGTCACCAGGACTCTTTAACACTTAGCAAGCAGAAAGATAAATATACTTGGCAGATACAATTTGATCCATTGCTAAGCCTTCCATTTTCCCAATGACCCATGACACTCTGCTATTCAAGGCTATGTTAACTAGTATAACCTTATACCCTTCAGCCTGGCTCACAAACTGGCCAACTTAGGAAAGACTTACAGGAAAGACTTACGTATGACAGCCTGTCAACCTGGCCCATAGCACAAGGGTTTGCCCTGGGAAACCCAGGGATGAGTCTGCCCTTGCTTCCACTACTTCTGCTTTGGCCTGGTTTTAGCAGAAATCCTCCTGACTTATGTCAGGACAAGAACTAGACTCTGTCTCAGACCAATTTGCTTCCAGGAGAAAGCTAAAGCAGTCTGATGTATGTGTTGGTCTTATTTGAAGTATCTTTTTACTTGACTGTCCCTGGTTAACTGGCTAACTTAAATATTGCTTTGTGCTCTTCAGCAACTCAGGTTTATCCTGAAAAGTTCTGGTTGCTTTCCTTTCCTCCTCCAGATCCTTTCTAGGACCTCTTCCATCCACAAGGTCTGCAGGTGGTGGGACGAGGTCCTGGCTTCAGAAGCTGGGCAGTGCAGAATCTCTCATTCATCCACCCCTCTGGCAGGTGCTGAATTAAGGGCTCGGAGCAGAGTTGTGTTCAACAGGCACATAATTAAGAAGGATTAAAGATGCAGCATCAGATCTGCAGAAGCATCTCTTTTAAGCAGAACAGGGCAAGAATTCAAGTGTGAACCACCGGTGTGGAGATCCTATAATGAATAGGCTGGAGTTTTCTGCTGTCTTGAAACTGCATCTTGATGGACTCGAGGTCTAAATGTTTGAGGCATTCAGTTATTGCCTCTGTAACAGTAACTTGAGAAATCTATCCCTCATCTTTCTGAAAACAAGTAGGTGTTGACCAGCCAGAGTCCACAGGTGGCTCTGCAGATTTGTATCCAGGTCTGCCTTATTCTCACTGTAGAGTTTCTTTGATCATTGCAATCAGGTTTTATTAATATCAACATAAACTGCATGGATGGGAGGAATTAATCATGAAGATGCCATTCTATCAGTTCTTTGCCTTATGACACATTTGGCAATGAGAGAGTGGTTTTGCCCATAAGACTCTGTCAGTGCTTGAGACCTGAGTGGTTCAGAGCTCACCCATAAGAATCTCTTCCCACTTAGAGCAACACATACTGGAAGACACAGCACTGAATGTTTTAGAGTAGCATGAGATGGAAAGAACTTTGCAAGCGAGAGAGAAGAACTTGACTTTCATATGCTCCCTAACAAACCTTCCTGCATTGCTGGGAAGTACTGACTCCTACTCTGAATAAATTCAATAAAGTGCCATTGTCAGCCTCGTTTTACTGGACATAAAGCAACACTGGCAGATGTCAGAGCCAGTCCTTGCACTATCCATGGAGATATTACATCTTAAGATGCCTTTTTTAAAATTACAAGGAATTCTCAAGGTGGTTTTATTTATCTCCATCACGTGGGCAATTTTTATGACCACTGCAAACATCTTTATCAGAGTGTCCTCCTTCATCTGTTTTAATTCCCCGAAGGGCTTAAAATCTAGTTAGCTAATAGAAGACAGAAGACAACTTCTTTCAGGAAACAATCTGTAAGGATGTTTCAGAGTCCTTATTCCTATTAAAATGGCTCAGCCAGAATTAATGGCTGAGTAGCTCATTCAACCACAGCGTGGCAGAATGGTTTGGGTCAGAAGGGACCTTAAAGATCATTTAGTTCCAACCCCCCTGACATGTGGATCATGTTGCTCATGTATGGAATTGGGTCATGACTGAGTCATCATTTCAGACACAATAAAACACAGAGTCTGACTTTCCACTTAAACATGGACTGTTTGGACTTCAGGCCCACAGGTGAACTCATACTATCTAAAATCCAAGTTTCCCTGTCCCCTCTCTTACATATAAGGTGTATCTTTATCTGAATAAAAACTGCCAGGTAGGTCATTTCTAGACTCAGAATAACATGGAAGTGTTGTGCTGTGATCAGGGCTTTCAGGATCAGGAATCTAACAGTTTACCAGCAATTATGCAGTGTCAGCACTATTAACTCCAAGGCAGATGCCATGAGACGGCTCACACCTTTTTGGAGTATTGAGAATTTCTTGGAGAAAAGGAAGAAGGCAGAGGGAAAAATTTTACTTTGTTTTTGCACAGCATCAGTTCAAGTTGATGATACTTTTGTCACCATTAAGCACCATTTTATCTCCCTAGATTTGTAGGGGCTTGTTAAGCATTCTGCTGGCCAGCTGAACTTCTAGATTCAGGCTGTTAGCCCTGACCAAATTACCTTATTTATAATGTAATATATGAATCATTACATTATTATTACTTAATACTCATTAATATATGAAATTTTGACTGTTTCAATATATTATTGTTGTTGTTGTTGTTTTTACTACTACTACTACTAACTTAAAAAAACTAAATCTCTCATTTAATTTCCTCAGAGTTCAAATATCTTTTGGAAATACTTTATGGAAGTTTTATTTTTAAGTGGCAGTTATATGGGACTTTTAAGCAGATGATATATATTAGGCTATGAGTCTTATCTGGAGCTGAGATGCTCAGGAGAACGGGGAATTCTTTTTTTTTTGTTTTTTAATGATGTGTTAGGGCATGGAGTTTCCTGAACATTTAGCAAAGGGATGTCAGGGTGAAACAGCTGCACATATTAAACCAGCAGTGAAACCCAACTCCTTTTCATCTTCTCAGCTATACAGCTCTTTGTGAAATTATTCCACAGGGCAATGTGTGAATAACTGCTAACTAATGTATGATCCATTCCATTTTAAGGTGGTCCAAATGGGACTGGCTGTGTGGTGCCCACATCGGTGCTGGAGTCAGCACTGGGAAAACACAGTGCCATAAATTGATCCAGGTTAAGTGGCCTGATTCTTGGCTAATTATTTTATAGTTCATTGACATTCAGCAAATGTGAGAACTGCAAGGCCACAAGGTGCCATGAGGTAGCTGTAAACAGGAGGTCTTTGATGCGACAAATGGCACGGAGGGGCAGCTCCATACCCTCACACTAAAAGACTTTCTGACAGGGCTGCTGCCAAAATAAAAAATAAATCAAGCCAGAGCAGCTATTTCAATCCTGCCTGGAAAACCCCACGTGAAACACTGATGCACTGACCTTACCTTTCCCTCATCATTTCCTTGTCTCTAGTTACAGTTTAGAAGATGTTTACAGAAAGTATGAAGAGGAGTCAACTCGTGATTTGTATCGGTATAAAAGTCAAGTGTTTTTAGAAGCAGACATTGTAATCAAACATCACTTTGCATTATTTATTTCTAATAATAAATATTAGAAATCTTCAAATGTCTCACAGAAACAAGAATGCAACTTGTTTGCAAACTACCTTTATTCTCCTTTAGAAGCAGGGGGAGTGTCCTAATTTGTAGTACACTCCAACAAGGTGGAGAGGAGGACTGATAAAAATCATTGATTTTAGTCAGGTTTTAAATCAACAAGCAAGATGTGTTGATTTGCATGAATAGCTCTGATCTTTTGGGTGCTTGTTCTTCATCATTTTCCCGTTTGAAAAGGCTGTTCCTTCAGTAGATGGTAAAACCTCCTTCCCCTTTTTGTTTACCAGAAAGTTTCCCTGTGTCATGATATTTCTTTCAGTTTGCATTGCCTAGTGTGTATTATTCATTCGTTACTCAGACCTATCAAGATGAGAATTTGAAACTAAATAAACCACACAAAACAGTATTTTACCAAAATAATTCTGCCCTAAATGGTTTTACCAAGAGAGGGTGTTGACAGACTTCTTAGATAAAGTAATATATTATCTCTATGTATTAGACTTAATTGATTGGGTTTTGAGCACTACAGATCAGAATTTGAGATTTCTTATGTACCATCTCTCACAGACTCGTGGCTGGGAGGGGAAGACAAATTTCCCAGACCCTGAGGAGCTTCTGAACTCAGAATCAACTGGTCATTGTGCCAGACTAATCAAATACATGTCAATGAAAAAGTTTAATAGTGTAAGAAAGTCTGTTTAAAGAAGCTCTCCCAGCAACCAGGTCAATGTTTTGGCTTTTGTTCAAAAAGTCACCAGAATTAATTCGCTGTTGCCAGAGAAGCTGACAAAATATCACGCTGCTGGTCACTGATCAGAGGGCCTGGAGATTCAAAAAGATCAAGACCCATTTATCTTATTTTTATCGAAGTCCAGGACAAGCCCAAGAACTCAGTATCCTTCCTTTTCCTTCCCCCTGCCCAACTGGAACAGTTCCAGATTATTTTGTGGTGTGGTTTAGGGCTTCCCCTGGATCAAGGTATAGGAAATTCATCAATTGTCAGCACTTTAAAAATCTTGGAGCATTAAGTTATTGGTTCACAGTCAGTGATTTCAAAATGTCAGCCAGACACTTCTTTTCTTGGGACCACTGAGGCTTTTGCTTTTTGGGACACAGAGATCACCCAGAGATATCGAGTTCTCCCATCTATATTCACATTCACATCAGTGTGGTTACTCAAGCCTAGAACTCTGAGCAGAAGATGTGCTAAAAATATGATGTGAAATTACCAGTGATAATCACCATTCATTCAAGTTTATTATTGGGGGGAACAAAAGACATATTTTGCCACAGTGATTAGGGTAGAAAGGAATATCCGTATGAAATGGGATTTGTTGAGGAATAAACATGCATTTCTTATACAATTTTGTATGCCAAAACCCACTAGGACTTGCAAATTGAAAAATTTTTTTCTTCTTTTCTTTCCCTCAAATTTTCCTTGTTGGAAAATCATGAAGTGTGACAAAGCGCTTACATTAAAGATCAAAATTTGGGGAGTAACTCAACACATCTTTCCAGAATTCTCAGCATTGCCTCCTAAACAACCCCCCAAAATGGTGAAAGACAGTTGGGAAGCATAGAAGGAAATGTACTTTTCCCGATTTCAGTTTCCTCATTTGCTTTGTAGAAGATCTCCTTGGACTGAGAAGTGTTTCAAAATGAAAGCTTTCAGTTTGGTAAATGTACATGTTCATTTAGTCAGAAATATTTGTATTTACCTTGGTAAATTGCACTTCCCAACTAATAAAAATAAAACCAGAAACGTGTGTGCTGATTGTACTCCCAGGATAAATATTTTGAAGGTTCTTGTGTTCCAGTGCTTTGTTTAAATTAACCGTCTGAGAACCTTGATGGGTATCAACACAGAGGGTCAAGGAATTCAAACAATCTTTAATTTCCAGTTTCAAAATGTTCATTAATGTAGTAGGTACACCATACAACTCTTTGGCTCAGCATTGCCAACATGTGACAACATCATTTGGGAATGTCACACTATTTCAGCTATTCACCTTTCCTATGCTGGTATGGGATAAATCTTTCTATCTTGTGTCTGCCCAAGTGACCCTAATTTACTTACAAGACTCGTTCATCAGAGATTCATGCATTTGCTCACAGCTTCTATGCAGCATCTTCTTGCCATTTATCATATTTTGTTAAGAAAAGAAAAAAACCAAACACAAAAAAAAAGACAAAAAAACCCACCCCAGACCTAAACAACACATCAACAAAACTCTGGAATAAGATTTTCTTTTCTCTTATTAAGAAATCACCTTCTCACTGTTTTCTTGTTTCCTTTTAAAGACAGTCCCTGTGATTAGAAATAAACAGATATGGTAATCATAGATAAATATTACTCACTAGTCCTATGCCTGTCAGACAAAAAAACCCCTAAGAATAACGTTTTAAGCAGAAAAGTGGCCAAAATGAGTGAATTAATATTTAATACAGACTTAGTAACCATCCTGCAACATGAATATTCATTTCCAAAGGTCATGAGTGAGTAGAAAACAGATTTCAAACTGCTATTTAGGGGTGGGGTTGAAGTGGGGTTTAAGAACAGACAATGAAGACTGGGAATTCAGTCTTGCTCCTGATCCCTTCAGTGGTGCACAGGTCTCACTGAATTTGGTTTGTCAGTCTGTTGGCAAGAATTTGGCAGGGGATTCCAGCCATCAATCACTAAGAGTTTCTTCAGTTTAGATATAAATAGCTTAGGTGAAGGTTTAGGGCTGTTTATAAAGAATCCACAGAATCTTTTTTTAATCTGTTACTGACAGATGGAAATACCACAGCGTGTTTTCAGGCCAAATTCAATGCACGTAGCTCAAGCAGTTTGGGATATAAAGTCCCAGTTAATCAGTCAAATTACAGGAAAAGGGCACTTTTCATTAAATTCTTCAGTCCTGGTACGGGAAGAAAGGTGGTTGGGGACCTGATGCCATCCTGGAACACCAGGTCACTGAGCTGGGTCTCCCTTGGCAGGTGCCTTGTGTGGCTCTGCAACATGTGTAGTTTGTGTGCCTCTCAAATTAAATATCTTCTTCTTTTTGTCCACTTTACTACCTTCATTTTCAGAGAAGTTCTTCAGAGCCAGAGCCTGTACTCTGTACAGGGGGGGCTGACTCTGGCCAGGTGCCCACCCAGCTGCTCGCCCACTCCCCTCCTCAGGGACACAGGGAGAGGGGAGAAAATGGGATGGAAAAGCTCATGTGCTGAGATAAGGGCAGGGAAATTGGTCACCCTTGCCCAGACTCAGCTCAATTCTGGGGTCCAGGGGCTGTGGTGAGTCCCTGACAGCTCCTCTGCTGCTCCGTCCTCCTCGGGTGTGTCCCCACTGTGGTCCCTCTGAGGGGAATCCCAGCTCCAGTCAGAGCCTGAAGCACCTCTTCTCCCCCTGCTTCTTCCCTGATGTGGGTGCTCCAGGGCTGTTCCTCACTCTTTACCCCTCCTCCTCTGCCTGTCCAGCATTTCTTGCCCTTTATTGAACACTCTTTCCCTGGTGCACCATCGGCCTGGCTGAGGGGCTTGGCTGTACCTGGTGGGATCGCTCCAACCTGCTGGATCTGTCTGTGTGCTGCCCAGAGCAGCCCTGGCCTCTCCTCAGAGGCCAGAGACACCCACAACAGCAGGATTTTACATTAAATGGCAAAGGTAACCACACACAGTGGCCATTATCACCGTGGGATGGGCGGCAACAGCGAGTCCCGCTCTCCAAGAGTAGCCCGCATCCCTTTGGGCTGTCATCCATCAGACAGGAGATGGGCAGCTCAGAGATGGTGCCCTGAGCAAAGTAAGTAATTTTACCATGAGACAGCTGATTTTAATTAGCCTATTGCTGCTCCCAGTTGCTCCTAAGACAGCCCTAAGGGATAACCTGGTGGGAACATGGAATCGAGCCGGGGGTTGTTCCAGGACGGCGACGACTCGCAGGTGCCCACGCTGGAGGTGACAGCAAATCAAAGAGCCACACAAGCTCCTGTGCCCAGGGCATGTCTGCCAGGATGGCTGTCAGACCCAGGGACCAGGATTGTTCCCACAGCACAACAGGGAGGCCTGGGCAGGGAGCTTTCCCATGGTGCTGAGCATGCCACTGGGATATATCCACCGAGTGTTACAGAAAAATGCTGCACTATGCTAAAAGAAATAAAAAAATCCAAGTCCCACACAGTGTTATCTTCCATTGATCTTATTGGCAAAAGCAGGGTTTTTAGTAATCCCTATAATAAAAATGGATATTGTGCCATCACTCTTGGTACCTTGCTTGTTTTCATGGAATACAGGAGGCTGATAGTTAATACCAGTATTCCCAGCTTCAGACATGCAGCAGATACAAATTTGTCCCCAAATAGTCCTTGGTATATAACATTTATGTTTGAATTTTGACCTCTGAACCTTCCTGAACTTTTTCCAAGCTCTTCTCTCCAAACATATGATCGAGAAACTCACTTTCCAAAAGTCAGAAGAGCCGAGTTTCTTATGAGGGTCTGACCCACACCAGAACAGAAACCTCAATTTATGAAAAATAGCATTACAACTGTCACGCTGGCTGATGTGCTCTACTTTTATGACAGAACAAAAGAAAATCAATTATACTGGCACCCCCTGCCCTGCAGGGTGAGGCTGTGTGAGCTTTCTCAACAGACAGAGCAGATGTTTTCTTAAAAACCGATTTCTGAAGCCTGGTTCTTTAGGTAAGGAAATTTGGCCTCCTTCCACAAATATTACGTCTTCATTTCTTCAATTACAAATCACAAATCATTCCGCATTTTATCACTGAGGCACCTGCTAAATGCTGGACTAAAATCACTTGTTCCTGGTGTATGGGCCATGAAGAAGTCCACAGATGGTGACACTTTCCAGCAACCTCTGCAAATCAACATTGCATAGAGTTAAAAATGTCTGTCCCATTCCTTTCCCTGCCACACCATCCCCTCTGTCCTTAATTTTTACGTCTTGAGAAAAATATAGGATTTGGCATTAGGACTCACTTTTGTAATGGGGTGTAGCAGCCCCCATTTTTAGAGATGTAGCCTCCCAGGTCAAGGAAGGACTTATTTTCTGAATTCCTGATACATATTTAGAGGCTGATAATAGCATGGGATATCTCCAAGAATGTTATATAACTTACAGAGTGTCTCTTAAAACAGGAGAGACTTTGCCATTTCGGAAAAAAAAAAAAAAATAGAAGCCTGTGAGATTCCCACCATCTGGATGGAGTCTTTTTTTCTTCCCAGATGAATTAGTTGTCAGGGGAGGAATTATTTTAGGCATCAAGTAACCCCTGATTGTGAGTGACAGAGTAACACAAGAGCAGATGCAAGGTTGCTGCTGCCTATCCATTATGTGGAAAGGAGACCCTTGCATGTCCTACTTACTGTGCAGGCTGACTTGGGTTATTAAAAGAGTAACTAGAGGTGGGTCAGACCCAGAAGATCGCTCGTACCACTCACAACAGATGTTCTTTCACAGGAGGGAAAGCAAACACTGGGGGTGCTATGGATGGAGGGTTCACTGCTTGCAGCAACTCACTGCTTCAGGTTTTCAACAGAAGCACAAAACCAACTTTTTCACTCAAACAACAGTCACTTCGATAAACTTTTTAAAGATCTGAATGCTGCAGAAATCCTCTCCTGGTATAACACCCTTATTAGTAAGAGTGCATAGCAGCATCTTGAGGAATCCAGCTAAAGAGAGTAACCAGCAACATTCTGAATACATCTTAGATAAAATCAGTTTTCACCATCTCCTATTTCAGCTAATGGAAATGTCTTTTTTTTTTTCTTTTTTTACATAAATATGGATATCAGTAAATCCCCCTGTCCTTGTAGGCAGTACAAGTCTGTTATGGGAACATTTAGCAGTACCTACTCAACAATGTCAGATTTACAGGTTTATGCAATATCACCCATAATCTGACATACAATTTTAGAAAAGCATTATTTTAGTGGAAGCATATAAAAGCTGCCTAGAAATTTATGTGTCTCCTGCTTTCTTTATGAATTTAAAACCCAAACCCTCCCCATTCAAATCTTGATAGAGGCTCCGGAATTTAGGAGAATCTCAGGATTAGTCTGACAACCGACCCATTTTTCTGATTTAGTGGACCCAGAGCCGGATCTGGTCTGAGCCTGAAAATTCAAAAGTGAAGTGGTGGGCTCCAAGACATTTTGCAGTCTGAAAGGAAAATAATGTCTACAATCCATAAACGCTGAAAGCCACAAGCCAGCATTTATTTTTTTTTTCAAATCCAGTATGAAGAGAGCAGATGGTCAAAATAAACAGGTATAGGAAACAATCGTGTGCTACATGTTTTTGAGACCTGATCGTTTTCCCTTTAGAAACGCAAGAGGACTGTGGACAGTGCGAGCTGAAAGAAATAAAAGACAGTGCCCTCTCGTGGTAAGTAAAACGCTCTGATAAGAGAAAATCATTTTTTTCGTGCACACTCAAAAAACCCCCAGATGTTAGAATAAAGCTATTTAGACCTTGTGGTGGTGACTTTTCCCCACGTCGGGGTTGGTTTCTGTGGCAAGTTCATAAGTGCTGCTGTTGGAAAAAAGAGGAAGATATCAAAAAAAACAGCTGTTTCCACCAAGAAATGAGCAATAGCTGTGAATGAATTTCAAACTCTGAGTTCTCTAATTTAACATAAATCACTAGTCTCTGCAGGTGAATTACTGAGGTAGAAGGTGATTAATCCTTACGCCAAATATCTCCCTGCTGAAACGTTGTAAAGCTGGAGCAGCAGCCCAGGGCAGCTGTGCAGCAGCAGGGCAGTGGCACTGCTGGAGAAGATGATGCTGAAGAAACGGGAGTGTTTTCTGAAGTTACACAGTCTGCCCAGGTAGTGCCTGTTGTTGGGAATGGAGCTGAGAGCATCAGAACGAGAACTTACCAGGTCCTTGCTCTAATTTCTTATACCAGAGTAGGACTAAAAACGAGCCCAAAGCTCTCTCAGGCAGAGTGACTTCGGCAAAATGTTTCTCAAGCCTGACCAAGACTACTGAAACCAGCAGGATCTTCTGCCTTTGAACTGAGTGGAACAAGACTTCAACCTGGGTTACACACACTCCTGTTATTATCCAACACTTTCTGTCTTACTGCAGAGTTTCTGCTTAAGTCACAGGATGTCTTTACCAGTGCACGTGGTAGTAATACTATAATAAAAGCTTGATAATTATTTTAGGTGCCATGAACTGTCTGGTACAGTATCTCCCAGTGAGTAATAAGTACTCTGAAGTTACTCCATTAATTTGTTCCTCTTGATTGCTTTTGAGATAAGTAAAGAATGCTACAAGTACAGTTGCTTTTTTTTTTTAATTAAAAATTCATTTCAAATACCTGTAAAGGCAAACTCTCAGATTTCTTGAGATCTTCCAAATTTCTTTATTGACAATAAAAGGACGACGAGAAGTTTGGGGTATTTTATGGAATTTTCCAAAGTTCTAATTAAGATTTCTTGGAAATTGTCAAAATTAACCTTAAGGTTAACATAATTCTTGGTCCTCATCCAAAGGTATCAGAATCAAAAGAACAGCATGTCTTTATCTGAAGTGTGTTCTTCATCCTAAGCAATAAACATTACCCTTTGCCATAAATGGTAGGCCTACAATATTCTGAATGTTGCCAAGAGGAACGAGGAAAACCTTTTACATCAGTGTACAGGTAACTTCTGGCCAAACCACGAGTAACCTAATTCCCATTCAGCTTCAAGTCTTGAAAATACAGATATTGGTTTTATAATACAATTGAAAGACATTTGTAGTACATGGAAATACAATGAAACAAACATATTTACTTTTTAATAACAACACGTGTTTAGAAATAGCAGAATGTAATTTTTATTTAACTAATCCTTTGCTACCAAAGAGTTTGGCAGCAGATACATTCAACATCTGTCAGCCATGTCCATGCCTTCCTAAATTCAGGCACCTGAAAATTGAACTTTCCAAAATTATGATTTTTTCTTTTTTTCTGAAAACGAAGCTCAAAATATTTGCTGTTTTTTGCTGAAATTCTACACAGAAAAACAAAGATACGCTTCTGATTTTTTGTTGTTGTTTTTTTTTTTTTTTTTTTTTTTTTTGTTGTTGTTGTTGTTTTTTTTTATGTGGTTGGGGAAAAAAGCAGTTGAATTAAATGTAGTAAATAGGATGATTACAGGTTTTCCTGCAGCAGGCTTTTGCAGGGTATATCTTTTTATATTTAACAGGTTGAAATTACAAACCTCACTGACACTGAGCAGTCTGTGAAGACACTGATGATCCTCACAAGCACTTGTATATTAAGAATAAGGCTTTGTGCCTTTGACGGTGTGTTGAAGTAGCACCTGAACTGCCACTTCATTATTCTCTGTTAAAGAGCTCAGATTATCAAAATAGCAACTGTTGGAGTGAGGGAAAGAAGACTGCAAGCCTCCCTAATGTCCCTTCCTGGGTAGTATCTTATCTGATTGATCAAAATACAGCTGTTTGCTGCAGGCAGTGCTCCTAATCAGCTCCGTACCAACCTCCATGAGTCAGCTCCTGATCTCAGGGTGTATAAAACACACAGTGCAGAAGAAATGAAGAATATGTAGAGCTATGGCACTAATTCCCCATCTTCATTCAGAATAAAGAGCAAATTGGCTCTTTAAATCCGGGTTTAACCTGGATTTCGGGGGAAGGTGTTGCCATACCATCTGAAGGATGGAATAACTGATACTACAAAAGGCACTTCTGTGTGTTTAAAAGCAGACCCTATTTTTTAGTTGCTGCAGTGTTGGTATATAAGTAGTTTTGCCAAAAATTATTCACACTTTAAACTGTTCCCCCTCTTGGCTCTCTGCTGTGTGTTGGATGTGCCTTAAGTCATATCAAACAATTATAATGGGCTGCTGGAGTAATTCACTTCAATTGCCTCATTGTAAGTGTGTTGCCTTTTTTTCTTCCCCGTTAGAAACATGATGATATTTCCCAAATGCCTAAAATGAGCCACATTTTTCTCCTAAGTATTTCCCCAGTGACTGAAACAAGTAGATGTCATGCTCTTTGCTGATGGGAATAAAACCACACACCAAGAGTTCAGCTGAAAGAGCATCGGGCCGCTCTTCTGAAAGATCAGAAATGAATCATTATTTTATTATTTCTAATCTTTGTGTGCTGAAATTAACCCCAGGCCTAAAGCACAACGGAAGCATTTAGACCTTGATGGGTATTTAGTCACTAACACCAGGAAATATTTGGTCATAACACCACTGGGGGAACTGATGATGGACTGTGACCACAGCAGGTACATGTAGAGACATATTTCCAGTGCAAACAGGCCACTGCACAGATTAAGAGCATTTTAGTCATATTTAGGTCATAATTGTCCAGAAGGTGGTGTTCTGAGTCACAGGAACTGGAACTTTCTTAGGAAAACTGAAGTGGGTGAATGTTACAAGAAGTTCTAGGCTTTGGGAAACAAAAGGGCCACCTGGTTGAACTTTAAAAGGTAGAACTGTCTGATTAACAATGAGAATTTATTTATATGGCATAATGTGCCCTGTTAATAAAGCAGATGGAGTGGCCTGCAGAGCAACACAAACTCATAGTCTGCTATTTTTTGTCTGTTTGCTTTTCAGCTTCAGATTCTCCCCAAATCCATATGCAAGGTATGAAATAGAGCTTTGTCACCTCTGAATTACTCGTTTTTATTTCTGAAAATGGAAAACAAACCCTAGTGAAATGTCTAAAGTTAGGTTTGTCCAAATCTAGGAATATGTTCTGATAAAATCTCCTAAAAAAAAAAAAGTGCCAGGGTCGGCAAATAAAATACAAAATCTCTAGGACTGATTGAAGTTTTGCATTCTTAGTATGTCAGGATCTAGGAAGAGGTGAGAGATGCACGGGAAGAAAGGGAGCAAATGGGCTGCCATCGCAAGTGCAAACAGATTTATGGCTTCTCTAACCTGCTTTTGGAAGCTAATGCTCCGTGGGGCACTATCCTGCTGGCTACAATTGGCCAGATCCCGTCACACTTCGGCCCCAATCGCATTTTACAGCCGTAACAATCATTGGTGAGGTGCTCAGAGGCCTCACCGAAGATTTGCATCTCACTGCTCTGTCAAACATATGCAAAGAGGCAGAGGATCAGAGACAAAGGCTGTGGAAGGACCATTCTCACTGTGCCAGCTGGGACATTTTCATACAGAAATGAAAGGTTAGAACAACCCCTAAGTGGATGGAATACCTGGATTAGAGTTTTTCCTGTTCGAGGGATGCTCTAACCCCTCTAACTTGCTCTGTACTCTCTCTGTTTTCTACAAACACTGTTCTACCCTTCAGAAAAGACATTGAGAATTGCTAAGCCAAGGAAGCTGCGTCTGTACAGTTGTTTTCTCTAAGAAGAAGCAGAAAATGGGAGCCCTGAAAGATGTCTCTTCCTTTGCCCATTCTGTATTAACCATGTCAAATGAATCCCCCCAAGCTCCCTTCCAACCCAAACCATTCGATAACTCTACAATTCTCTGAAGGCACGCTGGCCACTGGTGGAGTGGACACCAGAATCCAAATTCCTCCCAGTCTAGATGAGATCCTGAATCATTATCTGACAGCGGGAGACAGCAGTTCCCCAGGAATTGTGAACTCTTTCCTGAATGATGGTACATTTACCCTTTGGCCTGGTAGCTGGGGTGCCTTACATGAAAGCCAGGGATGTGGGATGATCCCTCCTGGGAGCACAAGAAGGCTTCTTGCATCCAGGATGCTGGTTCCAATTCCACGTGTATGATGATGCATATCTCTTTTTTCTTTCCATGAGGCTGAGAAATGCTCTTTTTCTTTCAAATTAAAAATAAGAAAAATTCACTTTCAGCCAATTATCTACAATTTCTTGACTTTCATTCTGTTCTGGAACCCAGAAGAGCCAGGTTCTCCCCAGATTAAGTTGCTAACAGGCCGAGTTCAGCAATACAGACTCTTCATATACATGTATTGACTTCTAAAACCAAGTCATAACACAGGAGGAACACAGACTTAATGCATGAACCACATGCGCAGACTGCTCTGTCCACCAACAAGTTCAACTGGAAATATTACACTAATCAAATTTAAACAATTACTGGTTTTTTTGAGCATGCCTGCAGCCCAAGGAGCACAAACCACTTAAAGATGTGCAGCAGAAGTCTGTGAGTTTTATGTAGTGTTGCTGCACATGTGTCCTTATAGACAATCATAGACATGCTTCTTATCCCTGAAATGTTGCAAGACTGGAATCAAGGTAGAACCTACCCTAAGAAAAGTAATCAAAAACATGACCTTTTATGTAGGCAAGGAGTACAGAGTTACGTGGGGTTTATTCCTTAATTGCTTCTTCTGGAACATTACTCAGGTCCTGTGCTTTCTTAGGCATGCCTTTTTTTTTTTTCCCTGTTTAGAAGTAGCAAAGCCATATTGCCAATTTCCTGCTCATTAAAAGAGGAATTCCAACAGATAAGTCAGCAATAGAAAGAAAAAGAAATTGTTAAGAACAAAATAATAGATGAAACAACCATCAATAATAAACCTCTAATGGCAGGGTTTATCTCCTCTCTGCCTTTCACCACCTGTTACAGATTCGATGGCTTATCAAAATTTTCTTGTTTATTACTGATAATCCCAGGTGAGTAATACCTGGGAGGGCGTATTCCAGGAGTACAATACAGAGAAATTGTGGGAGCAACCATTTATTGGGATTAATGAGTGCAAGGACAGTAATAGCTACATGGGAGGGTAGCAGCAGTGTTGGAAATAAATAGTTGTAAAGGACACTCCAGACTATGATTTAATTAAAAATAAAAAACTGACCACTTTTAAATGTGCACCCACATTTTTTAGCTAAACCTCTTTACCCCTCTGTCCCCTTGGTATATGTGTCTTACATTTTGTAAAATCAGCATCAAACCCAGTGCAATACAATTTCCACTGTTCCAAATTTGCTTGAAATGTAGGAATGAATAGGTAGTAAAAAAAATTCCAGAATCCATAGAGATATAGTTTAACCAATCCAGGTAGCAAAGGTTCCAAAGAATATCAGTCTGGTTTGGTTTTGCAGGTGTTTCTTAGGCAAGAAAAACCCAATAAATTGAATTGTGAGGAACACAAAAGACTCCTGGTGTCTTCAGTGGGTTATGGATTCAGTCCTTAGTGCCTGTGAATGTCTGTGTGGGTCAGATGGAATGACTGTGGATTTTTGCTGTGGTCAGGGATGGTAGAAAACCACCTGAAAATTTCCTTTTCACCTTGTGTACAACTTGAGTAGCTTGAATTTCTAATAATCAAATCAGGAATCCTACACTAAATCATCAAATACCTGAACTCTTAAATTAGCTGATGACAGTCACACCAAAACTGCAGAGATTTCAACACTCCAGACCATTGCTTAAGGAAAGTAAATCCTCCTAAATATGTATGGCCTAATATATGATCTTTATTAGTGTTATTATTACAGTTTTTTCCTTTTCCTCTTTTGTAAATTCTTTTTTCATTCTGAAGAGTTAGTCATAGAGAGATACATGATCACACACCCACAGTGCTCATAAGACAAGACTTTTAATTTTAAATTCCAAGTGACACCTGTTGGGAACTGGGTGCTTCCTTCCCTGAAGACTTCTTTGGAAAACCTACCTTTCTTCTGTAAAAATGTGATTCCCAGTACTTTGCAAAGATATATACATAACATATACAAGTTTCCTTTAAAAAAAAGAAATTAAAATTATACATTTATAAAAAGCTTATGACTTTGCCAACAACCAGCCTGTCAGGCTGAGAAGTTCTCAGGGACTTTTGATTCGAGGTGGAAGTAAATGGAAGTGTATTTAGAGGGCATGAGGAACTGATGTCTTGGCATAACAGCACAGCACAATTTGTGGAATGGCCTCAAAAATGTTAGCATTTTCCTACTGCAATTGTTTCCTTCTCCTTTTTTGCTCTAGGCACCTTTCTCTGCCATCCAAACAGGACTGCCAGGGATTAGGTTGAATCAGCTGGCTGCTAATATTTTAATCCTTTTGCAGCTCATTGCCCATAGCTGAACTAAGCGCTGGTCAAGTGCCATGTCACTAGTTCAATGGAATTCAGACTTTGGCACTCTGAAAAAGGCAACAGATGTGCTTTAATGATTATCTAATAACTCGTTTGTTTTTTTTTTTTCAGTTTGCTGTGCTAATGAAATCTAATCTCATTGACCCAGCAGACAAAGCAGTAACAGTAAGAACATTAATAGCTAGACAAAGGACGTGAACAATACCGCACTTTGGCAAAGGGCCAGGAATCCAAGTGCTGCAACAGGCAGGTTGGCTTCCATGCCATGAGCAGCTACAAAAAAAAATCAGCTCTACAATCTGTGAATTAACTGTGGGAATATGAATTCAACGTGCCTTCAAACAAGCGTCCTGAAAAATCACCGCTTTTCCCGGGATTGAGAAAGACCAGAATAAAATCTCTATCAGGAATCGCTAAAAATTCCAGATGTCCGGATCCCAGATGTCAAGTTTAACCCTTGACTGTGTCATTAAGGCAAAGGGAGGTGCGTGAAAGATTAATTCAGTTTATGGTGCCTGATTTTATACGTAAAATTAAAATACTGAAGGTAGCATTTTAAGAGTCTCCACTTATGGTTTTCAGTTCATGTTCAGTGACTGCCAGATCATGCACTGGGCAGCCTGGAAAAGGAATTAACAAAATGGCACTTAAATAAAACTGGGGCTGCAGTTTAAGGCATAAAATCAGGGCTTTCCAAATCAAGGGGACTTAAAATTTGTCATCTCTCCTAAAATGCACCTGGATGTTGTGGCAGCTGGGTTCTCTCTTTACTGCCGGTCTCACTGCTCAGACTGCTGCTCCAACACACTGATTAGGAGCAAGTGCTCAACTCCTGTTGCTTTTTCCTGGGATTTTAATGGGAATGGAATATCTAAATGCTCTTTTCTGGACCTGGTGCAACTTTTTCAAACACCAGAATTTGTGCAGGAAATATTTGCAGCAGCACATAGAACTGTGAATAGCGTTTCAGAATCGTTCCTTGGCTTGTGCTGTCACTGCCATACTAGTCCATGTGTTATACAGTAGAAGTCTGGTTTATAAAAAGCTTTAAAAAAAACTTTAAAAGGGAAAAAACAAGCAGTTCTCCAAAAGACAGCTTCCACTCAAGTGCTGATATTTGTAATATATTATTTTAATATTGTTTTATTATTTTTTTTTTTTTATTTCTAATGTTCTTTATTTGTGTCAAAATGTTGTGCTGAACTGCTGTGGAGCTGGTCTGTTTTCTTAGTTATTCCTGGCTGAGTTTAGCAATGATATTGCAGTTTTATAATTATACTGCTGAACATGATGAAATGTTTTCTTGATCCTCATGCAGCTGAAGTGACTTAACTATGATGGCATCAAGGAATAACAGCAACCTGAGGATCAAATCCAAGCACATATATCTGAGGCCCTGTTTGCATCAAAAAAGTCTTTGAATCTACTGATCTTCAGAGCTTGTTCTCCATCCCTCTCCTTCCACAGGGGCCACTTTCTTAGTGATCCCTCCTTCCTGGCTGTATTTCTTTTGCCTTATCCAGGTTGAATTTGATCTGGGTACCTCCATCTGGAAACTACCCTTCTGTAGGCATTGCAATATCCTATTTATATCACTGGTGACATTAATGGCAAAGGGGGCACATGAGTAGCACCACAAGAGAGTTGTCAGATGTTGAGGCCGTGACTTCTCCTTATCTCTCCAGATGACAGCAAGTAAATATTTTGATGTAAGGGACTTAGATAGAAGTCTTTGATCTCCATGTGTGCCCTGCAGAAGCTTTTGGACTCTAGCAGAGACGGGCAGGCATCAGTCATGCTAATATACAGCTGTCAGACAAGCCACGTCACCTTTCATTGGCAGAACTATTCTTCTCTGACTGCTGAAATTGGGCTAAATTGTCATTCTGTCTTCTGCAGGCCCCAAGCCTGGGGAAGGGATAGACTGGGGAATTAAACTTACTGGCATCTCTGAGCACCTTTATTGATTCCTGTGGTTGTCAGAGGGGACTGACCGAAAGATCAGAGATGACCTGCTTGACCGGACGCAGGTTGTTGTTTTAGTTTTAGCCTCAGTGAGTCCTATGTGCTTTTTGGAGCCACCAGAGATAAGAGGAGGAAAACACACAAGAGGGAAATGACCCACCTTGCTGGACATAACAATCACTCTGGCAGGAAGTTTTGCTGATGTGAAGTTAGAAACCTTTAACTCCATTCGGCGGGGTTTTGGCCTGCGGAATTTAACAGAAATTTAAATTTAATTTGTGCTGCAAACCAAAGAGAGAGCAAACCTCAGTGATAAGTGCTGCAAACAAAGCTATATGTTCATCTTGCTATATTTCCCAGTGGCAAATCCAGCTTCCCAGGTACAGAATCCATCAGTGAGAGATTGTGCAGGGAAAGTCCCAGACCCAGGGGCCTGTGAGTACATCCACAGTGTTTAGAAAAACACACCAGTTCTGCTTGCAAATGTTGAACTGAGCTGTGGGATTCAGCTCCACGTTGGGACTGGGGATGCCTCATTCAGGTTTTGCAATTATTAGCGGCCTGCAATGAACGTAAACTTCGGCAAAATGTTTTCCCTCTGAAAATGTTCATTCCGTGAGATTGAAGTGCTTTTCCCTGCTTTGTAGAGTTGCTTCACGAACTTTGGGTAAGCACCCAAAGTTGTCCAGCATTTATATCAAAATAGGCATGCACAGACATCTCAGTCTTTTTTAGGTTCCTCCATACTCTGTGTGACCAAAGCTTCTCTCATCAGCTAGCAGCAGGCAGGCAGCTCCAGACTTTAGAGCAGGCACAAGGTTTTTCAAATTCCACTGAATTTTGCAGAGAAAATTTATTTACTGTCCCTGAACTATCATGGCCTTACAGTACCAAAACACTCTTTGCTCTAAATTTGATGCTTGAAGGTATTGCTGGCCCTCGGAGTGCTGGGTTTGTTTTAACAAATTCTCTTTATGTTTTTCTGTCGACTTCTATTTTTCCTGTCAACCTCCAGTTTCCCATCTCTCCATCTCTGTGGCTTTGAAGCTTATCCCTGATAAAAGACAGCACTTATGTCCAAATACACTAATGTCATTTTGACACACAAGTGCACAGTCTGGAAGCCATTTCACTTGGCAGAATTATCTCCTTTGGCAGCCTCACCACAGCCCAGCTGAGCTGCTGGGCACTCCCGGGTTTGTCCCTCTCTTTTTGTCAGAGGTAAACCTTTGGGACTTTCATCAGCTCACATGAAATAAACACCAGTGAGAACAGCTCTGAAAAAAACACACTGCTCAGAGACTGTTTTCTGGGAAACAGTTTCTTGTTGGTTTTGGGGGTTTTATTCAGGGCAGCAGGGCAGTCCAGGGAGATGAGTAATAATGTCAGATGCCAGTGTTTGCTCCTGCCCTTCCTCTTCTTCTGCTAAAGTAACATGTTTTTAGTGAATGAAGGTTATAAACATTTCAGAATTACTACAGATTGCCTCACTGATGTTTGTGACTAATTCTGTTGTGCTCCTGACTGCAGATCATCTCTCTACTAAGTACTCTATAGGAGACCTGTGTTGATATCAGCTTTTTTCCTTGAGGAGAAGAATGATCTTGTGACTTTGGTGCTGGACTTTGGGTCTAGATCCTCCTTTCCCAATCTGACAGGAGGAGCCAAAAATACTCATGCTGCCATCTACCTGAACTGCAGGTCACAGGCCCTGCAGCTCAATTTAAGTTTTGGAACTTACAGTATTCTAAATGTAGCCCTCTGGAACACGATGCTCCTCGGTGAAACAGGATTTTCCTTACCTGGCACTACCCTGGTCTCCCAAGGCCAGTTATTTGGATCTTATCTTTCTCATGTAGTGTTAAAACTTGCATTTCTCATTATCTGGTGCCTGATTTGAGAATCAAAGACCTGTGGAAAAACAAAGCACTGACAGACATAACTGAAGTAAAGCAGCATTTCACTTTAAAATCCATGTGCTACATGATGCTTACACTCTAAATAATCAGCTCTTATGGGCCTCAAGACGGGTACCTGCAGTCAGTGAATATTATTGCCCTGTCAGTCTCAGTTGTAAGCTGTAAAATGACAGTATAACACCACTTGTCACCTCACAAAGATGTTGTGAATATACACATATTCTTGTTTGAGTTGCACTTTGCTATTGTAGTGATAAGCAGCGTGAAAACGTGTGAGGAATTTGCACCAGTCTTTGAACAGCGATGCAGTTCAGCGAGGCCCAGGAGAGCATCATACTGCTGCAGGGTTAGTTTTAAAATGGATAAACTTTTTGCACATTGAATGAATTAAATGTAGGGGAAATTGAGCTGTGTGACAAAATTAAAAAAAAAAACAAACAACGGAGGAAGAATACTTTTGCTTAAATCTGTCAGGTCTTAAATAAGAGTCAGAAACTTGTGGAGTGTCCAGATGCTCAAAAAGCAAATATTTACTGCAAGTGCCAGAGTCAGTGTGTTGTAACTTACTTAGTAGCACAGCAATGAATTGTTCATTAGGAGTTATTGCTTCCCATTAATATTAGAACTAGGATTAAAGTTTGATTCCTTTTTTTGAATGCACTGTGAATTGCAGACTCATTATGAAGCACCTTGTTGAGTCTGCACCAAGACATGAAGAATACAGAAAAGGACAAAGCAACTACAAACAAATCCCAGCTGTTAAATCAGAGAAGTTGCTGTTTACTTCCCTAGAGTTAGAATTAATTCTCTAGTATATATTACAAATACAGAATATGCATTATGTGCCATAGGTTGCATGTTTTAATATTCATGCTAAACAAAGACAAGCAGGACAGAAGGTCTTTGCAAGAAGGCAGCACGGCTGAGAAAATCATGAAAATGAAATCAAGGCTTAAAATTATCACTGAATAACTTCCCACTGAAACACAAAAAGTACTTTCATAATTAGAAAAAAATCAGTAATAAGTAATAATGTGACCAAGTGTCACATTACTCAGAATGTATTAACCCAGAGCCCTTAAAAGAGCAGATCTGTGACTGCTGCACAAAACTGTGATGGAGTTTTTTTATAAAAAGACTCTTTTCTGTTTGGATTAAATCAGTACTTTGCTCAGTGATTCCTTATGTTTCATGCATCACAATATCTCCAGAAAGGAGAAGATTCTTGTCTCTCTCAGAGCTCGAAGCAAGTGATGGTAGTAAGAAAACAGTTGTAATATCTCAATTTGTCACTGTTATTAAGGCAATTTATTTTAAAACATGACTTAGAGAACCACAAAGGCCTCATCATGTTCTCAAACCCTGCCCCATGCCTGGCTCTCTGCCTTGCCTTCATCTGCATCAAATAATGTGTGAGGTTTTACTACGAAATATTTAAAGCAATGAATCAGTTAAGAGGTCTTTCTAGCTTTAATTGCTAACACAAACTTGAAAAACAGGACTGGGTGTTGGGTGGTAGATATGTGTTTATATTTACCACTGGCAAATTAAACAGAAACAGAGGCCATAACTTCATTGGCACACTGGAAAATAAAAAAGCCTGCAAGGTTTTCATCCTCTTGAACACTTTATAATGCAATCCAATCAATTAGGTGTGCCAATATCTTTCAGAAATCTGCTGTGAAGAAGATTATTCAGAATATTAGAGCTCTTGGGCTACTGCAATGCTTCCCCAGATTGGTGAGTTTTGATCCAGTAACTCAGAAAACAGCGAATGCAGGGAAGGACTGTTAACCTGGAAATGCTGTGAGTTTAACTTAATCTTGAGCCTAGATAAGGTTACAGCCAATGACACTGGATGAACACGTGAAAATCACATTACAGATTAGGCTGAGGTTACCATATAATGTTTTTTATGCTTTAAAGACACCAACATTGAAATTTATGATTAGCAAACACTCTTTCTCGGATGAGTACTCATCTCACAGGTGTAAATATCCAACACTGAAATGATTTAAAACAAGGAAAAGAGGCTGAGGGGTTTCATGTCATCTTAAGGTTATCTCTAGTAAAACTAGTTGCAAAGAAGAGAAACAGGGAAAACAATTTTAACCAGAATTCTGGGTTTGGGGGGGGCACATCTCTTACAAATGAAGAGTATTTAGTAGACTCTGCTTATTTTCCCTAAAGGGTCAAAGAGAAAAAAAGATTTTTAATTATCCCCAACAAAGACAAAATCCCCTGCTTGCTTTGCAAAAATGAACTCGGGATGCACACTGATATTGAATTTTTGTTATATATATATAAAGAAGGCTGTGAAAAAAAAAATCTCTGTTGGTTTATTTCTTAAAATAAAGAGCATAAACTGGAGTAGTTGGTCTGGAGAGAAACAGGGGGGGTGAGGGGAGTTACCTGCTTCCTCTTTCCCTGCAAATATTCAATTTAGTTCAGACTCAGCGGACTGAAAGCCAGGAAACAGCTCAGGGGAAGGTGTTTCTGCCCCCATGAAGGCCAACAGGAGAAATGAGAGGTTACAGCCATGTGCTTCAGCAGCAGCACAAAGCCTCCCAGTCTGAGGGGCATCTTGCAGGGGAACTTGCACAAAATGCACAAAGCTCATTAAACGGGAGCTCAGGGAGGTCTGTGTCTCCCTGGTTGTTACAACAGCTGGCTGAATTCAACCGCAGCCGTGGTGGACGGCAGCAGTTGGGGGCCTGGCTTGCTGTCTGGCCACGAGGGACCACTGCTATAACCTGTCATCACTCATCTAATGAGCCTGAAACAGGAGCAAAGGCTCCTTGGCCGTGCTCTGCTATCTTTAGAAGGCTGGTGGCGTGAACCCCCCCAGTGCTGTGTGTGGCAGGCCCAGTTGGAGCCGAGCTCTGGGCACCGATGACAGAGCGTCGGCATCAGTTCACACACTTAATCCCGGGCTCAAGCAGGCAGGCCCTGGTGATCCAGGGTGCACAAGCACACATGTGCTTTCTCCAGTTTAAGCTTTAAAAAGTGCTCGTAAGCCTCTGAAGCCCCGGCATTCAAAGTAAAAACATTCACATCTTGGTTTTGGAAGCCTGTCCTTTTTGGAAGCCTTGTGTGGCCGTTATCCTTTCATTTATTAATTGCTCACTTTTTGTGGAGGGATAAACCCCGAGACTAAACAAAGTATGTTTATAAATGCCACGGGCTGACCTCAGTTACGTATGGATCGACAGGGAACAAACATGATGCAGTACCAACAACTGCGTAATGATTTAAGAACATAAAGTCCTGAGCAATAAAAGGTCACTGAACAACATCCACATCTTTATCTCCAGTCACAGGCTCTTAATATATCGACTGGGATTTTGCTGCTGGATTTTTCATCACACAGTTATTTCAGTTTGGCAGTTTTGATCAATGCCTGTCTTGCTGTTTGTTTCTCTGCTGTGGTGCTTTGGTGACAAGCCAGGTTTAAGGGTTACCTGAGGATTTCATAAACAGACTCCAGAATGTGGCTCAGGTGTTAGCTTGTCACAGAAATAGGAAAGCAAAGGATGTAAAGGAATTTTCTGAGGAGAAAAGGGATGATAATTTTAAGTCAGAGGAATGGTGACATCCTTAAAGTCTCTGCATTTGGAGGTTTTAAACTTTCTGCATTCGGAGGTTTTCTTAATGGATGTCCAATTCACCTTGTGAACAACTTGGACTCTCTACATTCTGACAAAATAAGGAAAAAAACCCTTGAAAACCTTTTTACCTCCCTCAGAATTCAGCAGCAAAGAGTTGTGCCAGCCTCTCAATCAGCTCCTATGCAGAGCTGCCCTTCATTAACTGTGGGCAGCTGGGTGGGAATGCCAAGGAGGGCCCCATCCCTGGCACTGTGTGTGTCACTGGGTGTGACTTTGCACACCTGAATATGCCATTCACACGCTCACAGTGAGCTGGGAGCACACATGCTGGGAGGATTAGTCTCCCTTCTGGATGTCACACCACCCCTGGGTGCTGGGCAGGCTCAAATTGGGTGGATGGATCCACTGTCTGTGGATCTGACCTCTGGAGATCCTCAGGGTGGAGGCAGGGAAAGCTCCTTCCTTGGCAGGAGACAGTGTTGGCTTCACAAGTTCTGTGTTCCCTTCCCCGTTTTCAAACAAGCCAAGGGACAGGGCAGTAAAAGCAGCAGGGGGAAAATAACTGTGTATTATTCATATCTCAGCATATTCAGCTTGGGGCTCTCACTGAACCTCAGCGTGAGTTATTACTCGCTGAATGAAGCCTTAGGCCAGTTTAATTATAGGAACATCTTATTAAAAGGGAAGGAAATGAAAAAGAAAATTAAGACAATATTCCTGGAGTACCATCTGTGTATCTGGAGCTCATTACCCATTTCAGATGTCACAATTAGCTATCCCCAAATGCATCACCCCCAAGCACCCAGGGATCATCTTTAGCTCAGATGACATCCTTCAGATATGCTCTCCAGAAGTAGGACCCAAGGTCTGCAAGTGTGCAGATTTGGTGTCTTTAAAGTAAAAATGAGTTGGATTTGAGATTGATTTGTGCATAAGTTTCAGGAGTAGGAAAAAATGCAGTGGAATACATAGAGGTCTTCAGGATGAGAAGTTTTAAACCAGAGATCCTGCAGACATACCCTGGATCTTCATTAATTGAAGGCCTTTTAACAACAACTGGTTAGTGAGGGCTTTACTAGTATTTCTCACCTCACATCCTTTTGCAACATGGCATTTGCTGTGAGTTCTGTCTCCTCATCCAAAGCACGGGAATTTTGGGGTGTGGAAAAATCTCTCCTCTGATAATTGTAAATGAAGGATGGCTGAAGTACCAAACAGAGACCACAGTTTGTAGTGCCAGAAAACACAAAGAATGAAGTATATTCCTGACAAGAGGGTTTGGCCAAGCGTTATGAAACTAGCTCCAAAATTTGGGTTTAGATTCTTGCTACCTGTATAAAGTTCATAGGTATTTGAGTCCCTGATTTCAGTTCAGACCTGCCTCATTCTCTTTTTGGAAAGTGCTATGGCTGTGGTGGCACATGGGAACTCTGCTGATATACCTAACGTTTCCTTTGCTTTCTTTACAGAGTAGGGATAAGATCTCCACAAGTTTAACCCATGGATGAAACTACCGGATTTTTAAGCAAATAATTTTTCACATTCTACAAAAAAGATAATGGATACCCAGCTCTTTGGAAAATCAAGCCATTTAATGTTAATGCTTAACATTATATTTGTTGTGTATTGGCATTTTCATGCAAAACTGGAGAAAACTTGGGCAGGAGAGCGCAGCTAAGAATGCAACCTTGCAGTCCTTGTAGAGCTGAGTATTATTTGCTTCTGTGACTGCAGTCATCTTGCAGTGTATGTATGTTAAACTCCAGGAGTACATGGCACTGAATGGAAATCCTTGGAGCAGTCTGGGCCCCAGTTCCCCCACACAGCATCCCACAGGCAGCTGTGGAAAGGCTCTTTCCCCCTGCTACGCTTCTCCTGCTCCCCAAACTGGCTGCTCACATTCCCAAAATGGAAATCAGGGCTGTTCCAGCCCCAGGGCGACCTCAGCTCTGCCCACCATGCTCAGTAATCCATGCTGCTGAGAACACAATCCCAACTCATGCATAATTTGGGGTTATTTCCAGCCATTCCCTTTTCTCCACAGCAGCATTTAGGGTTTTTTTCCCTTATAACTTATTAATATATAAGTTGTAACAACACCTGGAGAGTGAAATCCTTCGGTTTCTGAGCATGTCATGCTTTTCATTTCACTGAGCTGTCACTCCCCAGTTCTGAATGACCAACAAACTCTGATTTCCCAAAGTCATTTTGTAGCTTATGTACATCCCAATGGCAATCCCAGTGCCCTGTGACTTCCTCTCCCTCATCAAATGCCAGGCAAGAGAGAACAATGCCATCAGCTAAAGGGAATTTGGGGTACTGCTTTTGGGCTTAACTTCTGCATGTTTGCTTAGTGAAACTTTCTGTAGCCCAAAATCCCATTTCCTTGGGAAGCTGCCGTGTCCTCCATGGGTTGGATGGAGGAATTTTCACCTGGCTGGCACCTTGAAAACAGGATCACCTACAAGGGTAAGGGCACCTTTCTGACCCCAAAGGCACCTCGTACCTCACCTCCCATGGGTGCTGGAGGGCTCCTGTCAGCCTGCTCTGCACAGAAACTTCTCTGCATGTAAGCACAGGAAAAAAAAAAGAGGTGTAGAATAAGTTCTCCAGCATTTATGAAATGAATTCTCCACTCTTGGCCTTCAGTTGAGCCAAAGAAATACGCTGGATCATGCCAGCTTATGGCTTTGCCACCGGCTCTTTCAGAAATTAAATTTAAAGCATTTTAAGCCAATTTAAAGCGTTGCAGACAGGCTTCGGCCAGAAGTGATTGCAGAGCGCTGAGATAAAGCCAGAAAGAGCGTACAGAGCAAAGAAATCACCTGAAAAGCAAAATGCTCACAAAAGCCAAATTTAACTTCACAGAAGAAACCTGCATTTCGCTGAAATGTGCCGAGGCTGCCATCTGGTGACAGCAAAAGGAGCCTGGGTATCGAGAATAATTCTATTTCAAACGTTATTTGAAATAATATCAGTTCAAAGCTAGCCTTTTCCAGTTCTAATTAAGGACTTAGTCTTAAGCTAAAACTGAGAGTTTTCTAATCCGAAATGTAGAAAAAATTTGTTTGAACATTTACATCTGCTTTTTCAAACCAACATTTCAACATAAACTTTCATTTCCTAAACTGACAAAAATAAAGTTAAAAAAAAAAAAAGGACACAAAAATGGTGTTTGAAATACTAATTAGCAATCGAAATGTTTGGGGTTTGTTAGCATTTGACAACTGGTCACATTTTATTTGGAAATAAAAGGGGACTGATTTTTTTAAAATCTTTTGAACAAGAAACATGTTTATTACAACTAGTGGAGCCCGTTACAGTCAGAGGAAACTGATTTCCCTCTTGGATTTCTTTTTTTTTAATTTTAGTAGTACAGGTGCAACTCAGGACTTTTTTCCAATGATAAATTGGGCTGGGCAGGTGCAAAATATACCCTGGAATTTTTAAGAGGACTAAAGCAGGGAGGGGTCAGAGAATTTAAACATGACCTGCAGTATGAGTGACTTTGTGTTGTCTTTGGCCTGGATTTTAAATCCTGAGTAATTTTGTGTACAAACACACTAATACATTTGCCCAATTAGTGTTATAAAAGCAAGCTAATCTTATATGGGTTCACTGAGGAAATTCTGCAGGTGAGTGTGACACGATTTTGTATATGCAGTAATGAAAATATTCATTAGATATATAAGTAATAATGAAATATTTCTGCAGCTCATTATTGTTGTCTACTACAACATATATGTGGGTCAATTCACATTCCAATTGCAGGGGGTGTAAAATGGCACTTTGGGGAACAGAAAATCAGTGGGATACAATCCCAGATTGCCAGCGTGTGCCTTACTGGGATTATTACTATTTCAGTGCAGGGTCCCGGAAAACAGCTGGCCGAGGTTTGACCAACCACAAAATACTCATTTTTGGGGCTAAAAGCAGTTCAGACAATGTGCCCCACAGCTCCATGTTCTGATACTTAAAATTGAATGTGTAGAAAAACAATCCTGTTTCCCATTCTTTGAAAGATTTCGCACTTTCATGGTAAACATTTGGGTTTGCCCTAGAATGAAACCACAAATAATTATCTTTAACGGGGAAACAAAGCAAGAAAACCCAAACAACACATGCCCAGCATCCAGCGCACCTGCTTCTCCAAATTAAGCCACGTGGGACACCGAAATGGAATGCTATGAAAATGAACCTGCCTGCAGTATTTTGATCACATTGGCTCCCGTCTTTTTAATCCCAAATTTCACCTTTGTCCCGAAAAATTTCTCCTAGAGAAAGTTTCTGCTGAGGTGACAGCTTTTGCTTCGCTCAGAGGTATTTCCCAAAAAGTTAACTTGCAATTGTTTGTTTGTTTGTTTGCCTGTTTTGCTGCATTGCTTTCTTCAGAATTATTAATTTCTCTGGGCAGCATCATCCATATCCTGACTTCCCTTTAGGTAGGATTATCTTATCAACATAATTTTGACTGTGGTTATGATACTACAAAGAGTAGAATGAGAAACTTGTCAACTCTGAGGGCGAGGGCAAGAAAAGCCCTTAAAAAAGGTGGCACATTTATGGCAGCATCCAGCATATGTTCATGGCAAGCAGGAGGAAGACAGTCCAGGAAGGAAAAAAAAAATGAAATAATGCTGCTCAGGAGGCAGTAGGGTCAAAGAATGAGTGGCCCAACCAGAATCCATGTTTTCATAAGCTTCCCTCATCCCAAGGGAGAGATTAGGAGGAGGAGGAGGAGGATGACACAGCTTTGTGAGGGTTTAAAGGACAGCATGGGAGGAAGCAGGACAAACTAAAGCTTGAAAAAGTAACAAGTTTGCAGTGGGAGGCTGATATCATGGGCTGATTAAAAGTCAGGGGTGATTAGAGCTGATGCTTTGGAAGAGTTTCAGCCAAATGCATTTCCATCAAAGTATGTTTTCTTAACTGGAGTCAAACATTTCATATCTGATTAAAACAGAAAAAAAACACACCCCAGCGAAACTTCCCAGGGAAAGTTTGGTCAGGAAGTGTGAAGAAGATGCAGAGAGAAAGTGCATGGACATATTCTACTTCATTCCAGCTCAGAAGAAAATGAGCTTTTCAGCCTCAAAATGTCCACTATGTTGCCTCTGCCTACTTGCATTTCACAAGAGAGCAGGGATAATTATGCAAGGTGCAGTCCTGGAGGGATTTAAAGGTGAAGACAACAAGTCTTTTTTGTTTGATACAGCAGAGACCTGGAATTCTTCAAAGAGAGGAGGGCCATGGTGAAAGCAGGAGGACAATAGGACAGAGCTTTGTACAGTGCTCAGGATGGCAATGGGAAGGGACAGATGCCAGGGTAAAAGGGAAAACACTTGAGGCAACTGCAGAGTAGAAGTTATGCCCATTAAAATATATCCAGCAGAACACTGTGAAGGTTTAAAATATACATCACCAATTAGTATAGCAAAATGTATGGTAAAATGTGCATTAAATCCTCCCTGTAGTAAACTCTCTTATGTCTTACTGTATTATGTACAACTGTTAAAATCCTTATTTTTCCAGGGAAAGAAGGACAACAGGAATAACCAGATAACAGATTAAGAAGAATAAACTATTTTGGCTAACCTTGAATATTTTTTTTCCTCATCACACTGTATTTATCTTGATGAGCCATCAGGGTACATCAAAATATTCTTGAAGCCCAAGTTCAGGCTGGAGATCCATTGTGAGTTTGGGAATGTGAAGACAAAGCACCGTGATTCTGCACATAAAGTGGCAGGGGAGGAGTGAGTTTTCCCCATTTATGTGTCATCTTCCACTTCAGAAATAAGGAGAAGTTGCCCCCAGCCTTCTGGAGGCTGAGGGTCTGCTTCCTTATCAGATGACTTTAGGCCCAGATTCTCCAAATATTTCTGCCTCTATCTCATCCAGATTTCTCTGAAGAAAAATGTCTGCTCATGACAAGTTGGCAAGGCAAAACAAAGAGCATAAAGTTGTTTGGATCCTGGAGAACTGCTGCTCCCCATATTTGACTTATGAGCTCTCTTCTTACAAAGTTATCAGTGCCTTAGGCTGCTCCAGGAAATGCTAAAGCAGAATTTTGCTCTTAGTAAAGACAAATTATGTGATTTGAGATACCAGCATTTCCCACTGAGCACTCTGAGAAAAATGACTGGAATACTGTTTCAATGTTATGAAACTACCAAAATATGCTTCTTTAATTTAGCTTATTTCACATTCTGACTATTTAAGGCTGTCAGTATTAAACTGAAGAGTCCCAGTGGTTAGCCCCATTTTCTTGAATGAGATTACCTTCATATTTACAGCTGATTAAAGGCTTATGTGTCTTCCAGGATGCTCAAGGCAGTCAGAGGCTGCTACAGGTAAATCCTTTATCTATTAAATATTTCCATGGCATTAATGAAGGTGGGTAAGGAAATGCTCAGTGGTGGAAGAGGAGGAAAAGTAAAAGGCTGGAGTGTAAAACTGACCATATTAAGTCAAGTTTTGTCTCAAACACTTTATGGCCTAGCACAGTTCTGGAGGAGGGGGTACCTGTGGAAATCTCCCCCAAAAGAGTAACAAACAGTCATGTAAAAATAGAAATAAAAAAAAAAATTAATGGGACATTTCATTTATGACAGTCAAGGACACCTCTGTAAGACACAGCTCCACAAAAGAGTTGTCAGGCTCAGTAAGAAGCTCTGGTGTCACTTCAAAGAGAGATTTTGAACTAGGCTGAACGAAGAGAAAGGATGTCACAGGAGTGACAGGAGCAAGCCCAGGGTTATGATTTCGCCAAGGATTATGGAACAGATAAAAGGTGACAGGATAGCCTTTCCAAGAGCAGAGCTGGCCAAAAATAGATTTAATTATTAGTGAGTTTTAGTTGAAATGAGTGTCTAAACCAAAAGATAAAGAGAAATATAGAAAAAAAAAGTGATGATACTTTCACAGCATTTTCAGCTGGTGCTTTGATTAATCTTCCTATTGATAGTGTTACAAAAGTAGTAATAAAGCTTACCTTAATGGGTAACCTCTCCTTCAGCCCTGCAAAGCACGGACATTTATTTTGACCATTGTTCTGGTATTTCTTTTTTAAAAAAAAGGCCATTCCAAATCTGAAAATTACAGAAAAAATATCAAGATTTGAAATGACTGTGAGATTTCAAAATACATAAGGAGTGTAGAAGTGTATACTACATACTGATTCATCCCAGTTGGGAAAGGTGTTAAGGTGAAGAACCTGCAATGGGAAGTTCAGCTAGACCTAACTTGGGCATAACTTTCTGGACTGGTTAGACAGGGAATTTAGGGTGAATAGGTTCCAGATCAGACCCCATGGAAAGGTCTAAGTCAAAAATAATGCTCAGAGTGTTGGCCTCAGCAACAGAAATTGCACTGCTGTTGTTCCTAAGCTTGAGAAAAGGGAAGATATGGTTTGATGACCCCATGCTTTGGGATGGGATCCCCCAGAGAATAAAGATGGTTGAAAAACAGTGGATGCATTACTCACGTAGTCACCAGCATTTTTCAGATGTGATCAAACAGACACTTTTTTAATAACTTCATATATTTAAAATACACAGAGTGGGGACGGGTGGGTCAAGAGCTGATCTCTGTGAGGTCCCCCTTGGTTCTTCCATCAGGAAGGAGGAAACAATGACGAAGGAGGGAAACCAGCCAGGAGAGGGCAGAGTCATAAAAGCTAAGGGAGGAGAGGACTGGAGGGGGAAGCTAGTGGTCAACAGTGCAAACCACTGGAAAATGGAGAAGGGATTCGGATTTCCAGCTTCGTGCAGGGTGGGCTTTGCAAAGGGCTCCAGGAGAGGGAACGAGGCAGCATCTGGGACAGAGGAGAGGGGAGGAAGCCCCAGCCCCAGCTGGAGCTTCCACATCCACTCAGCTGAGTTACACTGCAGATTAACGGGACTTTGGCGACCTACTTTCTTAATCTTGGTGAATGTAAGACTTCAGCAGAGAGGCTTTTTTTGAAACAGGATGCAGTTTAAGGCAAGAATGTTCCCTCAAAAGTAAATAAACACGAAACGGATAGGATGTTATGTTCTATTAACACTAATCATGGACTTTTCTGACTGTTGAATTTTCTGAACACCAGATTCCTGTCAAGGCTGTTCCTGTTCTCTCTCTCTCTCTCTCTCTCTCTCTCTCCTTTTTGGCTCAATGAGGTTAAAAATCTATTATATTTATTGTACATCATTCAGGGATGTACAGGGATCATTCAGGCCTTTTATACCTTCAGCACCATTAATTTGCATGATGCCTATTACACAAGCCTTGGTGCTCTGTATTTGAGTTGACTGATTTTATCATAAATGCACACAATTGAAACAGTGCCCACTCATGTATGACTTTAGCCTGATGTGTTGTTATCTTTAAGTTATCAAAAGTTCCACCTGACATAAAAACTGCAGGCACCAGCAGCAGTTGCCTTTCCTCAAAATGATTGTTGAATTTATTTGCAGTCTCTGAGGTTTTATACTTGAAAACAGGCAGAGTGCACACGAAAAAGCACATAGAAATTATGTGTTTGAGGTACAAATACTGGAGGAAAGCAAATTATCTTTGTCTTCTTGGTTAAAGGAAGAGTCTGTGCCTATTTCTGCAGCCCAATTTTCCTCAGCTGCTGCTGCTGTGCTCCCACATTATGGCACCTGAAGGGAGGTCTCCCCTCCTCGTTTAATCATTTAGGGAAGTATTTACAGATATAAATTGTCCTCTTTGATACCACTAAAGAGTGTTTTCAATGACTGAATTAAGGATGAACTAAGAAGGTCAAAAGCATTGTGGAAGTCTGTCTTTGGGACGTGAGTAGCATAAGAAACAGAGCACTGCAATATTTTCTGGTTTAGCTATATGGATACTATGCACAATTATAGACATAATATATGGTTATTTATACATATTTATGCATGGTTATTTATGCATAGCCCAGCATCTCATGAAGTAATTGTGGAAGTCTTTTCTCCTATGCTTACATAACTCAGCAAATGACATAAGAGTTTGGAAATACAGCTACTATTTAAATAAGATGGATGAACATAGAGTATAATGGAATTAGACTAATATTCTGCAAAGGCAATGCATCTCCTTGTTTGTCTCATGTAGATAGACCCAAAGCTCAATGTGCTGAGTTACAAGTTCATTTTAATGCCAGTAGAGTTACAAGTTTATTTTAATGCCAGTAGATGGAGCTTGACACCTCTTGGCAAGATCCCCTCAGTTTAGAACAGCATGGGAACTCTTACTTGAAACAGAAAAGTAATCTTTATTCTTTTCCTTTGGGTTTAATTCGCTGTTGTGGATAAGCTTTGTAAAGAAAAACACTGTCAAAACCCTACCTGTTGAAAAGCAGATTCAGATACTATGACTGTGCAGAAAGGCAGTGGGGAAGCTTATTAATGTTACTTTGAAAGTATTGTGCCTCTGGATTGTTTTGGACTGTGTATTTTGGCATAACTTTTCATAGAGAGTCAGCAGAAGTCTTTTATGCTTGTGTGAAACTGAGGGCAACAAGACTTAGTGTGGGGCTAAGGAAGGCATGCTCTGAAAAGTTTTGGTGCTTAAGGATAGAGCTAAGCAAAGTTTTAAATGCTTTGCTGATCCTGGCCTTGGTTGGCCTAATTTCTTACTAACAAACACAGAATAACATAGGAATGTTTCTCTCTTGTGAACACAGAAAATGCGGTTCTTAATCCATGTATTTTGAATAAATCCTGATCAGGAGGGTTGTCTGCCTCATTTTCCTGTCCTTGGGAAGGCTTTACAGAATTGGTATCTGCAAACTAAAAACACTTGGTAAGATAATATGTAGGCTCTCCCACCCTGGAGTTATGAGTATAGCAAACTGTTTATTTTCAGGATTACAGGGGTTTTTTTTCCTCTTTTAGATAGTTATTTCTTGTTGTTCTCTGAGTACATAATACTTTCTTTTACAAAGGAGTAACTTAGAAGAAGTCTTTGGTCCTCTGGACAGCAAGACACTGATTCCAGCTGATGTGACAGGTTATCCCTTTTTCATTATGAAACCACAGATGCTTGAGAAACATGGGGAAAGGACCAAAGCCAGACCTAAAAATCCTCAATAAAACATGCACAAGAAATGATGAGAACTGAAGGTTACTGTGGGAAGCTGTATTTCATCTTAAACTGCAGCACATGCCATTGCAGTTCCAGTAATGGCCACAGAAACAGGGCTGACCCAGAGGGGTGACAGACCAGGCAGTGGGAGGAGGTGTCCACGTCCAGCCTGAGTCACAGTGAGTTTGCAGATAAAATGCAGTAAAATAGTTTGGCCAGGACAGTGTGAACAGACACAAGGAGAGATAAAGTCAAGTGATGCTTTGAAGGTGGTCTGATCTCTAAATATGCCGGAGATTAGAGAGGTTGTGAGAGGACCGAGGCCTTGCTGAGCAGGGGCTGGATTGTTATTCCCAGCTTTTTCTCAGCATGGGGAAACGAAGGAGTCGTGTTCCTACAGATAATGGTGCAGTGCTGCCCTGGTCCTTCTGCCAAGGCTGTGCAGCCTTGCCTGGTGTCAATCATCTACAGAGATAGCACAGAGTTACACAGGAACAATCCTGACCTCAGACGATCCCAAGTGACTGCAGGAGGACACAGTGTGTTGAACTGAAAGTAATTTTTTTTTAAAAAATTCTTTCAAGTCAACTTCTGTGAATAAGGGCCAAACAAGATGAAGAAACCCCCACCACTACTAAAGCTCATTCCAATGGTCTTGCATGGGGCACTCAGCAAGCGGCACCAAAGGGTGCCCTTGATACAGTTCTCTGCTTCGTTTGTAAAAGCAACTCCACTCTTCCTTGTGTCTTGTCCTTCTCCTTTGGAAAATGGACTAAGCTATGTCCTTTGCCACTTTCCAAACTCTTCAGAGTTTATTCTCTTCCTTGTTAAGCACACAAGAAACAATGCTAATGGTCCAGGAAAATATTTGGAAGTACATCTTTTTTTAATAAACCTTCTAGAAACTAATTGCTCATTCAAACAGCTTCAGTGACATTGGATTGTGGCCTCGCTCAGAAAACCCATTATCCCATTGTTTTTACTATCTTTTTACATTTAACCATTCACTTTGTTTTCTGTTGTCCACCTACTCTGTGCTATTATATATCCTTCAATCTGGAGATAGTAGATTATATGTTCTCTGGCAATGGGTTTGTTACTTCTCTCCTGGAGCACTTAGGACATCTTCAGGCTCTGGAGCAAAAGTAAATGCTGACTACTCCTTTTGATGCAGAGGAATGTTACAACATAGTCCATTACCAGTTGATTAGAGGAGCAGAAATAAACCTTGAGCGTGAAGCTGCAGTTCCCTGCTCAAATGACACCAAACCTATTTATAGGCACGGAGTAGGCAGAAAGTAGACGAGGAACCAAAACATTAAGGAAATAATTTTCTCAGTCACCACCAGGCAATGACAGAATTATCTTACCAGTATTTAGCTTTTGATACCGGAGAGCAGAAAAGTGTGTGAAGGGCTCTGGGACAGCCTCACACGACTCCCTGCACTCCCAAGCAGGAGCACCACAGTGTTTAGGGGCAGCTGTGGGAAGGCTGGACAGTCTGAGGTGGACAAAGGTCTGAACAGAATGTGCAGTGTCTGCTTTTCCAGGGAAGTGACAGAAATTAATGACATCCTCCGTGGTATTTTTAGACGTTCTCTAATCCCTTACTCCTGAGGACCCGGCGATGAGTAGAGTAGAAATGATCGTGATGGGACGGTGCCAACATCCAAAGCTGGCAGAGGCTAAAATTGGAAGCACTGAAAGCTCTGATGGATGGGACAAGATTTTAAAAGATTTGAAATTTTTGGATGAATGCATTGAAAGTCGGACACACTGAAGTGAGAGCAAGTGATTTTATTTACTGGCTCCATTCAAATGACACAATCACATAGAGTAATACCCTTGGTGGAGACAAGGGGCCCATTTCTACCATAGTCACAATCTTGCAGAATAGAAATGATAGAAAAATTTATGGACCTATACTAAAGTTTGATTTGGGCAGAGAGCATTTTGCACCAAAAAAAATTACATTTAGGCCTCACAGTGACTGGGATTTGTGGTAAATTGCCATTGACTGCTTTGTCAGGGGAGGTCACGAGACATATAGCAGGTTATGGTACAACATAACTCTGAGCCAGTCCTCTGGGAGTGAACATTAAAGAAGGATTAAACAGCAGGAAAACCTGACATTTGAATAGAGACACATGTGAGGTCGCACAGCATAAACTTCTATTTTCCATGAAGTAAAACATTTCTGCATTATATTGGTAGAGGCTGCCAGGACATCCCACAGGCTGTAAATGTTGCATTATAACTACAAGATCTTTAATGATGAAGATAAAACTGGCTGGCTGTGCTCTGCTTCACATCCTGAGTGCTGGTCATTGAAAATGGGGAGGAAGAATTCAACCATTCCCTGTTGTCTTACTCTCTTTGCTTAGCAAAAATTGTCCAGTTTAAACAAAGGTCTTTCTTTAGGGACTCTCACTCCAGGACTTCAACACTGTGCAGTCCTGCATGGACTTGGTGAACTCTTCGCTTCAGCCAGGCTGTGGTCAGGGAAGAAGGGGAAAAATGAGGTCATCTCCTGGAGCTGAGCGTTATTTCCCAGCTGGAGAATGGGAAATCATTTCCCTGTGGACAGCGATTGCCCTCCTTGCTGCTGGTAAACATACAGCTCCTTCCTGCACTTTCTGCAAGACTGTTTTTCTGGGGTTTTGCTAAAGAGAGGGGTTTGGATGTTAGCTCAGACAACTCAGCAGGTTGAATGTGTTTTCCTATAAAAATGTTAAAATCAAAGCAAAACTACTTAAGTTGATGTCTGAAATTATATAAAACTCACTGTTTGAAAGGTATAATGTAAGAAAGGTATTTGAAATCCATTTCCTTTGATTTCAATGCTGTTATTCAGGGTTTATGTAGACCTAAGTGACAACAATCTTCAGCCTGGCCATAGCATCTGTATCACAGAGCTACGGAGGAATTGGCCTTTCTCAGGAATGCTTCTTGCTACAAAACAGCCAAACCCTTCCGAAACATCAGCCAGAGTGTGATGGGGGGAAAGGAGAAAAATAAAGAGAGAAGGGGGAAAGAATCAGGTCATTTATCTGAGGAGGAGAAATTAATTCATTGAAAGAAAGAGGTTTAGTTCTAGAAGTACTGAAAATGTGTAACAGATCATCACAAACCTGAAGAGGAAACTACAGTGAGAATGGTGCAGGCAAAATGAAGAAGGAAGATTAAGACCAGGCTGGGAATTCAAACTCTGAGATTTCACCAAGGTAGTAAATACAGGAGTAATCTGCCAAGTAAGGCCATTAAAGAAAAATGGATGACTTGTGGGGAAGACAGATGTTCTTTAACTGAGAGAGTGGATTTAAGGTTTTAGTGGCACAGCAGGAAGACGGAGAAGAGATAAATGTAAAAGGCTTGTTGGACTCAGCACACTTTTCCTTTTCCTGTTCAGCAACGTGTTCAGCTCCTGTCTCTGATGTGTTGTTTCTAAACAAAGACAAGCACAGGTCAGAGGAGGACAGTTCAGCCAGGTAGGAGAACCTCAGCCAGACGAGCTCTCAGTGAAAAGCCTCTGAAAGTAAGAGGAAAATAACACGTTATGTCAGGGAGGAATCTGAATTGATTTGCCATTTCACTGGAATCAGGTAACGCTGTCTCCAAATTAAGGAAGAGGCATATAAAAATGTCAATAGTTAAAACCTGTCACCTGGAGGGCAGGGAAGAAGAGTTCCCCCCCTCCCCCCCCCTCCTTTGGCAGTTCCTGAAAATGTTTGCACAGCTTTTATTGAGTGATTCAAATGGGTCACAGACAGAGGGAAAGATACTCAGGCAGGTCATTACATTCTTCATAGAGCTGTTGTTTGAAAGTTAGGGGGAGATGGGAGGCAGAAAACAGCAATGGACAGAACATGGAGCCTTTTTTATTTATTATTTTTATTTCTTCAGGAAAATACGTGTATGCAGTGGTTCTCCAGTGAAAGGGAAACTTGGAGGGCCTAGAATTCACCTGCATTCCCTGATGCACTCAGGGTGTGAAGCAGAGCACAGCCAGCAATCAATATTGTCCCAAAAAATACAAATTCAACCTGTTTCAGTTATCAGTCACTTCACAGGAATATTTTGTGCCTGCTGCCCTAGAGAACAATAATCTCTAAGTAAGCCCTGAAGAGTCAGCTGCTTCCACACGACCCTGTGACCAGAAGCTGATGTTTGACAATCATTTTTGCTCACTTATTTTCTTCCATACACAGAATTATTTTTTTTTTTCCCACAGAGAAAACAATCATATCTTCTGGCCTCCCTGCAGTCTTATTTCTTTTGCTTTCCTGCCTGGATCCCAGACCAGCACCAATTTTTCAGTTTCTCTCTCATTCTTTTGGGGAAGGAACTACAACTTTCAGCACTGATCACCTTGAGCCATGCCTGAGGATTTCCCTATGACCTCTTCCACGCTTGTCCTGTTATCCCTTCTCTGCCCACCTAGTTGTTTGCTGCGGGTGAAGCTGTAAAAAGTGCAAATATTCCGTGAGATACCAAATTTCACACTTGTCTTACAGCTTTACCCTCGTGGATTGGAAGCCCAGGACAGCAGGCGGGGAGGGTTTTTTAGGCTGCTCCTTTCCCAGGTTAAAGCTGTCACTGTCAAGACTCAGAAATTAAGAACTGAAGCTCTCTCCTGTCCCCTCCAGATGATTGGTGAAATCTGCCACGTGGAGCTGTCTTTTCCCATATCTCTTCCCTCCCTTCCTACTTCCTCATCCATCCCTAACACTGTGGTAAGAGTCATCATCATTTCTTGCTGTTCTTGGTGTCTTATTCAGATTCCTGCTTGGATATCTCAGCCCACAAATCAATTTTAAATCTCTGCCTCAAAGGAGCAATAAACCTACTATTTTTTGCATTCTGGCTCTCATTTCTCCTCGTGAGCTTTCTTGCTATTTTCACTCCATTTTATACTTCCCATCAAACCTGTTCCCATCCCATTCTCCTCTTTGTCCACAAGTTTTTGTTGCAGGTTTCCCTCCTTATTCTCTGCTCATTTTAAATAAATGCCTCCTTATAATACACTTCTTTCAGTAAAGTTTTCAGTGATGATCCCACCCACACACCTTAATCAAAGTCCATTGGAGACTGTGCAAAGGCTTTAATGGACTTTGGATCGTGCCCTAAACATGGTGGTCCTTGTGGAATAAATTTCAAGAATATTTAGTGAATCCAATTTAGTTTTCTTCCTGAAACCTAAATTTTTTTGGGTGTGTTTAAAGTACACCAGCTATTTTATTCAATGTAACTGGATGTATTTGTAAATTTAATCTGAAAAGGAATAAATCTTGGATAATCTTCAAACCCAGAGATTGTCTAAATAAGGAAAGGATTGAAAAGAAAGGAAAACACCAGGAAAGTAATGGATTGAGAGCTTCCTGGAGACAAGAAGCAGGTATAGCCAAATGCTGGAGTCGAGGATTATTTAAAATTCCTTTGACCAGTGTACTTCTTTGTGAAATGGATCAAATACTGTTTCTATTAGATGACAGGGGTTCATTTCCTTTCCTTAGATAAACACTTTAAGGTGCCAGACTCCTCTGTGAGATGATAAATGACTTCCTAGACGTCATCATAAAGGAAGTTGTTCCTTATAACTGTTCTAAATCTGTTACATATCAAATTTCCTGTGCATGGCTGCCACTCTGCACTGCTCTCCAAACTGTATTTCACAAATGCTCACTGTGTCTTGTAACATCAAGACACTCACTTTCCAGCTCCATCTTTGGCACTGTTCTCAAAACACAGGAGGTCATGGATTGGATTTGTGAGTTAGTATAACACATCCTGCCTACCTTGAATTACAAAAAATACACAATTTGGATGAGTGATTTATGAATTTATAATTACAGATGGGACTGTTCTGTTTCAGTTCAGCCTGGTGAAGCTGAGAACAGCTGAAATCTGCTTATTTCAGTGATAGGAAATTCAAGAAGAAGGTTATTGCCCTCTTTGTTTTGGAAAATGTGGATTGTGGTTTATATGTCATCCTGGAAATAACAATAGAATCTGAGATTCTACTTGAGCTCATCTACTATCAATCTCCTTGAGCAGATTGCCTGATAGACCAGTAAATATCATGCTAGGGTCTTCACCCATTCCCTTTGAAAATAAATTGTTAAAATAAGGCTCTCTTTTTGTGGCACTTGACATTTGAAGCCAAGCTCTCATTTTCAGAGCATGTGTTGTCATCAAATTAATGTCTTCATTGTCATAAAAGAAAGTTGCAGAGTCACAGGAAAGTAGTGGCAATTCTGCAAGCAGAAGGCAAAATACCTGATGTCTGTCTCTGTGGTTTCTCATCACCAGATGTTCTTTATGTTGAGATTTGAGACGTGTGTCTGAAAACAGCTATTTTTAATTAAATATTTTTGTTAATTCCTAGCCTTGAGACACACGAGAGCCACTTGTTTCCATTGACCCCCCCAGCCTGATTTTTTTTCCTGTCTCTGTGTGCCTGACAACGTCCTTTGGTATTCCTCAGCCTGAGTTTCCTGGGCCTCAAATTTCCTTCACCAAAAAAAAAAAGTCCTGTAAGACAAACACAATTTGTCAAGCATTTCCATGTGACCTTTTCTTTCACCTAGCAAATTATTCCCCTTTTCACACAGCTCTGCTCTTGGGCTGGTTCTGTAATACCATCATTAAGCAGCACACGTTCTTAAAGCAGCTTTCTGGATTGACAAGTTCACAGGCAATTAAATCAAACCACCAAGACATAAACATGTAGTAACCTGAGGCACATCCCATCAAAGGCAGGCACTGTAATGACATGCTTTGTGTGAATGTTGGGAGAATGTTACAGAGGGGCACGGCTGGAACAGCAAGAAATGTGTGTGGGATGGTTAAAGGAATGGTGGAAAAAAAACACAAGTCCTTGACATAGGTGTCTGTATTATTATTTTTGTTTTAGCTTTAAAGCTGTTTGGAACATGGTCATTCTACTGCTTTGCCTTCCAGTGACGAATCTGAAGGTCTGAGAAAACAATAGTTTAAGTTATTCCAGGCTGGTGTTTGTTAGGCAACCTTTCAAACACTAAATATGTTAAAGCCCAATCTGGTTTGGTCAGGAAAAATTTAACAAAGCAACATGTGAGTTAGCACAGAAAAAATCCAGAAGGAATGGGATCTACCCCAGGCTATTATGAAGCATTAAACAGAAGGGCTGAGAACTCCCTCTCTGAATTAAAATGGTACAACCAAAGCACTTGTTCATGCACTGTAGAGGTCACATTATTTCAACGTGAGGTATCTAGTCTGAATACCTGCAGGTATCCAATGTTTAAATTCTATGTTTAAATTCTGCAGCATTTTAAGGTGCACTCAGAGGCTGCTCCTCAAATCCTACAGTGGCTGGCTTCATGAATGGAGAAGAAGTCTCTCTTAGTCTGCAGCACAGTGCCAGGACATACAGAATATAGATATTTAATAGAGATGTTTGACCTGGGCAGAACAGTATCTGTCAGAGCCCACAGGGAAAGCCTAAATGCTTCAATCACCTGAAGAGACTGGTGGCAGTAAGACCCAATTCCTTGGGGGATCATCACTTGGATTATGAGAGATCAGAAGACAGTTCCAGTGATATGCAATGTTTGTGATGATGTTACTGTAGCTAATAATGATTTTCAGCATTTATTTATTTTATTTAATCTGTCAGCCTTCAGAGGGGTGATTAGGACTGTTTTTGAAATCTTATCCTCCCTTAGTTTTTGCCAGTGAAAAATTCTTTTATATTCCATCCCTCCAATCAATCTTTCTTCGTGTCCCTGAGAAGATCCCGCTTTTCACCTTCCACCTTAGTGGGGCTGCCACTGGCTCTGTTCTTGAGACTGTAAATCAATCCTCAACATCAATTTTCACTTGATCTTAATTTTCACATCACTTAGAAAAACTAAAAATGTCAAGGCATCTGAGAGTGTGATCAGAACCCTGTGACTGATGCTGGCCCAGTATTTCTCCATTTTCACACTGAACGGTCAATATTTTAGTATTGCCTTTTCTTTTCTATTTTGATTACAAGCTCCATGTGAGAGACAAGTTTTTTGGGCTGTGTGGCACAACAAGCTGAGGTAGAAGAGCTCTTACCTCTGCAGCTCCCAATATGAGAAAGTATTAGAGGAATATGTGGTCTTACACCACAATATGCCCAGGGTTCCAAAATGTTTACTTTTATTTGCATGGGTTTTTTGAGATCCAGTGGTCCCCATCAAAGATTCCTCTGATGATGAATTGTAGCCCAGGGCTCAGCACAGAAAGTGCAGAAAATGCCTTTCCCCAAGAAGCTGTCAAGGAAAAACTCTCCCTAATGTGACCTGCGAGACTGGATGTACTCCAGCACAGGGGAGACCTTTGAATCTAAAATGTATATAAACACGAGTACACAAATCCAGTAGCAATACAGAGCTTAAAAAACGTCAGGACATTGTCTTTACAATAATAGCTCAGGAGCAGGACAGTTTCTCGTGGCTGCTCTGCCTAAAATGGGAAGCAACAGCAGGGCTTGGAAGGAGGCACCACGACTCGCTGGAGCCTCGGTTCGTGTGATGGAGCTGACACTCATGGGCTAGCTGAGAGTCTGCCTCTTGGTGCCTCCCATCTGATAGAGCTTGTTTGAAAAGATATTTAATTTTTCAGTCTTGGAGATAAGGGCTCTTATTTATTTATGATGGTGCAAACTCCTCTGGCGTTAAGAGGAAGCACTGCGGCGTCTGCCCCGAGAGGCACCGAGGTACCTCTCAGTGCCCTGAGGGGCATTAAGGACTTCTTATGTGCCCATGAAGGAAATATTCTGAAGCTTTGAGCAGTGCATTTCCTCAGGACCAAACAAGATGTAAAAAAAAAAATAAAATAACAGAACTGAGACAAATGTCTACATTTTTAGCTGACTTTATTAACTGACAGATCTCCTGGGCTTTAAAATGTATCAAAGACTTCCCAGTTGAAAAATGATGTAGATAATGGTTGAATATTAGCACTAATTGTACCTTGTAATGTTTGGGAGAACTCAAAAAGGGCTGAAAGGACAGCCAAGAAAAGCTGAGAAATCACTACCATAATTGATTTAATGATGTGATAAGGCATGTATAAAACTCTCTGCTTGCAACTGGAAGACACCTCCACTGGTTCTGATTTGTTGCCAAAAGTAATAAAAGAAACAACAACTGAGGAAATACAAAAGCAATCAAGAGTGTAATCCATCTTCATGATCATTATCCTGAAATAAAACATCTTGTGAAATACAGAAGTACCAGAAGTACTCGAAGCAAAAAGGGACTTGTACATTGATTTGAATATTACTGCACGGAGAAAAAGGAAAGGGGAAATGATTTTTCCATAACTGGTTATAAACTGCACAATCTAAAATTGCTTGATCGAAATCACAGAATGAAAAATAAAAATGGTGATGAAATTTGAGCATCAGAGGCTAAAACCCAAGAACATTGACAGAAATGGATTTATTTATTTCCCTGTGGCGGAGATGAATGACCCCTGGAATTTTAGCTGTACTTCTTGCCTGTTTTCAATGTTCTTCACTGTTTTCAATGCTCAGTATTAATTTTACCAGGAAAAAAAAAATCCCCAGACCCCCAAACTTTTTAATTGCATAGATGGGTTTTTGTAGCCCAGTTTTGTGGAGGGTGACCTTTTGATAGAATATTATTTATACTCTTTATTCTCTTTAACTTACTCCCCACAGAGAAGAATTCATAGCACTCGTGGATATAATTTTGCAATATGCAATTTTCGATTTCTGCCACAAGAACAATCACTTCTAATATGTTTTTATGCCTCTTCTTGTGCTGCTTTTCACACCAGGCCCTGGAACCTGACTGTAGGCCGTGCCACTATGCCAGAAAAAGCAGTTACAACATTTTTAGCTCATTTTCTAGTTTGTTGCCACTGTGATGTTTTCCCTTTGTTTTCGCCCTGGTTTATGCATGGTTGGAACACAATTTTATGTGTCAACTGTTATTGTACAGATGTCCATGCACAGCTGCTGTTCTTTTCACAGAAACAGGCAGAAATCTGGATTTCCACTTGTTGGTCACCAGCTGAGGCTCAACTGCTACAGTTGCCTGATGTCCATGTGTGTTTTTGGAATATAACATTATATTGGCCTGTCAGGGTGGTAGATCAGTTGTCATCAGGCTTGTTTGACAATAATCCTAGAGATATTTGCCAGGTCTTCTTCCCACAAGAACAGAATTTAGAAACACAGGTACTGGTAAATCAAATTATGCTTTGCTGCAAAATCTAAGCTAAACCCAGAGTAAGGGCTGCAGGATGACAAGGACATACCATGTGTGGTTTTATTGTCTAATTAGGGAGCAGAAGGGTGCCCAGGACTAGGGTAGTGCTGATGGAAAGCAGCTGGGCCATCAGGTCACAGTGTGCTCCGAGTGTGACAGACACTTGCCAGGGAAGTGAGGCTGTGACATCTCCAGGCCAAGAGGATTTTAAAATCCCAGGTCCATATGCTGCAGTCTGTGTACAGAATCTCAGTGCACAGTGTTTTAAAGGGCTATTTGTGTGTCACACATGGGAAAAATATTGGTGAACTTCTGTGTCCACTTCTGGGTGTGCTAAAAGAACACTGAAGGGGTGTTTTTTCAGAGCTGTTAATTATTTGACTCACTGATCTAAACTTCACATACCGAATGCATTTCTAGGTATTGCATCAAATAGTGCATGTGTCTGTAAGGTTATTAAATATTAATACTGGGGAAAGGAAGACTGTTCTCTCTTCTTCCTCTTCTAAAGTCCTCCTTTGATTTACTGCTTTCTGTAGTCCCAAATGTAAATAGTGTCACAGCAAATAAGTGTTTAGTGTCTGTGAAGTTTATTCTATTGGTCTATTTAGGTTCTTAAGTCTGAGTTATAATGCATATAAATTAGTGGCCAGTGAGTGTTGTTTAATTATCTAGAAGCCTTGCCATTGACAAAGTGACCTGTGCTGCCTTTCTTGCCAGGAAGAATTGAAGCTGTTATGTTAAAGTCTGGACAATCTGATGTAAATATTTACCCACTCAATAAAGAGGTGCTAAAAGTAATTCAGCCTCAGGATGTTTTCTCCTGGAGATCACACAGATCCCCATAGGAAGCCAGCTTCATGTTGCACAGGGAAACTCAGATGTCTCTGTAGTAAATGAGCAGTTGCTCTAAGAAGGTGATGATAAGAAGTTTGGACTTGATCATAAGCCCCCCTGAGAAAAATGATATACACACAAAGGGGGATCCAGCTTTCTGTCTGTGCTCCCATATGGTGCCCATCACTGGGGGTTGCCTGAATTTTTTTACTTGTGAAAGAAGGTCAATGCAAAGACATGGATTTGATGCCCACAGTCATCTAGTGCCATCTGAGATGTTCCAAAGTATCCTACCTGGCTTCTACCTGGAGCTCCAGGCGTGTCCTGTCGATCTCCTAGGACATTAATATCTCAGCTAGGCTGGGGTGGCTCAAATGGGATGAGCCAGGGGTGGGTGAGCAGCTGAACCAAGTCCTCATCCTCAGGAAGTCAGAGTGATAAACCTCTGCCCAAGGGCTGGAGTTTTGGACACAGCTTCTGTCAAAATCAAGTTACCCTGCAGAGGGTGATTTTTGTTTTAGCAGTTTGTTTCTCTGTTCCTTCCCCTGAGGGACAAGCTGACACAGTGTTTGATGAGATGAGCCATTTTTAGTATCCTCTTTTTCTTCTGAGACATTGATAGGGTTTGATGCTCAGGACGGTGTCAGATTCCTTGGCTTCACATCACTGCCAGAGAACTCCAACCATTCTCCTCTGGATGTCCATCACTTGCCATGACAAGATCTGTCCAAGAATTTGGACTAAGATCTGTCCCAGATCTTGGAATCCTGTAAAGGATTCCTGCTTGCTCCATGTGGTTGCCCCTCTGCCACCTCCAAGTGCTTGTTGCACACTGCTGGCTCACACTCCTGAACATCACGCGAAGAACAAGAGGACCACAGGGCTTGCCAGGGCTGGAGTTGCTGAAAAGATACAGTAGGAAAAGCAGTACATCTCACATGGCATTGCCTTCTGGAGCACTTTGGAAAACCTCAGTGCCCTACAGGGTTTGGGTGGCCCAGGCTGAGTGTGGGGGTGCCCTCAGAAAGGCTGCAGAGCCCCACACGGACAGGACTGAGGGTGGTTCACTCCTCTGGGGACTCTCAGGATGTCCCACAGGCAGGACAGAACAGAGCCAAAGGCTTTCATCTCCTTAGCTGCCACTGGGAAAAGCACAAGAGGGCAGTGGAGAGGTAACCCTTGATGTCATTAGTGAGCAGTCAGTGGTGCCAACCCTCTCCTAGAGGACAAAAAGGGAGCAGTGACTGCATCAGCAGCTCTGAGGAGTCAGGTGTGCCGTTGTCTGTGCTCCTGCACGGGATCATGGAGCCACAGGATAATTTGGGGTGGAAGGGCCCTCAGGAGATCTCCTGTCCAAGCTCCTGCTCAAAACAAGGTCAAGCTATGGGGTCAGACCTGGTCACTCAGGGCTTTACCAGCTGGGTCATGAAAAGCTCTTCACGTTCCTCTTCATTTCCACCCATTATCCTCCACATCAGACAGATTAAAGCCAATGTGGGTACATCTGTGCTGAACTCATACCTTCCTTCAGAAGCTCAAGCTTGTCCTCAAAGCTCTCTCTCTTATTTTTTTCCCCCCAACAAAGAAACTGGGGAACAGAGAAATTCACTTTGCATCCCCCAAAATTACAAAATTTACCTTATGTTTGCTGTCTGATCCAAATTAAGGATAAACATTGTCAAGATTATAAGGGAAAGCATATTTTCACTTCACTTTCAGGAAAAAATGTAGCCAAAATTAAAGCAGATCTGCTGAGCTTAAGTTGTTTTCAACTTCTTCCAAGAGAGGAATATCCTAGTTTTCAATATCATCTTCCTAAACCAGTGATATTTGCAGAGAATTATAGCAAACCCTTTCCTGGGATTTTTGTTAGAAGCTACTAGCAACTTGAAAAAGAAATGGCCTGACAATGACTATGTACACACATATTTGGAATGCCAGAAACTGCTTTGCATGTATTTAAAAACACTCAGACAACAAGGTTACTGGCTCCATATACCCCAGAGCTGCCACTTGTTTGGATTCCAGATAAATACAGCAACAAAAAAACAATAAAGGAGCAGGGATGGATTTTTAGCCTCTGCTAGGAAAATACCCCAACGCTATTCTTGATTTGGTTTATGTTTGTCCTAAAGTGGAAGATGAAGAATGCACTCAATAGAAATTTGCTTTTAGGGTTTAATTTTTCTCCTTCGTTCTTCGCGACATAAAATGTGCTTTTACAAGGCATCAAAATCATAAATTGACATAACCAGAGACAAGCTAATTTAGATCTCGGGGAATCTGGCTCCACATGTCTCAGATTAGAGCTTCCAAGCTCCTCTCTCTCCTTTTTCCCTTGCTGTTATCTCCCTTGCTGTCTCAGAGGGGAAACCAAAGGCTCCGACCACCCACGGTGCATCCTCAGCAGCTGTAAAATGTAGGTGCCCAGAGCCAAAATGCTTTTTCTTCCAGCAGTGGCATCTCTTGTGGCTGGGCCTTTGGTTGGCATTGGGAATCAGGTCTGATGGCAGCCAGGAAATTTCTTTGGAGATGCACAAGGGTAACATCCTTGCAATGTTTTCTTCAGCCTGAGTGTTCCCTCCAGGGAATTTGCTGCCCCAAAGAGAGAATCATATCTGGGGAGGGGTGTTACTGGGGGGTTGTTCTCTGTTCAAGGCCCAAATGACTCAGATTGAGTGTTCTCAGCACTTTATGGGAAAACAGCCATGGCCCACCTTGGCTTTTATGGGAGAAGAGGAATGTGAATCAAAAAATTAAATTCACATAACTTTGTGGGTGGCCTTCCCTGTTATGCAGAATATCTTTGTGTACACTCATGTCTGCCATGACTTTGAGAAAAAGCCCTTTACTTGTACAGCAACAAACTCATAAGTCAGAGTGTTTACGTTCCTAAGCACTATATCATATTTCCCGACAAAGTCAACGAAACAAATTAAGCAAAACTCCACTTGGATTCACAGAAAACTCTGCAAAAGTTCTTACAGCTCCTGGTTCTGGTGGTAGCTAAGCGTGCTGGGCTTTATTTTCCTTTTGCTAAAAATCACAAGCCTGGCCTAGTCTTGACTTTCGTATCTCGAGGAACAGAGGATCAGGTTAAAACATTCTTTAAAAACCACGTCCCGCTTCTCTCAACTGCTCCAAAGCTGCAGTTTTCAAAGTGACCTCAAGGGCTGCTCTGCTTCACAGGGACCCGATGTGTGTTTAAAGTGAAGAAAATGATGGATGACAGGGTACTTTGAACACACATTTTCCTGACTTGGGTCATGAGGCAAATGAATAACTAAATTCATTCGACGAGAAAGCTGTAAAAGCATGAATATATAAGTGTTTGCCGGGCTGGATTATTAATGTGGTGTTTTCCAAAGAGGCATTAAGTTTTAGAGAGACCCTGCTTGTAGCCAGTGAAATGCATGCAGCAGAGCTCCTTCACAGCACGTGGGGCTGCACTTCTTCACTTATTTTATATTTCTGATCAGTTTTGGAACACTGGAAAAACAATGAAGCATCCAGGCCTGCACCTAAAGAAAAAGGATATCGTGAAAGACAAGTGGATCTTCACTTTCGAGCTGGTTTTGCCTAACCAGTTGCAGATTCACTTTCTGAGGCAAGGCAGCAAGGAAAATATTTCAGCATAAAAATGACCAGCTGTTATTCAGGGGATACTCCCACATTTACCTCAACATCCTTCTGCAGCAAATACTTTCTTCAGGAAGGGGCCTCAGGAAGTTCCTCACCCAGGAAGTCCCATTGACTCTAATGGAGTGGGGCCATATGAGTAACCAACCCCAGAGTGTAAAGGCAGTTCAGGAACTGGCCTTTCACTGTCTCCTTTAGTTGTTCATTTAAGAGTTTCACACTCATGCACATTTTCTACACTATAACAAATTTCGGGATTAAAACTCCATGTAAATTAAGACTATGCAATAAATCATATATATGCACTGCAAATAAAATGCTATGTTATTCTTAAATCATGTTCTAGATAAAATGAAATTTGAATATTTGGATATTAAAATACGGATTTTCAATGATGTCTCAGCCAGCTTTCTGTTGATATTTTATTCTTTCTATATATTCATGACATAATTTACTAAATAAGAGTTGAACTTTGCCACATTGCCCGTCTTTCTCCAACTTCTTTAATATTTTCTAACAAAAAAATTACAACACTGCTGAAAATCTACTGAAAATCTATTGACCAATATATAATGACAGGAATATCGTGCCTCTTAAAAATATTCCTCCAAATTCACCCTTTATCTAACTTAAAAAGAAACAATTGGAGTACTAAACTATGCATAGTTTTACAGGCTTACTCTTAGCCTCCATTTTTAGAAACACAGAACAATTCCTCCAGCTTTTTAAAATAGCTGAGACTTAATATGCCATAAAAGCATACTGTAAATATTTCTGTTGCTGTAATGGTGTCCCTGTTACCACAAAGAGTTGCTAGGATATTATCTGTGTCAGGAAGTTTGTTGTGCCTTCATAAAGGAAAACTAACAGTCATTTTGATACATTATGCAAATAATATCCTGTTTTCTCAACGGATTCCTTTGGAGCAACCAAAAAACCTCCCAGTGCAAACTGATGGACTCTGCTGTTGGCATCCCTGCAAGTAACACTTTCCTTTTTCCTACAGTGACTCCAATAGTAAATAAACCTGTGCTTAATGGAATTTAGTCCTAGTCATATTGCAGACGCACCTATGGGAAGCATTTTCTAGCTCAGAAACAGGAAAAGTGTTTGAAATGTTATAAATAAATCGTATTTCTCATCAAAATAATATTTAGGAAAGACATTGTTAAGCTGACATCTCTGTTTCACTGATGGCTATTTATGATGTATTTAATAGAGACAGTAAAGTGATGAATTTAATAATTGCAAAAGAGAGAAATGGTTGCAAAACTTTTCTCACCCCTATGTCTATGACATCTTAAAAGAACCTGTGATAGAATTTCATATTATTAGAGTACTTATAACAAAAAGAGGAAGTTGTTTTCCCTTCAAGACTCATAATTTCCACTTGGGCTGTGTTTGAAGTTCCCAAGGTGGGGTTTTGGTTTTGTATGTGCAGCAAATCACTTCAGCCTAGCTTAACTGCAGGCAAATAGAGTCCAGCTTAACTCTAGGCAAGCCACAACTTTGCTGTGCTGCTTTTGAGCACTGAACAATGACAACCAGAAAGTGAATTTTATACAAACAGAAAATGATATTCCCTGAAATTATTGCCTTAGAATCCAAGTAGGTCACCATAGAAAGTAAAAAAAAACACCAAACCAACATTAGTGGTGAAACGTTCACCTGGAAATACCAGCAATAACAAAAGACTTGCAGTGCCTGTTGGCATGTTCACATATATATAAGAGGTAAAAAGTAATTTTGGGCTTTGCTACTTGTTATTCCAAAGAGTCCTTTCATTCCTCACTCATTAATGTTCATTATTTTGTTCTTTTTTGAATAAGGACTGAATGAAAGTTAAGGCCTCCCAATTATGGCTCTTGTTCCTTGTTGCAGAAATCCAGCGATGTCAGTCTTTGATTAAACATATATGATATAAACTGTGGCCCAAAATTTAAGCAAATGTACTTAATTTGTGTGGGGCTTAACAAGACTTTAAGGTTGTTTGCGTTAACTGTCTGTGCATTGCTTGGTGGTGGTGAGATGCAAAAGGCTTTAAAGCTGCACAAGAACATTTAATGCACTATTTCTGACCCAGCTGGGCAAGGAAATGTCAATATGATGGGAAGGTCTCATGAGATCTCCAGTGTGAATTCCAGGAAAAAGTTATTCAAACAAGTATGAAGCGAATGATACCGAAATCTGTTTCGGTTTGACTCGTTGCTAATTTGGTTTTTGTAGGTGGCCACTGAAAAATTGAAAGGAGGAAAGGAAGTATTTTTTTTTCTGAGATAATCAAAATGGAATCTATGGTAAATCTGGTTTTATCCAGCACTGCATTTGAGGTTGAGCAATAGCACAGTGGACTCATTTTATTTGTTCTTTAGACAAAGGGAATTGTGAAGAAAGGGAATTAGATATCTTCATAGGATTTGTTTCTTAATTATGCAACAGTAAGCTAGGAAAAAAATTCATTACCCTATATCCAAATACATGTCCTGAATGGTTTCAGGTGTAGAAAATTATCCCCATGTGTTGGTATCACAAGACCATTATTGATTGGTCAATCAGAATTATTTAGCTTTTAAAGCCACTGCACAGGACCTGCTTCAGTCATGAAAGGAGAACGTTGTAGAAGGTGTTCTGACCAGTCTTCAAAAACCCAAATTTTCCTTGCCTTTAATAAAATCAGCAGCAGGTCCTGAAGAAAACAGCACCAGGACTGACGGGGCTTTGAAACTGGATCAAGCAGGGAGGAAGTTTTTGCCAAGACACGAGGTATGAGAGCACCTTCACCCCATAACACATGGCCCTTATCTTCTGACACTTTTACCTGTTCATCTTGCTCCCTTTATTGCACTATCAATTCCCAGCTGTCACAGGTCTTAGAGACAGCCCCAACTAGAGAAAAAGGTTTACAGAAATCCTGGTGACTTGGGGCAAATATTTTATACTTTAAAGAACACTATCTATAACAGAAAGTTAGCTGGAAATATTCTTTATCAAAAATGAGTTTGTTTTAATCACTTCAAGAACAAGTGGCATATTACATGCATTTAGCATTTATATCACTGATGAATTTATTTTAAAAAAGTGAAGTATGAAGTATTTATTTTAAACTGTGCATAGGAATAAGGATGGACCTGTGATGTACTCAAAGATATATTGTTATTTTTCTTTTATTCAACTGTCTAATATAGTAGTGGGGTGGTGGCATAGTTGGATAAAATACACATACTAATGTCTTTAAAGTAAATATTGTATCATAGAGAAATCAAGTATAAAAATAGATGTTGTGCTATAATTTAGGTGAAGAAACAAGTCACATTTGTCACATGTACTATTTGAACTCCTTTACAATGACATACACCGTTATTGTAGCACAGTTCACACAGCACATAACTAATTTTAGCTGAGAACATTAGAAAGAACTATGAATTTCTAAGCCTAGAGGTTTTTAACGAAATCATTTAACTTGAAGGGTTTGAGAACAGAATGTATTTTGGAGGGTTAAAGTGAAGCAATAATAACATCACGCCGGTTATTACTTTCAGGGAGTCTAAATATTTCATCACTGCTAATTCCCACACAATATCACCCATTGCCTTTAAATCAATGGTCTACATTTCACTGTGTAAGAAATGAAAAACAGAGAAACAACTTGGGTTTTTCTTGAGCTCTCCTGATCTGTGATTCAGGTGAAGCTCTTCACCATTTACCTGCTCTCAACAATCACTACACACCAGCCTCCAGCTCCTTTTACCTCATATTCTCCTACCAAGATTGCTCAGCACCTTTATTTTGGTGCAAAAGGCACGAAATCTTAATCCTGGTGAAGCAGAGAGCAAAGCCTGGAATCTGTAGACTCTCACCAAAGATGCAGCCTCTGTTTATGCCTTTTACTTTTGTGTATTAGTCCTCTGAGGAGTGAAAACCCACTTGGAGAGCAAAGAGTGTTGCCAGATGCTTTGTTTGTTTTGGTAGGGTGTCTGCAGCACAGTGAGAAGGACTGCAGCTCATCACCAGATTAAAAAATTTCCAAAACACAGTTATATTCAGTCTCTTTAAATTAAGTAGGTACACATCCCCATTTCCTTAGGGAAATGCACTTCAAAGGAGGTCTCTCTGCAGTGGGAAGAGAAGGGTAATTTCTAAGGCACAGAAGAAGAGGGAATAAAAACTGCCACCGAAGCTTCAAACTTAATTTTCCTGTATAACAGTTTGCTATTAGGTTTGTTGAATCCCAAGTTTGGCTTATGGGCAATAGGATTGACTGTGGGATAAAAAATTCTCTGCTTGTGGGATGATTTGAAAACAGGCACAATGCCAGCACCTCCTTCTGCTGGAAATCACCAACCCAGAATTCAGGTTGGTGATTTTATCCGTAGCTGGTGTAAAGTGAAAATCTGAGCCGTGTAAAGTTCTGGCGGCAAAAAAACTTAATCTGGTTTTGTATATCTGATTTTCTCGCAGTCTGAAGAGGCAGGCTTACAAAAATGTTTAGAAGTTTTGGTGAGCCTCAAAATCTACCTGGATTAAGCTTTGAATTCTAAAGCTGATTTGTCTTCCAGGCTTGGGAAGAAGATAGGGAGTGAAATAACTGTTTAAATTCATGTAGGAACTCTGTACTGGACCCGAGAAGTGAACTTCATTTTCCTGAATCCTCATCCAAAGCCTACTTAGCAACCAATCCGTTTTTTAAAAATTAACAGTGGTTTTATTGAAATATGGTAATGATAATGCCCAAATGTGATCTGTGTTTCTGAGAAGGTACAATCTAAAAAGACCTAGAATAGAAAGAGATACAGGCACAGAGAGATACTAAAGGTCATACATTACGTGAATTAGGTCCTCTGAGTACTGCTACCCTACTATCCTTTTTCCTGCAGCTTTTGCTGCACTTTTGGGATTCCCTTGAGAATCACGGCATGGAAACTCCCATGGACCAGCACTTTGAGACAAGCATTAGAATCTTGAGTAGTCTGGCTACAAAAAGAGCCAGGTTTCTTACAGTTTCATTCTGAATACTGATCATGTTTTGCAGCCACTTCATATAAATCTGATCACTTTAATTCAGACTAATTATAATGCAACTCCTTCCCATGCACCGTTTCCTGGAACCTGGGTGTTTTTTCAAAGCACAGCATATCTTATGTGATAGAACTCGTGAAAACTCGTGAAAACATTATATTTTAATGCTCTTGGTTAGAGATCTTACAACTGGTTGGTCAAGCCTACAGTTTGCCTTGAAATGTTCCTGGGCTCTCAAGAGCAACTCCTAATTATCAACTGCTGTTAATAACCTCCAGAAACACCTTTGGCCAGAGTGATGCAGGAGCTCACTGTGGTGTGGTGGAGCTCTACAATAAGGGTAAAATTCACCTACAGAGACAGCAAAGCTTCTTCCCAAGTCACTCCATCTCCTGACCATTTCCAAAGGAGCTGGTGACCATCCTAAATGTCACAACCTTTCAAACAAAGTTCAGGGAGCATGTCCTGGATGCTGATCTTTCTCTGATTTGCATGCATGGCTCCGTGTGCCTTTTATACACGTGTTGGTGAGTACATCATAAACCACACTCCACTGTACACACTTCTCCCACTGGGAAGATGAGAGAGCAAGCCCGTGGCAGATGTCAGTCTTGTTGCTCAAACACTGATGAAGGGCACTGAGACAAAGCAGTAGTAAATGGGGTATAGAAATCCATGGAAAAGATGTATTTCTACATCAAAGTCTATGACATGATGAATCCCATTGCTGCCACTGACTCACACTCCCAGGCAGAAGCTCTCCAGTTGGAAAATGAGAAAGAAGAGACCTCAGAAGGAAATGTCAGGGTAGTCATTTTCTCATAGGACTTTTTTTTTTCTTTTTTTTTTTTTTTTTTTTTTTTTTTTTGTTTTTGGCAGCTGGAGATAGTGACTCTGTAATAACATCTTGAAGTTTTGAAGGGGGATCCCTCCAGAACGGAAACGTCCTCAGAAGGACCATTTCCCTGATTGTGTTCAAGCCTGTGGGAAACTATTACCCTATGACGAGTTCTTCTAAACGAGATAGGGTTTATATTTGTTCTTAAATTGTGCTTTTATTTTTGGCAACTCCCCCACTGTGACTTTGACATCTCAGAAAAAAAGACCCTTCGAATTCTCAGAAGCCAGAAATGCCGCTGACAGAACTAATTCAGAACTGTCTTCATCAGCTCTACTAGCTTGATAACTTTCCATTCAGTTATTCCCTTCTCTGCTAATTCTGGAACAGTTGTTGTGCATATTTAAAAAAAAAAAATTAAGACCATCTTGCTGGACATTTATAATCCAAATCAAGAGAAGCAAAGGAAAGAGCTCTCTGCTTAACCTGACTATATTTCTAGTTCATGAGGCTTGGATTTTGCATAATGAGACTTAGAAACAGGTGCTGAAAATCTTGGGAAACAGCCCAAATTTTGGGGTATAATTCTGAATGTATGTTGAGAGCTTTGGGGTACTTCAGTTTTGTGTCTAGAAGACTTTACTCCACTGAATTTCAATCGTAATTCATCTCAGCTGTGACTGTAGTGGCTCGTGTGGCATTGAGCTGCTTCTTAGAGGGTTTTTCCCCTTCCAACTGCAGACCTTGCAATCTCAAGGAAATCTTCTGAGACCTGAGAATGAGACTGGATCCATTTCTAATTGCACACCCCCATGAGAAAGAAGGGATTTGCCAGTTTTCCCAATGCCTCCAGTGACATTTCTTCGTCTCATTAACCTCTGGAACTTTATTAATGTGAAGTGTACTCCTCTAATAGACCATTCTGCTGATTATGTGCAATGTAAGGACAAACTCCAGATCAATATTTTCATTTTACTGGTTGTTCAGATTTGGCAGCCACGGTGAATGGTAAAATCTGCTGCTAATTGAGGGAGAGATTCCACACACAGAGAGAAGCTGACACCTTTCCAGACACTCAAAGCAGAAGCACAGTCCAATATTTTGTCCTTTACTTGACCTGTAAGTCTTCCAGTTTTCACACAAGGGTGAGAATTTGGTGACTCCTGGTGTTATACTTCCCACCAGGCTCTTTAGTTGCAGTGAGAAACAACTGCTAGAAAAGTTGACACAAAGAGAGTAATTCAGGTTTTGCACCTGAATTCAAATATTCCTACTGTGCTTTGTGTTAGAATTCAGCAAGGGTGGGATTAGCTCCTTTACTGAGCATCACTACATCAAATATTACACTTCAGTGACCATTATTTTCAGAAACAAAACCGAAAAACCTTTCTGAAATTAAACCAAACCACTCTTCAATGCTTGCATTCAGCTCAGAGTTAAGATTTCAAATTTATACCAATAGACAGGTAATCTGGAGGTTTATGTTATGTTTTCTCATGCCTATGAGTAGGCAGGAATGATTAAAGCAAGTTAAAATCATTGAACTCTCCTTTCTGTTGTAATTGAACTTGGAAAACAGTGCTGAATTTTGAGTTTTCAAAAAGTTAAAGACTATTTTTCTTTCATTTTTAAAGTTGTTGTGTTCTTGTCATAACAATCTTAAATTACTTGCCTGGTAGTGTCAGGCACTTACAGAGCCAGGTAATGTCAAGTATTAAAAATCTTTTGGCAGACTCAATCCCATACCCAAGACAAAATGTATGAATTTCAAGGGAAGAGAGAGTCTTTTGCTTGGTCATAGCGTGCCAGAATGTCTCTTCTCTATTTTGGGATGATCCCAGATTATCTGTGAGGAAAAAGAGAAGGTGTAAATTCCAGTGCATTAGCGGGGGGGGGGTCTGAAGATTGTGAACTTTCTCCTTTCACAGTGTATTTGTACAGGTAGGCTTGCCCCCTTTTTTGTGCTGTAAAAATCCAGTGCTTATCATGCTGGTGGGTTTTTACAGCACCTCTGCTCTCAGCAGAGCACACTCTGCTTTGAAGGAATCTTGGATGAGCAGAGTCTAATCAGGCAAATTATCTCTCCTCCATCTTCCACGTTTTGTGTTCCACTTGTACATTTGAAACCTTTATGATATGCCCATCTAAAGACTCTCATCCCTATTTTTTGGTAAGTTAGCACCTCTTGAAACCAGACTTGCCACCCAGACTCATGGGCAAGCATTGACATGTGTCTTGTGAGATCAACTTCTTCCTCTTGAATAAATGCCATCAGCGTGTGGGGAAGTTATGTGATGATTCATGTCTGAAAACTGCAGGCCAGGACAATGCTTTTAAAAGCTGCATCTAAGTTTAGGCTTAGATTGCAACAGATAACTAACCTGGAAAATGGGATGCAGAGCAATGTGAAAACCCTGACACAGGCTAGACTTCCAGTCACTCAATATTGCACAATCTAAGATAAATAGAAATTTTGGTTATGAAGCTTAAAAAAAAACCCTCAGGATGGAATGCTTGTTGAACACAATACTGTCTAATTTCTACTTTGTCAGCTGTAAAATTCATCTCCTCATTAAAAAAAAAAAAAGTTTAAATAAGCCAAAGTTTATGAAACATATGTTTGCGTTTAAAACTGTTTTGCTGTTCACTTTGAGATGACTTTGGAGACATGGCCTGTGTTATAATACCACTTCCATTAAACATTGGAGGCTCAGCTTTTTTCCAAAAAAATTCACACAAACATTCTGCTCTTAATCCAAACAGAGGGGTTATGAACTGAACCTTCAAACAGAAACTCTCAGTATTTGGCTTCTCAGCTCAGTAGCACCAATATGGGATGCCAACCAGCATGCAGTGTAATTAATAATTGTTTAAAAAAAAAAAGGTCCTTAAGGCAAAATACCCAGTGCATATAGCTTGTCTGCTTTTTTAACCAAATAAGGGAATAGGGCATTTCACTGTTTATAATAGCACCATGAAATACGATGTTTCAAACTGTTAAAGAAAACACATTTAAACTTTTCCTGCCCATTTCCAAGTTTCTTTGACTTCTAAAAAAAAAAAAGAAAAAAAATAAATATGGCTACAACTCTCTGGCAGATTTATAGGAACCTCCTTTTTTCACTTTTCAAAACACTTTAACAAAGCTCCAGAGATGAACAACGTATCACCCAAGTTCTGGCAGTTATGCAAAGGATTGTACACAGAGTTCCCAAAGAGTAAACATGCAAAAATCAATTCCAGGGAATGACAGAAAGCGGAACTAATTAAAGACACCAAAGCCAAAGAGATCATTTTCTAAGACAAACATGTCAATATTTATCACATAAGTGAAGTTGGTGCCCCAGTGAGTCTGGTGGTGTTTATAAACATACATCTGGCACAATAACCTGTTGGTAATTGCAAAATGAATGCTAATAAAATATGTATAAATACTTAAGCCCTGCATTAGGCAACTTTTAAAGTATTGCTTTAGCCTCTTATCAAAGCTTAAACATCATATTGTCTGACAGCATCCTGAAGTTCTGTAAGGCCCAAACATTTGTCATTGTTTCCACTTACATTATAATTTTTTGACTTAAATAGAGTTGCTTTTGGTTATAGCAGTGCAAGGAGACAGTTCAGAGCATGAAGTCCCCATTCCACATCTTTCTTTCCTTTGTTTTTATCACCCTGCAAATCCAGTAGCTGTTGAACAGAGTTCCCTTGGGCTCTCCTGCTTGTGATGCCATTTCTATCCCATGTTGATTACCCCTTCATCTTGCTGGAGGTTTTCTTGGCATCAGACCCAGGCCAAGGCGGATGAAAACACATCCTCAGGATTTTATTCCCTGCCACTAGTCTGCCTTGTGCTCTGAACAGAAAGCTTAAATCAGTGGGTCTTCACTCCCCAGAAAGAAGGGCAACTAAGTGCATTTAGGAGGAAAGGATGTCTTCCTCAGTCCTGACAAAAATCACCAGAGCTATTGTCATTTTTAAAGCTTTGCAACACTCAAGGTGATGCTGGTGTGGTTCTGCCACATGAGGTTTTCCTCATCAGCTGAGTGTTTGGTGTTCAGTGACAGTAAAGCTACGCTCTCCCAGAACGCTCCAACTACTGCCAAGGCCTCCCTTTTTTCACAGCCAGGTTCTTTCAAGGCGAGCAGTGCATGTTTATTAGTGCTTTGTTTTGTTTCTACCGTGGTGTGCCACTGAAACAGAGCCACTTGAAGAGGAGGCAGCTATTGCAGGTCACTGGAAAAGCACTTCTGTGCTCTGGTGCCAAATACAGAGGGCAGAAAGTGGGGAGAAGAGATGAATGAATGAATGTGTTACACGAGCTCTGCACACTTCAGTAGCCAGGCCAGTTATCCTTTTCTGATTCCCTGGTGTATTTTATTATCTAGTATGGCTGAGGTTTCTAACTGCTTCTGAGTTTTGCATGGGTCAAAAGCATTCAGGAAACACTGATTCTTTGTAAAGCACAGCTCTAGAGCTGATCAATAAAATTCAGCTCTGCAGATTGAAATTCATTTCCCCCCTCAATACAAATTGAGTATTGCAAAATGAAGGGGCAATCTGCAGCAAACCTGCACAGCAAAGAAAAGTTAAAAAAGAGCACTATGGCTCAAAGGCTGTACTTTAGAGTTTGAGTTTTTGGCTTTGGAAAAGTCAAGGTACTATTTCTTTCTATTTTTTGATTGTCTTGGGTGGAAATTTGACTGTAACAGCAAGAAAGCCAGGTTGTATTCATCATTTGACTTTATTTCTATTTGGTTGGTTAGGAAGAGAATTTCCTGTCTGCAGGAAAGTTCTGTGCTTTGGAAAGAACACTTTATTTCAGGTGGATTGAAACATTATATGCCGGAGTTGACATAGTGAATGAAATAAAGTTCAGGAAGTTTTCATTGCTGCCTGAAAGGAAATTTTATCAGACCTGACATCCCTGATGTTAGAAGTTCCAGTATTCACAAAGGGGCATTTTCTAACTTTTCTGTGACTGATTCCAGTTCAGGCTCTTTATAAGTAGCTCTTTGCCCTTTTCAGAGCTGCCTCCTGCTCTGCACCACCACCAGCATGTGTGTTGTCATTCTGAGATGGTTTGAGGAACTGGTTCAACTGAAAACAAAACAAAACTTCCCTTTTATTTTTTCTTGTCCCTATCCAGCCAAGTTACCTGAGTAGTTTCTAATAGGTTTGCACAGCCATACTTGAGGGGAAGGAGTGAGTGCAGCAATAAAAGGCCCGGGACGAGGGATGGATTAAGCCAGTGTTGCCACCAAAAGTTGTTCATGTGGGATCACAGTCACTGTACCATTTCATTATCATGTAAGGACTACCTTGTTTCCTCAAATCACCTCCTCCAAATCCCCCCCGAGCTGATTCATATGTCTGAGGAAGATGTATTAAGTACCGCGGGTGGATAAGAAGCAGATGTTTGATGTGAATGTTAAAAATTCCAGGACAGCTTTTGCAATGACAGAGACTGCTCTGGCGTCCTTGGCCAGCTTCCCTGTATTGTGTGTTGTTTGGATACACTGCAGAGATGGATGCTGCAGTCATGTTTAGTGTAAGGCACCTATCAGAGGCATCCCAGAAGCCTGGGGCACACATGAAATATCCGTAGATAAAAGAGGGAAGGATCATAAACGAAAGGAAGGCAGAAAGAACAAAATGTATTTATCTAAAGGAGAAAGAGGAGGCAATCCTGAACACAACTGCAGGAAAGTAAGCAAAACACGAGGATGTCAGTGCACATTGATCAGTGCAGACCTGAACAAAAGCATCAGGTGATGATGCTCAGTTGGCATTTGTAGTGAACAAGCTGGTTGTTGAATGTCAGACTGGAACAGCTCTGCTTGAAGTGATGTGTTCAACAGCACAAGCAGCACTCGAGCTTTTGCAAGTGCAGGAATTAACAGTGCTACAAACACAGTCACACACAAAAGCTTGTATGGTAAACACCGTTGGAGACGTGGTCTAATGCAAGTAAAAACCTCTACTATTTTTGGAATTAAGTAAAATGAGAGAAAAATTTGGATCAGCCAACAGTTGGACACTCCTAAACTAACCTGCTCCTCACCTCCACTCCATCCCACCGCCTATTTAAGATTAAGTGATTGGACAAAAAGCCTCTCTCACACACCTACAAGCTTTCTCAAGTCAGAGATTTCCCTGATTTCAAGGGCTGGTAAGTGCAGTGGGAGCCCTGAGGGTAAGGTTGGAAAAGCCAGGCTTTGGTCTCAAGTTTGCAGAAGTGATGTGGTTTTTTTCCTCCTAACTGGGCCTGTTGTCAGTAGTGGACCAGGTAAACATTTACACGTGAGGAATAAAGCACAGACAAATCAGCTGAGTCACATTCACAAGTGAGGTGGTTAATGGTGTGAAAAAGATTCACACCTCTTGACTCTCTCTTCTGTGTTTTATCCACAAACCCATTTTTAAGTCATGGGATACTTCTGAGTTTGTGATGAATTTAAAGAATACATTACATCTTCAACACACATATATACATTTACAAAGCCAAAAGAGTTTTCTCACTCTGGAAGCCACTTATAAACAGTTCTACCTACATTAAATAGGTAAGAAATAAGAAAAAGTATTTTAGTGGCTGCAAGCAACTGTATTTTCATGTCCACAAGTCAGAGCAAAGAAACTTGGCAGCTGTGATTACACAGCAGTCAAAGGTTATACCTGCAAGCAATTAGTGCAGAGGGCTGGTCTCTCCAGCCTCCACAGAGACCTTCTGCCCTTTTTTTGGGCCACAACCACCTCTGTCTTTGTTGTGGGACAGATAAATTGATAGCAGAGGTTATCCCACGGACAAGTTTCAGTATCTGAGACCCACATGTGGCAGACAGACAAACACAACAGTGAGCAGGCAGTTCATAACCCAGATGAACACTGAGAATGGGAAAAGCAATTCTGTGCAGGTCCAAACATAGTCAGTTATCAGGAAAATCTGAGCCATGAGATCTGTGTCATTGTACAACCATTTTCCCAAGCAGAATAACAGAAGGCTTGAAACCTTCATACTTGGATCATCATCTCATGAATGGTATAATTGACCTGTGTATGGTATGACTACATTGCAAAGACATTTTAACTCTCTATGGGGCTGTGCAGGGCTCAGCTGTGATTTTTAAATGAAAGAAAGCAGTGTAACACTGGGAAAAAAATGTATTTCCTCCTTGTGGTTGTTACCTGCTGACTTAAGCATCCTACCTAAACAAGCTCTCAGTTACAGAGCCCCCATGAGACCCCATTTGACCTGGAAAGTGTTAATGTCTTTGAAAACTCCTTCCACCAGTGTTTGTTTAGGCTGGGAAGAGGGAAGGGCTAGAGGGAGAGTTACCTTGAGAATTAGAAGAACATAAAAAGAAAATCCAGGAGGAATGAGGGTGCACCTAAGAAAGCAGGAAACACCTCAGGAGGAAACCTTCAGCCTCTGAAGTCAAAAGAGGAGGAAAAAGGGAAAGTCAGGAAAAGTTGAAAAGAAAAATACTCTGCCAAAACCATTCACTGAAGCCCCAGAGGTGCCTTTGCTTTCATTCACTGCACTGAAACATCGTGTTCCTTTGAATGCAGCTCTCTTTTATGAGCAGCAGTGGGAAAATGAATCGCAGCTGATGTTTCCCATACGGAACCTTCCAACCCGACACGGGGCCTTGCAATGGGGCTAGAAAAGCACAGCAGCAACTCAGCAGTGACAAAGGTGCTCAAGCAGTGCTTAGATGGCCTTTCCCTCACGCCACAGCTCTGCTCTGGGGATTTTCGTGGGCTTGGGTCTCGTGCTCGCTCTCTGCACTGGGATAAATTCCACTGTTCTGCTTGTTTGCATGTGCAGATGCCCATATTTCAATAGGTGGGATCACACCATATTAAGAGCTTTCATATCTTAATTTATCTCCCAAGACTTCCTTTTTAGTCAGCTTTATTGTGGAAATACAAAGAAATTGAGAAAGGACTGGAAATTTGAGTAACACAAGCATAACTGATACTTCTATAGTAAAACAAACAAACAAAAAAACTAATGGTCCTTTGTCTCAGCTTTGCATTCTGGGGGGTATTTGGTATTTTTTTGCTTCAGAGCTGGATTCCTCCTTTACAAAACCAAGAAAACAGGATTCCACCTTCCTAGGGAAGCACCTGCGGTGGGAAATAATCCGAATTCTACCATGTAAAAGAAATGAGGCAGCATAAGGTGCACATGGCAGGGATTGCTTTCCCAGTCATTTCAGATTCAAGAGAGAGAAAACATTACATTGCTTTCCTTTATTTCCAAAATCCATCTCATTTCAGAAGGTTATCAGGAGTCGTAACAGGTTTTTTTTTCTGATTTATTGTATGTGAACGGTTTCTGTCTTGCTCCACTGGCTTGTTGGTGCCCCCTCGTGTTTAAAAGAACACGATAAAGATCAGTTGTGTTCATAGAGAAGAACTTAAATAACCACATCTAGGAAAGGTGTGAAAATTAGGGCAGAGGGGAAAAAAAAAGATTCTTAAAAGCTTTTTTTCAGAGTTTAAAACAGAGTTTTAGCTTGTAATTTTTCAGGAGTGTTTTTACATTATTCCAGATGTTACTAAAGCCACTGATAAATCACAGGCACTTACAAGTTTATAAAAAGTGTATTTTTTTAAAGTATTTTAAAAACACTCAAAAGGAACACTGTGATTTCCTCTCTTCATTTAAGTTTAACGTTCCCATGCATATAATCAATAATTAAATAATACTCTCTGTGTTCTGATGGTGAAAGGTATCTGTGGACTTGTTTTCAGGTACTTTTATCTCAAGGTGTGTGAGTTGCTGGGTGTGCAGGTTGTACATGAGAAAAAGGAGTTGGAGCAGAATCAGCCTCTGGAAGTTCTCTTAATTGTGTCACTGGTCCCTTTCAGACCTTGTGCCAAGTACCTCACCTCATAGCTCTTGATATCCTCATCCTCAGTACATGTGTTGGCATCTTCCCACGGGAATTCAACCTGCTGTTAAGGTAAAAGAACTGTGTAGAAAAAAATTATATATATCTATAAAGTCTTGTCTTTTTAGCCTTGGAAAAGCTGATAAAATAGGCCAAAGAAAAGTTACATATGTGGTCACTAATGACCAGATCTCCCCCTTATTCTTGTGCAGCAATGCAAGATGGGGAAAAAAAAAACAAAACAAAAAGCCTGGTTTTCAGTTCCAGGATGAACACAGATGGATTTGGGTCGGTACCATGTTGGCAAGTAAACATTTTGCTGTGGTCCTGGAAGAAAATTGTGTCCAGCAAGTTGGCTGTGACTCAGGAGCATGGGAGGAACCCTGTCAGCAACCCAGCAGCTGAGAAGGACTGCCAGGCTATGGCAGCATGTTATGGGATGACCAGACACGGGCTGGGTGGGTGGCAACCATCCCAGCTAAAAAAAAACCAGAACCCAGCAAATTTTAAGAGCTCTTGAAGGTCCAGTGTTTTGAAACCAAGAGCTGATTTTGAGAGGAAACTGCCAGAACCATCAGAAATTTGTGTGACTGTATCTATTTCCCACTTTGACCTGCATAAATGATTTGCACAGAACTTCCTAAAACCACTCAAGTTCAGTTTTCCTCTGTGCTGTGATTCTCCTGAAAAACAGCTCCCCTCTGAAAAAAAAACAAAACAACAAACTCCTTCATGTGGTACCTCTTGGATCACAGTCCTGACAAAAACAGGTGTGGAACAGCCTTTCCTCTTTCCTTGAGGACAGTCTGGAGGGCGAGCTGCAAAAAAATTCTCAAATGACAGATCAGCTCCTGAGTGGTGCAACTAAAAAGATTTATTAAGATTAGGGGGAGAAGGTGGCACGGGAGCTGAAGAAATGGCCTGGATGTCACACCTACCCCTGACATGAGCTAATCAGAGAAGTTTGACTTTGGCTTAGTCATGGTGAATAAGGCTCCAGGAGTGCACAAACTTTTTTTATCAAATATTTTTATCCCTCCTTTTCCAGCCCTCCTCTCTTATCTAAACCTAGCCCATGGCTACAGGCTTTTGAGTCACCTTGGGTTTGTCATCCCTTCCGCCTTTGCCTGACTTCCCACCCTGATTTTCAGGTGCTTTGAAGAAGGCAGAGACCTGTGGGAACACACAGGACGCAGTGTCAGCCACTTGTTTTTAAAACACCAATGTGTGTGTGCTCTGTGCTGCAAGCGAGGCATTTTTATGGCTCATTTGTGTGCAATAACAAATGGCATGGCTCTGTTAATCTCAATTACCCATCTGGGTATAGACAGGCCAGTTGTATTCACAGATAAAACGCAGGGAAGTATGTGGTGTTCAATCCCACCAGGAAACAATCACCGCTGCGTTATTTCATTTATATAGATTCAAAGCACAACATAAAAATGTCCATATTCTTTCTTGGATCCATTTGATGTTCAAAGACATGCACATGGAGGATACAACCATCCCTGACTACCAAGACCGTCTGCTCTGTCCTACTAAGATCTGCATACCCTGTCTCAGAGGGATGACTGCATATTAAAACATCCTCTTCAAATTTTTCTGTATTTCTTTCTTTTGGTACCTGCCCTCCAGAAACACAGTTTGAGGCTGAAAAACTGAACACTACTTTAACCAAGCTCACCATTCTCAGTTTCTCAGGCAGGTCACTGGTACTCATGTTTTGGAAAATGCTGGTGAATCTCCATGAACCTGCTGTTGACTCAGCCCTGGATTGGGTTCTCAGCCCATTGTTCTCTTGTTTCTAGGGAGTCTTCACAGAGATCCCAACTGAATTCATGATTCACGTGTTTAAATCACAAACACCTTGGAGATAAATTGTGAATACTTAACAAAAAAAAACACCAAACCAAAACCAACCCAAACAACCAAACACACAAAAAAACCCCCGGTAACCACCAGTTGTAACACAATATATGAAAGTATAGAGTCTAAACCTACAATCCATTGACAGTCTCATGTGCAACTTCGTTGGGAATGTCTCATGTCCATGGAAAGGCCTTATAATATTTGTAGGTAATTGGTGTATAGACCATTTTAGGGCACTGTAAGAATTAAATTCTTAATTCTTAATAAATAAAAATAAAAAGCAGACCCATGAGCATGTGGAATATTATCCAAATATTCGTGCAACAGGTTCTTTGCTGTTATACCACAAATGGTACTGTTACTACTTCAGGTCTTCGCTCACTTACAGAAGTCCAAGTTTTCTACTTTTTGGGAAGTGTTGTTGTAAAATAATGGTCTGAAATTGTCAGCTGCCACTGCAAAAAATGCTCTTGTGACAGGATCACACACCCCAGAGGTGGCAGAAACCTGGGAAGTTAATACAAGTTTTTCCAGCTGTGGCCACACTGCCAGCTGGAAACACCTGAGTGAAGAGGAGCAGCCTCAGCATCAGGGAGATGGGAGCTGTGGGAAGGGAGGGATCCTTGAGAAGACACCAGGGAATAAAAAGGCCTTGGGCTTCTTGGTTTGTGGCATCTGAGCTGGAGGCAGGAAAGGGAGGTCAGTCTGGGCTCCTGGGGCTTGGGAGGTGGGATGGACAGGGAGCAAAACACCACAGTTTGGGTCTGTAGGTGTGACCTCTGTTATCGTGGGGGGCTGGAAGAACCAGCATCTCCTTCTGCAAGCACTGTCAAGCCTCTGAGCTTTACAGAGTCTAATCTCCAGCGGATAACAAATCTTGAGCTGTTTTAGTGGCATATCTGCTGATAATGAACGAGGATATGAAAGTATTTAGGTCCTGGCACGTGAAAACTGTCGGTGCTCACGGCAAAACTCCCATCACCGTTAATGAAGTGCTAAAAGCTTGTCTCTTAGTGGGCTGCCAGTCTGTGCAGGACGGTAATTCTGCTGTAGAATGACTGTAGCACATGGGCTGCAGCCTTCTAGTATCCAAGCCACTTAAAGGGTATTAGCCTGAGTCATTGTTAGTGCCTCTTTGTGTCTTATAACAAAAGGCTTCGCTGCTTCAATTATAAATGGTGAAACAACTGCAGGTTCAAAACGAAGTTGCAGAAGACACTTAGACTAAATACCTGTTGAGGGAGATGCTGGCTCCCATAAATGCAAAGAGTGGCAAGTGGAGTCACAAGTAAAGGCTTCACCTTTTTTTCCTCTTTATGATTCAAGTGACTTAAGCTCTAGGAGTAACTTCTGGTAAGCAATTTTATATATTATATATATATATATCTTTTACCTTCATTGCTTAAGACCAAAGATGCAGGGGCAGGTTGTAGCATGCAGCTGCACTTTGCACATGGGAGCACTGTGGGTTGATTTATGCTTTGGACTGTACACAACAACAACAAAAAAAAAATAAGAAGAAAAGCAAAGATACATGAGAACTATTTTGATTTTTCCTATCAGATTCAGTTCAAGAAGGTAATCAATAGCTGCTCCTGTTAGTCACAGATCAAAGAGCAGGGAACATACACTGCTATGTCTAATGGAAATGGCCATGGACCAGCAGACTTGCCCTATAGCAAGAAGGGATTGAGATTAGGAAAAACTTCTCTAAATGCAAGGGTAATTTTAAGCATAGCACCAGATTCCCACAGGAGCTTGAAATGGATGATGGCAATCTCATCAAAAGGAGTCAGGAAACTCAGATCAGCAGTAGCTTGGGTCCAGTTGAATCTGTCTTGGGACAGAGGGGGGGACTGGATCCAACTGCAGAGAGTTTTAAAAAACTGGGAGTGGGCTCAGTTTCACTCCCCCACCCCTCTGGCTGGTGCAGCTGTGCAAGCCAAGGCTGTCATAATTTCCTTCCATCAGTAGCAAGGGGAGAATCAGAGACCAGCTGTGACTCACATGGTCTGAGTCAAACCTTCTCCTGTGAACACAGCTTACAGCATCTCCTAATTTCATTTCAAAGCCCTGGCTGGGCTCTTGGGTGGTGTTACTTTCAACTGTAAATTGCAGAGGGAAGAAGTGGGAGGTTCCTCTGACTTTTTTTGTAAAATGACACTTGGAAACTTGGGCAGCATTAATGGGAAAACCCTGCGTGTTTCCCATCCTAGTGCCTAATAGCAACTAGTGAAAGTGTTTCATGGGGACGTGAGAAAGGGAACAGTCCTCATGTATGTAGAAGCAGGGAGAGGATTGTCTTTTAATTTCTTTTTTTCCTTCATTTTCCACTTCTCTTACATCGTCTAAACTTGTGAAAATCAGTCATCCTAAGTATTTATTCTTAATTTAGGCAACACGTGACCCCCAGCCTGCTTCTGCCACTGGCACAAGGCAAAGACCTGCAGGGTAGTGGATGTTTGTCACTACAGGGATTGTTTTATTCAGTCCTTAAACCACCTGCAGCTTTGAGCACATACTTGGTGCATTGTTACTTACAAACAGCAACGTTTTCTCACTCAACTTCGGCAAAATGTTAAAACACACACACACACACACAAAATTTAAAAAAAAAGAAGCAGAGACTGTTCACAGAAGTAATATTTAACATAAGCATGCACAGAAGTGCCCGTGCTTGACTTGAATGAGTTCAAAACACACAAAATATTCTGTGCTTTAGGTACATGAGCTCTGGATATATATATCCAGCCAAGAGAATTGCCATACTCTGAGGTCCATCTAGCCCAGGACCCAGTGTCTGTCAGTGGTAAGTAGCAAGAAAAGGAGATTAGAAACAGAACATCCTTCCCCACAAATGCCTTTCCAACCATCAGAGGCTTAAGAGCTTACTCAGCTGAAAATTATAGCCAGACCACTTTGTACAGTAGACACCACTGGAGCTATTTTTCACAAATATTTCTCACCCCTTTTCAAAAAAAAAAAAAAATTGCTTCTGACTTGACTTGTATCTCATGAAAATGTAACAATGCCCTGTGTCCATAGTTTTGTTATATTTACCATTATATAGTAATTTACACAAGAATCTTATGGTTTCAGTTTATTACATGGAAAAAAACCTTTTCTTATTTTTTCATCTTGCCACCTACTAATTTCTGTGGGTATACCTTAGTTTTTATATTGTGACTTACCATTCCCTGTTTATCTTTCCCACGTTGCCTGTGGTTTTGGGGCTTTCTGGAACATGATTCTGTACAACACACCCACTTTTTTTGCTTGTGAGTCAATGACAGGCAGGGAGTGTGTTGTGTGTAGTGGTGAAGGTGAGGAGCAGGGGCTCCACTGCTGTCACAGCCACAGCCAGGGTTTGTTTCACCATCATGTGATTGTGTTCATGCTGTTTTCGGGAGGCTGCCAGGGATATGGGCTCTTATCTCTGGATGCCCCAGCTGAACAGAGAGCTGGAGCATATCCCTGCCTTCACTGAGTGCCCCTCAAAAGTGTAAAAGACTTCATAAAAATAGTTCAGAGGCAACTCCGAGGCAGGGAGGAGGTTGGTGGGCTGGTTGGTTGGTTTGGCATTTGGGATGGTGGGGCCGGCGTCACACGCAGGCATTTCCCGGGAGCGTGAGCACCCTGAACACCCAGAGCCTCCACTCAGCTTCCAGACACAGGAGCCAAGAACTGCATTATTATTGTTATAAAGGTACACAGTACATTTTGCAGGAGCAGACTGTAAATATTTCCAGCAATAGGTGTGGATGCCAAGCTTTGCTGTCGCCTTCCTAGCCGTTAAGAAGGCATTATTTTGTTTTATTGCACAGACAGTAGATCCTCCACCCCTTTCGCCATCCTTCTCACAAGTACGTGTTGAGATGGCACACTGGGTTTATCACACGCTGAGGAAGAAAACTGGAGCTGGAGTCTCTGCTTCCTGTCATCCCAACAGCCTATTTTAGCTCCTGGGGCTCTTGAAAAGACAAATCGTGTTTCCTCTGCTCTCGCGCGTGGTCGGAGCCTGAGCAGTTCTGTCCCTTCAGGTGCACCAGTGGTCCAGCCCTTGTCAGTCTGCAATTAAAAAGTCCATGTGCCCACACAGAGGAGCCCAGGGAATATTAAAAAGTAAAGAAAATAGTGTGGAGAAGCAGGACAGAGGGATGGAGGTCAGGCAGGCTCCATCAAGATGTTTTCCCATTATCTTTATATCAGTTTCCAACAACAGGCTTCTCCAAAGCAGCTCAAGGATCTGCTAGAGCTCATCTAGGGGAGTGGGAAGGAAGCTTGTTGTCCTGCCTCTCAGTACTACTGGGTGGAGCACAGGTTCCACAGCACACTGAGATTTTTCCACTTCCACTCAAATCTGGGCCATGTCAGCCCCGGGACCTTCTGAAATAATACCAGGCAATTAATGTATTTTAATTTTCAGGACACTTTAAAAGTAAGGATTGCCCGTTAACACTTAAACAGCTGGAATGGGGCAGTAATATCAACTTTATTTTTTTTTTTTTCCACTTGGGGAGCTGGAATACAAGCTTAATTTTGGAAATCCTGCTTGTCAGACTAAAACTTCCTAAAGCCTCTTACAAAATGATGCCATCAATCAGCTGGTCCACCTCTGGCTGGGCTTTCAGTAGGGAATTACCCACAGAAAAGGTGTCACTTCAGTGGTGAAGGCACATTCTGTGCTGCCCTGTGCATATATCCAGGCTGGGTTCCCACCCCAGCTGTACTCAGCAGATGCTCGTGGAGCCTGTGGTCATGATGAGATAGGACACTGGAATCCAGCATTATTTCCAGATTTCTTTGTGTTTCACATCCGTAAAACAAATATATATGTTGGTCTTGTGCCCACATTTGGTTCTGTCACAAATCTCCATCCAAAATAAATTAATTTCAGGCAAAGGGAAAAGAGCACGTTCCCAAGTGCCTTTGATCCTGGGTTAAGCAAGCTGGTAATTGAGGCTTCAGTGCAACACAATCTACTCGCCCTCTCTTCTGCTAAGAATAAACTAAGTGATGGGCATTTTAAAAATAGCCCAATCCATACTGTCCCAAAAAAATCCCAAAAAGTCCAAAAAGGAGCTAAAAGGTATGAAATGTAACCTGAAAGCATCCGGACTCAAAGCCTTGAGGGTTTATATTCCATGAAGGAAAAGTCCATGCATGCAAATTCCCTGGGTTATGTATTTATTATAACGTGTTTTCTGTCCCTCCTGTCAAACTTCCAACCAACCCAGGAAAGATGCTCTTACAATTTTAAGAATGCTGTGCCCCAGGGATATCTGACCTGTAACCTGCTGTCTTTTGGGTAGCAAAGGGGGATTGAGGGTGGAACTAGACCCCTGATCTAAGTGGGAACAGTGTCTGCTCGCTGCCACCAGGTGGGCACCCCTCTGCTACCCCTGGGCTGGGCTCCCTGATTCCTGAGTACCACCAGCAAGATGCCACTCAGCAACGTCCCTTTTGGGGGTGCAAGGGGACCAGGAAGGGCCTGGGTGCAGCAGGAGCTGTGACAAATGTGGGGTACTTGGGGTCTGACTGCCAGAAGCTGGGAAGCCTGCCAAGCCTGCTTCCTTCTGGCAGAGCCCTTGCACGCTTCTCTTCGAGTTTTTGAGGGTTAAGTGCTTGTCTGAGATTTAAAAAAAAAAAATAAAATAAGGGAAAACAGTCAGAGAATGGTGCAGATAAATGTGTGTCAGTTTTGCCTAAGAGGGTTTCTGCAGCACAGCACAGATCTGGCAGTGAATTTGGAGAAGACCAAGGAATCCCTGGGGGGCACTGAAGAGGGGTTTAAATCCGTGGAGATGAACAAGCCTGGAATCCTGTTCAAAATCCTGCACAAATACTGCAGCCACCCGGCAGGAGGTGTAAAAGGCGAGTGTCGGCTGTTTTATACCTCACATTCCTAAAAAACAAAGTTGAGAAAAGTAACCTGGTGGTATTCTTTGAGGGCGTGACTTGGTGCATACGGTGACATCCAGAGCATCCCTCCTGGACCAGAGCTGGGAGAGGAGGGGGGTGGCAGTCACAGCCTCCCTGGGAGATCACAGAACATGGAAGGGACCCACAAGGACCATCGAGTCCAACCCTTAGCCCTGCACAGGACCATCCCCAAGAGACGGGGCGCCCCGGCAGCCAGCGGGGCGGAGGAGAACCTTTGTCACCGCTTCCCCACTTGCCAACCCTGTCACCTTTCCCACTGGGACAGCAGGAAACACGGGGCGGCGAACCGGGGAGGGGGCCGGTCACCCCCAAACAACGCGGGGCTTCAACAGCGCACCCAGCCGCGCTTTTTTTTTTTTTTTTTGTTTTTTTTTTTTTTTTTTTTAAATCTCCTCTATTTTTTGCGAGACGGGGAGGCGCGGGAGCGTGATAAAAAAAAAAAATAAATAGGAAAGGGAGCGGGAAAGCACTTAATTGCGGCTCGGTGCGAGGGTCTTTAGCTGTGTGGCGGAGCGCTCCCCATCGCCGACCTTCCGCGGGCGCTCCGCGCCCAAGGTCAGCGCAGGTACGCGCGGGGGCTCCGCGGGGGCGGCGCCACCGGGAGGGAGGGAGGGAGGGAGGGAAAGGAGGAAGGGAAGAGGGAGGGAAGGAGGGCCGGCTGCCCGCGGAGGGCCGCGCTCCGGCGGGCCGGGCCGCCCGTATTTAAAGTGTGCCGGGGGCGGCGGAGCCGCTCGCAGGGTGAGCGCGCCCTCCCCGACAGGCGCCGCGGGGAAGGGGGGGAAAAAAAGGGAGGAGAAACAGCAGCAGGAGGAGGAGGGATCCTGGCAAGTTCGGTGTGGTACCAAGTCCAGGCGGGCTGCAGGGCTCGGACGGGCGATGGATAAGGATGAGATCCACCTGCGCAGGCTGCCGGCCGCCGCGCCTTGGGGACCGCGTAAGTGTCGCCGGCCGCGGCGGGGACGGTGCGGGATGGGGAGCGCTCCTGCCCGGCCGGGGACGGGCTCCGCGGGCCGCCCCGCCTGCCCCGATAAGGGATTTATTATTAGCGTTTCATCGACTATTTTTAAAAATCCAGAAATAATCTCCGCGGAGTAGCGGCGGAACGAAATAGCTTTGTCCCATCTCCGCCCCTGCCCCCCAAAGCGGTGTAAAGTCCTTTTAACCTGACTTAATATTGTAATTAAAAGCTCGTCTAGCCCCGGGAAGCCAATCTAATTGTGGGAAATTGCCGGAGTACAAACTATATGTGACAAATCCTTGAGTTGATGATTGCTGTTAATTCACGCTGTGCCGCGGAAAAAAAAAAAAAAAAAAAAAAAAAAAAAAAAAAAAAAAAAAAGAAAAGTCTTACTAAATGAAATGGGTCTGTCCGAGATTGTCAGTAATGCTTTTACAGAACTGACTAAATCATGTATCTGGGTATCATTAACTAATGTGTGCAGCAAAATAAATTATATATATTGGAAGGGGACAATACATTCCTTGGCTGAGAAGTTACAGAGCGTTTGGAGCCAAAGAGCAGATCGTTTAAGTGGTAGGGGGTGGGAATTTCCTTGGCTTCCCTCTAGAAATAAATCACAGCTCGGTGCCTGTGTGCATGCATGTGCACCCACATGTGCATTTATATAAAATCTTCATACACACACACACTGTGTATATAAAACCTTCGCACACAGGCATTGGAACACAAATTTTGTGAGTACTATTTACTGAGTGCATTTTTCTCCCAGTTTAGAGACAATAAAACTGGGACTGAGATGCTAACCAGGAACATACTGGAACACATTTGATTATCCGGCTGAATTGTATACAAATGAAGTAAATTTAGCATGGCACCATTTATAAATTCCACGCTTTACAATCAAAATTCCAAATCTAACTGGTGGCAGCTAAGAATAGCACAGGGAGCCCTTTTCTTCACTCCCTCTTTTTGGATTCCCACGAAAACTGTTATCCTGGAGCCTACTCATTAAATGATCAGATATTTCATCAGAATTCAGCCCATTTCTTAAAGAAATGCTGTTTGCTCATCAAACCAGAGGCTGGTCAGAGCGCTCAGAATGAAAACTTTAATGTCTGACACAAAACAGGTGGGCTTTGTATCTAAATACCGGGGAGACTGGGTTTCTGTGTTCTCCTGGTTGTCCCACCTTAACTTCTTTATGAAAATAAGGAGCTTGAACTTTTCAAAACTATCATGGAAAGCAGGGGAAGCCGAAGTGTTGTCACAGTACATTGACGGAGATATCTGTAAGTGGACTACATGATAAAATGGCACTAGAAACTCCACCATTACTCACGGGGCAGGTGGCAATTTATCATGAGGCAATCGCAGCGATAGGGTGAGAGTCCTAAGAAATCTTTTTGAGTGGCTTTTTATCTTTGGAAAACGTAGTATTTTGCAGTGACGTTATTTAATTTACTGAGTCACCCATTAGCAGCATGAGCACTGTACACCAGCTTCATTGATGAGTTCAAGGAGCAGTTCTTGCTCTCGGAGGTGCATGTTTGTGTTTCTGTTGATAACCTATCCAAAAGAGCTTGTTTGTAAAAGCTGGTTATAAGATGAAACTCCTTTCTTATTACATAGCACAGCCATGTATTGTGGTACAAATCCTACCCAGTTGTTTGGTAACTTCTGCATTTATTTCTGGAGAGACGTGTGGAGACCCAGCCTTGATGTTTGTACGTGCTCTTTGTACTCAGAAAACCTCCCACAGACAGCAAAAGAGACTTGCTTGTTACGAGGAGTTGGGAAAAAAATTGGGGTCAGTGAGAGGATGATGGAAGACAGGAAAACAAGGGGGATAAGCTCTGGGTAAATACTGTCTGTCGCCTACATCCAAAGGACTATTTAACTTATGGCTCACAAGGAAAAAAGTGACCTCAGCACATTATTTTTGGCGCTCTTGGTGGCATGAAAGGACAGGTGTCCCCAGCTACATCTGTGCCCTAAGGAGCCAGGCATTGCAGCTGATGCCTGACAGCTTATTATGTGCAACTCCTTCTTTATGTCCTGGGGTAACAAGTGCATCTGATAAAGACTGGATGAGGGTCAGAATTGGGGTGGGCTCAGGGGAAAGGTACTGGCGTGTCGGCTTCTAAGAGGACCATGGTGATGTCCTGTCACTTCAGAGAAAAGCTTAGAGGCACGGGGGACAAGTGCTCAGGACTGAGCACAGGTTTAGGATTCGGGTCTTTACCCCTCAATGTTTCAACGATCAAAAATTCCCTGAATGGACAAAAATTCCCTTTGAAAACCATGGGAGACTTTTGTCACCAGCTTAAATGTTGTCAGACTCTCACCCCAGAAAATGAAATGTGTTTCCCCTTTTCTCTGGAATACACTGCTCAATCCAAGGCTGGGACTTCCAGCACAGCTCTGTAGGTTTTTGGTCCATATTGCCCTGCTTCCCATGGTAGCACTGCAGCTATTTCCATTAACAGTGAAAATGATGAAGCATATTAGGCTAATAATTAATCAGAGATGACAAGGGACTAATAACTGTATTGATTTAATTAGGACTTCTTTTCCAGCTCTGTAACTTGCAGTCATGCACATCATTAACTTAGCATTTTAATTTGCCGTAATAACTTATTAATTTCTGGGGGCGAGCGCGTGCGCGGCCGGGGCAGCGGCTCCGACTTTGTGCCTCGGTCCTGCCCAGGACTGGCAGCAAGCAGGGCACTCTGTCAGCCCCTGGGAGCTGCTCCTGCAGGGCACTGAGGCAGTGGGAATTGCCGAGCCAGGTGTGGTGGATGAGCCGGGAAGGCACGTGTGGCTCTCTGGCCGCTCGCTGCGGTCGTACGGGCGTGACGTGAAATATGGGGTAAAAGCAACGTGCCAGAACGGGAGGAGGGAGAGTGACCCTGGGAAGGAGCAGCAGTTGTTGGCATCGGGAAGGGAAAAATGTCCCTCCTGACTTGCGCTGCACCCTTTGAATTCTGGAGGTTTCGAGAAGAGGAAATGCTTGGGGACGTGCTGTGGTTGGAAAATAAGGCTCACTTTAAATTAGAATCACTTTGGGGAGAGGAGGAAAGGCAGGGGCTGTAACAGGCATGATAAACAGGGATTTACTGTGTGAAAGGCTGATGAATGCCAAGTTTACTCATCTTCCCCCCCCCCGTTTTGTTGGGGGTACTTGGCACTCTCTGGGCATGCCTGGCATCTTATGCAGCTGGTCCTCAGCAAGATCCCCTCTGGTACACTGCTGACCAGAAACTTCTCCAGCAGGGAGAAGCTGTTCTCACTGAGATCATAGAGCTAAATAGATGGTTGTGTTGCACTGTGCAGCAAGGTTTGGGACTTGTGGGGAAAGAGATCCCATTAACCTCCGCTCAGAGCTCAGCATCCTGCTCTGTATTATCAAGGTACTTGTAAACCTTTGCCCTGTGCCGTGGGAAGGCTGATTCCTCTGCTTTATCCTCGTTTGCTGCAGAGGGCAGTCAGCACAGGGACAAGAGCTGTGCAAGCCAGAAGCACCAGGCAGGCTCCATAGGAGAGCCTGTCCAAAGTCCTTGGCCTTGTCCTTGGGCAAGATGATGGGGAGTTTGGAGAATTTACCCTATCAAATATGCATTTCATATAGAAACGGGTCATTTTCATATGGAAGTATCGTTGGGTCACTGTGCAGGTGAACTGTTGGTCTGGTGAGCTCCAGGAACAGAAGGCACCACTTTCCTTATTTCTTACAAGTGTTTTCAGGGATTCTGAGAAAGCCTTTCTGCACACAGCCTCATACCTTATTATACAAGCCAAGTTGGAAATAGTTGTGCTTAATTTGAGAGACTGCAGAAGATGTTTAGCTGGGGGTGGGAACATTCACCTTCCTGACCTCACCCGTGTTTGCAGGCCAACTGGAGATTATGGCAGGACTTGCAGTTTTGACATAGGTACAAACCCCAAGAGGGGTTTTACAAATGACAAATTTTCAGGGGTTGGCAGCTTTGCTGAGACCCTATCAGAGTGTTATTTTCAGTGGTGCTAAGTCATCTTGTGCCAGCTGTTAGATCTAAGCAATGTCACTGACGCTGCGCGACTCCGTTCTGCTGCTCTGAAGAGCAAAAAAAAGATAGTGGGTGTTACCTCTCATTGTTCCTGAGAGGTAATTTGTGGTGAATTCGGGCCTTTTAGCAACAGCCACAGAGGCTGCCTCGCTTGGGAGGCTGGGAATGCACAGGAAGCAAAGCTCCTCGTGCTGGGCTGCATTAGTCACCACGGCTGCTTCACAGGCAAGCCCACAGGCCCTCCAGGGAAACGGATTCTTATTTATTTGGTTTAGCCTTTGATTTGTATCCCTCATCCCTCTATTTCTGAAAGTAGTACTACATCCTGGTGGGAGGGCCAGCCCTTCTCCCTGCCCCCTAACCTCCCTGTATCCTTTAGCCTTTATCTGCAGCAGCTGACCCGTGTCCCCGTGTACATCCTCGCTCCGTTTGTTCTGTTCCTTTGTGCTGCTCCGTGGGTCCTCCCGTTTCAGCTCCCTTTGCTGTTCCCAGTGTCTTGTCCCTGCCTCTGCTCTGTGGCTGGCCCACATGCCAGTGTTTTCTGTCTTCTTCAGACTCCCGCAGTTCACATTTTTGGACCTTCCACTGGCAGTCTGTCCTTCCAGCCATTACGGGAACTATTTCCAGATTTGAACTGATGGAAAGATAGTGGCAACACCAGATCCAGTGCCATTCCTCTTTAATATCTTTGCCTGCTTACCTTATCTGCATATCTGATTTATTCTTGGCAGCTCTGTATCCGTGCTAGGACCTGGATGTACATTCTTATTCCTATCAGTGGCATATTAATAATGTATACAATTACTGAGATGTCCTTTTGGGCTGCAGCTCTGCAAGCTGGAACCTTTTCTTTTTTGAAGCTGACACAAACACCTAAGACTTTTCCCACGCAAATGTAAGTGATCTGGGGGAGTTTTAAAATCTGTAATCTGTTATGAAAAGCCTAAGTGGTTCGCAGGCATTAACTGCTCTTTTTATATCTTATAAATTATTTAACTTCTGTCATGACAGCAGTGATACACAACAATACAAGTTATGTATTCCTGGCTCCCAGTCCTGCTCTTTTACCTCTCCCTCTGTTTGTATCCTACGGAGGGAGAAACTTGATGAGTGTGTACTAAAATGAGAAAAAAACCCTCTGTTTTCTAAACACATTGCAAATATTTGTTGCCCCTTGTACTTCTTCATTGACGTCAGCTGATATCCTGCTTGGAATATTGCAATAGGGATCTGTGTGTTGATAAGTGACGTTCACTAAGAAAAAATTGGTCCAGGGAGAGAGAAATACATTACAGAGCATTAAACTAGTGAAAAAAGGAAAAAGTCTAGCAACTAAATTACATTTCCAGCGCAGATTCAGGACACATTGTTAAAAAATTGAATAGGAAAAGTGAGCAGATACTGACTTCAGTGACATCATGGAGGTAAAAGTAATGAACTCAGAGTCCTCTGAATACATTTTGAAACTGTACTTTTTAACCTGATGTAGCAGGAGTCTTATAATTGTTCTTCAGAAGCAGAAAAAGAGCCAAGGTGGACGTTTCAGGGCTGAGCATCATTCAAAGTTTTGGTTTTTTTACTACTTTGAAGTAGGGAAGGTGACAGACACTAGTTCAGTGCAGCAGTAACAGTCAAAGAAAACCCCATCCTGTATTTATGTCTGACCATTTGTACTATGGCATCTTGGCTGACGGCGCACCACTAGATATGTCAATGGATGTGCTTTGCAATTCTTCCCAGATTTTGGCAGGCAAAGACTCAAAATATGGTGTGACTTTATGCTTGTGGTATGATTTGCCCAGGGAAAGAAAAAAAAAATCTACTGCAGACTGCAAAAGATGGAAGCTTTTCTGCAAATACCATCCCATTCATCACAGTGTGTTGCGGCGCTATTGTCCCGAAAAGGTTTTGTAGTGATGGATTCATGGGATTTTGGCAAACCAGCGAGAGAAGGAAGAAGAAGGGTTGTGTGGGCGTACTGCATTCACTGCTGTGTGCCTGGGAGTTGGGCATCCAGCTCCATATTAAATCACCGCTTTGGTTTTCATTAGCATTGGCATTGTCAGAGAATCACAGAATGGTTTGGGTTGGAAGGGACCACAAGGCTCATCTCGTTTCAAACCCCCTGCCAAGGGCAGGGACACCTTCCACCAGAACAGGTAGCTCAAAACCCTTTCTAGCCTGAACACTTCCAGGGATGGGGCAGCCACATCTTCTTGGGGCAACCTGTTCCAGTGCCTCACCACCCTCACAGTAAAGAATTTCTTCCTACTAATCTAAACCTGCCCTCCCTGCTTGAAGACATTCCCCCTCATCCTATTACTACGTACCCTGGTCCAAAGTTCCTCTCCAGGTCTCCTGGAGCCCCTTTTAGGAGTTCTAAGGTCTTCTCAGAGCCTTCTCTTCTCTAGGGTGACCAATCTCAGGTCTCCCAGCCTGTCTTCATACATGGCTCCAGCCCTCTGAGCGTCTTCATGGCCTCCTCTGGACTTGCTCCAGCACATCCACATCCTTCTCATGTTGGGGATCCTCAGCTGGACACGATGCTCCAGGATAGAGGTGCAAGGTCACCTCCCTCGACCTGCTGGCCACGCTGGTTTTGATGCAGCCCAGCACACACTGACAGCTCATATTGAGCTCCTCATCAACCAACACCCCCAACTCCTCCTCCTCAGGGCTGCTCTCAATCCATTCTCTGCCCAGCCTGTGTCTGTGCTTGGGATTGCCCCAGCTGAGGTGCAGGACCTTGGTCTATTCCTATGGAGAAGCTGATCTAGACCTTGAGACCTTTTCTCATGTGTTTAGCCTGGTTGGGGACACCGCTGATGGAAGGTGTGTGTGGAACAGTTTGGGATGTACCAGCTGGTGCCACGATGTGTCTGGAGGGGAGGTACCAGCTGTGGGACCACTGGAAGGGTGAGACTAAGCAAACTGTAGCAATGTGGTGAAAGCAGCCTTTCCCCAGGCTCACTAGTGGAAACTACTGCATTATTGTCTGCATCCTGTGCTCCTGGCACAGAGTCTGAGACTGGTCTAAAGAAGGAGAATGGTTCTCTGTGTGTAGTCTCAATGTTGGTATTTGGTCAGCAAACCTCATCCAGATGCTTGTATCTCGCTGCATACTTTTGAATGTTCTTTTTCTGATGAATGGCAAGGACAGGTTTCTAAAAATAAATTAATGGTTTTCCCTTTTTTACTTCCTGTGACTTAATATACTTTATTTATCTATATAGCTACTAGTCATCATCATTCTTCAGCTCACTCGAGTATAAACAGAAATGAGCCTGAGTCACAAAGTAAGGATGCGGAGCCAGGCTTTTTCCAGGATTTTAGCCAGGTGTAGGAGTTCCAGTTTAGGGGTCATGGAGGGAAAAGGCTGGCCCTGGGGCTGTGCCTCGGGGGTCTCACACATGAAATATGGAGATGAAAGACTGCCCACTGCTGCTTTCTGAGCCTTCTTCCAAGGCGGTAAGGCCTTGCAGCTCTGGGCAAAGAGTTAAAAAAAAAAGGCAATTAAAAGTATTTTAAGAATTAAAAGTATTTTAAGAATTAAAAGTACATAAAAGAATTTTAAGGTTAGTTTATCGCTAAAATAATAAAAACCAGAGTGAGATGCCAGTTAATTATTGCTCTCACGCAATCCCTAAGGATTGTTGATCAGCCCAACATCCAAAGCAACAGGTGCTCTCATTTAATCAGCTCAAGCACCATGCTTTCACAAATTCACTCTCCTGGGACATACAGACAGTTCCTCATGCTGCTGGTAGTGTGGCCCAAACCAACCATCAACTTGAACGAAACAGATCTGAAAATAAATGAATGTTACCAGGAGTTTTAAGGTAGTAATCTCCTTTTGGTATTTGCCCACTAAAATTTAAGACTGCCTCTGCACATCAGTAGCAGAACATGCTATAATTTTGTTTACTCGTTAGAAATGTGAAGCAGTCTAACCTAAAACATCCTGAGCATGATTTTCTTGGCCAGAATATGCCTTGGGGGTACCTCTCTTTGTGGCTAAGCAGCACATCTCTGTGTTAGGAGGTATGTGAAATAGGAAAGACGTAAGATGTACTGGACAATAGGAACTGGTGCTCTCTGGAGCTCTGTGTATCAAGGTATGTGTCCTGTGGGAGAAGTGGACTTGCTGACTAACAGAATAATGAAGAGTGAGTGTCAACATACTCCATTTTTTTTTTTTCAATCAGCAGGACTGATTGTTCAGAGGGTGTGAATTGAGTGATCCTTAACTTTCCTTTCAGGGTTTCTGGGGATATGGGTATCAGCACTGTACTAGTAGGGTTGTGTTTGCAGCTCCATCAGTTTGTCTGTGAACAGTCTTCTGGGGTTTAGTGTTGACATCGACAGGGACATAGATTTGAAATGTTGTTTCATCTTTGCAATTGCTGTCAATAATCCATTTGGCAGGAAGCTGAGAGTGCCTAAAGGCACGAGAGAGCAGCTTAAGGTACGTTGCCGGGACATACTTCAGCTAACAGAGACAATTATTTCTGTGCTACAGATCTGTACTTCAAATTCAGTCATTTTGTAGAAATATTTTTACTTCATGTGCCCTGAGATGTAAGATGATGTTTGGGCTCTTGGAATAGGAACAGCTCCTCTTTCTGAACAGTTGTACTCAAGGACATGCAGGAGATCCTTCTTTAGCTAATGGTGGTTGGGAATCAGGTTGAGAGGCAAAGGCTGAACACCCAAATCATGTCCCAGCCCTTTTGCACATGTTTTAGAAGTGCAAAGTATTTCTTTACCTATGGATCTTAGAGGACTTCACAAATTTTATTGAGACATCAAGAGAACCCATCAACTTAATTTGCATTGTGTTCATTTGCTGTTGCACAACTTCTGTTGTAGGACAAGAGTGAATATGTTGAATTTATGGACTTGACAGGTAACAGAAAACAAGAATTGTCATTTTAGTTCACTTGACATGGGTTCAGCTGAGAGAAGAAAATACTTGTCCAGGGTAAGACCACGTGCAATGTGTAGTGAGGGTGGAAGCAGAGCAGTGTGTATTAAACCCAAATTAAATAGGGTAAAAGTGTTCTAAGTGCTCCTTAGTTCAGAACTGGAGTTTAGACTATCAGGCTGTGCTTATTTATTCTGCTGTTTACTTTTGACTGACGGGTGTCATCACACTCTAAAATCTGGCCCAAATGAAACAGCTTATTTTTTTAAAATTGCAGCTGATCATTTTCATTTAAGAAAGAATCTGCTCTCTCAAACACACCAAGAATAATGATAAGTCATGGACTGCAAGAGAAATTGTGCTCACTGGTACCATTCTTACTCTGCCGTAATGACTTGTCTTTTTTGTGTTGGGATAAAGTATTTTTGATTAATCCTAACCATTTAAGGCCCATCTAACAATATAAACGAATAGCTGGGTGATAAAAACCAAAGACCACGTACTAACTCTCAGGGGAAGAGCAGAAACAGGTTTTGGGTTAGATTTTAAACGTTGTTACATACCAGAGGCATAGAAATCAAATCTAAGCCTTTTAAAGCTAATAGTTTCTAAATGGCAGATGAGTTAATTGAATTTTTAAAGTTCCTTCTTTTAGCATCTAAGGAGCTTTCAGTTAAAAGAACCGGATTATCGTTTCCAAAACAAGATCTTTGTTGTCTTGATAATATAAATTAATGAAAGCTTTCCTTTTTCTCTTTCTCCTCAGTGTGTTTTCTCAAAATAGCTCATCGGGGCTGTATCCTTCAATTTGCTGTGCCCTCTGGCCCTCGTCCAGTAAAGCACTTAAGTGTACAAATAGCCCTGGTTTTGGTGGCAAGTGGGCAACTGAGCACGAGACCCTCCCGTGTGTCCCAACAGCTTCCACACATCCCTGTTTTCACGGGAAATCTGCAGCTCACTCCCCACCCTCCACAGTGTCTGCTCCACCTGATGTGAGCAGTATTTCACAACACAGTCCTGGCCCTTCGTTCATACCTCTGTTTCAGGGGGTTTGAGGATTATTTAGTGAAAATCCTTGCATTTCAGGTAGCTTCTCACAAGCTCTACTCTGGAATCCAGTGGAGACTTTGCCACCCCTCTTAATTTTGGAAGCGAAGCACATGTCTGATGGTAGTTAAGGAGTTCAGCCTCTCCTCAGTCATGACACTAAATCTTTCAAGTAAAACCCCGTTGAAGCAGTTCCTGGGAGCCTGTGATTGATTTCAGTGCAGCAATTGCTCTGTATTGACTGACTGGAGCACGCTGTCCATCAGGAGCAGAGTTGGTTTGCGGGAAGCTTTCGTGTTCTTCACGTGGCAAATAAAATAAGGGACCCTACCAAACATATTTCAACCTTAATGTGAACTACCTGATGTTAAAAAAAACCAAAAACAAAAACAAAAAAACAAATAGGCATTTAAATGTCATACATTGGGCAAAGGGTGTATATTGTGCTGTCATTTAATAATGTAAGTAGGAAAGTAAAGATTTCTCATAAGCAGATTATTACGGGGGATCGTCTTTCCTCTGGAGTTCTGTGTTGCTGTCAGACCAAAACAGGGAGCTAATTCCAGCTTTTACCCCTTCTCAACTTTGAGACCATCGCTCTTTCTGTTTCTCTCCATCACATTTTTCTTGCCACTGCTTTCTTTGTTATCCTTTTTTTTTTTTTAATTAGTTTTTAAAATTCAAAAGATGGAGAAAAGTGGATATTACAGAAACAAAGTCAGAACCGGGTAGAGAAAATGTTTCAGCCATCCACAGGCAGGAAATCTGAGCTCCTCTGGAACCTGAATGAATCCTGGAGCAGTCCTGTTATTTTTATATATTTATTTCCCCGTTCGGCTGTTCTGTCTGCTTTTCCCACGTTATCATCAAAGTGGCCCCAGAAGGGACAGTTGTGAAACAGAAACTATCTGTGAGTGGAGGAACAAAACCAGAGCTTTTGTTAAGCTTGGTTTTAGCAAAAACAAACAGCTTTAATTGCCCTAAGTGTTTGCAAATGTTGCTGCTCTCTTCTAAGTGCGTTTTAACATGGGGGGGAAATGGGCAAAGGCAAGGAGAGGTGTTGGTGGCAGCCCCATCTCCTTGAAACTTGGGTTGAGCCCGTGCAGTGGTGGTGGTTTCTCCCTCTTCCCGCCCTGTGCCCTGGCCAGACTTAGGTTTGCAGCACTGGAGCTGAAGGAAAAAATAGTTTCTTCCCCTGGTTCACATGAACTGCTTTGAACTGGAACAGATGTGGATGTACAGAACTGTCTGCTCACAGCGACCGTTCCATTTATAACCACGGGTTTTCTATTCAGGTCTCTTTATCATTTTTAACTTATTTTCTGTTTCCACGTCCTTTTCCACAATAAAATATTCCTAACTAAATGGGTTTTCAGCTCACATCCAAAACCTTTGCAAGTGCTGTTCCTTGCTTGAACTTACGGTGCCAACGTTATTGTTCAGTGATTTTTTGCTAATAATGATGCCCAGAGGAGGCAAGGTTGAGTTTGGTTTTGTGGTATTTTTATGATGGGGTTCAGAATATCAGTTTATTACCAAATTAGGGCAGAATCTGGAGTCTGGCGGTGTTAAAATCTCACAGAAGGTGTTTGTAAGATCTAACTTCCAAATGGCATTCCTATTAATTTTCTGCTTTGTTGAACTGTATTCTACTCTGGTGTACAAAATAAGTTTGTGTGGAACCCAGACCAGAATTGTTCCAGTGAGTACAGATAAGGGATTCACATTCAACCACAAAAATTCAGTCCACGGTGTTGGTTTTTTGCTTTGTGTTTTTCACAAACTCCTGCTTCAGAGTACATTCATTCGCTGTTTGATTTGATTAAGTGCTCAGTAATTAATTCCACCAATGCTCTGCTAAGTGAGAAGGTGAGTCCTGCACTTCCCATTGACCAAGACACAGGGATGTGTCCTGGGATGAAGAAAAAAATGCATGAAAAGATGAAATCAGTGGTGGTGTTTGGTTCAGGCTGATCAGTTATGCCTCTCCTCACTTGAGCCGACCATGTGGCCTTTATTACAAAACTAGGAATTCATTTTTTTAGAGTTACTTCAGTTTGTCTGTCCTCTAATTTTCTGTGGAGACAGTCAGTTGTTTGTACATTGGGGACCGTACGTGTCAAGTTCTTTGTTTTAGTTCATTGCCTTCGGTTGACACAGAAAACAAAAACCTCCTTGAAATTGTGGAGACAGATAGGATTTTAATCTAAACCACATTAAAAGTCAAAACCTTCTGTGGCCACGGGTTTTCTTGGGGTTCAACCTCCTGCACTCTTTTTGGGAAGGCAGCAGAGATTTTTTTCATATCTGAAGGCACTTTTCTTTTCTGATTGACTCAATACCAGCTCTAAAACTGGATGATACAGCCCTGTGAAGCAATGCCTCGGTGGTGTTGGGATGCTCTGAGGAACAGTCTAGCAACAGTACACTTGGCTGTGGATTCCTCACAGCACTGGGCAGGAATCACTTTGCTGTTGTTGGGCTACCTTGACATCACTCAGGTTGCATCAAGTGAAATCAAAATAAAAGTAGATATTTGCAGTATGGAAAAGAGAGTTTCAATTGTTCAGTTGTAACGAAGAAACAAAAGGAATTTTTGTGCTTAATCTGGTTTTACCAGTGGTAACAGATAAGATCTCTATCTGTCAGGCTGATATGGTGTAGGCTGGTTTCTGATACATCACTTACACTCACTCAAACTCTTGTGAGCTTGTACCCCCAGGATGCACCTTCCAGTTGTAGTGTTTCTCTTGCTCTTTTCTCCTTCCCATGATCTGTGCACTTTCTATTTCCATAGCTGCAGTTACCTTTATTTGCTCAATTTAATTTCCATTTAACGTTTCTTCCAAGGAAAAAAGGTACAGATGTTCAACTGCAAACATTTATTTTTATTTTTTTTAAACCTCTTTGAATGCTTTTGGTTGTCCTGTAGGTTTCCACCGCCAAGGAAACCCTCTGCGCGTCACCCCCGCGACAGAACTTTTCTCTTGAACTCCCCTCGTGTCCTTGCACTACCCTTCCGCAGCTCCAACGAGAACTAAAGCTCCATGGGAACATCCCCAGTGCACAACCACATCAAAGCTGTGGTTGGAGTCCAGCTCTCAAACAGCCCCCAAAAGTTGGCCAAGCCTGGCGTGTCGGTTCTGGTTTGATATGTTGTGTAGGGGCCCTACGTGCGGCGTTCAGCGAGGGCTGGAGACCAGACACCGAGTTCCCAAGAGCTAATTGCTGTCTGGACTGAGGCAGCATCTCCCTTATCCATCTCTGCAACTTGTCCACATGAGTTGTTTAATCCTCTCTTTCACCAAAGCACCACATAATTTGTCTGGTTTTAATGCTGACCAGTAGTGAATCCTTGATGTGAAGAATGTGCAGGGAGGGAAAATCTGTTTACAGTTCCAGTTTTTATTCACGTTTGCCAGTTTTATTGACTTTATTTTTAAGGAAAAATAATTACACTGAGTCTGGTTTTAGTCGAGGACTTTTCTGGTTTATGTGAGGAACAGACAAAGACCTGTCATGTTGGAAGGGTAAAATCAGGTGGGAAAAAAAGTGTTCTTTCCCTTCAACGCATAAATCAAGTGCTTCCACCCAAGAAGAATATCCAGTAATGTCACAAGTGTGGGCACTGAGGATAAGCAGACACATCAACAGAGGGAAATCTCTGACAAGTTTTAGGTGTGTCACTCAGACATGGGATGTATCTTAGTAGACAGTCTGTCACTTTTATTCCCTAATAACTTTTGACAAGAGACAGATAATACTGCAGAGTTTATTTTAAGGTAGATTGTTGAATTTTGTGTCTGTTCTCTTTCTTTCTTCCTTTTTTTTTTTTTGGAATACTTTCTCTTTTTCATAAAAAATTAGTGCCCCAGCTATTTGTTGAGCTGGTTCTGTTTGGGGAGGAAGCAATGGATGCAGAGAGCAGCTGGATGCTGTTGAAGTGTTTTTGATTTTAATTTTCTTTTTCTTTCTGGGTGCTTGTTCTTTGCTCAGCTGAGCACTCGAGAGCACTGGTGAGTGCTCAGAGTGGTGCTGGCAGAGGTCAGTCACAGTCCTTGGGTCCCTGCAAGCCCCAGGCCTTCCCTGGCACCGCTGAGCAGACCCCCAAACCATGTGGTTGTTCAACAGTGGATCAGATGTCTAAAAACATCGATTATCTGAACGGTACTTGTGGCCAAAGTGAGATTTAAAGATCTGGGTCTCCAAAAAAGCAAAGGGTTGGTTTGTTAACCAGTGCCTGAGCATGCTTGGTGCAGAGCACTGGTGCTTTGCTGTCTCTCTGTGTCCAACTATGTTCTCACAGCACCGAATGCATCCCAAGGCTCGGCACCCCGAGAGGTGCTGAGTGCCCTCGAATCCCATCTCTTCCCACGGTCAGAGGGCACCGGGGAGGAGCAGAGAGTCAGAGGCAGAGCCAGGCAGCTGTGTGGCCACAGTGCCTCGCTGGCTCCTTTGGGATGGAGGATTCAGGACCAGGAGAAACATAGCAGTCCTCTTGAGATCAATGTGGGAGCATAAGGGCATCCAGGGAGGCTGCACCTGGGAGGAAAGGGGATCTTTTTTAAAGCTGTTGAAAGCGGGTAATTTTGGGTGATCTCAGTCTTTTCGAGCTTCTCCTCTTACAGAGACTGATTTGTTTTACATCTGGGGCGCGATCAATAGATAAGGCATGGGAATATTTACTCACCAAATTGGAAGGGCACAGGAATTCGCTGTGGGAAACCAGCGCATTCCTATGGGCTGGATCTCCTGGAAGCCACAGGACGTGTTGCAGGCATATCCCACAGCCTCCTCTGAGGAGGGGGCAAGGATTCTTAGCCCAAACAGAGAGAGGATAATTTACCCCTGAAGAATTTTCTTTCATATTCATAACTTCTGATGAGTTCCACATCAGTCGGGGAAAATGTTGTTTGAGAGGCTGTTTTTGTAAAACATTTGTCATTCCTGAGTCCGGGATGCTCTGCTTCAGTTGGTGTCTTTCAGTGAGAGCTTGCCAAAAATTTGTGTGAACAAGTGTTTTGCTGTGCATTTTCTGTGTTTTAGTGATGTTGTACAGCAGTGTGGGTGTGCAGCACAGGATCAAGGAAAAAGAAAAGAGGGAAAGCCCCGTCTTGCCTCACTGAATTTGTACAGTGAAATGAACAGCTTGGACCACGAGGGTTACAACTGTAGCATTTCTGAGCATCAACAAAGTGCTCTGCTTTCTGTTGTGTGTGGGTTTAGAAGCAGGGATTTTACAGCAATGCCAGCTTTAGCTCTTCAGGAGGCTTTGCTCCATCCTCAGCATTCTCCTGCTTAAACACTTGAACAGTCATTTATTGGTTGAGTTTGTGACATGCAGGCTTCACCTTTCCTTGGAGTCTCTTTTCCTTCCTTTCTTTCCACCCTAATTTACACTATAATCTTACAGCTTAAAGCTTCAACTCTGTCATTCCTTACTTGATTCATGTAAAACTTTAACCCAATCAAAAAGTCCAGATAGAAGCGAAGGGATGGGTGTGTACATGGATGTCTAAAACCTGCTGCTATGCTAAACCTTTCTGGGAGCACTAAAGAGAATCTTCTCCTCTAAACTCTCTTTATAAGGCTTTAGGAGGGAATAACTTGCAGCATTTATTTTTCATGGTGGAGCTATCATCAAGCAAAAATCAGTCTGGAGTAAGTGAAACTGATAGTCACCAAAGTATGTGTTACAGTTTGGAAATGTCTGTGAGAGGCTGTCACTGAGAACAGGCCAAAAATGGAACCTGAAAGAAAAGTTAGAAAGGAGTTGGAATGTTATTAAAGCTATAATTATAAACATAGGAGGCATTTTGATATCGTTTCTTTTCTTTAAAGCTTCCATGTGAACAGGACTGGGAGTTTGCTGCGGGGAATCCAGGAACCCTCTTTTAGGATAGAGGGGAAGATGCATGTTGTCTCACCAGATTTATGCATTCAAATAATGAATTATGAGTTGTAGGATTTCTAATATTAGTGTTTTCCCCTGGCTGTAACCAGGTAATTGATTGAAAGAAGTACAGGCTGCCCCTTCACTGGAAAATGTTTGACTCCTGTCTGGTTCAGGAATGTGAAACCCCTGGTCTGCTCCCAGAATCACAGAGTGTGTGGACATGGCCCATCATCCAGCATGTAGATGCAAATGTTTTGGAAAGGGCTTTAGAAAAGTATTTCCACCTCTGTTTTCCTTGGTACCAGCTTCTATTGCACCCTGAAAATAAAATGAGAGCTGTCTCCTTTGCCTCTTAAGGAAAGGGCACGTTAAAACAGTGCTTGAAGTTTTATGTGTTCAAATTTCACATGCTGCTTGTTTGCTTGGTGTCAGAAACGTTCTGTTGATGATTCCAAAGCATCAGCCAGGTCGAGGGATGGACTCCAGCAGTAAAGAAATTGTGTAGGTGCCAGGAAGGACCCACCTTTGCAGGTGACTGCTGTGATCTGTGTCTCTCATGATGTGACTTTGCCAGCATCAGGTGTCACCAAAAAAAATACTATCATCTTCAATATACCACGAAAACTCAGAAATTATATTAACAACACAAAATATTCCTCCCTCCCTCCCTATTTTCCATTTACATCTCCTGTTTCCCTAAGTTCAAAATTCCTGTGAAAGCCCCAGCTGGGGGGGGGGGCATGGGGAGCACAACTGGAACACATCCATGAGCTCCACAAAAAAAAAAAATTAACTTAAAGGCGGATTTTTAGAACACTCCACACGTGAACTACGAGGCAGCACGTGCTGCCAGGGTTATCCATCACCTGAGGGGAGAGGGTGCCCACCGTGGTGGCCGTGCTGGTGGCTCAGCCTGTGAGCTGGAGCAGCACTGGGCTCCCAACGCTCACTCCATGTAATTAAACCCTCAGCAGAGCCAGTGGGCAGCTGCTGCTTTGGAAATGACACGATGGGGACGTGTCAGGACATTTTGGTGGCACCCAGCCTGTGCATACTTGCAACTGAGAGCGCCCCGTCTCCCCTTTGATGCCCCTCTCCGTGCCCTCGTCTCAGATGTCCTTAAGGTTGGCTGGGTTAATGAGAACTGCTGGTTAATTTGCTTAAATTCGAAAAGCTGTAGCTCCTGGAGCATGTACATAGCTCAGGGCACACGAGTAGCCTCGTTCAGGGCCGTTCTCATGTGTTGTGCTCATCCCTGGAGCTGTTACACGCTCGTTTAGTCTCCCTGCAGCAAAGTAATTAAACCCACTTGGTGATGGGAGGAACAGGCTCTTCTTCCGCCCTTTGCAGTGCTTAAATTTAATGGCAAATTTCACGAACAGGTGCTGGCAAATACTGTTTGTGAAGGGTAATCCTGACAGCACATGCTGTCTCGCAGTTTAAATGTGGAGTGTCCTAAAAATCTGCCTTTATGTTCATTTTTTTGTGGAGCTCAAGGGTGTGTTCCAGTTGTGCTCTCCAAGCCCCCAGCTGGGGATTTTCATAGGGATTTTGAACTTAAGAATACAGGAGATGTAAATGGAAAACGTGGAGGGGGAGGAACGTTTTGTGTTGTTAATACCATTTCTGAGTTTTCGTGGTATATTGAAGATTATCGTTTGGTTTTTTTTTTGTGACACCTGATGCCATCAAAGTCACATCATGATACGGATTCACTTTCACAGAGAGTGAAAATGAAGTTTTATCACATGGGCATTATTTGTTGTGTAAGTGGAGGGGTTGATGGTTCACAGAACCACTGAATATTCTGAGTTGGAAGGTAGCTGCTGTTGGAATGGGGTTTTTTCCCCTCCCTGTGGTGGCTTTTGTGTTCACGTATTTCATTCAGCTGCAGTCTTAGGAGAACTTTAGCTGTATTTTTAGTTTAGTCTCGGGTGACTTTCTGGTGAAGGTGGTTCTAGAAAAATATTTTACTGTTATATGGGAGTATAAGAAAAAATAGTGTGTTTAGAGAAGCTTGTATGACTCCAAATTTCTGTCCTTTTGCTTTGTGATGTTATTCCTCATCCTTGTCACTACTGATGCTTTTGGAAACACCTTTTTAACTTGGTTCTACCAATTAGTCAGCAATGAACCAGACCCATCCAGCCTGAGAGATCTCTGCTTAGAATCAGCAAGAGGAATGAACAGCTGAAATATGCACAGGTTTGTGTTTTCCTTGATCAGGATTGGCATGTTTGCCCTTAGTGTTGTACTTAACTTATTTCCAGTTTCTTTATAAATAAGGCCTGTTAGTCAAGTGGTCAAAGAAGGAGCTGTCAGTCTGATCGGGGCTGTACCCGTGACTCAAGTTGCACTGAGTCAACATGCATCTCACCCAACCCAGGCTGAAATCTCAATTATTAAGACTAGCTTCAGTAAAATTTTGCGTTTGGATCTAGCCTGTGTGAAGGAGAAGTGATTTTTAAGCCGTTTCAACGGGGGAGTTTTAAATGAAGAGCAGGATTTTGGCTTGTTTGGGTTTTTTTTCCCAATCTGTGTTTGTGTTCTGCTCCACCGTGTGTTTATTTTAAAGTCTGGTTGTGCATCAACACATTCTCAATCTGAAATGTAGATCTCACACTGACATGTTTTAAATGTTTGAATTGAGTCCAGCTTTAAAGTACCACAGTTATCTACGAAGTACATCAGAGTTTCCTTCAGTGTTCATTCCTCATTATTATCTGTTCTGGAGTGCTGATTGTTTTTCAGTGTGATTAGTGTAAGTTCTCTTTTTGATCTCGCATCAGATGTGCTCTCCTGTTTACAGAGAAGAGTCTCCTCCAGTTTTACTCCTCCTGAGTTTTGCTCTGTAAAAAAACAGACTTTTGCCCCAGTTCCGCAATTTCAGGTATTGGATCTGTGTATGATCAGGTCACTCCAAAGTATTGGTTTCGTTTTCTTTGAGTGTGGGCACATATGGTTTGTACTTCTGTCAAATTCCTCAAAAAATCACCCAGATGAGTTAATGGCAGCTCTGTTCCTTTATGCCAGCTTCAGGCTGGACATGGCAGGACAGTTGATAATAGATCTAAAATAAAGCCTGCTGATGCCAAGTTCCCCCACCAAAAATTTCTTGACACTTGAACCGGTGCAGTGAGTGTGTTCACCCTTCAGCGTTTTGTGTTTGTGACTGGGGAGTTTTGGATCTGGTGCCAGCAGCCTTAAATCTTACCTTGTTATAGCAGACTTTTGTTGCTTATCTTCCTGGAAAAGGATGTGCTCCCACGACTTGAGATGAGCTCCAGACAAGTGCAAAATCCTCCATCTGGGTAGGAATAATGAGCCAGTTAAATAGCAGTTCTTCAGAAAAGGGTCTAGGACTCATAAACTAAACATAAATCCACAATATCTTGTAAGGGAACATGTACTAATCCTGCTCAGGGCTGGAAAAGCCTGATCTGGAGTACTTTATCCAGTTTCAAGCATCTTTTCACAAGAAAAATGTGTGTCATACAGTTTAAAGCCAAGAGGGGAGCAACAAAAATGAAAAGAAACCCAAGAAAACACGTCTTGGAAGAAGCTGGTGGAAGAGAGACGTTTGGCCAATGGGGTTTGCAAACTTCACTTTGGCTTCTGGGTAGAATTGTTGTTTGTGGGACACTGTTTGTCATCCTTGTCCTAGTCTGAGGTGCTCTGTGTTAATGCTGGAATTTGTTTGTAGCTCAGAGGGAAAAGCCTACAGGAGAGGAAAGGAAACAGTGGGAAACCCTGTGTGCACGCGTGGCCTCTGTGCCAGCTGCTTTTGGGAGCTCCTGGGTCACCATGTCCAAATCTTTGCTATTTCGGGCAACCACATCCCAGAATCCCATTCATAAATTTCTCAAGTACCACTACAAAAATAGTTTGGGTTTATTTTATTTATTTATTTGTTTGTTTTATTTTATTCTTTTGCCTCCATTGCTCTGGTATGAACCTCCTGCCTCTGCGCTGGAGCCTCATCTAAACTGATCTCTGAACTGAGCATTTTAAATGTTGATATAGTCACATGGGCACTTCATTTGTTCTTCATTGCCCTTTGGCTTCTTGACCACTCAATGAGGTAGGAGGAAAGAAGGTAATGAAGGAGTAGTTTTCTAGGTCTTTTACTGTCCTCTAGCAAGACAAGCTTCTCCCTCCATCACTACCACCACCCCCCCTGTCATTTTGCATGTTTAAATTTGAGCTCATGTGTCTGAAATAGGGGATGATGAGAGCTGCAGGCAATACCCCACAGAGAAATGCTGCTGTTGCTTGTTCATCTTTACTGGAAATACCTTGCTTGGTATACCCTGAACTGTAATTTTCCTTTCTCTGAGCAGTGTCTCACAGAGGGACACTTGTGCTGTGCTCAGCTGACACAGAAGGAGGGAGTCCTGAAGTATCCTGCAAATGCTAGACAGAGCTATCATGTGAGAAGTTTAGGAACAGCCTGTGTTTGAGCAGAACCACGTTCCACCATGCTGAGAGCCCTGATGGGCTTGTTAAGGATTTACAGTCACAGCAAAGCTATTTTTGTGGGTGTTCCTTGAAATCGAGAAGTCCTGTTTGGGCACAGGGTGGACAGGCAGTGGGTGTGCAGTTTGATCTGAAGGTGTTGGCTGCAAGTTGGTTTGGCACTGCTTGCTGCTGTTCTGATCTGAGAGCACCTCTGCTGGCAGTGGTGGCTTGAAGTTCTCAGCAGAAGGTGACTCCCAAAAACAAGACGCTGGGACTTGAGCAGAAACATCCTTGTCTTTGGTATTTACAAAATAAGGAGAGAACTGTCAGTAAATGGTAAAACCAATAATATCCTTCCCCAAACCCAGAAGGAAGGGTCTCCAGTTCAGGGGTAGAATGGACCCTGTGCCAGTGGTGGGGATATTGATGCATTTTAGGGGTGCAGAAGCTTGGCATCCCAGCTTGAACTGCACCCCTGAGGACTGAGCCCCTCGAGGATACAACCAGAATGTCTGGTTTGGTTCCTGGTGATGAAACAACAAGGCTTCACTCGGAAGGGCAAAGTTTGAAAAGGTCCCTGCAGGTGGGAATTTTATCTGTTGCACTGCATCTGTATTTTGCAATCTGTAAGTCTTCCAGCTGTGTGATGTGCCCCAGTGATGCTGGTGGGTTAATGACAGATAAATGGCTGTCTGCACAAGAAGATCCCCTTTTCCTCACCTCTTTTTTTTCCCCTAAGGCATAGATTTCCTAAGGCCTAGCAGCGGCACAACCAGTCCCTTTGGTTGTGCTGCTACAAAGTGTTTCCTTATTTAAACAGTGCTCCAGATTGTTTATTGACGGGGGTAAGTGATACAGCATCCAAACCTCTGGGAATCGCACCGTAAACTTCCCAAATAAATAGGCATAAGGAGAGGAGCCAAATAGGATACAAGTGCTCAAAAGCCTCAAGATGAGCAAGAAGTGTCCCTTTCCAGCAAGCAGTTGTTTTACTATGGAAAACAGCGTTTCAGATACACATTTTTCTACAGTTGGCAGATTTTGGTGCTTGGCTTCTTAAATCTTGTCGAAAAGGTCATAGGCTGAGTCCCTTCTAAGAGCCTGATGGCTGATTAGCAAGTGTAAAAATTACCAGACAAAGTACTTGATATTTTCTAGTCCAGGGGGATCCCAGTGGGGTGATGTGGGCATTGTTACACAGGCCTGGAGTAGGTGCAGTGATGCTTTTTTTTTTTCCTCTGGAACATCATGTTCAGGAGTGACAACACTGGTCTGTCGATACTTTCTCCTGTGAGAACTGGCACTCCAAAAGCTTTGGGTGGGGTCGAGTCGTACCTACGTTTATACTGGCTCCAATTTTCACTACCATTAGAGCATCCAGCCTTCCACAAAGTACAGTTTGGTGGTGTAGCACTGTGGGATGTTAATCAGGAAGATTTTCTTTGGTCTGTGAAGTTCCCTTGAAGTGTCTTGTTGGGCTGTTTTGTCTGGAGCTGTGCTGTGGTGGCATTTGCTGTCCTGCTTGCCCTGGGTCACAAGGACAAGAACCAGCCTGCAGGTGGAAAAGGAGTAAAGAATTCAAACTGCTGATCTGAGTTACAAATAATTCCTGAAGGAATATGGTTAGGGACAAGAGTTCTCAGGAAAGGAGTCTCAGTTTCATCTAAACAAAAATCGTGCTTGTGTTAAAATTAGGCAAAGAAAATAAGTAGATTCAGAAACATTACAGGTGTTGCAATATTGCTGAAATATTTCTTTATGTAATATGTAGTTATTCACAAAGGTACAATTGCTATGACCTGTTTGGGGGCACCAAATTTACATGTGTATTGGTGGTGGAGGAGCTGATTCAGTGGAAGCTGTTCCTCAGGGAGGAGATCTGACATAGCTTCCCCTAATCAAGTCCCCCACCAATTAGCCCCCCTATCCCTCCCAGTGTATGGTCTCTTATGGGCTATAAATCCAGGGTGATGGATTACACACACATTCTATATCCAGCACATTTGCTGCTGTTCCTCTATGGCTCCCAGCTGGCAGCAAATTTACATCACTTGGAAGGTCGTCTTGGGTTTTTTTGAGATTTTTTTATCATGTGAAGGAGGGAAACAGGGCCACGAGAGGGTGATGCCCTGATCCTGTTTGTTGAGCCAGGTGAGCTGCCTCCCCCTCTGTACATCTTTACCAAGCAGCTCATGGAAAGGGTGTCTTGGTCTTGAATTGGGCTGGAGCCTGACAGTGTGAAAATAAAAATTTACACCCCTAGGTGTTTTTTTTCAGCCGCTGCAACCGATTCAAATATTTTAAATATCATATGTCCTTCAAATGAGTGCACTGTGCAGTATCTGATCCGGTGCTGTCGTGCCTGTTCCACCATAAATGCCGTTGCTGCATCATATCACTTCCCAAAGTATCTCAGATACATGCCCAGTCATAATTAAAAAAAAAACCAAAAACAAAAAATAAACGAGGTCAGTAAAGCAAACGGTTCAAGGCTGTATCTCCACTCAATCAGAATTGCAACACCTTTGTTTTTATTTAGCTAGTTGCCCTCTGTTCCTTTAAATTCCAATATTGACATCACTGCTGTGATCAGGGAGAAGGACTTTTCTTTCTCTTAATCAGCAATAAGTTTTTTGCAGGTTTAAAAGCAATCACTTCAAGATAATTTCCAAAGAGCTTGAATATTTTCTTTAAAAACCCTAAAAATATAGACTATTTATGAGACTAGAATTGTAGCTGACAAAAATGCATCCTGTGTTTTGTAAACCAGTTGACTGAACCAACCAGCGTAGAATGTGTTATTAAAAAGCAATAAAGTTTTCAAATAACAGTTTACAATATATTTTGAAAGAGTTTATGGAATAACAGATACACTAAAAGACAGTATCCAAAAAAATTACTTTTCTAAACATTTTGGTAAAACAAGATTTTTTTTTTTCATGTAGAGTATTATTTTTCTAAATGTTTCAATGCTTGAAGATAAGCAATATATTAAAGTTTAATTCCATTTTATTCTACTGTTTAGGGGTTTTTAACACAGAACAGATAAACATTTACCAGATAAATGAACAGCACATTTTCCTTTTTCAAAAAAAAGAAGACAGAAAATGAAATATTATTCTGCTAACCAAAACAAAAAAAACCCACCACAATCAAAACTTGTCTTAAGCTTATAAACTTAATCACACTTTAGGGGAAAATAAATTCCTTTCCTAAATTCTAGCATGAAACCTTGACCCTCTCTAAATAACAAGGTTACCACATCTTCAATGTCTTTCTCAGGAAATATGAAAACAAATAATGTTTTCTCTCTATCTGAGTTGATGTCAAATGTTTGCTCTTGGCAGGAGTTGCTGTTTCCTTTCTTACCCAGAATATCTTTGGGCAAACCCTCATCAGTCGTGTGCATGGGATGTGTTTTGCTCTGATTCACGGTGGAACAGCCACAGTTTGGGAATTAACAGAATATTTGGCTACAGAAGGGAAACACTGTTTGAAAATACGCAGTTTCTGGGCTTAGTTGGTTGGGTTCACACATTTATGGTGCTCAGAGTTGTTTCCTCAGTGGAGGAGGATTCATACCTGATAATAAGGAGAGAGTAGTGAGAGTTTGTCATGGGAAGCCTGATGATGATGCTACTTCTGGTTGCCAGTCTCTTTCTGGGGATGATTTCTCAAAGAATAAGGAACAAGACGGGAAGGACTCCCCCTTTTGCTGTTTATCTCACACTTTTTGAAATAGAACACTGGACTGCAGTTGCCCTTTATTATTAGTGCATTAGTGTTTAACATGCTTATCGTAATTAGAAAAACTGTGGGTTTTTTGGTAGGACATCTCTTTGATTTTGCCAAGATGTCCTTGTTTGTACATGGATGGAACACAATGATCTTTCAAAATATGTCTGTCTCAGGTTCTCATGATAAGAATTCATTGGATTTGCTGTTTGGTTTTTTGGAGAGAGCAGTGTTAAGCACCTGCGGGCCGGCTGTGGACCCAAGTCCCTCCAGCAGAAATCTGCTCCTATAATCCATACCTTTGGGATGGATTCGGAGCCTCTCGTGGAAAAGTACTGCTGCAGAACAAAGAAGAACGAGTTAGGAGTGAAACTTAAAAATTTGGAGGGAGGTTTTGGCCCCTTTGCCTTTGACCACCTGCAGCAACCACAGAGCCCTCCATGCTCTGCTCCTTTCCATTTTACACTTGACAACAATTCCATGGCAGTTTCCTCTCCTTTGTTTTTCAGTAGGAAATGTGAATTCATTGATTTTTTTGAATAAGCCTTTGGATAATCCAGGCTTGTTAATAAGCCTGTCCCCTGTTACAAAACCTACAGGGCAGCTGTTAACACTTGAATCTTGGGTGCTCCTTTGATAGGAAGGTGTATTAGATAATAAATATCGTCAAAAGCTCCTTAAGGAAGGGGATTGGTGATCCTGGGCTCGGCCCTGCTGTCATTACCAGCTTCCCTGCTGAGGGCCAAACTGCAAAGAATGTCTGTCCCTGCTCAGACATTTCAAGTGTGCTTTTCATCTGGAGGTCTCAAAATGCCTTACCAAGGCACTGGCCCAGTCCTTCCCCTTGCCTGCACTGAAGGGGAGCTGTCTTTGCTGATGGATTAGCCTTCTGCTCCAAGAATTTTGCCACTCAAGATGGGACCTAAGGAAACCTAAGGAGTAGTATCTTATTTTCCTGCAGCCTGTGTTTCTGCATCCTTTGGCAAAAGGGAAAGCTTCTTTGGCTGGCACGTGGCACCTTCCTGGAGCATCAGCCTCTCTGTGGCAGTCAGATCTCAGCTCTTTCTGAAAAACATGCCTGGTTGCATCATCACTTCTTAGGTCTTCTGCCTCTGGAATGCCTCAGCTTAGTTAATTAAGGCTGGGGAACGCAGGGAATGGCATTCTCATGGATAGACAAGAGTTAATAGAGCTTTTCCCAGTCATTGATTTGCGTTCCCTTGCCCAGGGAGGGAAATTATTTCAATGGCCAGTGAGACTTGCCTGTTTATTGTCATAAATCAGTGCTGTTCTGCATCCAAGTTAAAACTGCAGGGGTGTGAAGAAAACTTGAGAGAGCCAAGCTTTTACTGAGGGCAGGATCTGGTTTGATTTCCTCAAAGAGCACAGAGGTAGAGGCTGCACTGGGACCTTGGCTGAATATCCCACACCACCATCTCACTGGCAAATCAGCTCCACCTGCCCTGGCACACCCAAAAAACATATAGAAACAAGGTGGAGCTCTGCCCTACAGAACCCAACCCTGAGCACAGTGCCTGCCTCTTCCAGGGCAAACCTAGAGGAGCTGCAGCTCCTGAATGTGGTGACTGTATCCCAAACCTTTATCAGGTTAGCAAAGCCTTCCAAGGCATCCTTGCCTAAGTGTCTGTGGTCTGAGTGCCCTGGTGACTTTGTGTGGAAATGTAAACACGAGTGCAAGTGTTTCAAGATTAGAACTTTAAATGGGAAACCTCTGGGATAAAGAGCAGCTTTGCCAGTCAGTTCATGCCATGGCCTGAGCCTCAAATTTTAGTCTGTGACTGAGATTTTACAGTAAAACTGGTAATTTTTGGACCCTCATTTTCACATGTTTGGTTTAAGGAGCCTTTTGTAATAGCCTGGTAGGGGAAAATGTACTCAATATTTTAAGCATATTTAGACATCTTAAAAAGCTAGTAAGAGTTTAGGTGTGTTGTCCCAATACATACCAATTCCCTCCCCATAATCTCTATTTTAGTATTTTTTTCCTTTCATCTTGCTGCTTCCACTGATAAAAACTCTTCCCTCAGAACATACAGACAAAAATAATGAGCATCATAACCCTTCAAAATGTAACTAACAGAATTCATAGAACATGGATTCAGTGGCTCTTGCATATCTAGTCCATTCTCATGTTTTCATGATAGACTTGAGCATGGCTTTAGTGCCAAAAGAAGCAAATCTGAAATGTTTTTCTGGTGTCTGGCAGAAGAGGAGTGCTGAATTTAGGTATATTAGAAATCTGTCTGAAAGCAGACTTAATAGACCATTAAATAGTTGTTGGTAATTGGGGTGGAAAAAAGTGCAATTTGTTTTGGGTTGGGTTGGGTTGGAGACTTTCTGTATCTTTATAAAATGTCAGATTTCACAGGCTCTAAATAAACAGACAGTGATATTATGGTAGAATTGATATTTTCTAGTCCTTTATGTGCTGTTGAAAAATGCCATTTCAGTCAAAAATGTTCATTTTACTATCACAGGAGTTTTCAGGTGATTTTTGCCCTTTGTTTTTGTATTTCCCACTTCACAAGGCTCGTGTCAGATCAGATGCATTCAAGCCTGGGGCTCCAGACCCTGCAAACAGGGTAAATGAATCTTTAAAAACAAAAATAGAAGGGCAGAAATAGAAATGATGTCGTAGCTGTGCGTCCTTCTAACCTGCATTTAAGATGTCAATGATAATAATAGATCAATAACTTTAAAGCTGTAAACAGCCTTCCAGGAAAGCTGCAGCCCCACTCTAGAGACCCACCATTCTCAGTACTGAGAAGCAGAGCTAAGCCATTCAAATAATCCTGCCAGGAGCTGAATTTTTTCCACCCATGTGACAGACAGCAGTTGGTTTTCAGCCTCCCAAATACTGGACACAAAGTCTCTGTCCCTTCAGTGTGATGCAAAGGGCCCACAAAGTTGTCGGCATCAGGCATATTAAGATTATTCAGCTTTAAAACTATTTCTAGCCTGTAAAGGAAACTGTCCATGGAGTCCAAGTTTTATTTCACTGTTTGATCTTTTCCTTTTTTTTTTTTTTTTAATGGATTGGATCATAACATCATGTTTGATTCATTAAGGTAATAACCAGTACAGACCTGGGCTGCGAGTCTTAAAATAAATGGAAAAGCAAAAGAGATGGGAGAGTTCCAAGGTGTCCCTACTTAGTGTGGTGTTGGGGAAGATGAAAGGGGCATTTCTGCAGATCCTGAAAGGATGGACAGGAGGTGTCAACATCCCCAAAGGCATTAAACTTGCCCCAGGGTAGGTTGGTTGCCTTTTCCAGCAGCCCTTTGCCAGCCAGGCCAGGCAGCGCTAGGAGTGAAACCCGCTGCCTCGCCACAAGTAGCACAGCTGGAGGCAACATCTGGCTGTTCACAACTGGAAAGGTGAGGGAAAACTTAAATCAGCTGGCCCCAGGTGTGGATCTAATCAGGGCTCAACGTCTGGGCTTTGAACAGAACAGAAGTTCAGGACATGCAGGAGCGCTCCTTGGAGAGCGCTGCGGTTCCTGCTGCTGGTCCCGGGCCAGTGCCTCGTAAACAGGTGTCAGCAGCCCAAAAAAGAACTGCCCTCTCTGCCAGCAGTGGGTATCCTCGCTGGCATTCCCGTGGCAGAGATTCCAGGGCTGGCAGGAATGACCCATTGGTCAGGAATGAGACGTGCTGCTGGGGTGGCAGGCTGAGCCTCCCGTGGCATTTGCCTCGCCTTGTTTCTCCTGAGGATGAAGGAGGGATTTTGGGCTCCAAACCTGGCAGCCTCTATATATACAGTATGTATATATACAGTAGTGTATCAGGAGTGGGCTAAGAAAAGGAGGAAGTGATAGGTGAGTCACTTGTGAGAATTATATTTTTTTTCTTCTTAGCCCAAGGATTAACCTCCGACTTTGGAAGATGCAGGAGGCAAAGAAGTGGGTCAGAATGTGCTGAAGAGGGATTCTGCTGCTAGGGGGCAATATGTAGCAAGCAAAACCACATTTAGGCATTTTATCTCGGTATCTTATCAAAGTTTTTTCTTAAAAAAAGGACCCAAATCCAAAAAAATAGCCCACATATTGGTATAAACAAAATGTTCAACCTTTACTTGTGGGTAAAGGTTCTTTTAGCATATGTGTGTGTGTGCAGATGACTTCCTTAATATGCACCCTCCCTATCTCAGCAGGGTCATTCTGAGTGACTCTTGAGTTTTCATTCTGAATTCTATCATAATTTATGTAAAGCAAAAAGATAAGAATATGGACATTTCAAAGTCTTAAATCACGTGGTCTTGTAACTCTCCTGCTTATTCCTTGTTGAGAACAACTGAGAGAGTTAACTCAGGTGTCTTTATGACTTTTCTGTTCTACCACTTTCTTACACTCCCTAAAAAAGAAAGCAAGAGGAGATAAGGGAAGGCAGCTTCAGCAACATTATTGGTTTCAGGGAAATAGTTTTTCATTTCTTTATATATACTCATGCTGACCTGATGATGCTCATCTTAGAAATAGTGCAGGATATTTCAGTAAAAACTGCATGGTGTGAATGTAATGTTTATATTCATTTTAATGCTAAAAATATTTTTTTTTGTCTGAGAATACTCAGCAGCTATGCCTGATTATGACTACAATATCAATCAGCTGCTTGACTGAGCCTGTGGCTGGTCAGGGAGAAAATACACCCATTTCTGGAGCAGGGTTTTGGTGCTGGTTCACCTGGTGATCAATGGAGAAGTCCAACTGTCTAAATGAGGAAAGGCTACAGCATAATGTGCCAAATTTCGGTGGTGGGAAATTTATCATTACTTAGTGTTACTTTTTGCAAGAAGAGTTTGAGAATTTTCACAGCTGCAACTGAAAACTGAACAAAGGAACAGGTATTTTCAAGTTTGAGGGGGGTTTTTTTACGGATTCAGTCTTGTTTCCCATGTTGTTCAGAGTGAGAGACTCACTGGAGATTCAGAGGGAGAAGTAGCTGCTGTGGAGACACCAGCCATGCACAGACCCCAGTTTCTGTCCTCATGTTCTCACCTCTGGGGTTCACAGAGGTTTGTCTGCTCCAGGTGAACACAGTGCTTGCTTATTTCTGTGCTGGAAATGGCACAGGGCTCGTCGTACCTGATGCATCTCACAGGGAAACAATTTCAGAATCTCTCTAACTTTGCTGCAGTTTGCAAGGTTGTTGTGGCATCTCCGTGCTCTGGATTGCAGTTGGTGGCTCAGTGTAATCCACAGCATTCCAGGATCTCTGGCAGAACTTCCACAGAGAGCAGAAGGTGGTTTAGGAGCTGCTGCAAACATCTGTTTCTATGCCTTCTCTTTTTTGCTCTCCCATGTTACCTCACTCCTAACAAAAAAGGAACAGCTTTAAAGGTATTTGTATGGTCCATAACCTATGGAGCTCTTCTAAACACAAATGCTGCCTAAAGGTCAGTTCTTTTATTCCAGCAATGAAAAATACAGGCTTATTAACTGCAAATATGGGAATTACCTGGCAGTGCCTGTGCTAAGGAAGGTAGAAACTCCTAAGCATCTGATTTTCACCAAATGCCTTCTAAAACCTGGTTCATGGATGGGATTGAAATTGATATCAAGTGCTTTTCAGTTTTCCTACACTCTTACAGAATGTGGATGTTTTGAGTCAGGTGAGGAACACTTTAAAGTATTCCTTTAAAGTATTTAAAATTCTGTGTTGTACACTTGGCAGGGTGTTTTGTGATTCATAGCAAATATTGGGAAATGACAAAGCAATACATGATAAAGTCTAAAAGAAGCATTGGGTGGGTCTGAGTCTATGTTCCAGGAATATTAGGGACTTCTGCTGACTGGAAATCCGTGGGTTTTTAAACAATCACCTGTGGATACAGAGGAGAAAGGGTGGATTGGTTTTATAGCTGTGTTGAAATATATTAAGTGCTTCTTCGAGTCTTTGTTGTAGTGTCTTCTGCTTAGTAAATAGAAGAGAGTGGGTTAGTCAGCATTAGAAGGAAGCAAAGCTAGCAATTTTTACAATGCTCTCCTCTTTCAACTCCCAACAAAGAGATTAGGATGTCACTCTACCTGAATTAAGGCATTAATGTGATTTGCACTCTTCATCTAACACCTACTATCTTGCCATAAATAATTCTGAACATTAATTTGAGATTTAATTATTGCCCTTGTTTAATATAATTAGCACAAAATAGAGATTCGTGTTTTTAAGTCTTCAAAATACTCCATTCCATGTAAAAAGTTCTTTTGTGTTCTGCAACAGAAGGCTTTGACCTCTGCCAAATCAGCACAAGTGAACTGGTTATAATCCCTGTGTGTTTGTGATTACCAAAGTGGTTTGGATGGCTTTACTGGGTATTAAATCCTGACATCACCTTTGAGTACAGAAATCAAACTTGTTGTAATTAAGATTCTATCAAGAAAGCTCTCACAATTCACATCGTTTCCAGTAGTCATAATAAGCCAGAATTGTGTGATTCACTGCCTACCTGAAGCATTTGTTCCTTCCGATATTGCCAGGCTGCTGATGTGTGAACAGGAGTATAAATATTTACCTGTGGATGGGGGATTGTTTGGGCTTGCACAATAGTCCTGAATCATCTGAGCAGGTCTCCTTGCTCTGTGCTGTGGACTTAACAAATACTGCTCAGAAGTGCAGCTCCAGGGAGGTTGTTTGGACTCAATGAAGCTTGTGATTTTTCTGCTCTAAAGCTATTCCATCCCAGCTGTAATTTCTAAACTAGGACTTTTCAATTCACAGGTCCATTATGAGATGTACTAACTATTCAGATTCATAGTCAGGAGAAGGTGCTTCCCTTCCAATATCCTCTGTAATCTGCTGAAGTAACTTGGTTTTGCTTCATACAGGTGTGAAAGGAGGAAAAAGAAGAGTGGACATTTACAGCACTTAACCCACTGTTTATACAGAGTTGATTCAGACATCCTTCCAAATAGAAATGCAGGTTGTTACGCTTATGAAGTTCCAAAAGTTATTTTATTATTTTATGAATATTTTACAGCTTGAGTACACAGGGTTCTGCAGCTGATCACACTTGTTTCAATTCCCGTTGTTCAGGGATTCTGCCTGTATGTGCATGTATATGTTGGGAAAAAGAGAACATACATATATAAGGAATTGTTACAAACATGCTAATTGCTCCCATGAGACAGAGGATTTATTTTTTTGGGGGCTGCATCTCTATATTATTCCAGAAAAAGCTTCTTTAACTGTTACAAGTGGCTCAGCGAGTTGGAAGATGCTGCCCCAAGATCACAAGCGTGGCGTCTGTTCTGAGGGAGCTATTGGAGACTTTTAAAGAAAAGCCAAGAGCAGCAGCACAGATCTGCAGAGATGTGGGTGTTCCACGCTGTGCACACGGATATATGAGGATAATTGATGCCCAGATTTTATGGTGAGGTGATGATGTTAATGAGCACTGAAGTTCCCAGGAAAGCAGCCTGGAGAGAGCTGCTTGGGGCACCAGATTTCCCAGAACTGAAACAAAGATCCACAAACTCGTGGTGTTTTCAAATCCCAGACAAGCATAACTGCAGCTGTGACTTCCATAATAATAATGTTTATCTTTCTCTGATAAGCTCAAGAGATGTACCAAGGTCTTGGCTGCATCTTCCTCCTCTGCTGCTGCAGGTTGTTCTCCATGTGAGCTCCTGCACATCACCAGGTTCTTTCAGTGCCCTCCCAACATTACAGCTGGCTCAGGTTGCTTGGGGCCACGTGTGGTCGAGCTCTGACCATCTCCAGGGATGGATGGAGATTTGTAGCTTCGCTGGCTCCTTCCCCATCATGTTGTCACCCTTGTTGTTAGAGAATTGAGGGGGGTTTTTTTAATGTCTGGTCATAATTTCCTTTGTTGCAACTCGTGTCTGTAGCCTCCCATCCTTTTGCTGTGCACCTGTGGGAAGAATCTGGCACTGCTGTGTCTGTGCCTGCTCAGTTGGCAGTGGAAGGCAGGAATGGGAACCCAACATTTGCCTTTTCTTTGGGCTGCAGAGACAGAGTGTTGAACCAGTTGCAGCAACCACTGCCTGTTGTAATATAACTGCTATTATAGTGTACTCCTCTGCATGGTTTTGTTGTTTGGGAAAGCTAATTTGGCAGCCCATTAAAGGCTAAATTCTAAAATTCTTGCTTTATCTTCAGTCTTTAAATGAGCAAGTCCTGCTCCTCTGTAGTTTAAAAAAAAAAAATACAGTGCTGCAGTATTTTACTTCAATGTCAAAATGAATAAAATCTTGGAACACTGTGCCTTGTATTGCTTGAATAAGTGCACACATGCAAATACTAGTTTGCATTTTGTCAGTTAGCTGGTTGCTGAGTTTGTAGTGAAATTTTTATATTAGATCCTTTAGCCTACCTATATACTTAAGTACTAAGTGGAAACAGTTTAGATCCGTGGCAGGTTGAGAGGGAGAAAAGCCCAGATTTTCAAGACCACTTAAAGAAGGATGGTTCAGTAAATCTGATGCAGTATACAGGTACTTGAAGGGAGAGTCTCAACTTAGTTTTTCAGCATGAACAGGTGCATGTTGAAGGACAAAATGCCGACTGAAAATGGGAGAGCACCGTGCCGCCTATCCTCACCAGCTCATTCTCAGGCAGTTTTCCTCTTTTCCCTCTTTTTTTTCCTTCTGTTGCCAAGAAATAGAATCCTTCTATGAGACCATAAACACATCCTGGGACACCAGTGCAGGGAAAAAAGTTAACTGAGCACTGAATTAACTGAGCGCTCCTCCTCTGGACAAGGAGGAGACCCAGGTAGGGCTGAAGAGGGCTGAGGAAAGCTGAGAAGGGAGGCACAGAGAAGGGGTGGGAGCCCTGCCCGAGGGCTCATTGGCAGAAGAAGGCAGGAACAGGATACGTTTCAGCTTTTGGGCGGCTCTGGGAGGAGCAAGGGTTGGGAATTAAAAGTGTCTTGATAAAATTGGTCGTTTTCAGACGGAGACAGTGAGTTTCATGGGGTGGATTTTCTGCCAGAAGATCTCAGCGAGGTTCCAGAGGAGACAGGAATGAGGGTGAACAAGAAATACTCCTGCCTACCTGCTGAGGAGAAGGGGATCCACATCATCAACATCCGAGCTATTGAGGACATCGGATATGACCAGCACGAGAGCACAGTGAGTAAAGGACTTGCCAGATGTCTCATAACAGGCATCCTGCACTTCACCCCCCAGCTTATTTCTCATTCCTTCCATTCCCAGGGTGCTCTGAAATCCTCTCCCTCTGGTTTTCAAAGGTGCTGGGAAGGATTGCCACCAGCCACAGGACAGGGTTTGTTCTTTGATGTGTGAAAAGGGGAAGCAAGGGAGCCTAAAAAGGGGGTCAGCTCTTCTCAGAGTAAGGAATCTGGCAATAAGGCTGTGGCAACCTCCTTGCCCATATGGAGAAGAACAGAAAAGAATGTCTAAAATTTCATGCAAAAGCTGTTGTTGTCATAGGTAACATTAAACTAATATTGTGTGGCACACAGTAGAGGTTAGATATCCTGTGTCATTAATTGTGCCTTAGTTAAATTCTGTAACACAGATTTTAAAGGCAGTTAGTAATATGAACACCCAACATGATTACGGGTTGGTTATGTCATAAACACATAAAAAGAAGTTTATTCAGGTGAAGGAATCGAGGAGGAGTGGGCTGTGTAACAGATCTTGCTGGGGAAAGAGGTACCAGAAAAATCAGCATGTGTTTTATTGTGTTTGGGCTTAGTTAGGATGGAGGACTAATTTGTCAGGGCGTAAACATCTCTCCTGCTGTGGTAAAACTGAAATGTCTTTCCTCTGTCTCATTCTCAACTGAAGGGACATGAGTTTTACATGGTCTAAGTCCATGCAAGTCTGTATTTCAGCACAGCAGCCCTGCAAGAAAGCCTGTGGCCCGTGAGGACCTTTCAGCATTAATACCCCGCCCTTAAAATAATCTGGCCACTTATTTATTTGCATCCTGTTTGCAGTGGGACATAGCTATTCTCATATATTAATGAATTTACTGAGCCTTCAGCAGCCACGGTGCAGCACCTTCTCCTAAGTTATCAGCTTTGCACATGGTCAGCTTTCCAAGAGGAAAGTCCAAAGAACTGTGAAGGAGCTCTCATTCTCATCTGGTGCTTCAGCCCAGTTTTTCAGAAACTGCTGTTTAATTAATTAACATGATCAATGCATCTTTAAAAGTTAAATACAATCCGGTTAGCTACCATTTGTTAGTATTTGGTTCCTGTAGAAATTTGCATCAGTGAGTTGCCTGCCACAAAGCTTGCTTTAAAAAAAACCCTCCTGGATTCACGGGTGCGTGCCAGTAATCATGAAACAATTGGAAATAACAGCTATTAACGGTCCTTTATGTCGAAGTTGTGCTTAAGAACTAAATGGGAATATCTAGGTAGGGCACAAACATGAACAGCCTGTGCCCTGAAGAGTTTGTCATGGCTAAATAACCCTCCATGGAACAGGGGAAAGAGGGAAGAGGACAAAGAGTGAACTCCACGGTGGCACCAAATATTATATTATTTTATTATGTATGTATTTATTTGGTGTAAAATGTTCAGGTTAGTGGAAAAGAGAGATACAATATATCTGATTACACTTGTCTAATGACTTCTTCAGCGTGATTTGTCCTCCCTCCAAACCGACAGAAATGGGCTTTGCTGCTTGAATTTGTTGCCTGGGTAAACATCTCTCCCCAAGACAAAAAGGGAGGGACAGACTGTCCCTTAAAACCACTGATTTGTACTTGTGGCAGCTGGGACCTGCCCTCCCCAAAGTGGGGTTCAGACAAGTGGCCAAATCTGTGTGACACTGAGTGGGTTTTGGTGAAGTTTGGGCTGTATTGGCAGTGATACGATGTACAGTAAACTCAGAGGCTCCTCTTTTCAACTGGCATTTAAAGATTGGACTGTCTTAGAATCTACTCCTTCCCAATAACTTATATTCATGGTTTTATGTACAAAACAAGCAGGTTTACAGATCCCAAGTGGATTTTAACCTATATGATTTTCAACTGATGGCCAGTTGCTTTCTTTTGTAGCAGAAATCCTTTTCCCTATGCAGGGCATTAACATTCTTTTGTAAAATTAAAAGCCAGAAAATGTCCCTGAAAAGCTACTCCCATGATGAGTAGTTTTTGTAAAAACAAATGCAAGTTACTAGTGAATTCTGAATTTTTTTTTTTTAATTTTTTTTCTTTAGTCTGTGCATCTCCAAGAGTAGAATTGTGAATTATGCACGAGAAATGCTGCGAAAGTAGAAATGAATAATTGTTAGTACATTTTTTTATGTTTCTGCAGTTGTGCAGTTTTCAGAGAAAGGCTTGGAAATGGAATCATTTGTAAAACAAATGCAAGTTACTAGTGAATTTTGAAATTTTTTTTTCTTTAGTTTGTGCATCTCCAAGAGTAGAATTGTGAATTATGCACGAGAAATGCTACAAAAGTAGAAATGAATGATTGTTAGTACTTTTTTTTATGTTTCTGCAGTTGTGCAGTTTTCAGAGAAAGGCTTGAAAATGGAATCACGTGGAATGTCTCGCCTTCCTTGCATCTTGCAATGCTTACACGGCATTAATTCGGGTTGGGAATAAAGCCTTTGCCACCATCAGATTGCATAGTGACATAGGTTTTATAAGTGGGGGAGAAAAAAGTGATGAAACTCAATAAGCAGTGAACCCACTTCCCTGGCCACGGTCCATCCGCGTTTTTGGCCGCGCTGCAGGACCAGCTGGCTCCCTTCAGTCTCTATCTAAGATGATCTCTTTCTCAGATGATATGAACTTGCAATGGTAGATAAGAGAAGTGAGAAATGTTTCCACATGATATTAATCTGTTTGTCAGAATTGCAGCATTGCAGATGTCACGGGTGGAAAAGGACAGATGATCTTAGTGGCGATTAACCCCCAAAGGAGAAAACCAAACCCACCGAGTAGCTGACTTATGAACTAGTGTGCTGGTGATTAGATTAAATCCCAGCCATCTAATCTATTTATTTCTGGCCAGTAAAATCCCAGCTGGCTATCAGTAAAATTGAAGGTGTTAACTTGCAAAAATTTTGTGAGTAAGTAGCACGGGGTGGGGGGTGGTGGGACTCCTCCCATCCACTGGCTCTTTGAACGCAGGTCATTGTGTGCTCCAGGCAAGAAGGAGGCCTTGATACGAGGGATGGTCTGTCTGGTGTCCTTGTTGGCCTGTGCATTCATTGTTCCTCTCTCTCTTCTTCTCTCCACACCCCTGTTCCCTGCTTCCAGCTATTAAATTCCCTGTCCAAAAATCCGGATGCTGACTGCAAATACGGACTCTACTTCAGAGATGGCAAGAGGAAAGTAGACTACATCCTTGTTTATCACTACAAGAAGTCCTCAGCAGGGAAGACACTCTCCAGGAGAGCTCAGCAGAATGACTCAAGTGTCCGAAGCACCAAGCAGGACCAGCCGCTTCCCGGGAAGGGAGTGCAGCTGGAAATGGGGGAAAGTGAACCTCACATGGATTACCATGAGGACGACAAGAGGTTTCGCAGGGAGGAGTATGAAGGGAACCTCGTGGAGGCTGGTCTGGAACTGGAACGTGATGAGGATGTAAGGATCCATTGCAAACAGTTAGAGAGGATAAGTGGTGGTCAAATCCTGGGAGATGCTGAGCCCCTCTTGTGAACCTGACTCTGATCGAGGTTACACAAGCCCAGCTCTTGCAGAATTTGATGTCAGTTCTGGCAGTGCCATCCTCACCCACGGATTTAATCCGCATCACAGGAGTGTGCCAAGGTGTTGTTGATGGCCCAGTGAGGTGAAGTCCCTGACTTTTCCTGGCCAGGACTCATGGCACATCCACTATTGCAACACAGCTCGTTGGTGTGTTGTCGTATCTCTTAGCCAGGCTTAAATTGCTCTGAAGGCTGAGCCCAGTTTGGTGGGTTTACAAAATGCAGTGCTTTGAGTCCACTGGTAATTCCAGTTCTGAGGAAAAAAAATACCTGATACAGGGACATTTTTATCCCTCTACAGAGACCAGAAGGGAATTTAATTTGCAGGGGAGGTTTCTGGTGCACGCTTGGGCGCGTGGGTCCATGCTGCAGTTTGCTCTTTCCATTCTTAGACATGAACGGTACAGCTTGTAACTCCTTTCACCTGTACCCTGAAACCACTACATTCTATTAAAAGACCATCAGCCTGTGTAAAAAAATGATGTGTGTGAAGTGCTGCCAGTGTGTGATTAGTAGGAATAGACACAGCCATATTCATTTCAAAGAAAGCTATTACAATTAACTGATCCGACCAATATGCCAGAAACTCCTGAGGGAGAGGGTAAACATTTATGCTGGTTTTATTTACAGGATCTAAAAGCTGAGATAAACATTTAGACCCCCTGAAAAGAGTGTTAGGAAAATAAATCCACCACCTACTCCTCACAAATTTGACATTTACTCATTTTATATATTGTATATATTATATATATATACGTATGTAATATATATTTTTTGCATGGTCTAATGCAAAAAAACCTTAACAAACCTTTCCCTTCTCTGTCTTCCAGTGAAAATAAGACTTGCTTTCTGTCCAACTTGCAGGTTGTTGCAGTGAACTGAAAGCTTGTCTGTGCCAAGTCACAGATATTTAAATCCTTTGCAAGATGGGAGGTCCCACCTGTGACATGTAATATGATTTCAAATTATGCAGAAGGGCTCAGGGTTCAAGCCAGGGCACTGTAAAAGAGAGAGAACTCTATCCTTTCAGTGCAAGATACCAAAGCAGATCAGGAAAGTATAGAGAAGACTCAGGGATTTACACAGTATAGGGGGGGAAAACCTGCAATCACTGGGGCTTGAAAAGCCACAAAGTTGCATGGGAGGCCTTACTGATTCCAAAAGAGCAAAAGTTTCTTAAACAGATGATGATAAGTCACTTTATAAGTCACTTTAACTCTCTTCAATGAAGTGCCTGGATGGGCACACACAGAGTTGTGGTCAATGGTTTAATATCCAAAAATAACTGATTAAAACAAGACAGTCTGGACAGGGCTTGGAGCAACCTGGTCTTTCCATGGCAGGAGTGTTGGAACTGGATGATCTTTAAGGTTCCTTCCAACCCAAACCATTCTCTGGTCCTCTGATTAACCAATTTCTGGAAATCCAGTGAGGAGTAAAGCTGTGTGAGAGCTCATTGTTGTACTGCCTGAGTTGGTACAGCAGCAAGGTTAGAAAGATGCATTAAAGGTCATTTTTCTTCTGTTTGCTGAACGCCTCCTGGTTTGATATCATTTGTCCAGTGCCTTTGAAATGATTGCTCCAGTGGGAGTAAACATGGGTGTATGTGGGAGTGCCAGGAGCAAACATCCATGTCCGGAGCTCAGAGAATTAGTGGGCTGCAAGAACACCACTAACACTGTCATTAAACTTCTATCTTTCTTTCCTTTTGTTCTGTTGAGTTCTTCCTACCGGTTTTCCTGATCATAATGTGTAGTGTTTTAATGTAAATAACTCACATTCGGTTCTGAGGCTGCTCCTTTGAGACACTGGGCAGCTCTCAGGAGGCTCTCTCAGTCCCAGTAATTACAACTCACTCACAAAATCATGCCATTTGGCTGCATGCCTGTGCTTCACATTTAACTGGCTTTGCCTGTATTCGTGTCCATAGGCATTAGCTTTTATTTCCCGAACAGTTTTTAATCTGTTTAACCTTGTGGTAATTGTTCTGGAAGACAATGGCATTTTTGAGTCACATTTTATGGCAGCTCAGCACAGTGAGGTGTTCAGTGATTGTCCTGTTGTTAGAAACCAGCTGTCTCAAACAAATGAGGTTTATCACGTTGGCCGTAATGGACTGATTGTTCCTTAAATACGTATCAGTCACAAGGGGAAAAATATTTAATTTTCTCTCATCAGTAACCTTTTCTCCTGGTTTTTTTTGTGTTGTTGTTTTGTTTGTTTGTTTGTTTGTTTTAAAGACTAAAATCCATGGGATTGGATTTGTAAAAATACACGCACCGTGGAATGTGTTGTGTCGGGAGGCAGAATTTCTTAAGCTCAAGATGCCCACAAAGAAGGTGAGTCATGATTTTCCTTTTTCCTCCTGAAGGCTTATTTTAAATATATGCTCACCTCAGAGCACCTTAATGATGTTGAATTTTTTTTTTTCTTCCCACGAGCATTTTAAAAATAATTAACTAATCTGCACCAAAAATGAGAGTCACAAACTTGCCTGGGGTAGCAGGAAGAATAAGGGGAAGGAGGAATGGAAATCAAGAATTTCTGTCCACTACCACTATCTGTACATGATGAGAATGATGTCATCCTCAGCGTGTTTTAAAAGAAGAGGTTGCAGTTGATGATGAAATTTCTGTGTGTGTTTTGGACATTTTTTTCTCACTTGAAGCACCAGATTTCTGAAAATGAACATAAAAATAAGGAATTGTCTTGCTGGGTTTGGTGACTGTTCATGTACATCGTGAGTCACGCTCGCAGGAGTTGGGGGCCACTCTCCCACAAAATAAATTGCCTTTCAGAATATTTGAAATACCATTAAAGAGATGACAGTATATTTTCATCAATTCTAAATCACCCACGATAGATGGCTACCTGTTCAGTGAGCACAGCTTAGAGATGGATTAATATTTAAACACAGACTAAGTGCGTGTCCCAGACTGCAGAGGGAAGTCTATAATGGAGCAAGAGACAGTCTCAAAGCCCAGCATCATTTATGACAACAGTAAAACTGCACTTTTGGTTTGGATTTCATATTAATCCCCATTATTGCCTCACTCGCCACCGATTTTAGTCAGAAGCACAATTAGGTAAAAAAATCTGTTGCCATCCTGTGGTTAAAGCTGCTTTGCCACAAAAGTAAAGTTCAGGTGGATATTTTGTGAGGGGTTTTTTTTGTGTGTAGAAGAGGCCACCTAACCCTGCAGACATTGCCCAGGAGAAGCCACGTGCCTGGCAACACCCTCAGATCCCAAAACCCTTATTTCCAGCTGATCTTCCTGTGGTGGGAGCCCTGCCATGGATCTGCACATAGTTTCTGTGGCTTGGAGAGGGAAACCTATAATCCTCTTTTTTGACCTGCTAACACCACTCCTGCATTTAGTGCTACAGAACTGCAGTTGGCAATACAAGATTTTTTTGGTTCATTTATATGGAAGAGGTGAGACTCCTGAAATACAGCCAGTATTCCCAGGAAAGCCCCCTGGGAGAGTTGTTTTGCAGAGGGGCCCTGTAGCTCCTTTATTTCTTTGTTCCACTGCACACAAAAAATTGTAAAAGCCAGAGGAACCAGTGCCTCAGGAGCCAAATGCTGATTATTTGGAATCAATCACTGGCCAGGTTTTGTCTCAGAGGAAAAGCAATAGGTTTCCCCTGCTTGCCTTGTTTTTTGACTTTCCCATCCATCTCTGTCATCCTGAATGATTTCAAGAAGGTAACCCGTGCTCCTTGATTGTTTGTTGGGATGTACTTATTTAATTGCTGCTTTGTTCCTTACAGTTCACCCTGACTTATGGAAAACCAAAAAACCAATGGAGTTTTACTGTTTTTCCCTTTGCCCCCCTTCAGATGTATCAGATCAACCAGACCCACGGTCTTCTGAAAAAGATTAATTCTGTCATTCAAAAAATAACAGAGCCCATCCAGCCCAAAGTGGCAGAACACAAACCTCAGACGGTGAAGCGCCTCTCCTACCCCTTCTCCAGAGAGAAGCAGCACTTGTAAGTGAAAGCTTTCCCTAAATTTCCACATCAGCAGGTTCCAGCCTCCCTGGTGGCAGCTGAGGCACCAAGAGGTGAATGGGGAAACGAACACCAACACTTCGATAGGGATTACTGCTCCATTTTGCAGCAAATTTACTTTTTTGGGGATTTTTTTTTTTTTGGCTCACTGTTGAGGGCTGAGTCTTTGTAGAGTCACTCTGTGAAATCTCTGTGTGTTTTATCTGCTCTTGTGGCACTATATAACTGTACACTTCAACTGTTAGGCTGCCAAACACGATTTACAGTGTGGTTTGCAATGGTCTCTTTTCCACATAAAATAAAATGCTCAGTAAAATTTGTAGCCAGAGATGTGGGCTGATAAGTTTTTTTAGAGTGATTTCATTTATCTGGTGTGGGCAGATGACACAGGTTCTGCCAAGCCAGGCCTCGCCTTTGAAGCTTTATGAAGTCACTGATGGCTTTGCCATCGATCTCAGATCAGTAGGAACAGCTGTAAATGTGGGTGTAGGAAAAAATCGTAAGGTGGGGTCCAGCCAAAGTTTCTACTGCCCTGGATTGCTTTGCTTTGCTGCTCTTCCTTGGCCAGAGTCCCAGCAGAGTCACTTTGAAGGCTGTGTTTAGGGATGTGCCAGCTGGAACAAATAAGTCTTCACTGTACCTACAGTATTTTTAGTTTTTCATCAAGGGGTGCAGAACACTGATGGAATTGTGTGTGTGAGTTGGGTCAGTCAACGTGTATGACATCTGACACGGTGTTGGACTTGCAGGAAACGTGCTTATTGAGTGTAGGATGTTCCTGCAGTGAAGGAGCCTGGTGGCTCAGAGAAGGTCCAAAAGATGCTCCTGAGCTTGGGTGTGGATGTGCCTTTTGCTGTTTGCCTTTTTCAGGGAGACCAACTGTGTCTTTGCTGAATAAGGGAGGCAGGAGTGGCCTCACGGGGTTTCAGGCACAGAGGAAAATATGGAGATGATTAGGGGAAATTCAAGGCCAGCAGTGGTCAGGAATTCAGCTTCAATGAGCATCAACAGTCTCTTTTGTGGAGAAAATCCCCTAAACATACAAACCCAGTAAAATGTATGAGCAGCCTCTTTAAATTATGGGAGTTGGGCTGGATTTTCTTTTCAACAATGTTTCTACAAGCTGCTCTTTAGTGGTAGCTTTGAGAAACCCCCTGGAGAAATGAAAATATTGAAGGGGTCAACAAGAGCAGGAAATTACTGACTTTTTTTTAACCTAATGGGCTTCCTTCTAATCTTTTAACAGATTTGATTTGTCTGACAAGGATTCCTTCTTTGACAGCAAAACAAGAAGCACTATAGTAAGTACTGAATATAAATAATTTATGGTGGATAGTGCCTTAATTGTTTGTTGTGTTAGCAGCCCCTTTGCCAGCTTTAATACAATGCTTGTTCAAGTTTGCTTTTCTTAACCAAATGCCAGGGTTCTCCTGTGCCATCAGTTATTAAAATTATAAATAAAGCACTTCCACATTTAGCTTATGTGCTGAATAGTGTTTGATGCTAACAGGCTGCTGCTTTTTGGAAAATCATTTGTATCTCCTTTCTAGATCACATTTAATCTGGGACACAGTTTCTTAGTAGAGATATCACCAGAGAGGGATATTTAGATTCTGCCACCAGCTGCCTGCACCCCTATTGACTCATTTACCTTTTTGTAACTATGATGTTGCTCTTTTTGCAAAATACTGGAAAATACCCCAAGAGAATTGTGTCCCAGTGTCTGGGTGTCTGGCTGTCCCAATGGAACAGCCAGGTATTTACAGGGAATATTAGTTACAGTTTGGGAAGAGGGGGGAGTTCTCTAGGATGGTATTAAAAGTGTGGAGGTACATGATTTTTATCTGACTTACAGAGAGTGGGGAAGAAACCACTGAGGGGGGAATTGAACGGGCATCCAGGGCAGCTGGAAGGGACTGTGCCAAGCAGCACTTGCTGCAACACTTTTCAAAGTATAACATGGACTCTTTGCCCCATTCCACTGCCCCTAACTGGTGTGTTGGAATGTGACTGCAGTCCCGCTTTTATCTTGTATTTAACATTAGCCTTGTGGGATGCTGAGTGGTTTCAAAAAGAGCTTATATCACAATTTAGAGCTGCCTTTTATTGCTGAGGTGATAAGGGGTGTGAGATATCTAACTCTGCTTTCCCGCCTTGAAATTCCAGCGTATTCCATAAGGTAGTTCCCCTCTGGCTTGAAGTGCAGTGGTTTGATGTGAGTGCAGGTTATCAGGACAAAGAGAGCTTGGCCAGGGAAGGCAGATGCAGCAGCACAGAAATGGGAAGGAAGAGGACAAACATTGATTTGGTTTGTTTGAGATAAAAACATTTAACTCGAGATTGAAAAAATAAATACCAAAAAGGAATAGATTGTAGGCTTTCTTTTATAAATGTCTAGATCTAAGTACTACTTCCTTGTAAGTAGAAGGAACTTAAGGGAGCAAGTGAAGAGTTAAAATTTGTGATAGCAGGCTGAGCAAGACAGAAAGACAAGATGGCACTGTATGACAAGAGGGTGAGCAAGACTAACTAAAAGGTGGACTGAAACAGTAGCTTGTAGCAGAGGCTGAGAGGAAGAGGAGGGATAGGGTTTTTTTAAACTACTCAAGGAACACTGGACATATATCAGTAATGCTGGTGGTGTGCTGCTTTGTTTTAAATCCCTGTAAAAATCACCCAGCAATGAAGGGCATATTGAATGCTTCCCAACACCATTTTATCCTGTGTTCCTTTCTGTTTGTATTCTTCTTTCTTAAAAGTTCTCTCCTGCCTCCCTCATACGTATTTTTGAACCACAGTGCAAATATTGACCCTTCCGCCTACTGCAGAGTGAGCAGGAATCTAGTCACTACCCGTGAGTCTTTGCTGGATAGAAACTAAGCCCAAGACCTTTTAGTTATTAAAAAAGAAAATAAGAAGAACTTACAAGTGGAAATCTCTCTGTGACAGCCCTTTAACTCAGAGGGGTTACAAGACAGCAGGCAGATGAGCTGTGGGGCTTGCCCCGGGTGCCCTCGCTTGCTCCCTCCGAGTTAGCACATGGATTAGGGAGCCAGGAAACCAGTCCCTGACTCCTTGAACAGGCCAGGCAGTGGGCAGCAGATGCTTTTGCTCCCGATTTTCCTGTGGTGCCTGCTCCCCTGCCAGCCTCGTGCCGGCCGGGTGCCTGCCTTGCCCGGGAGCGGCCGAGAGCTCGACCTCTGGGGCAGCCCGCTGAGCCGTGCAAAGGTTATTTGACAATAAATGCAATAAATCCCAAAATAAATACGTCTGTTTTGCCACTGAGGTCAGGCAGGCTCAGAAATGTTAAGGTCAGCCCGTGTTAGTCCCGTTTGATAAACGGCTGCGTGCTGTGTACACGCCGTGAGACCGAAGCTCTGCTGGAGCCCTTGGACTGCGGCCAACCTGTGCCACCGGAGGCGAAGGAGGAGCTGGTCTGGGTAGAAGAGGGCTCCTGATCTTCAGTCAATGCCTAACACAAGCAAAAATAGCATTTTTGGGTAGATGCAGCCCCGTTTCCCCCAATCAATTCTCTTGGTAGCTGGCTGTTTAGTTAAGCATTTCTCCCTTGCACGGATAACTCGGCGTGGAAAGCCCCAAGCCCCGCTCTCCTGAATGCCGTGACTTTTAGTAAAGAATGATGACTTCATTGACATCTTGGTTTTGCCAATATTGGAGCTGTACACAGAAAGATTGTGCTTTTTCACTGGCAGTGTCTGGAGTAACCCTTTCCTTTCTTTTATTTTGCTCCTGCAGGTCTATGAAATATTGAAAAGGACAACATGTACCAAAGCAAAATATAGCATGGGTAAGGAACTTTATTTAGCTTTAAGATCGATATCATTTTCAGGTATTGAAAACAATTGCACGTTGTAAATGGCTGTGGAGTTTAGGTTCTTCCCCTGCTCTCTAATTTGATGTACGTGGACGTAATTGTTTTATTTGGAAATTTGATTTAATCAGCATAGCTCTTTGACATTTTTTCAAATGTGACTTTGGAGATTCGACTCTAAATTAAATGGTAAGTGAGCATTCAGCCCCTGCAGATGTTACTGAGGTCTTTTGCAGCAGAGCTGGCTGCTGATACAGACCAGTGGATAAGCTGTGCTCTGCCCTGGCTCAGTTTTACCCTCACTGAAATGGATGAGGGTTATCACCACGAATTTCAACAACTGCAGTGAAAGTCTTGGCCCATTCCCTTTAAACGGGAACCTCACATTTTATAGGGGGGGTGTCTTTTCAGTGCCTTGAGTGGAATGGTCTTAACTGATGACTGCCCAAAACGCTGTCCTAAGTGGAACTGGGATTAAACCAGTGGAACAGCCAAGGACTAAGCCTTGCCCTGGAGCTGGCCCTCAAAACAGTTGTTGCAAGTCAGGGGTATGGAGTTTCTACTGCCATGGCCAATAGTTTTAGGACTTCAGCCTTAGGGTTTGTGCTGTAGGAATTAAATTCATAATGCAGGTAAAACATGATTTGCAAATCAGGTCACCTTAAAGATTTGTTGGCAGCTTATCCTGTTCAGCTGTTATAAACTTTATTTTATACATATTTAGGCACGTACTTGACCATGGGACCAAAGTTAACAAATAGTTAATGGTAAATCAAAATAAATAAGCTGGAAGGGTGAATTCCCAAACAAATTTCTATGAGCAAAGTGCATGAACATGGGAGAAAATGTTTGATAACTGTTGAAATCTGTTATAGCGTTTATTTGCTTACAAGCAGTTAAATAAAACAATGAGAACTTGAATTACAGGTAGTTCTGTTCAATATTGACCCATCAGCTGCTTAGAAAGACAGCAAATAATAGAAGAATAACCATGCCAGAAATCATTTCCATGCTTTGGCTTTTGTGTTGAAGTAACAACATACAATGTACAATTGTTGATTCCTTATATACACTAAATTTTGGTGTTCAGCCAGTATTAACAGAAGTGCTGTTCTCTGTAGCCTGGGAAATCCAAATTAATCTGTGACTTTCAGGACCCTTTTCAAGTCTGGTGCTGGATCATTTTCACTGGAAATTACGTCGTTGCACTCTTGAAAGGGGAAGGTCACACAGCTCAGTTTGAATTCTTGCCTTGGAGTTGGTTTCTCACTTGATTTTTTTTTTCCTTTTTTTTTTTTTTTTTTTTTTTTTTTTGGTCCAGAAATGGGAAACACATTAAAGATTAGTTGAATAAGGCAGAGGCTGAAGGATGGTAGAGTGTTAGGATTCCTGGACCGTTCTTCTGCCTAAGACTGGCAAGGCCACACAATATACCTAATAAAAACATCCTTAGGCCAGGCCAGCCCAGCCATGGGCACTCAGCATAACTCAGCCACATCTTTTGTGTTCCAGTGCTGGAATGCTGGGTTACAACCCAGCAAACAGATTTGAGCAAACACAGATAATGCTGCAACATTGCTGCCCAGCAGGAAAAAAGGCAGCTGCCCAGGGAACACTGCGGTCTTTGTTATTTATTTTGAAAATTTGTGAAGATGTGACTCTGTCTTCATTGTTAAATGTAGAGGGGGGGATTATGTAGCTCCTTTTTCAGTCACACGGCCCTAGAAAAATAATTTATCTGCTCACCAGTTGTTTCTGCCAGAACATTTGCAGACAATTCATAGACCTGTATAATCTTAAATAGGGCTTTGAAAATTAATGATACTGCAAGATACTGAGCACTCCTGGAGCTGTTCCTCCAGCAGGTGATTAGTATCTCGAAAATGTTAATGAACTTGAAAAATTCCCCTTTCAAGAGCAATCAGAAATGACTCTGTGAACCTACAGTGTTCATAGTTCATAGTGGCTCATAGTGGTTCCTGGTTCATAGTTGCTGTTCTTTCATGTCCAGTCCCACACTCTTTTCTTAGCAATGAACTGATGGGTGACACGGAGCACACTGTAGCACATCATTTTTCTTTTCTTTTTTTAAAATCCTTTTGAATTCTCCCCAGTGCCAGTGGCCAGATATTTTTTTTTTTCCCCAGTTGCCTTGCACAAAGGCAAGTGCTTGCCTTAGCCCTGATTCAGCTCCCAGAACTGGTTCACTGACTCCCCAAACGGATGACACGACACCTCCAGACATGGTTAATGCACCATGATCAGAAGTTCCTGTATTAATGTCAGCAGAGAATTAGAGGAGTAATGAGCTTCAACCCTTCGAAGTCCAGGTTCCCAACCTTTGGGAATGGTGCAGGGAGCTGCAGTGTTGTGCTCCTCCAGACTTACACGTTTAATTCCTCCTGCCCCACCCATCCTCTTATGGATGAGGGGGATCCCAGCCCTGGGAAGGCAGGATGCCTCACAGCCCCTTGTGCCACGTAAATTTATAGATGAAGCATTAATTGCTTTCAGCCTCATGCATGTTCACTAATAAACGGATGTGTAAACAGGGAAAGGAGAGGGAAGAAAGAAGGAAACTACCCTTTTAAATAAAAGACGAAAATGTGGTAAATATGGTAAGTATTACGCCAAGGTCTTCGCAAAGGCTTTCCCTACAATTTCTCTGATTAATCTGAAATCTCAATTCAAAACTCTGTGTGGGTGATGTGTGTGGATGTGTGTTTCCATGTGCCATCAATTCCAGCCATATCCTCCTTGTGATCCAGCCTTCTGCTACACTTTCAAATCTTCAGGCTTGCCCTTAAATCAAACTGACTTTTCAGAAAATGTAATTTATTTTAATGACTAATTTCAAGTCATTGGCTTCTACTTCTTGATTCTCAAATATATATGACTTCCTCTTGCTCTCTGCAGTTTTCCATTTCATAAAATGAGTCGTGTATAATAACCTATATGATTAAAAATGAAACTACATGGAAAGGAATGAGATGACAGAAAAATCATTATCCGATCAAATGACTGTTATTTTGAGGGAAATCTCCAGGAAGGATGATGAAGTGAGACTGTCTAGCCTTGAAATTATAAATAACTATTATGTCTTTATTTTTCAAGGGATCACCAGTCTGCTTGCCAATGGAGTTTACAGTGCTGCATATCCTCTGCATGATGTAAGTGATCTTGTAATACATTTTACATGTCTGCTGCCTGTCACCAAAAAACCCTTCGGGTGTTACGTGTTAGTGGCATCATCCCAGACAAAAGTGTTTTGGTTCCTGACTTCCTGCTCGCTTGTACCACGACTGCAGGAATTCCTGCAGGTTGTTTCCATTGTTCTGCTCAGTTTTAATGGATTCCCCTACCTCTGTCCTACATTTGGTGATCGTGAGTGGCACTGGAACATAACATTAGAAGAGTTATTTTGGGGGTTTAGCAAATTAAATGCTTCTGTTATTTTCTGCCCTTCTGCTCAGGAGATCCCTGGCATCAGTGCTGGGAAACATATTTATTCCTGGGGCACCAAGGGCTGGTTCCCTCGTTGCCTCCCTGAATCCCCCCTGGCTGCATGGAGGTGTCAGTAGCTGTGTGTCTGTGCCATCGGTTGCCACTGGAGCAAAAACCATAAGCACTTTCTGAAGTAACATATTTCCTGGGACTGGGTGTGACTGCAGACCTTCTAACTGATGAAACCTGCTTTTGGGCAGTTCACTAAGATGTCAAGAGTGTGTTCAACTGTGGTGCTTGTGAAGAGGGTTATTGAGGGCTGAGGAATTTTGGTGACAGTCATACCCAGGCTGCGGGTCCCCGTCCCGCCAGAGGGGCACACAGCTGGATGCTGATGGCATTTTTACTTAGAAGTTCGAGGTGCAGCTAGAACTGACAAACACACACTCAGAAAAGCTCAACAGATGTCAAGGGGACGTGGCAGTCACTCTCTGTGTGAGCATCCGAGGGCTGTCGAGCCTGGTGCCGGTTTTCCGGCCTGGGATGTGAGGATGAAATGTGTCTCCCCAGTTTTCTGCTCCCCACACTCACACTGGTTTCACATGGGACTGGGAGAATTTTGTCTTGGAGTAACCAGGAACAGAACAGCCTCTTTATCTGCCTGATGTTTATCATGAATGTCAGGACCCTCAAACTGCAGCCGTATCGTGTAGAAATCAAGAAAGGCTGAATAAACTTCTCTGCATGTTCTTGCCTCACGTCTTTAGACAGCTACTGATAGTCTTGTATGTAAGTTATTTATTGTCTTAGTTTACTCCTTCATCTTATTTAAAAATAGCTCCAAATTAAAACCTCAAATCTAATCAGCCCTGAGTGTTTGGATCTGGATAGGGATCAGCTCTCTCAGCTGGTTTCTTCTCTTTCAAGTGGACTGAGCTGAACCCCAAATACCATGGCAATACCACATCCTTTCCCCTGACATTTTTAGGCCACCTTTATCACTTATTCATTCCTTTTCCCCCAGTGACAGACACTATTACTCTTTCTTAATGTGCCTGATGACAGAGGACGAAGTGTGCCATGACAAATGGACTCCTAAAATACAGCATTATTTTACAGCTTGCTTTTTCTGGTTTTGATGCATTAAGTGAGTGGGATACAGGGGAATGCAAATGCAGAGCAGTCCTGGGCACAACTCACTGAATGACGCAGATTTTCTCTTTTTTTAAAGGGTGACTATGAAGGTGAAAACGTGGAACCCAATGACAGAAAAGTAAGTTGATACAGAGGGGATTTAACATATTCACAAGAGTCCCAGCCTGAAGAGTCACCTGTTGCAATCTGGATGTTTGCCAAGATTCCACAGAAAATACTGCAAAAAGACACTAAATGCCAAGCAGTAGAAGTACAGAAGTACTTCCCAGCTTTTAAATTTGCCCAAAATGTGGAATGCAGTATAACATGTATAAATAAGCAGCATATATGGTATGTCTAAATAAGGAATATGTATAAAATACCCAGCTTGGTAATGATACGTTTCATGCCACGTTAGTAAGAGTATTGACAGCATTTCTGTGTGACTCCTCCTAAAGTTCAGATGATTTCAGGCCAGCTCTGATGAGAATATGATCAGTCATATTCTGGTATCTGTATCAGATACAAATCCTGCTTCGTTCCATGGCAAGCTCCGGTCTCAGCACTGCAAACTCTGCTGAATTAATTTGCTGCTGATCTGCAGTGTGAGGATCAGAACTGGTGTGGGGGGGGGGGAAGCACCTGAAAACACAAGCATGGAAGTGACTGGGAAAGATAAATATGGAATATTTATCAGGAATAAGAGGTCCCCAGCAAAGCTTTAATGTGGGCTCTTCAGGCAGAAACTGCCCTGTGGATGCACAACGTTTCCTTTCAGTCCATGGTTTAAATTGTGGTTTTGTTGTCTGTATAGTGAAAGACATCAGTTTATTGCAGTAAAACAAGTGGGAATTATTCTAAGGAAATACTTTTCATAAGAAAAAAAAACCAAAACAAATTTTTGCCCTTTGTGGAAATGTTGATTTCTTAAATTCAAAGTGCAGTTACTCCACCCTCCCCATCACACTTCCCTAAAGAAGTCTGGCTTTTGTCTCTGTGTGTCAGACAAAACCTGAAGTAGAGAGGTTACAACCAGTTCTCTCAGGAGGAGCTGCTAAATTTGGGTGTCATGTGGTGGCTTTTAGACCTGAAACTTTGCCTTTCCGGCTTGTTTCGTGGTTTTGTCTCCAAAGAAATGCTCTGGACATGCATTTCTCATAGGAAAAGGAGATCAAAAGACTTTCAGGTTGGACATATAAAAATAGGTACCCAAAATTGACAGTCTGCTGGGCCTTTAAGGTGCAAATGGCTCATCAAAGGACAGTGGATGTTGTCCCCCTCCCTCTATTGATTTGTGTTAAAAATACCACATACCTGTCATTTCATCTTTAAACAACACAACACCCAACCAAAAATAGGATTAAAATCCATATTTTATGGAAGTGTCTGGATTATCTTCTTCACTGCTAGCATTTCAAACCTCACAAATTCACTCATTTCACAAGTTCGTTGTGTGTTTGGAAATGTTTACCTTGGCTTTTGACTTTAAGTTCCCTCAAATAATCTTTCGGTGTCTTTTGGCGTGTTTCTTCTGGTTTCTCGAAGCTTTCTTTAATCTAATCCAGTGCTAAGCTAGGTCTGTGCCTTTTTTTAACAAGAAAATTAAAGATTTGAGGCATAGAAATGAAGTAAATATTTAGGTCTAGTGCGCTGATCTCCTCTAATCACGTCTTTGAAGCTGTGCTTTGAATATCAGGCTGATAAATGTCAGGATAAATGAGATAATTCATTTGTACTTTAGACACAAATTTGGTTTCAAGTTGCACAAAACTAAAACATGGCACTGATGCAAAATCCCTTTAGCTGAGTATTTTCCTGATATGCCTGACAAGCTTAGATCACAGAAAAGGAATCCAATTTACAGCACAGCCTTAGTTGTAAAAAAGAAATTAAAACAGAGTGCACATGGATGTCAAGGTGCCCCAAATCGTTGCTTCCCAGACATAGGCAACGGGCCTTAAACTTATGGAAAATGTGGTTAAAAGAAACCTAAAGCAGAATAAAAACAAAATATACAAGAATGTTTCTGTTTAATAAAGGCCTGCTGTTAGGATTCAGTTTCTGCCTTTACTGTTGTAAGGAAATTAATAAAGATTAATGATTTTGTGTTGCTGAGGGGAAAACCCACAGTCCACCAGTCCACTTAACATTTTTGATGTCACGTTTCTGTAAAAGTTAAGGAGTTGCTTTTTTTTTTTTTTTTTTTTTTTCTTTTAATGACTCGAACCATTTGCCTGAGAAGTACAGCAGCTGAGCTTGGAAAGTCTGTGTTAGTGGTTTGTTTGGCAGGAGAATTCCAAAGCTGCTCTAGAAACAGTTGCTGGCTGCGTGACTTCTCCGTGATAAAAGTGTGAGCGGGAGGAACGGGCACGGGCAGCGGTCAGGCTCTGGTCTGCCCTTCCTTTCCCTGGGGAGATGGAGGAGTTTGATATCTGTCAAGGTTCTCATGATAAAATAGCCTGTGTATTTAGGGAATAACATCCTGTTTGGGCTGTTTACTGTGAACAAAATTCATCATGTTGCCCTCCCTCTGATGATCCTGGTTTAGGTCTCGGTTCCCCTTTGGGTTTCTTGCAAAGCTGCACTGGCTGTGCAGCCCTCACCCCACCCGTGGAGGGTTGTGTAACCAAGCTCTGGCATCTTCTTTTTGTTTCATTACCCCACATTCAATGAAAATAAATACCTCAGCAATAATCAGTTTATGCTCTTACATTTGGGGGGAAGGGGGGAAGCGATTGTGTTGTTGAATTAATAAAAACAGAAGCGACCGTCCAAGGGTCTCCTTGAAATATCAATCCTTGCTCCAGGAGCATTTACCAAGTTTATGTCTCTGGGATGAAGCAGGGAGAGAAGCAGTAAAGGGAGATCTGACCTCACAAGCAGATATAAAGCTGTTCTTCCCCCACAGAGGAGGTGCTGGGTGGCCAGAGAGCCCAGTTCATCTTCTTCAGTCTTTTTTGGATTTCTCGTTCACTCCGTTAGCTGAACAGAATAAATAAAATAATCAGGTCTGAGAAGAACTATTTACATATTTTACAAAATAAAGGATAAGTTGAAGGTCTCAAAGGAACCTGTTTTTGCGAGGGATTTGATTTTTTTAAATCAGTAATGGGGATCATTGTTTTCCTTGGGCCATATCCTAACCAAAAGGAAGAGTGGAAATCGTTGGGTTCTTGTGGCTTAAAGCTGAAAAACATCCTAAATGCAGCCTTCGAGGCACCTCTGCCCAGCATCTCTTGATGGATGCTGAATTATATAGTTTGTATAGCAAAAACAAACCAGTTTATCCTAATTTTTTTTTCTGTCTTCTAAAAGCTCAAAGCATATTCATCTTTCACATCCATTCTACGGAACATAAACCCAGGACTCTGCTGTGGTTATCCATCAGTCCAGTTGCTGAAGAGCCTTTTAATGTACTAGAATTCATCACTGTGTTAGAGCATGCCAAATCAGCACATTTATTTTTTAATACTTAATGCAGACCGAGTGCATTGGCACGTTGTGGGTTGAAACCACAACGGGGTGAGACCAGAAATCTCCCCCCCCCATCCCAGTGTGAGCTCTGCAGTTTGCTGGGGCCAAAGGAGAACACGCTGCTCCTTCAGCTCTCACCTCTCCTTTCTGTTTTGCAGCTCCTGTGTGAGGAGTGGGCGAGCTACGGAGTGTTTTATAAATACCAGCCAATCGACCTGGTGAGGTGAGAGTTGAGCCCTTAAACATCATGTTTCCACGGGGCAGAGGTGAAGCTGTGCAGAGAGGTGCTGATGGGGGTGTCCAGGCGGGGTGTCTGTGCCCTCAGTGCCACCCCAGGGGATTCTGGAGAATGGGAAACTGGGAGAAAAGGAGTTTTTGTGTGAGTTTAGAACGTGCTGGTGCATCCCGCCTAGAGTGAAAGCTTTTTAATTTTGAGTCGATTCTGTTTGCTCATGATGAGACTCTGAAGAAAACAAGGTGCTTTTTTTAAGAGGATTCGCTCACAGAAGATCTAAAGATACCAATTTGCAGAGCAGAAATGTGGGGGGGGGGGGAATGACTAGTTGGGCTGGCTTGTTTTCATGGTGCCTGTATCTCTGGATGAACTCCAAGCATCATGAGAAAGAGAGTCCTCTGAGAAGAAAAAAATTCCCACAGGTCATCAGATCTTACTTTCTCCATGCTTAATCCATCTGTGATTCATAATTTTAGCCACGTTTTATTTTAAGAAATAGGAAACATTTCTCTCTCTCTCTCTCTCTCTCTCTCTCTCTCTCTCATTTCTTTTTTTAAAAATTTATTTCAGAAAATACTTTGGAGAGAAGATTGGGCTATATTTTGCCTGGCTGGGAGTTTATACACAAATGCTCATTCCAGCTTCCATTGTCGGGATTATCGTTTTCCTCTATGGCTGTGCCACTGTGGATGAGAACATACCCAGGTAAAACAAATAAATAAATAGATTCTGTTGCTGGAGGGCACTGGAAACTCAGAGTTATCTTCCTTTAGAAATGTTTAGAAATGCCCCCTACCAAGGGCACAAAAGAGCCCATTTTAATCTCGTTAGCATTTATTGTTAATTTTACATGTGGAGTTTGCATTGATGTGCTACAAATAATTCTTGGCCAGTTGCTCAGGTAGTTGGGGTTTTTTTTCCTAACTGAGATCATTATGTTAAAACAAACCAACAAAATACTGCTAATGATGGGGTTTGGTGCTTCCCAGCACAAAATGCTGAGGGAGGACATTGTGTGACTTAGAGATGCATCGAGCATGTACATCGCTCAAATAAGCAACTGTGATCAGATTAACAAAGTCTTGATGTCCTCCTATTTTTAATCCTTTAGTAAGTTTTGCATTATGATGTTTTTAAAGCCCTCTGATTTTGCATTATTTGCCCTTCATGCATCATCAAGCTGGAGATGCAAATTACATGGTTTGTACAACAACCATGAGCCCTGAATAACAAAGCAGATAATGGATACAGAAAAATAGATATTTTTTTTTTAATTCATTAAGACTGCTTTGTACTGCTTCCAACAGTTAAAGAAAGTCAAAGGGAGGGTCACTGTTGCTATTACACAGATGGAGCACAGAGAAGATAAATTGGTTGAACTCCAGTCTCTTGATACTTGTACCTTATCTATCACTGTAGTTAGAATTTCAGAACAAGAATACGTCAGTTTTATTTTATTCTGTAAGATCCTATAGTAAAAAGGGATCAGCAGCCATGAGGATTTCAGCCCCTGCCACGGTGGAGGTTACAGACAGGACTGCTCTGAGTTCTCTGAGTGGTCTCTGATGGTCCTACAGACCACCAGAGGAGAAAAGACCATCAGAGTGTGAAGAGGGAGCCACACTGGCCATGCTTTTCCCACATCTCGTTGCTTTGTTGCAGTATGGAAATGTGTGACCAGAGGAACAACATCACCATGTGCCCCCTGTGTGACAGAACGTGCAGCTACTGGAAGATGAGCTCTGCTTGTGCGACTGCCCGTGCGAGTCATCTGTTTGATAACCCTGCAACTGTCTTCTTCTCAGTCTTCATGGCTCTCTGGGGTGAGAAGATCTATGCCTTCATGTTAAGTTTTTAATTACTTACAACAGGAAGGAAAAGAAGAGATAAAGCAGTGTATTTATACTCAGGCAGTTAATGATGTAAAGAACGTCTCTTTTTTTCCTTTTTTTTTTTTTTTTCCTTTCCCATGAATCTGCCACGCCCAAATTTATATTCTGGACTGGAGGCTAAAATTCAAAAAGTTACTCAAGCTGAATATCAAATGAAATTGTTAAGCATCTGTCATAAAACTGCTGCGTGGTCTGTCAAAATTTCATTAACAGGATTGCACAGCTTGCCAAAAAAAAAAAAAAAGAAAAAAAAAGTCTTTGCAGAGCCAGCTTCCACTTTAGAACATTACAGAAGAAATGTATTAATGTACTCTGGGGTTGAGGGGAGGGCTCTGGGGGGGGAAGTGTAATGGCCTTTAGCATCTTCAGGACAAAGCAACATTGATTCCCGAGCGTGCTCCGAGATGCAATTAAGTTTATCAGCAGGCAGACCCTGAAGTGGGAACAGTGGCTTTGGAGGTACTTTTCCTGCTGCTGGCTGCCCTCGTGCTTTGAGCACATCACTTAACCTTTCCTGGCTTGTCTCTGGAACTTGGGTAAAGGTATTAACCCTCTCATGAAACCTTTGTGAGAGGGTCTTCAGGAATGGTGATGGAGGGCTCTTCTCATCCCTGCTGGAGGAGGGATGGGGACCCCATCCCCAGGCATGGGCACTGGGGGAGAGGAGTTTTGGTGGCCACATACTCCCAGCATCAGTGAGAGCAGCACAAGATGATGTTTGTCTTCCTGCACACCTTGTGAATTAACATAACCTGGTTTGGATTATATTTCATCTTAATAATATACCCTGAGTTTTTGTTTGTTCTGGGAGCTGCTTTTACATTACCATACACCTGAACAGATTTAAGTGAAATTCTGCATAATTCAATTTCAAGCAGTGTCTTTTTGGCCAAGGTCTCTGTTTGAGATGATAATGTTTTAGATGATGCAATGCTAGGAGCTCATTATCAAGTACCTTAAGGAGAAGGACAAGGACAGAGGGATTTTGGGAACAGTGGGGTGCAGGTTTGGAGGGAAAGCTGGGAAGTGGTGGGGGGAGGTTGAGCTCAGCCAGCTTTGCAGCAGAGAGGAGGGATTGCTGTCTCTCAGATCATCATCTGGCCGTGCAGCATTTAAGGAGAAATGTGATGTACCCCAAAGCAAGATGCAGTGTCAGATTTTAAACAGTCCAATTCTCTCATGCAGAGAGTCAAGTATCAACTTCTGTCTCCCTTATTTACCATTATTGTGAACCCCGCGTGGATCTTTGGATCTTTGGCCCCGTTGTCCAAAAAGTAGCAGTTTGCTTCCCTTTCCATAGCAAACATGGGTCTCTTCATCCATTTTTTTACAGTCTTGGGCAAAGAAGACTGGCAGAAGCCAATTTCTGGGCTCTGTACAAAATCTGAGAGAGTTTTGAAGTGGGATGTGAAGCTCCTCAAGTTCTTTGGAATCAACCTAAAATTTAATTGTGATGCAATACCACGTAAAACAAATGTTGTTGCAGAGAGATCTTTTCCAGTTGGGAAAATAAGAACTTTTTCCACGTAGTTCTGAACTTGTGTTATTGAATTCATGTACAGTTGAAGAGCTGAGGCAGAGGAGACCCAAGTAACCTGCTCAGGACACAGGGCACCCTTAGCACAGCAAGAAAATTAGCCCAAGTTTAGGGGTATTAAGGTGAGCAAACATTAGGCCAGGCTTTCTTTGTATTGTGGTGGTGTTTTAACACTCTGGCAAACTCTGCTCCCACAAGCCTTAAACTGGCTATAGAACCAAAATGAGCCCTGGTCAGAAGTTCAGCGTTAAACATGGACTCTAGCCTAATGCTGTTTGGTATTAAATGGCATTAAAAATGTCAGAGAATCCAGATAAGATCGTCTGGACAGCAACCTTTGGGAATTTTTAAGCTCCATTTACGCTTAACGAGCGCAGATGAAATATGAAAATGCAGGTGCTCCTGGCAGAGCAGTGCTGCATCACTCCCTGGCACCTTCACTGAGGGCTTCTGAAACGAGCTGGCTGTGTTTCAGACAGTCTTTTCATCTTGCCCTGTTGTAAGCCAGTGCCACAGAAGGGTTTCTAGTAGCACGAGGGAACGACATCCCGTTCGTTTTCCGTGTTTCTGGCTGCACGCGGGAGCTGCGGATCCCGGCGTGAGAACTGCTGGGAGAGGGGAGGCAAGTCCAGGACCATGACACAGACCCTCTTAAGGCACAGCCACGGCCATCCTGATTAACAGGAAGCCTGTGGCTTGTGAAGAGGCTCGGTTGTAACTTTTCCATGTGAGAGTTTCTCTTGGAAGGCGAATGAGTGTCACGGCCCCAGCCTGGCTCCAGTCATGAGGGTGTCCTTTCCTCTCTATTCAACTTTCTTACCCTCTCCCTGCCTCTGTTTTTCTCTGGATATGAGTGTTTCTGAGCACATCTGTTAATACTCACTGCAGGAAACTCCCCTGGGAACACCATTTCTTGGTAGACTTGCCTCTTTCATAATCACTTATTTATTATACAACTCTGGTGTATTCCCAGCATCTAAATATGTCCTCTGAGAACTCGCTCGGTCTCAGGGGCAGATAGACTGATATAGACTGGGATCATTCATTGGGACTCAAGAATTGCTGTAATGAGTTTTTTTTCTGTAAGTCTTCTCCATCAAAAAAAAAAAAAAAAAAAAAGGCAGTGTTTGTAGTGATAAAAACCCTCTCTCACAGCCTGCCCACCACCAGCCATGAGTGTTTGGGTTTGGGTGTGATGATTAGAGCCAACCATATTGTTCAGACCTTTAGATGGATGTAATTACATGATATAAAAATGCTTTATCTTGACGTCTTTGAGGGAATAACCCTACCATCAGTTCAAGCTTAGTTAAATCCCTCACGTTTTATACAGATAAAACACAGGCTTGTTTGCACTTATGGATGAAATTATATGCAGATGAAGACCATTAATCACACGTACAAATATTTAAATAAGCTTGGGTGCCTGACTTTCTTAGACCCCTTAAAAATCGCAGGCACCTTTCTACACGAAGCTGTGGGTGCAACAAATGCCCTTTATTTTTTTTTTTTTTAGCTTACCTAGATAAAACATTTGACTCCTGACCCATCAGTATTTCCCAGACAGACGTGACTGTTGAATACAAGAGAACAAAAATGAAGTTGTGTGGTATTACATGTCAAACTGTTGTTTCAGCTGCCACCTTTATGGAACACTGGAAGAGAAAACAGATGCGTCTCAACTACAGGTGGGACCTGACTGGGTTTGAAGAGGAGGAGGTTTGTCCCTTCAGTTCTGACTCTTTCGCTTCCACCGTGGTGTTACCAATAGCTCCTCACCCTGACCTGACAGACTTTGCCTCGTGGGGAACCGTTCTTGGGATGTTTCCATCATTTAGGAGAAAGGAAAATCTCTATAACATGAGCTGTCCGAGGTTTTTTTTGTAGCAAGGGTATGACTAGTACGTCTTGTTGCCGTAGAAACGTAATTGTATAGCCACAAAATGTGATTTTATTTTTTTTTTTTGAAGCGTGTAGTCGGGTCACACCTAGTGTGTAGGCATGGAATATACAGCTCAGAGCTCACTGCTGGGCTGATGTCAGGGTGCCAACAGCTAAGGACCTCATTCATCACACACTGCTGTAAACCAGGAATGAATGTACTGGAGCTGATAAAGTTACAGCACTGTAAAATAAAGCACTGAGAAATTCCTGTTAACTTTAACGATGCAGGATCAAGCCCTGACTTGGAAAATACCTCAGAAAGCACTGCCAGACCTGTGGGCTTTGGGGCATTGGGAGGGACATAATGTGGAGGTGGTGGGTTTTTTTTTTTCATTGACTAAAAAAAAAAATATCCCCAGCCAAGGTCATACTAAATATGCTAAAGAACATAAAGGGGAAAAGGGCTGAATTTGTATGAAAAAAGGTCATCAAAATCAATGGAGGAAAGGAGAAGCTGAAAAGCTGCATCCCACCTTTTTGCTTTTAATTCTGTCACTTTGCAAAAAAAAACAAAGGAGGCACCTTCCTGGAGCAGAACACAGTCCCAGCCACCCACCCCCCCAAGCCTTGCCCTGCTGTTGTTATTAAAAGAACTATGACCTCCCTTGTCATATCTCAAGATGTTCTAAATAGATACACAACAAATACTGCTCACGTGAAACAAAACCCTGCCCAGCTCACTGAGCCTGGCACAGGCATCGTTCCCCTCGCCCCCAAAGTCTTTCTGTTTGAATTATCCCCTCCCTCCCCTTAATATGTTTATCTCCTTCCTTAATATATTTAGGGGCCCTGTGCCAGCAGCCTCTGTGCCGTGTGCTGTGCTGGTTCATACCTGTTTACTGGGGTTTAATAGAGGGATTTATTCCCTGGACACTATTCTGCTCTTTTATTTTTGGCAACTTGTTGTTATCACACATGAAAGTGGAGAGGATTAAGTGTATCTTTCCGATGTCTATCCCCTTCATGTCTGAGTTCACAGCCCCACAGAGCAGCTGCTAATACAGTATATTTTATTCTGTGTTTTGGGTAGTCAGTGCTGGATAATCTGGTCATGTGTTTAGCACCGAATTTAGGCTCCTCCTGCCTCTGATTTGGGGGAAACTTAAGCTGGAATCATGTTGAAGAATCAGGGTTTCAAGTGAAATGTTAAAACCCAAAGTGTCTCATCTTGGGGTGTTTTTAGGGGTGCCTGAAGTTCACACAATACTGACAGTAATGTTACTAAATGCAAAACACGAGTAGACTGATTTCTGCCATCTGCTGTACCTGTGTCTGTTTTATGTAATTTTGAAAATATAAATCCAGTATGATCTGCAACTGTTCAGTAATCAAATTTTTGTTTATTTGTTTTTTTTTCTTGTTTTTCGTGGGTTTTTTCTGGTTTCCTGAAGGAGGCAGTCAAGGTTTGGAAAACATTTTTTTTTTTTTAGATCGCTCCTACCTTTTTTATTCCATGTCTACTGATGAATGCCATCTTTTGATCTCCATTTCTTCTTTTTTGAGCATCAGATTTTCTTTAGATCTCCCACTGGTTGCTTTGCCTTTACACCCTCCCGCTCTCCACTTGTTCAGACTTTTTTCAGCTCCGTTCTGTTTCCCATCCAACGCATAATTTTGAATTCTGACTCTTTTATGAATGCATAATTATTGTGAATCCGTGAATCTTTCTGAATCTTTTGGCTGTCTCTTACCTCCAATTGTTTCCTACACCTTCTCCTTCAATGCACATGGAGAATCTGTGGGTGCTGTCCAAGACAGAATGAGGGGAACGCCCCAACTGACAATTCTCTGGGATCCCAAAGCCAAGTATTTTGCAAACCTACAGCAGAAAATTGTTTCCCTCACGAGCTGAGGATCACTGAAATTACAGTTAATGACATTCAATTTTTATCAAAAATGTAGGTAATTAAAATCCAAGCATCACGTCACTTGGTATGAACTGTGCTGTCTGCAGGTTTTGCTGTGTACCTCATGTATTAAATTTAATCTCTGTAACATTGCACGTGGGTGTCCAGATTGTTCTGCAGTTGCTGCTGTAGAACTGTGAATGATACAGGATTTAACATTTTTTTTAAGTACAGTCAGTTGACATGAATGACATCAAGTAAATTGGGATTCAGTTAGAAAACTCAGAAATTATCAGGAAATCGACCTGCAAACAGTCCATGTGTAGCTGATACAGAAAACAAGTAATTTTGCTTTTTATTGAATGTGACTTGTTTCACAGGATCATCCAAGAGCAGAGTACGAAGCTAAAGTTTTGGAAAAGTCACTGAGGAAAGAACACAAACATAAAGAGGTATGGTAAAAATATTCATTTGTTTCACTTAGAAAAGACTGAAAAAGAAGGTTGTTACAGCAGGCACTGACCCAAGACTAAGGAATAGGTAAAAAATAGAACTATTGCTCAATTGTGTTTAAATTCCAGGAGTCTTCAATCCTAGAGTACTTGGTGTGTGCCAGGGTACAACACCTGATTAAGTCTAGAAATGCTTTTAATGATTAGATTGAGGAGTGTGGCTTGGGGAAACTAATTGAGCCCCATCAAAGGGGTGCTCCTGTCACATTAATAAATCAAGTTTGAGAAAACCGCAACAAAGCATCTTAGTCTGTGCAGTAAAAGTACCTGAAGCCTCTCAGAAGTCCTCTGCCATGCTAGACTTTTTCTGCAAATAAAAACATTACTGAAGAGCACTAACAGCGATTTCCACGCCAAATTCCAGCTTTCAGAATAACTTTCTGCCTTTTAAAAGCACAGCTTCCATTTTGTTCCACCGAACAGCGCAGCGCTCACTTTTGCTTTTAACTTGCTCTTTTTGCACCGTTGTGAGAAAGGTGCTGCCAGTCATCCTGAGAGCAGCTAATCACCCCTGAGAGCAGCTTCCCTGCCCTTTCCCTGAAGGCTGTAATTCTTTCCCTGTGACTGCCTGTTATCAGCAGATTGATTGGAAAAAGCTCCTTTTCTCCCCCATGTACCGGGTTCCACCCTACCAGGAGTTATTCCCCCCCCTTAACTGCAGGAATTTAGCCATTTATGTGCTGTGTTTTTAAGAAGAGAAGTAAAAACTCCAGCTTAAACCAAATCTGTTGGCAGAATTTCCTCTCCTGTATCTGTTGCCAGTGGCACAGTAGCGTGGAGCCATTCCCTAAAGAGGGGTTTTATGACAACCCTATGAAAATACCAACTGCAATAACAACATTTACACAATATACTCTTTAGGGGCAGCATATATAGATTGGGCTGGTGTTAAAACTGAATTTATACTTGAGTACCATTTTCTTAAAAGATGCTGCAGAACTGCCAGTGGTTTGTTCCCATTAATCTGTAGGATGCTCTAAGTGGTTCAGTGCCATGTGCAATACCTTTGTTGCAGCAGATCAAATCCCTTTCAAATCACTTGCAGAAGAGAAAAAATTTGGGTTGCTGCCCTCTTATAGGCTGGGTAAACAATTTTGAATACGGACTCCACTGTATTCTGCTAAAAACCCGTAACATGCTGTACTTTTGAGTATATTAAGAATTCAGGTCTTAAATGTGAAAGACTAATTGAACAATTAATTAATGGTAGCCCCCTAAGAATGAAAGTTGAGCAATTAAGAGGGTTTTGTTTTCTGGGTTTTTTTAACCAGACTATTTATAAATTTTTGGGCTGCGTTCAATTTGGATGTTGCTAATTTGGGAAACGTGAGAAAAGGAGTTTTTTTTTTTCTGAAAGACTTGGTGGTTATCTTTCATTGGGATCTGATGTGTTAAAGTTCAAATTCAACAGTTGTAAGACAACTTGGAAATCTTATCAAAGAAAAAATATGTAAAGCTAAACCAAAATTCCTTATATTATTTTCAAGAGAAATCCAATTAAAAAAAAAATTAAAGGAAAAAGGTTTTGGACATTCTTTATACTTCATAAAAGAAGGGCACAATCCTGTATTAGAAAGGGAATATCCTTTGCAGGATTACCTGAGGTACCCCAAGGATTTGGGGAAAGGATTTGTCTGTTATTGTTGTTGTGTTTTATTAACTTAAAGCTGAAACACAAAGCCTTAAGCAAACTAAAAGAGCGTTCACTTGTGCTCAAGTGCTGTGTCAGCTGAGGCAGTAGAGAGTGTGTAATTAATTGAGCAGTGCTTTGTTAATGCCATATTGCCCGACCCTTTCTTGTTTCCTTTGGCTGCCGCCAGAAGCACCGATATTTTCCAGAAGAGACAGCAAACAAATGGAGACAAAGAGTTAAGACAGTCATGGCTGGGGTGAAATTGGTTCTTTTTATTCAAACTTATGAAGGAACTCAAATTATGAGTAATTATGGAAGACACAAATCAATTTGGTTTTTTTTTTTGGCTGTTGAACCTTTGTTTAAATATTCACATTCAGTTCTGGGTTTCTTCCCCTTCCTCCCCGTGTTTCTTCAGCACCTTTTGGGACGCTGTTCCATGCCTTGGGAATGGCACTGCATGGCTAATCTTAGATTTCCCATCCTGGACTGACTTTGTTTTGCAGTGGAGCATGGGCCACGTGTTGGGAGAGTTGCTTGCACTTCCCCGAGACAACGTGCATGTCATGAAAATAGAATTTGGCTAAAAATTTTGTGTTCATTACAACGTGTGCATTCGTCTCCTGTGATGTTCCTTTTCTTGTTTGGTTTTTTTTTCTGGTGTTTCCAAACAATTCCGGGCATCAAAGTTTGTGAAGGACTCTGGATGAGCAACACTGTTCTAAAGGAATTTTTCAGGGCCAAATTCAGGCAGTGGCTGGTTGACTGGATTTAGGGAGTTCTACAAAGACTTTTTATACACAGAATCACAGAATGGCTTGGGTTGGAAGGGACCTTCAAGACCGTCTCATTCCAACCCCCTGCCATGGGCATGTTAACTCCTGTTGGTGTGACCCATTGAATACCAAGGGGATAGTTAAAAATCACTCATATCCAAGGAATTTGAAGTCTCATACCACACACCAAAAAAGATCTTCCCTGTCAACTCTATAAGTTCACCTTGGAGTTACTCCATATCATACTTAAATCTGTATTTCAAGTGAGCCAGTTATGCAGCTACAAAGCTGCAAATGTTAACTGGGGAGGGAGAGAGGAAGGAGGAGAGTTTTTTCTAGGGGAAGCAAAAGAAAATATTTAACAGTAAGAGAGACCTTACTTCATGCTTTCTGACAGCCTATTTGCATGTTTCCTTCAAAAAAAGTATACAGAAAAAAAAAATCTGGTTTATTTATACTCCCAGTGCAGGCCCTTGACCAGTTTGAACCTGGATCTGGAGTAAACAATTTGCCTGTGTGGAATTGTAGCTGTAAACACTGTGTCTGCATCTTCTGACTGGTTGTGTTTTTGCCAGCCTTTTCTTGCCCCTCTTTGTTTTTGTCACACGTGCAAAATCACACGCTCCTTTTTTTTTTTTTTTTCTTTAAACGTGCCTTTTTTTTTTTGTTTTTCCCTCCTCAAAAAAAAAATTTTAGACAGATAAAGAAAAGCTGACGTGGAAGGACCGTTTTCCAGCCTATCTAACCAATTTTGTTGGCATCATCTTCATGGTAAGCGCCTGAAATTTTTGTTACTGAGTCATTGTGTAGAATAGGAGTGATGGAAACATTAGTGAGACTTTATCAGGTGGAGATGTGGTTCGCAGTGGCTTTTTCCCCACTTGAAAAAAACTCAAGCATTTTATTGTTTCATAATCTAAAATCTTTTCAAGGGCTTGAATTTCTACTTCGCCGTCTCTTCCCAGTAAAGAAAAAAGAATCCTAAATTAGGGCAGGGGAAAATGAGGGCACAGAAATGGAGATTCCCACCACCACTGATGGGACAAAGCCTGTCAGGAGGTGGCCAGGAAGTAGAAAACAGCCCCACTTTAATACCAAACTCTGAAAGAAATGAGGTTGCCAGTTGCAATCATGATGGCAAGGATTTTTAATGCATCAGTCAGGTTTGGAGTTACCCCATCTAACAGGAGAATTGCAAACAGAGCACTTAATTCAAGAAAAAGGTAAAATAATGATGAGAACAGCCCTTCTTCCATTTGCTGATAAAGCATAAGCATTTAAAACAAATGTTGACAGAAATGACAATAACTCAAGATATGGAACAGATTGGCAGGCAGATAAAAAAAAAAAAGCTTAAGCCCTTTCCAAAAGTAGAATTCTCCAGACTAAACTAAAATGATTGGGGGTTTTTTTAGGGGATAGGGATTTTGTTTTGGAGTTGTGTTTTTTTTTAATGTTTGCATTTTTAGAGAATGGAAGTGCAGCAAATCTAATATTCTCAGCCGAAGAATCAGGACCTTATAAGAACCACCTTTTAAAATTATTCCTCCATTTAAACAATGAAAAACTGAGTGAGATTTTACTTTGCCAGGAATTGTGTTGATTTAATCAGGTTTAATTTCAGTTCGTGATTGTGAAAGCACAACAAGCCTGAGTAAGGGATTTGAAGGCTTGTGTTAGAGTTAAGCAGAAATACACCTATTTTTTTTTCAAACATGGCTTTTTTATACTAATAGAGGAAATACCATGTGTATATGCTATTGCTGTCAGGGCTGAAAGCAAGCCCACTAATAATTTTAATATGGATTTATGTTAATTATTGATAGATAATATTTTACTCTTTAGTGTTCAGTATTTGGTTATTAGTAATACGTAATTTTTTTTTTAATACTCCTAAGCAAGATGCTGTTGGTGTCAGGGCTGAAAGCAAGCCCACCAATACTTTTAATTAGTATTGATGTTTATATTAATTAGTAATAAATAATATTTTAGTATTTAGTGCTCAGTACTTAGCAATTAGTAATATATAAAGTTTTTTTAATACTATTAAGAAGGGTACTGTGGCTGTCAGGGCTGAAAGCAAGCCCACTAATACTTTTAAATTAGTATTTATATTAATTAGTAATACATAATGTTTGAGTATTTATTGTTCAGTATTTAGCAATTAGTAATATATAATTTTTAAAAATATTAATAAGCAAGGTGCTGCGTGTGTCAGGCCTGAAGGCAATGGCAATAATATTTTTAATTAGTACTTATATTCATTAGTAATAGATAATATTTTACTATTTAGTTATTACTGATATACAGGATTTTTTTTAATACTACTAAGCAAGAGGCTGTTGATGTCAGGGCTGAAAACAAGCCCACTAATACTTTTAATTGTATTTATTTTCATTAATAATAGATAATATTTAACTATTTAGTTATTAGCAATATATAGTATTCTTTTTAATACTGTTAAGCAAGATGCTGTTGGTGTCAGGGCTGAAAGCAACCCAACTAATATTTTTAATTAGTATTTATATTCATTAGTAATAGATAATATTTTACTATTTAGTTATTAGTGATATATAGGATTTTTTTTAATTCTACTAAGCAAGAGGCTGTTGGTGTCAGGCTTGAAAGCAACCCCACTAATATTTTTAATTAGTATTTATATTCATTAGTAATAGATAATATTTTTTAATTTAATGTTCAGTATTTAGCAATTAGTAATATATAATTTTTTTAAAATACTACTAAGCAAGATGCTGTTGGTATCAGGGTTGAAAGCAAGCCCACTAATACTTTTAATTAGTATTTATATTTATATTAATTAGCAATAGATAATATTTTACTATCTAGTTATTAGTAATATATGGGGTTTTTTTTAATACTGCTAAGCAAGATGCTGTTGGTGTCAGGGCTGAAAGCAAGCCCACTAATACTTCTAATTAGTATTGATATTTATATTAATCAGTAATAGATAATAATTTAGTATTTATTATTCAGTATTTAACAATTAGTAATATATAATTTTTTAAAATACTAATAAGCAAGGTGCTGTGTGTGTCAGGCCTGAAAGCAAGCCCACTAATATTTTTAATTAGTATTTATATTAATTAGTAATAGATAATATTTTACTTTTTAGTTATTAGTGATATACAGTATTTTTTTTAATACTAGTAAGCAAGAGACTGTTGATGTCAGGGCTGAAAACAAGCCCACTAATACTTTTAAATTAGTATTTATATTTATGTTAATTAGTAATAGAAAATATTTGAGTATTTATTGTTCAGTATTTAGCAATTAGTGATATATCATTTTTTTAAATACTAATAAGCAAGATGCTGTTGGTGTCTGGACCGAAAGCAAGCCCACCAATACTTTTAATTACTATTTATATTTATATTAATTAGTAATAAATAGTACTTTAGTATTTAGTGCTCAGTATTTACAAATTAGTAATATTTAATGTTTTTGATACTACTAAGCAAGCAGTTCACCTTTGGGTGCCTTTAAAAAAACAAGCCTTTTGCGTGTGATTGTGGCTTCGTCGTGTCCCTTTTTCCGAGTGATTCTCAAGTCCTTCGCGAAGGAGGATCTTTTCCCGCAGCTCATCCAAGTGTTTGGGAGCGTTTAGTGCAGGAGTTGAGTGGAGCTGGGATGTGGCCCAGAGATCCTATATTTGAGGCTGTTGCTGAGTCCCAGACGGAGCCTTTTTCCGTTGGATCTCTCACCAAAGGCCGGGCCGTTCTCCCCGGCAGGTCGGGCTGACGTTCGCCATCGTGTTCGGAGTCATCATCTACCGGATCTCCACGGCCGCCGCCTTGGCCATCAGCTCCACGCCCTCGGGGCGCTCCAGCGTCCGCGTCACCGTCACCGCCACCGCCGTCATCATCAACCTGGTCGTCATCATCATCCTGGACGAGGTCTACGGCTGCATCGCCAGGTGGCTCACGCAGATCGGTGGGTTTAGGCCCTCGGCCGGTACTTGCTAGGCCGGTTCTAAACGAGGAGGACGTGGAAAAGTGCAGAAAAAGGGTGCTAAAAAAAACACCGTAGGGAAAAAAAAAACTTTTTGAGTCGTTTCCAAAAAGCGCCGGTAAAAAAAGGGTTCAGGAACCTTTTCAAGTGAGTTTTCATCCGTCTGCAAATGATTGTCGTGAAGGTCAGCCAGGTGTGGAATGAAACTGGAATTACTGTTGTAATGTGTCTGAATGGTGGGATCCTCAGCAGACTGACCACCCACCTCAAGAGATAGAGATATAGATATAATATAGATAGATAGATATTATACTGATTTTATATATAGATGTATAGATTATATAGATATTATAGAAAGATATAGATAGATATCACCTCAATAAATATATATATTTATATATTGAGAGAGAATATATATAAATAGACATACTATACATTATATATATAAAAGATATAAAAATATATAAATATATAATATATATTTTATATATAAATATATATTTTATATATAAATATACACAATATGCATTATATATATAAAATATATAAAATATATAAATATATATTTTATATAAAAATATATATTATAAATATATTTTTATATATAAATATATATAAAATATATAAATATATATTATATATAAATAAATATATTTTATATATAAATATACATAATATACATTATATATATAAAATATATAAAAATATATAACTATATAATATATATTTTATATATAAATGTATATTATATATAAATAAATATATATTATATCTAAATATATTTTTATATATAAATATACATTATATATATTATATAAATATACATTATATATAAAATATCTATAAAATATATTTTATATATATATAAAGTATATATAGATACATATATATACATATATATTATATAATACATTTATTATATTTTATATGTATATAAAAAATACAGATATACATGTATACATACATATATATAAGGCTATACATAAAAACCCCTTTGTTTAAAGGATGTTTTCCCAAAATCTATTCATGAGATCTTGAAGTATTGGAGGTAGGAGAATTCCTTAACGCTTTTTTTATCCATGTCACATTGGTTCCAGAGGTGCCAAAAACTGACAAGAACTTCGAAGAGAGGCTGATTTTCAAGGCTTTCCTGCTGAAATTCGTCAATGCCTACACCCCGATTTTCTACGTCGCCTTCTTCAAGGGCCGGTGAGTGATGCCCAAGGGCTGCTCAGGGTTTCAGCTTTTCAGGCCCAAACATCAGGTGGTCCCACTCAAAGGCGTGGATTGTGACATAAATTGCTCTAAGAACAAAATATCAGGAAGTATAAAATATATTAACTCTGACCATTGTGCCCTAGATTTGTTGGACGTCCAGGTGACTACGTCTACATTTTCCATTCTTTCCGGATGGAAGAGGTAATTGCATTTCCAGCCCGTCTGTGATCCTGCCGGGTGGGAGCACCCTCTGCCTCTGCCACAGGGATGCAGCAGGTTGTTCTGACTGTCCTTTCCCCTCTCCACCCCAGTGTGCTCCGGGCGGTTGCCTGATGGAGTTGTGCATCCAGCTCAGTATTATCATGCTGGGCAAGCAGCTGATTCAGAACAATTTGTTTGAGATTGGCATCCCGTAAGTAGAGACTTTTGTTTTCTTTTCTTTTTTTTTTTTTAAACAAATGTTTTTTACAGTGCACTGTGTGTGTCCACTGCCCCTGGATGTGAACGTGGCTCACAAGGCTGCGTGAAAGATTTTTCAGTAAGTCTGTGTTTGTAGAGCAGCAGGAGCTGAGGGGGCTTCAAAGCAGAACGGAATGACCAGAAACCTGGTCTAGTGGAAGGTGTCCCTGCCCATGGAACAAGATGAGCTTTAAGGTCCCTTCCAACCCAAACCATTCCGGGATTCCATGCTTCTGTGACTGGGAGTAGCTGCATCCTTGCTACGATGCATCCAGCAATGCAGGTGTCTTTCAAAAGTGCTGGGCAATCTGTTGCTTTCCTGCTGGTTAGCAAGAGGTGTCATGGTGAACAAGTGATTCAATTACAACCCTATTTTAGTGCCTGACCCCTTTGATGTATACTTTTATAGTATACACCTAATATACTTCTAGCACATTGTGGCTCTTGCACAGTTCTTATGAAAATAAGTTCAGTGCAAGCGTTATGAAATTATGTAAGAATTATGAAAATGTCATGCCTGTTAATGTAAATAACTGAGAAACGAGCAGAGGATGGAATTGTAACTGAATCATTTCCACTTCCCTCAGAAAAATGAAGAAATTTATCCGATACTTGAAATTAAAGCGTCGGCGCTCTTTGGACCATGAAGAGCACATGAAAAAAAAGCAGCGTTATGAAGTGGACTATAACCTGGAGCCTTTTGCTGGGCTCACCCCTGAATACATGGAAATGAGTGAGTGGGGTGGAAAGAAGGCATTTTAAGCCGTAATTATTCCGACTAATTGGGATGGAGGGCAGAGCTTTTCGAACTGCAGATTCGGTGGACATGAGGGTAACTTAATTATTGACGTGCACAGTCTTGGATTGCAGCATGTTTCAGCCAGCCCTGGCTGCTTGAGGGCTGAATTGTGCTCCCTGCTGTTCACAAGCCCTTACTTTAGCACGATATTGTAGATATTTTCTTTCAAGCCACGTGACATGTCACTGCCAAGTTTCAAATGCAAATGATTAAGTGGCATATTTTATCACCATAGGAAATAAATTACTTAATTAAGGTTTGATAATTTCCACACCAGAGTCTTTGGGTTTTTTTCTGAAATCTGGTCTAAATCTTCTGAAAGAGAGATGTGTCTCTAGGCCAGGCTGTACTCAACAGATCACACTTAATTTTTTTTTTTTCAAGTAATGCCTTATATTGAATGAGATAAATTAGAATATGTGGTGACCTTGATGTTCAGAGCACTTGAAACAGATGGAAATCTAATGCTACAGGCTAAGAGGTCATGCTGTCAGTTCCTAAAAATAAGAAAAGATGCAGTTACTGAGATCAGCATTTGGAAGTAACAGAGGCAGAGAAAGATGGGGCACTGGCAGTGCCAGGATGAGCATGACATCAGTGCAACATCCTCAGCAAACAAAAAGCAGATACATCCCAGGTTGTAGGAAGCAAGTTATTCCCAGCAGAGGCAGAGAATCAGTCGTGTCCTTTCCAAAGCTTCCAGTGGGATTGGTGAAGGCTAAAAACCTGCCAGGTGGAACGTGGCAAGTTTAGGCAGAGCTGACACTGTTGCTGCCATAACCCCGCTCCCTCAGGTCATTCCTGTGCCAGCCTTGCCCATGGAAAAATTGTTTTAGGAGCTTCCCCATCCTTGTGGTTACTTTTCCTCGTGTTTTGTGAGGTGGCAACGGGCCCTTTCCATGCCTGAGTGGAGCAGCCATCATGCAAACTGTGCCTGACGCAGAAAATGGGATTTAATCTCCCAGAACTTGTCATCTTGTCAGACGTTGGGGGATGGCACTGACGTGGTGCTGGAAGCATTTGGTAAATACTGCCCACAGCCACTGAAAGGGTTTCTTTTCCTTTCCAGTTATCCAGTTTGGGTTTGTGACTTTGTTCGTTGCGTCCTTCCCTCTGGCACCTTTGTTTGCTTTATTGAACAACATCATTGAAATCCGTCTGGATGCCAAAAAGTTTGTTACTGAGCTGAGGAGACCGGTAGCAGTGAGAGCAAAGGATATAGGTAAGTGCTTATTGCTGCTGTATCCCTGTTTGCTTATTCCTGGATTGATGGCAGGATGTTGTTGTGCTGAGTTAGTTTCAATAACAGGAAGATATTTATAGGAAAATTCAAAACATTAGGCTGTGGCTTAGCTGTGAACCGCCATAACTCATCGAGGCTTTGCTTTTAAAATAGGAAGACCAGAGCTTTAAATTCGGATTAATATTTTATTAAGCAAACATTATCACTTTTTAAATCAAAGCAATCAATGCAGTGGCAAAATATCTCACATGCTTCTGCACAACAACGGCCCTTCCCGGCAATGCAGTTTTCTTGCAGAAGCAAAACTTTCTGTGTTTAATAACTCTGGACTGGCCTCAGAAACACCCTTGGGAGTGAGAGGAGATTCAGAAGGCTGTGAGTAAATGTATCCCTACTCAGCAAGAACATCAGAAGGGTGAAAGCTGCAGTGAATGTGGCTGGAACTGGGCTCTGCTGTACAGACCAGTTGCCCCCTTACTGGGGGGGGCCCAACAGCTCCGGGTGTATGTGACAAGGAAGCTGTTTCTCCCAAATGTTGGTTATTTGTGACTAAAAAAGGTCGTTAAAATAAAAATAGAAATAAAACAATTGTCTTTATTACACAGCCGGCCAACGAGAGCAGAGAAGTTTGTGGCCTGTTACTAAACTCAGGGTTCATTCTGCTGTTGTCCAGGCAGAGCTTTTCCATGGGCTCATCCCTGTGCCCTGGGATCACCCTAAACTTGAAGAACACATCATGTTTTGTCAAGGGCTTTGCCATGACTTTGCTTTGGGGGTGGTTTTTTTTGTGGCTGCCTGATTTGATGCTGTGGGTTGCTGGTGGAGGTGGTGGGGAGGGTGTTGTTGGTTTTTTGGTTGTGGTGGGGTTTGGATTTGGGGGTTTTTTTTAATTTGTTTTTGAGAGGATGTTAATTGCAATTCGCTGCAATTTAATACTGGTCTTGTGGGTGAAAGAACCTCACTTCTTTCAGAGACATCCTGAAGTCACACTGAGAGGGCCACAGACAAAGCAGACAAGTTTTTTAGCACAGGGATTGTCAGGATCAGGAGAGGGACAAGGTCCCACCTGCCTAAGGCAGTGGGTAACCACAAACAGAGGTCTATCCCTGCTTCCACAGACACTCTCATACCTTTTCCTGAAGTTCTGTGCTCTGCCCAGGCTGGTTTGTGTGTGCTCTGCCAGAAAGCCAGGCTGGAGGAGCCTTCCAGGGACATCACCCTGTGTAAAGCCACCTACATCTCCCTTTTATGCCAAGCATTCCTCTCTCTCTCTCACACTTGCCTTCCTCTTCCTCAAAGAAGCTTTTAGCTTAAAACCTAAAAAAAAAAAATAAAAAAAAAACAGGTGCTCAAACATAGCTTTGGAAGACAGATTTGGGCTCCCTTTGCTTACAGGTCATTAAATTCATTTCTTATAATTTGTTCTTTTTTTATTTAAAATATAACTGTAGTTTGGGTGCCCTTAACACTGTTAACTAAAAATGTAATTTATGTAATTTTAGGGACTAGAACAGGATTTACATGTCTGTCTCTTTCCTTAGGAATCTGGTATAACATCCTCAGAGGGATTGGAAAGCTTGCTGTCATCATAAACGTAAGTAGATCAGCATGAACAAAACTTGAATTCAATAGGCCGGCTTTTCCATTCTGCTCCATTAGTTTTATTTCAGCATAAATCCCTTAAATCAAGTGAAAGTATATGATTTAGAAACTTTTGGGACTATCAGAGAATTAGCTGCAGTGTTTATTTTAAAGTTGTGATAGTAGTAGCAATAATATAAAATAGTAGCTAGTCATTGCAGCTTTTTCTCCGTAATGTTTTCATAAAACAGCTTTGCCCTTCAAACAAATATGACCACGGCTGCTTACTTTTGCTCCTTTGAAATACTTTCACTAAGATGATGTATTTTTTAATTTCAGTGCTATTTTGGGTCTGGTATGAGATGAGAATCAGTTCAGCTCCTCAGAGCACAGTGTCCCTCCGTTGAAAATCTGCCCAATGCTCCCACCCAGAGAGTGCTGAAAACCCTGAAAATATTTTTATTTCAACATCAAAATCCACATCCCAGCCCTTAGAAAAATTTAGCACACCTGGATATATTAATGTTTGTGCTTCTCTAGTACTCTATAGGAATAGACATCCACAATGATCATCCTTCTTGCACCCCAGCTGGGGAAAGACGAAAACAAAAGCTGTTTGCAGTGCAGCAAACCAGGGACTGTGTGGGGCTTATGGCCACATGTCCATAGACTCACTTGGGTTTTTTTTTTTACATTATCCAGACCGAAAATTCCTTCAGTTTGTCCCCAGGGGTCTGTTGGGCTGTGGCAAAACCATTCTTTTGGTTATTTGGTCTGCTGCCTTAGTTTGTCTTTACTATTTCTCCTCTTTTTCTTTGGAAATAATTTCTCTATGTTTTTTCTCTTTTCTTCTGTGTAGTCTCTTTGTCAGTGTTATTTTTCCCTCTTTGGTCAATGTACTATTCCTCTTTACCATAAAATAAATAAAACATTTTGTACTGTGTTTGTTCCACATGTACATGAGATTTATGCCACTGAGAATGTTTCACAATAATGATAAATGAGGAAGGCTAAAGTTATGGAGAACTCAGCCAAATTGGCTGTTGTGCATTTTCTGTACAATCTTTTTTAAAAAAAAAAAAAAAAAACAAAACAAAAAAAAAAATTTAAATAACCGACTGAAATGCAATTTCTGTGACCACAAAAATAAAACTGGGCTCCGTCTGCTCATCCTTTTATCTTGATGGAGTTAAAAAACCACACACAATTAATGGCCCTTTTGCGGCGCAACGAGAACTTGAAGAGTCGATTCACTGCCGGTTGTTTGCAGGACAGGAAAAGCGCTTGGAAATCAATCAGTTGGACCTTGTGCAATGCACCAGGGACAAGCTGTGACTGGGGCAAGGGGAAGCAGTGCTGTGTTAGCTCTCCTCTGGTGCTGGGGGTACAGCTGCTCCGTGCTCTGGGGGGCTCGGATGATCCACGGATATCTCAGTTGGCGTGGAATTACTCCGTCTAATATGCTGCGACTCAGAAGAGCAGAGCAGCAAACAGAGCCTTGTTGCAGCAGTGAACGCCCCATTTTTAGGGCCCTGAAGGCTGCAGCGTCCCCTGAGTTGCACGAGTTGTTTGGGCAATTAATGAGGGTGTTATTAAACGAAGCAGTGCCTGGATATTGCGCTCACTCTTTACTCTTGTGGCTTAGGCATTTGTGATCTCATTCACATCCGACTTCATTCCACGCCTCGTGTACCTGTACATGTACAGTGAGAATGGCACCATGCATGGCTTCGTCAACCATACACTATCCTCTTTTAATGTCAGCGATTTCCAAGCAGGAACAGCTCCAAACGACCCCTTGGATCTTGGCTACGAGGTCCAGATATGCAGGTACTCCCTTCAATGATATGAAGTGTTTTCGCAGCCGGCCGAGGACGTGGCAAATTTTTACATCCCTTGTATTTTCAGTTCCTTTTTAGCACCTTGGTAGGCTTTATATCCATTGTCTTGAACACCCTGGCTTACATGTTAAGCAATCACAAAGCCTGAATATGAATTGCTGCTTCTCTTTTGGGAAATGGAGATTAGCATTAGTTAAATTCACTGTTTGTCCGTGCAAAGAGAACAAGGAGGAAAGAGACATTCCAGGGGAGAAAAAAAAAGAAAGATGACTTTCACATGTAGTGAAAACTTACAGAAATTGATCAGGGGAAAAAAAACCTTGCCTTTATAATAATATTGTTTTTATATATTTTTAAATATTTTATATATTAATTTATATATATATTTTATATTTTAGATTATTATTTATAATAATATTATATTTATATTTATTTATATAAAATAATAATTGTGTTTTATATAAACATACATATCACATTTATATTCTTTATATATTTGACAGTGCAAGTTAATTGGCTGCAATGACCTTTAAACAGAAAAATCTAAAAACTCTAAGATGAAAGGGAAAAAAAAAAACAACCAAAATTGCATAAGTATTACCTTTGCTTGCTTTTACTTTCTCCTGGTTCCCTTCTGGTGATCTCTGGGCACAGGATGAATGAGGCTGGCAAACAGGTTTTAGCACAGAACTCACTGAACAGCAGTGTCAGTGTCATGGTCTAAAAGCAAAATGCCAAGTTTATTTGCTTTCTAATCCCAGGCACTTTCTTCTTGCCATTCCATCAGTTCTTTAATAGTTCAAGGACTTTTAAATCATTTGAAAATATGGGGCCCTAATTCTTTCAAAATATTGACAGGATGCTGTGGTTTTGAACTGGTTTTTACTGAGATCAGTATTTTTGCCTTCAAAATTAGTTTGAAAAATAGATGTTGTCCTTTTACCTATCTTAAAACAAAATAAATCATCTGAGCTGTGTATTTTACTCCATCTTATGAAAAATTGATACTATTTGTACTAAGCAGAGGGTATTAAGATGGAAGACCTTTAAATGTGAGTAAAGCTTGAAGGTTATGGGAGACTTTCAGCTGTGCCTTGCTTCTGAAAGGTTGATTACAGCATCATGCTGTAATAGTGAACTTTCTTTTAGACAGTTCCACTTATTGTTTGACTCCTTGGTATTAATTGTTTGTCCCAGTGCTGAAATTTCTGAATGACATCACCGATTTACTGAGTCTTGTTTTGCAGATACAAAGATTATCGAGAACCCCCCTGGTCTGAAAACAAATATGACATTTCAAAGGATTTCTGGGCTGTCCTAGCAGCAAGATTAGCCTTTGTGATAGTTTTCCAGGTAGGTTACACTGCAGGCCGCCCTTGGGAATGAGTTATTAGGCCAAAGAAATATCTTCTTTCACAGTTGTTTCATGGAAAAGCAAAAGAAATTTGCCCATCCTTATCACCCTCTTCGTACCACCAACCCAGGTACAGGTATATCCTCAGTGGAAAAATCCATCCCCAGGGATTCCCTGAACTGGTTTGGTGCAGAAGAACTTAATGACTTTAGAGAGCAGCAAAGCACAAGGCTGATACTAATTAAGTCCCACCAATTTCTCCCGTGGGACATCAACAATTTCAATGAAGCAGCATAAATTTCATCCAAAATCATTTTTAGAGCTAGCCAAGACATGAAATTTCAGAAATTTTCCCAGTTACAGTTTAAGTTGCACCTGAACAAGAAAGCAAAATATTGTAATTTTTCCTCAAATTACATTATTCCATCACAACAGTGACGTTGGTTATTGTGACACAAGTGTTTTAAGTTTGCCTTACCTGAAAAACTTGTTTCAGAAATTTATGGGGGTTTTTTTGGATAAAATATGTATCTTTTTGTGAAAGACCCCCCCCCCCTTCCCTTGAATCAAGGTTTTTAAATCAGAAACATTTAATTGGAATGTGTTTTACGAGGTGCCACCACTTTGCCTCTTGCATTTGCTTCTGCCTTCCTTGCTGCAAAACTCCTGAGCCATTTATCACTGCCAGTATTTCCTTTGGAATTCTCAGTGGCTGTGGCAGTATTTGTACAGACATCACAGAGATCTGAGCCTGAGGTGTTTTTTTTTTTTCTAGCATGAGCAAGCAGTTGAGGTGAATTCGGTTCAGCACCAGCCTTGTGACATGCAGCTGATCCCAACTCAAATATTGTCCTTTCTTCATCCTTCCTCCCTGAGTACACCAAAACCAGCCCCTTTCCCCACAGCCACCCTTTTCATTTGACCTTGCTGACATTTTCTCACAACTTCATTTCCAGAACTTGGTCATGTTTATGAGTGACTTTGTGGACTGGATTATCCCAGACATTCCCAAGGACATTAGTCAGCAGATTCACAAAGAGAAGGTTCTCATGGTGGAGGTCTTCATGAGGGAGGAGCAAGGGAAGCTGCACATGCTGGAAACCTGGAAAGACAAGGACAAGAGAAAAGGTGAAAACTGTAACAATCACAGCCCCAGACTCTCCAGGAGCCACAGTGGGAGCTTGTCCTCCTGCCATTCCTATCCTCTGGATGTGTAGAGGAGGAGGGAGCTGAGTATGTCGGGGCATTCCACAAAGACACAAAGGGCAGGACTCGAGTAATGGACAACCTGGTGCATGTTGAAGGATGTGCTGCCATTTCGCTCCCATCTTTGTGAGAAATGCCCTTCTTGCAGACATGGAGGACCACATTCTATTTCTGGTAACGTTCTTTTTCTTTTGCACAAGCAGTAAATGCAGGGAATTTTTATATTTCATCATTACATAACACTCTTGACGTTGGCGTGCATTAATAAATGCAGGTACTTAGTACATCTTGCTAGAGATATTCTCTGAGAATTTGACCTTAGCCTATTAATTAATGGATGAAGTAAAAGGTAAATTTTAAATAATAATAATAACAAAATATTTTTGGAAACCCAGGTTTGAAGGTCCATGGGGTAACTTGATAAATTATATGCAAAATCAGCTCTAGAGTGGAGAGAACCCACGTAAAGCCTCCCAGACTGACTCGCTTTCCAAGACTGGGTTTAGCTCTGTGCCTGAAACAAGCAGAGCTTCAGTGTCACACCAGGTGTTTAGGGCACTTGTGGCAACTTGCTGCGCATCCAAGACCTTCAGAACCATCAGGAAAGGGAATCTGGAAAGTATTTTTTTTTTTAACCACTGGGCGACTGATGCAGATGGAGCTACCCCGGTGCCCCAGGCTGCAGTTCCCAGCAGCTCCCTCCCCTCGTGGCCAGGCAGCAGCAGCAGCACAATTTTGGGATCCTCCCAGCAGGGAGATGATCACAGAGCATTTTGGGACATGCCCTGAACTAACGAGCACACGTGGAGCTCCAGTGACTCGCACTGCCCTGCCCAGTACTCGGACACTGTTGTTGCTGAGGAAAATCCCCTTTTCCCTGTTGTTTTAGCACATCCCCTTTCCCAGCCAGGTTTTCCCCTGTAGCCCTGTGTCCTCTGCAGGAGAAGGGAGTCTCTGCAGCCCAGTTTCTCCCACAGATTTTTCTGCTGTTGAATGGCATTTCCCAGGGGCTGTGCCAGAGGAGTTAAACCCAAAACGTGTCCCACTCACTGTCTTCAGTGGAAGTTTTGCCTGCACTGGGGCTACAGGACCAGACCTTCAGTTAGTTACAGGACTCTTCTTTTGTCTTAAAATACTCTATCTTTTGTACAAGGAGCTTCCCTAAAGTATAAGTGTAAAATCCTTACCCACCATGCCTAGTTAAACCCCATCAGTACAACTCTTTTTAAGCATAATACATTTTAGTTTTGCTTTGTCAACCGATAAAACTGCACTTCCAAATAATATTGGTGCAATTAACCTAATTTCTTTTATTGCTTTGTCTTGTCCGTGGCACTTGCATTGCAAATATAAAACTGAAAAAAGAAAATAAAAAGGAAAGATTTCTTTAGAGTCTAACTACTGTATGGTTTGTTAAAAAACCAAAAGTCAAAAGGCTGTTTTCAAGAGAAGTTGGTTATTTCTTTTTTCCTTTTCCTTTTTTTTTTGCCAAACTAATTTAAAGATTAATGCTAGAACTTTTAAAAAAAATTGCCATATTTAGCTTTTGATATATTTATTTGTTTTAAAGTATGTGATAAACTTGATATTTTTCTGTAGTCTGTCCAAAGAAGGTACCAGAAGAGAAATTATGTGGAAGAAAGAAAATGGTATTAACCAAATATTCTTGAAGCTTATTTAAAATATTGATCCAACCAAAGATTTTTATTAATAAAGGGCTTATATTTTGTTAACTCTTGTTTCTGTTGTATTTTGACTTGCAGGAATGTCACTATTTTTAAAATTTGTAACTTATGATAGTGTGTTACTGGAGGGCCAAATCCTGCCTGATCTATTCCCACGTAAGTGTTATTCCTGGTAGTGAGTGTTTTACCAGATCAGGCCCACTGACTGCAAAAGGACTGTGAGTGGGAATAATTCAAGCAGAATTCTGTCCACACATCTTGTTGAAAACATGTTCTTCCTCTCATTCCTTGGTAGCCCAAAAGATCCAGAAGAAAGACAAACCTGAACTACCTGTTCTGAAGAGAAATCTTAGGGAACGTCCTTGAAGGGGGATTTAATTTGTAAATACTCACCTGAAAGTATTCCCAACTTAATACTGACATTCCTGTAAATGATAGAACTATATCCTGAACACATACTTAGCAGAGTTTTTCATTATTTGCTGAAATCATGAAATAGTAAAAGTTGCTTATACTTTCTTTTGTACAGTAAATTGTTTGAAATGGAATTTTGTATATAAAAATCTGTATTACTACTTAGATATCTATAAAATTCTTTCATGGAATCATTTTTTTTAAGAAAAGCAAATATATACTAAATCTGTTTTATTTTGGTTTTGGTTTGTTTTTTGGTTTATTGGGTTTTTTCTTTTCCTTTGAACACTTATTTGAAATAAACTTAAATATGCAAGAGTTTTTCCTGTGGGACAGGTTCTGTTCCCAGCTCTCCTTGTGCTCTGAGTGTACAGACATCTTCCTAACAAAGCCAAAGGTACATCTGGGGTTTTGAGCTGCTTGGAAGACCCACATGGAGATAAAGTGAATCCCCCCTGAAATCCTTCTGTCTCCAGGAGCACAGAGGGAGTTTTTGGCTGCACTGTAGACACTAAATATTAAGTGATGGCTCTTAGCCTGGGAGCTTTCATTTTCTTCTGATTTAATCTTTGGCATTTAGCAGAGCATAGCGTGTAGGAGCTTTCACTAGGACATTTGAAATGGGCTCCTAACGAGGGAGAATGCTAATTGCTCCGTTCTTTTAATTTGAAAAGTGGATTAATTACTAAGAGTGGAATGGTGAAACCAAAGGAATGAAGCTCAGGGATTCCTTTGACTCAACTCTGAGGGGAAGCAGAGTGGATGTCACACTTTCGCTGCCTTGAGGGACCTTCACAGGCAAAGCTGGGCTCAGAACTTGATTTTACTGGTTGAAATTTTTTCATCTTCTCCCATTTAACTGTTCTGGGAGAAGGCAAAGCATGAGGCTTCGTGCCAATCCTCCTTTTCTAGCCAGAAAATATGAAACACTCTAACTCGTGGCATTTAGTTGGAAGGTGGGAATTTTGTTCTGAGGAAATGAACACCAGAAGCAGGTAAATCACAGCCCAGTTGGTAACTGTTTGGGTTTGTCAGTTCTTAAAGACAAAACAGTAAATAAGACCTTGTTAGATATAAGATAATGCCTTCCAAAAACAGGCTTGCACTGTGGTTGGTTGTGGTACTTCTCCTGAGAGTTTTCTCATATTTGGGATGTGAGTAGAAACAAGTTTGTTTTTTAGCAATAGCAAATTTGAGGCAGGATTATGCTAATAAGGATTCACTGGAAGAGAGCGGGGGAAAAAATAAACTTAAAACAGAGAAGCAGGGATCTGGAAGTGACCAAGGGATACCTGAACATTCCTCAATGTGACTCCCAGGGACTGTATGGGCCAGCTTGGATGAAAGATAGCAAAACAAGTATTTTATTTGTAAAAATACAGCTGGATTCTGCATTGATATGACAGTATCTCCAGAACATGCATTCAACCTGTTCTTGGCCTGCTTCTGCCCCAAAACTGTAAGTACAAAATCCCACTTCCCAGCCCTGCTTTGATCGAAGAGAGGAAAAAAAAATCCCAAACCCAAAGTCCTAATGTATTAAAGAGGAAAGTCATTATACCAGTTTGCTTGGTCCAAGAGAGGAAAGATTACTGCTGGAAATGGCTCTACAGAGCCATCTACAGATCATTTTTGAACCGTTGCTAAATCAGTTTGCTTTTTGCCATCCAAAGTTTGTAGCAAAGAGACAATGTCGGTTGGTGCATCCGGGGAGGAAATCATACCCACCCTATTGTGTGGCCAGCAGGAGTCTAAATCTTCTGGATTTCTATGTCATTGTGTTTCTAAGATACTGTCCTACAAATATTTTGCAGTCTCAAATAGCTTAAGGATGAATAAGTCTCACGTCAAGGCACGGACACATTTCTATTTTTAAACCCTCCCATGCTCTGTGGTCCCGAGCTGTTAATGATCCTTTTGGCTGTGGTGATTTCCAATTAGCAATGACAATTTACTTTTCATCCTGATACCTAAGGAGTCTGACCTCTCCTGAAGCTCCATAGGTCACTTGAGTGCATTTATATTTACCTCTGAAGTTTTCAGAATAAACAACTTTTCTTCCTCTTGCCGCTGAAGAAACCCTGTCTTAAAATTTATACGAATTCCATTCAAACTCTGGTTCAATTCTTTTGCACATTTGAGCACTGTTTATTCCATGACCAAACAAAATATGCCATTTTTAGTCCAACGGAGAAAAACCAAAGTTCTTTTTTTAACCTTCTTTTTTTAGCCCAACAGGCCTTTTGGAAGAAGAAACCGACTATTAATGGGGCTTCTTTTGAATTTTAAGCTCCATCCTTCATTTTTAATGCCATGCACGCCACCTGAAGCCAAAGGAAGTAATTCCATTGATTCCCCGTGATTGCAGCATAATTTGCATGAGGCTAAGAATTGCTTATTGAATGATTGGTTCCAGTTTGAATAAAAACTCATGACAGTTATTGCAGGTTATTTTTATAACCCACAGTGTCAGCTAATGCCAAAATACGTTGATGCAGATGCCTTGTGTGAGCAGTAAAGAGTTGGGTGCCCCGTTCTAGTTTCCACCAGGTAAAGGGCTTGGAAAATCCAGTCATATCAAGTTTTAAAGATTTTGAGGTCATAGCTTTCACCTTGCTCGGTACTGCCTCTGTGAGAAAATGCAGGCCAAAATGGGAAAGACATCCACTGGGATGCTCATGAGAAAAACATATAAGATATTGAGAGTGTTTGTGCTAAACAAACTTAAAAAATAATAAATAAATAATAAAGCCCATTTTTCAGGGCAAGAGGCAGGTAGTTAAGCAACCTGTCTTGGAGCAAAAGAAAAGGTTATTCCTTATTTTTACTTCCACAGGGAAAGAGTGGCCACCTTCTCTAGCAGGAATATGAGATGGAGGTTGGGGAAAGGTGCAAATAGGGAAGAGAGGAAGGAAAGGCTTTTGGCTGACGCTCTCACACCCAAGTTAGCTGACAGATCAGCCACAGAAGTTGTTTTTTCTGGAAAGAGACTGGCTTCCTAAGGCAAGGACATCTTGTAGGTGGGTTATCAGGCAGCCTTTGCTGGTGTTCCTGCAGCAATGTGCCATCTCATCCTGCCAAGTCATACAACCCTGTCAGTCCTGTGTTGAAAGCTGGAAAGCTTTGGTCCTTTGGAAGGAATGGGATGGAAACAGAGTAGGAAGGAGACAATATCTCCAGGATCAGTGAGAGTGTGGTGACTGTGCCTTCTCCGCCGCATTGAGAATAACACCACGATCCTTGGCAATCAAAAACAAAACAGTTCCTCTCAGAACACTGAGCAGATCAACCTATAAACTCTCACTCAGGTTCCAGAACTTGTGAAGTTCTGTCCTGGTGGGTACAAGCCCTTTGGCTCTGCAGCAGGTAAGTTCTCAAGCCCCAGAGGGGACGTGCAGGTGAGTGGCTGCTCTGCCGGTGCTCATGAGCATGGAATTCCCAGCTGTCCTGGCTGGAGCGTGTAATTACAGGAGCAGCTCACACTTCTTAAGGTATTAATCTTCAAAGTACATCTGTAGGTAAAGAAGGAAGGTGATTGCAAGTAATTAACCATCAAGTGAGAAAGTAAGAAATCTCAGCAGGCCAGACTTACTGCACAACCTCTCTGGGCAGGAAGAAATGGGTCTGCAGTCTGGTGGTTCTGGGCCACACTCCTGAAGTTTTTTAGGTATTTTACTCTACTCAAGCACTGTTGGAAGCAGGAGGGAATCGGAAGCAGCGAAGGAACAGTGAAAATCCAGAGAGTAAATTACTGTGAATTTCAGCTACATCATCTTCATCCTGTCTTTAAAGGGCGAAAGAAGTAAAACCAAGAGTCGGTTCTGAAATTCTACTAAGCCCCTTGACTTCTGTCTTTTTGAATTTTTACTTCTGAAACCAAATTTCTCTGTTATCTTTAGAACGCTTGTCTTTTAGCTCTGACCAGGGAGAGCTGGAGAGCTAAGCTGGTCATCACCTCTGGGGTTTCTTGTGGATAAGAAGTGACAATTAAACACTGCCAGATTGAGGTACTTGGCAAAGATGTGGCACAGGCTCCATCTGCTTTAAAAAGCCTCCCTCCAAACCTGGTGAATAGCAGCAAAGCGAAATACATGTCCATGTGTATTTGAGAGACGAGAGAGGGAGAGATGTTGGGTCTGATCTTAAATTACAAGTCATTTAATTTTTGTTGCATCTCTAAACAAGAGCTACACAGGGAGAAAACACAGTACGTGGCTTTTTGAGGGTAGGCAGACAAAGCTGTGGTGTGTGTAACTTCCTTACTTCTAAAGTGTACACAGACCGTAAGGAAAATACATAAATGCTATATATTGATTTAGATTAATCCAGTCTTCTCTCAGGAAGAAGCGGGAGGAGCTGGGGGTTGGCACGGTGCGGTTTGGGGTTTTTTTTCTTTTCCTGTTTTTCTGGTTTCCTTTTCGACCACTGCGGTGCTGGGCAGAAAAGGCTGGAAAAGAAAGACTGGGAGCGGCTTCCCGACTCGCTTTGCAGACATTCGCCACCTTCAGAGGAGGCACAAATCCCCGCGGAGCTGAGCGAGGGGTGCGGGGAGTGCAGCGGGGAGCCGCGAGCTGGGGCGGGGCTGTGACCAGGGGAGGGTGTGCGGAGTCCCCCAAAACCCGCACCCAAAACCAGCCCGAGACAACCCCAGAGCACAGCGCGAAGCGCCGCGGGATCGCGCCGGCCCCGCCCCCGATCCGCCCGGCCCCGCCCCCGATCCGCCCGGCCCCGCCCCCGATCCTCCCTGCCCCGCCCTGCCCGTCCCCAAGAACGCCGCTGTCCCCGCAGGCCCCGCTCCCCGCCCCGCTCCCCTTGTCCCGGGAGAGCTCCCGGCCGGGCCGTGACCGCGGAGCTCCCACCCGCCCTTCCCCGGCCCCAGCAGCGCCCGCCGGGGCTGCGGCGGCGGCGGGAGTCGCGCTGAGGGAACGGGGGGCGGGGCCGCGCCGAGGGGCGGGGCCGGGCTGAGCGGGCGGGGCGAGGCCGCGGGGCCAGGCGGGCTGGGATTGGGCGGAGGCGCTCGAGCGCTGATTGGGCAGTGCTGCCGGCCCGTGGTATAAAGGGCCGGCGGGGCGGGTGGGGTCGGTTGTGTGTGTGAGGGCTGAGGGCGCGGCCCCGCTGCTGCCCGGGCTGCGGAGGGGAGAGCGCCTTGGCCGCTGGGTTTGTGGGCCGGGGGAGCTGGGGGGCCTCGGAATCCCAAAGCCTTTCCCCGTGCAGAGGAAAGAGCACGAGGTGGATGGAGAGGATCCCCAGGCATCTGCAGGCACAAGGGACTCGTACAGCTGCGATTTTCCTACAGCCCTCGTAAGATGGAATTTCAGGGTACCATGGGTAATGTGCCAGCTCTCCTGCTGGAGCTTCTGTTTGCTATATTTGAACACAAAGAATAGAACTAAAGTCAGGTCTGTTCTGGAGTGTGTTACACTTGTGCAAAGCTCTTTCCCTCTATTTGTTTTCTGTTCTGGAAAGCACAGTCTGGGGTTCCTGGGCAGTTCCTATTAAATAATACCATGGAAGTAATTCTGTACTGAAAGGGGAAAAAAGCTGTCTGTTGGAGGTCAGGTGTCCCTGATAAAAGCTTTATGTTTTTTCACTCAGTGAGCTCTTAAAATATATTAGAGTCCGTAGGAATGCCTGGCTTCTAAAAGTCACCAGCTGAGTCTTAGAGGTTTCTTTGAAGAGCTGATTTCAGGCAGCAGAATTGGCCCCCAGGAGGGACTCTGTGCCTGCTCTCCCGTGGCTCCAAGGGATCTCTGGCCCTTCACGCCGGCACCGAGATTTTCTCGGGAAGGGCCTCAGATCCCCGGACCAGTCTGGGACACAGGCGAGATCCCTCTGCCTTTAGAAATGAGGCCTTGTTGTGGCTTCCTCCCCGTACACATTGGTGGGTTCCAAAGAAGGACTCTATAAATGCCTTTTGGGCTGTCCATTGAAGCCTTGGGACCAAATTGGCCCCCCTGGAGGGACAGTGCTGTTGGTGCCCCCCGGGTTGGGGCACCCCGAGGACTCCAGCGCGCACCGAAAGGATTATTCGGGGAGATCCTCGGGGTGCCCGGCCCTGGGGAGTTCAAAGCAAGGTCCCTGCAATGGATTCAGGCATTCCTGAGAGTATCCCAGGTGTAGCTGTCCATGCTAGACATGGAGCTCTCTACTGGGCTGTAATTAGGTTATAAAAGTGGTGCTCCAAGTGCCAAAGAAGTGTGGGATTGGGATTAAGAAATGAGCAGTGAGGGTCCAATTGGCTGTTTTCTCTTGACTGTGATGGTGAGAGCTCCAGGAGTTCCAGGTGTGTGTTTCAGTCCCCCCCATTTGATTTGCACATGTCCTGGTCAGACACAGGTCCAACTTCCTCAGTTCTTAACACAACAGAAGGAGACTGAAGGACTGGCAGTGTTAAGGTGACTGGTGTGACAGGGGTTAAACTGGGAAAACATTGGGGAATTCCTCATTTATCTATTTGCCAAACTCACCCAAACCTGTGCTAGGAAGAGATTGAGTGGAAAAGTTGAGGCAAAAATGAAGTTGAAAACTGGGGATATTGACACTGTAATTGCTGAAACTAAATGTGTCAAAGCAGCAGCTCTTGTTGTGCAGGGAATAACTCCTGTCAGCAGCAAGGTCCCGACTGAAGTGGCAGCTGCAGTTGTTCCTGTGGTGTGGGCCAGTGGAACTCCAGCAGAGTGGAAGAGGGTAGAACCTGTAGGTATTACCCCTAATGTGGGATCTCTCCTGGTAAGGCCAAGCCAGTATCCTTTAAAATCAGAATGCCAGCTTGGACTGGTTGCAGGAACAGCTAAATTTGCTCCTCCTGGTTTGCTTGTAGAACATGAAGGCAAGAACCTGCCAAGAAAACCAGTGGCCAAGATGATTGATTAGTGCAGGACCCGAGAGAACCCCCTGAAATGACAACCTTGAGTAGTTTCCAGTATTGGATTTAAAAGATGGCCTTTGCTGCATCTCCTTGAGCAAGGAAAGCCAAGAAACCTTTGCTTTTCCAGGAGGAAATCTGGACAGCAGGAAGGAAGAAAAGAAGCCCCGTGACTCCTCCCTGAGCCCAGACAGCCCATGAACTGCCTTCCTGGGAATGGTAGGATGGGGTGGACTCTGGATTGCTCCCTCTGGATGTGTGGTAAGACTGTTATGCCAGCTTTTCCAACAGTCTGTAAGAATTTGCTACCTTGGCTAGATGGTGCAAGGGCAGCCTTTAAGCAGCTAAAGCATTCCCTGAGGAGAGCTCAGGGTCTGCCAGATCTCTCAGAACTGTTGGAAGCATCTTTGCTGGGGAGGGCAAACAAAGGACAAGGTGTGCAGTGACCCCCTTGAGAAGGGACTTTGAGTTAATGGCATCCCTGCAAGTGAACTTTGTGGGCTGTTCCCCCTGTAGGGCCAGGTGATAGTCCCAGCTACAATGATGGGAAAAAATAGTTAAAAGAGAGCCTCTAAAGCTGGAAATCCTCCTGGAGGCTCTTGGCAAAGAGAGTTTCCTGAGTTCCCCCTTAAAGAAGGACAGTGACTTCTTTTGAGTGCTGGTAGATCCTTTTAATAATAGCATTGAGTGTGTCCTTGTTGCACCAGTAGGCCTTGTCCAACTCCCCATATTCCAGGAGATATACATATTAAAGGAAACAATGCTCTTCCTACTCCTTTGTTGGCTTGAGGCTCTCCCCTCAGGAAGTCCAGGAACTCCTGGTGCCGCCTGGGCCGATGGATTGGACGCCCCAGCCCCTCCGTTCCTGCCCAGCCCCTGGGTCCGTGTTGAGTGGTGGCACTGCCAGCCCCTGCAGGTGAAGTGGAAAGGGCCTTTACAGGTCTTGTGGATCACATTGATAGCAGGTAAAGTTGCAGAAAAAGGACCTGGTGTATGTTATTCTTGAGTTAGGAAAGCTCCTTTTGATTGGTGAGCAGAACCAAGTGGATCCTTCAGAGTTCCCATCCGTGTTTGTGTCTCAGCCTGTGTTAGGATTCAGGGCTGTCAGTTGTTGTCACTGAGGAGTCAAACTCTGCTTTAAATAAGGAGACACTGGCCTAATGGCCAAATGTCAAGAAAAAAGAGGGAATGATATGTGAGTGTTGAGATGTAACAAGAGCTAATCCTTTTTGCAGTGGGATGTAGCCTGGAAAGTGCACAGAGCTGAGCCAAGGGATTTAAAGGGAGCAACCAAGGGAGGTGAAGAAAGTAGGAAGAAGGGAACTGAGGCATCAGCCAAGCAGCACCAAGTTCCTGTGTAAACAGGTGAGTTGTGTTGAGGTTCCTAAGGCAGGCACTGAGGACTTTGAGAGCTCCAGACAGAGAAAAGCTGGGAAGGCCTTCAGAAACCTGAAGCCCCTGGGCCTTTTTGGGAGCCTGAGCTATTGCAGCCCTGGGGATGACTTTGGTTTCTTTCTCTCCTCAGAGTAAAACTGTACAGGGGAATCTCTGGTCTCCCTGATTTTTGTATCATAACTGAAACTTGGAAGAAAGTTCACCTTGTGTGATTTCCCAACTGACTTGGCCGGGTTGAACCACCAGTGGCAGATTGTTGTTGTGTGCAGGTTATTGTTTGTGTCTGAGCTGTTTGGTGTTTATTTACGAAAGGAGACCATGGAATGTTATGGTATTTTTGTCCCAATATTTGGAGGTAGTGCCCTGGATTAGTTTATTTCTGCCTCGCTCCCTGATATCTGACTTTTCAGATGTACCAAGAACTGGTAGTTCTTGCAGTGGGATGTACTCTAGAAACTGCAAGGAGCTGAGCCAAGGACCTTAAAAGGGACTAAGCAAACAAAGTAAAGAATGAATGAAGAAGAGAACTGAGGCAGCAGCCAAGCAGCACCAAGTTCCTCTACAACCAGGTGAGTTGTCTTGAAGTTGATAAGGTGGTCACTTAGAACTCTGGGGGCTCTAGGCACAGGTGACCACCAGAGACCCCCAATGGAGCCCGTCAGAGACCTTAAAAGGGTTTGTGTTGGGAAATGTCCTGAATAATACAGAACAGGAATACAGGGAAAGAAAATGAGCCCTCCTGTAATGCTGACCCCTCCTATCAGCTGCAGTGGAGACACCTCCGTGTGCCCTTTGGGAGCTGATTGCCAGGACACCTGACAGGCTGGGATCATTGTAGGGTGTTGTAAGCAAGGAATACCTGGCTTCTAAAACTCACCAATTGAGTCTTAGAAGCTTCTTTGAAGAGCTGATTTCAGGCAGCAGAATTGGCCCCCAGAAGGGACTCTGTGCCTGCTCTCCCGTGGCTCCAAGGGATCTCTGGGCCTTCACGCCGGCACCGAGATTTTCTCGGGAAGGGCCTCAGATCCCCGGACCAGTCTGGGACACAGGCAAGATCCCCCTGCATTTTGGGACCAAATTGGCCCCCCTGGAGGGACAGTGCTGTTGGTGCCCCCCGGGTTGGGGCACCCCGAGGACTCCAGCGCGCACCGAAAGGATTATTCGGGGAGATCCTCGGGGTGCCCGGCCCTGGGGAGTTCAAAGCAAGGTCCCTGCCATGGATTCAGGCATTGCTGAGAGTATCCCAGGTGTAGCTGTCCCTGCTAGACATGGAGCTCTCTAATGGGCTGTAATTAGGTTATAAAAGTGTTGCTCCAGGTGCCAAAGAAGTGTGGGATTGGGATTAAGAAATGAGCAGTGAGGGTCCAATTGGCTGTTTTCTCTTGACTGTGATGGTGAGAGCTCCAGGAGTGCAAGGTGTGTGTTCCAGTCCCCCCCATTTGGTTTGCACATGTCCTGGTCAGACACAGGTCCAACTTCCTCAGTACTTAACACAATAGAAGGAGACTGAAGGACTGGCAGTGTTAAGGTGACTGGTGTGACAGGGGTTAAACTGGGAAAACATTGGGGAATTCCTCATTTGTCTATTTGCCAAACTCACCCAAACCTGTGCTAGGAAGAGATTGAGTGGAAAAGTTGAGGCAGAAATGAAATTGAAAACTGGGGATATTGAAACTGTAATTCTTGAAACTAAATGTGTCAAAGCAGCAGCTCTTGTTGTGCAGGGAATAACTCCTGTCAGCAGCAAGGTCCCGACTGAAGTGGCAGCTGCAGTTGTTCCTGTGGTGTGGGCCAGTGGAATTCCAGTAGAGTGGAAGAGGGCAGAACCTGTAGGTATTACCCCTAATGTGGGATCTCTCTTGGTAAGGCAAACCCAGTATCCTTTAAAATCAGAATGCCAGCTTGGATTGGTTGCAGGAACAGCTAAATTTGCTCCTCCTGGTTTGCTTGTAGAACGTGAATGCAGGAATGTGCCAAGAAAACCAATGGCCAAGATGATTGATTAGTGCAGGACCCGAGAGAACCCCCTGAAATGACAACCTTGAGTAGTTTCCAGTATTGGATTTAAAAGATGGCCTTTGCTGCATCTCCTTGAGCAAGGAAAGCCAAGAAACCTTTGCTTTTCCAGGAGGAAATCTGGACAGCAGGAAGGAAGAAAAGAAGTCACATGACTCCTCCCTGAGCCCCAGACAGCCCATGAACTGCCTTCCTGGGAATGGTAGGATGGGGTGGACTCTGGATTGCTCCCTCTGGATGTGTGGTAAGACTGTTATGCCAGCTTTTCCAACAGTCTGTAAGAATTTGCTACCTTGGCTAGATGGTGCAAGGGCAGCCTTTAAGCACCTGAAGCATTCCCTGAGGAGAGCTCTGGGTCTGCCAGATGTCTCAGAACTGTTGGCAGCATCTTTGCTTGGGAGGACAAACAAAGGACAAGGTGTGCAGTGACCCCCTTGAGAAGGGACTTTGAGTTAATGGCATCCCTGCAAGTGAACTTTGTGGGCTGTTCCCCCTGTAGGGCAGGTGATAGACCCAGCTCCAGTGATGGGAAAAATAGTTAAAAGAGAGCCTCTAAAGCTGGAAATCCTCCTGGAGGCTCTTGGCAAAGAGAGTTTCCTGAGTTCCCCCTTAAAGAAGGACAGTGACTTCTTTTGAGTGCTGGTAGATCCTTTTAATAATAGCATTGAGTGTGTCCTTGTTGCACCAGTAGGCCTTGTCCAACTCCCCATATTCCAGGAGATATACATATTAAAGGAAACAATGCTCTTCCTAATCCTTTGTTGGCTTGAGGCTCTCCCCTCAGGAAGTCCAGGAACTCCTGGTGCCGCCTGGGCCGATGGATTGGACGCCCCAGCCCCTCCGTTCCTGCCCAGCCACTGGGTCCGTGTCGAGTGGTGGCACTGCCAGCCCTGCAGGTGAAGTGGAAAGGGCCTTTGCAGGTCTTGTGGGTCACATCTATAGCAGTTGACATTGCAGAACAAGCACCTGGGGTCTGTTATTCTTGAGTTAGGAAAGCTCCTTTTGATTGGTGAGCAGAACCAAGTGGATCCTCAAGAGTTCCCATCCGTGTTTGTGTCTCAGCCTGTGTTATGACTCAGGGCTGTCAGTTGTTGTCACTGAGGAGTCAAACTCTGCTTTAAATAAGGAGACACTGGCCTAATGGCCAAGTGTCAAGAAAAAAGGGGGAATGCTGTCTGAGTGTTGAGATGTAACAAGAGCTAATCCTTTTTGCAGTGGGATGTAGCCTGGAAAGTGCACAGAGCTGAGCCAAGGGATTTAAAAGGAGCAACCAAGGGAGGTGAAGAAAGAAGGAAGAAGGGAACTGAGGCATCAGCCAAGCAGCACCAAGTTCCTGTTTAAGCAGGTGAGTTGTGTTGAGGTTCCTAAGGCAGGCACTGAGGACTTTGAGGGCTCCAGACAGAGAAGACATCCAAAGCCCGTCAGTGAAACCCCTTGGAAACCAAATAAGGGTAGGTGTGTATGGTAATAAGTGTTGGAAAATGTCCTGAGTATGAAATAGGAATGCAGGGAAGGAAGATGATCCTTCATGTAATGCTGACCCCTCCCATCAGCTGCAGTGGAGACACCTCCGTGTGCCCTTTGGGAACTGATTGCCAGGACACCTGACAGGCTGGGATCATTGTAGGGTGTTGTAAGCAAGGAATACCTGGCTTCTAAAACTCACCAACTGAGTCTTAGAAGCTTCCTTGAAGAGCAGATTTCAGGCAGCAAAATTGGCCCTGCAGGAGGGACTCTGTGCCTGCTCTCCCGTGGCTCCAAGGGATCTCTGGCCCTTCACGCCGGCACCGAGATTTTCTCGGGAAGGGCCTCAGATCCCCGGACCAGTCTGGGACACAGGCAAGATCCCCCTGCAGTTTAGGACAAAATTGGCCCCCTGGAGGGACAGTGCTGTTGGTGCCCCCCGGGTTGGGGCACCCCGAGGACTCCAGCGCGCACCGAAAGGATTATTCGGGGAGATCCTCGGGGTGCCCGGCCTTGGGGAGTTCAAAGCAAGGTCCCTGCAATGGATTCAGGCATTGCTGAGAGTATCCCAGGTGTAGCTGTCCCTGCTAGACATGGAGCTCTCTAATGGACTGTAATTGGGTTCTAAAAGTGGTGCTCCAAGTGCAAAGGAAGTGTGGGATTGGGATTAAGAAATGAGCAGTGATGGTCCAATTGGCTGTTTTCTCTTGAATGTGACTGTAAGAGCTCCAGGAGTGCAAGGTGTGTGTTCCAGTCCCCAGCATTTGGTTTGCACATGTCCTGGTCAGACACAGGTCCAACTTCCTCAGTCCTTAACACAATAGAGGGAGAATGAAGGACTGGCAGTGTTAAGGTGACTGGTGTGACAGGGGTTAACCTGGGAAAACATTGGGGAATTCCTCAGTTTGTCTATTTGCCAAACTCACCCAAACCTCTGCTAGGAAGAGATGGACTGGAGTCTCTGATTTCCTGGGTAGTTGTTCCACATGACCTGGGAGCCTCTGGGATTAGACTGGACTGGGCAGACAGGGAGCAGTTTGTCCTGTGGAGTTGGGCTGGGTTTGTTGAGGATGCCTTGGGAGGCAGGGCTGGGGAGGCTCCTCTGTTGGCTGTAGTGGTGGAAGGTTGTAGCAGGAGGGCTGGAGCCTTCGACGTCCTGCTCCCCCCGTGAGCCCCGACGGGACCGTGCCCTTGGCAATGGAGGGCCCCCCATTGCTGAGCCAGCGGTTCCGGGGGCCAGGAGGGATGGGATCAGGATGCCGAGCTCCACCCAGGGCCAGGGCTGCCAATGTTGTAACCGTGGAAAGAACTGAAAGCAGAGTGAGATGGAGGCCAAGCTCCAGCACAAGGATGGGTGAGAAAAGACCGTGGTCCTCAGGTGGAGCTTTGAATTCCCTGGAAAAATGGATCCTGTCAAACAATTCAGGCCCTTGTGGGTGCTGGAGCAGAGGCCTCTTTAATTTATGGTCACCCTAAAGAGTTGCAAGGGCAGCAAGTTCTGATTACAGTATGAAGTGGCAAACAAAGTGAAGTGGTACACAGAAAAGCTGAGCTTAATATTGGTCCTGTGCCAGAGCAGCCTCGTGCAGTGCTTGTTGCTGTCCCTGAGTGTCCCATTGCAGTGGATATTTCCAAGGGCTGCCTTGTGCTGGGGAACACTGGGGGCAGTTCCCTTTCCCTGGGCAGGGCAGGCAGGGCACATTTACCTGTCCCCCTCGAGGGTGGCTCCACAGTCCCACCCTCTGCCCTGGGAGTGTGGCAGAACACCTGGACCCACTGTCCGTGCCAGAGAGGGCACAAGGGATGGTTGGATCAGTGAGGGAATGGTTCAGGGAGTACAAGCACCATTAGAATGAGTAGTGCAGCACATGGAAAGGAAGGGGGGGAAGTTAATCCAGACAAAATTCAAGCACCTGCCCAACCTGTGATATTTTTAGGAACTCAGTGGCGTTGTGGTCCCCAGGAAGTGTTGCCCAGGACTAGGCAGGAGACTTCAGGCTTTGTCACCCCCAGAGCAAGGTGGAAGCCCAGCAGTTTATTGGTTGGTTTGGCTTTTGGGGACAACAAGGTCCTCCTTTGGGACCAATCCTTGGCCCGTGCCATAAAGTCCCAGGACAGAAGTGTGAGTTTGAGTGGGAAATGAGCAGCCAGGAGGGTTTGAAACAGCTCAGGGAGCAATTCAACAGGCTCCAGACCTGTGGCCAATACGAGCCAGAGAGGGGGAACTAAAGGTTCCTGCCAATGGTAATGGTGCCAATTGGAGCCTCTGGCAGAAGTAGGGTAGGAAGGAAGTGCCTTTGGGATTTGGGAATAGGAAGTTACTGGAAGCCAGAAAAAGGTAGACCCCATTGGAGACGCAGCTCTGAGTATGTTATTGAGCTTTAGTGGGAACAACAAATGGTAAGAGGGCCTGAAATCCCCATAAGGCCGTGGGTAAAAAGGTCCTCCAGGATGCACAGGCCAGGCCATGCTCAGGAAGGCAGCCCCATGAAATGGAGATGGTGTATCCAAGCCAGAGCCAGAGCAGGGGTCGGGGCAGGAGCGAGGCCTCGTGAGGGAGTTGCCAACGGCCCTGTGGTTGAAGCAACAGGTGTAGATCCCCTGGACAGTGAGCACAAATCACTGGGGCAATGGGGCAAAGCCCCAGAGCAAGTGCTGGAAGAAGAGAGGAAGCATGCATGGCTCACTGCTGGGTTAGCCAAATATCTCAGTGGGAAACACTTTTGGAAAGCAGGAGCTTATAACCCGTGCCAGAGGGAGTTTGAAGTCATGATGGGGGCAGACAAAAGTCATCCATGAGATGAATTAGGTGCTGTACCTGTGGCAATTCAACAGGAGAACTAGGGCAGTGTCATCTTTGTAGGGATTTGGGGTGAGTTGGCAGTGGTTTGGCTACTCGGCTCCCAGCTGACACCATCACAGAATTAGTGATTAAATGTGGACAAGGAAAATGGGAATATGTTTGTGTGAATAAATGTTAGTGGAGGGAATGATATTGCCACATTTTAGCTTTATCTTACAGAAACTCTGGATCCTGGCCATCCTCAAAACACAACACCAGGACAATGTGACCTGGGAAGCAAATGGACCTTGCCCAGGGGTCAGTCTCACTTTGTGCCCGGGGGGATGTTATGGAAGGGCTGGGGTCTGTCGGGCTCATTGTGTGGGATTGGCTGCCCTGGGGCTGCCCAGCTGCTGTGTGGGCTGGGGGGAGCAGGAGGGGGCCGTGGGGGAGGGATTTCTGCTGAGCCACAGTTCTGTCTCTGGGGCAGTCAGGATGGGATGCCTTGCTCATTTTCTTTTGTATCCCCTAAATCTCTATCCCATGTGTTGGATTGTGTTTGTTCAAACTGTTCCTGTTATTCCCTGACTAAGGAGGAGTTGTTTCCTTGAGTGCCCTGCCTGTCAGCAAAACACCAGGCCCAAGGGATCCTGGCAAGTGCAGCCCTGGAAGAGTCAGGAAGACTCAAAAATGCCCCAGTTCTGATGAAACTCAACTGTGTAAAACATTTATGAAGCTAAAATTCCCCAGCCTTGAGCTGTTGGGTCCCAAAGAATAGTGGAGGGAGAGGCAGAGACTCCCCCTGCTGCTGGGGCTGAACTGTGTGCAGTGAGGGGGCAGGACTTGGCCCTGATGCCTGAGTGCTCTCCAGCCCCCAGGATGGATCCCAACTGTCAGCCCCTGGCTCCATCCCTTGAGAAGATGGTGTTCCTGCCAGCCCAGCTGCTGTGCTGGTGGTCCTGGGGGCACCTCCTGCCCTGGCCTGCTGTGCCTGTGTTTGTGCTGCAGCTCAATAAAGTCCCTTTCAGTGGTGATGGTGTCACTTTGGTGTCAGTTCCTCTCCCCTCTTCCCCTGCCCCCGTGGCTGCATCACTGCCTTGTGCCTAAATGAACTCTTCCCCTGCAGCAGTTCCCTGCTGCTCCCAGAGAGGGTGGAGCTGAGGCCCCTGAGCCAAGGGAAAAAGGATCCATCCAAGGCAGGCCCGTGCTCCCCCCCTGCCTTCCTCCAGCCTCCCGTGTTTCCAGTTCCCCTCCCTGCTGGACACACAGCCTGTTCCCAAACAACCCCTGTTCCTGTTCTCTCTCTGTGTCTCCCCTCACAACTCCCCTCCTCTAATCTCCAGCTGCCCAGGCCCCTGGTTTTGAGGGGCATTCCTGGGCTGCTGCCCCCCCATTCTTTATAAATGAAGTGCCAAGAGCCCCAAGTGCAGAGAGGTCTGCAGGGAATCAGTGCCAAGAGCTGCCCGTGCCTGCCTGTGTTCCTGCAGTTCTCCTTCCTGCTCTCCCTGGGCTGGAGAGACCTGCCTGCCCTGGGTTTATTGGAGCAGAGGGATGGGATTCCATTGGTGCAGAAGGGATGTTCACAGACACTCCTTTTCTGACAGGCAGTGCCATTTCCCTTCTGCCTTTCCCAAGTTTTCCCAAGTGCTGCCCAGCCCGGGGATCCGTGTGCTGGGACAGTGATTGGCAGGAGGAAGGGGAGCCTTGGCCTCACCTGCCCAGCTCAGGTGGGTGGCACAGAATTGGGGTGGGCTGGCAAGGCATGAACATATTTCTGAGTTCTGGAGTGCCTTGAATCCTTTCCCTGTCAGGTTTCTCTCCCTCCTTTCCTGGGATCCAGCATCCCAGGGGTCTCTTCCCTTGTCCAAAGTCCAGTGGCAGAGGATGGACTGACTCACAAGGGGGGGTTGGAATGAAAAGAGTTCTGTTCAAATTGGGCAAGGAATGCAGTAAGAAAGGTGAGCCTGCTTTTAGTGCCTGAAAGAGATAGGAATGAAAATGCTGGAAAAGGCCACATTTTATTTTTTGTCCCCCCTGGATTTTTCATGGCTCAAACTCTCTAGTGAGCAATTGAAGAGAAGGGTGAAGGGCAGGAGCCTTTGACTTGCCCAGTGCACTTAATTGCCTTGTTCTCCTCTCTTCCAGGCCAGGCCAAAGCCCTGATCCAGCCCAGCTCTGCCAAGTGCCCTGGGCTGGGAGCAGCCAAAGGCAAGAGGCTGCAGCCCCGCCGGCCGGGCTGGGGGCTCCTGGTGCTGCCCGTGGGGTGGGGTAAGTCAGAGGGACACCTTTCTCTCCTCCTGCCTGTTGGCATTTGCTCCCTGGGCACTGGATGTGTAAGGAAGGAGGGAGTAGCAGGGAAGGGGAGTGTTTCCAAACTGTCTGAATGTTGCCCCCAGGTCTGGGATGGAGCAGCCATGGGGGTGGTTGGGTTTGGCCTGGGCCGGTCGGGATCAGCCATAAAGGACCCACCAGACCCTGAACCCTCACTGGACATGTCCAGCCCCTCAAGTTGTTAATTTTCAACAGAGGACAAGTTATTGGTAATTGCTTCTGATCTGTGGAGAATCTCCTTTGGAATGATCAACCAGAGAGTGTATCAGTGCAAAGCATCCTTTTGGGTCTTTTATTTGTTTGTGATTTCCTCTCTGGCTTCAATGAGTTTGGTGTGCTCCTGTTAAGGAGCACAGCCTGTTTTTATCTGGAAATTTGGGGTGGTTTCCTTTGTTTAGGGTGCTTTTTCCCCCACTGACTCGGGCCTTCCATGCATAGTCCGTGTTGTCCCACAGGACTGCTTTGGTTCTGGGTCAGAGAGAGAGAAGGGAAGTGGCTTTTCCTCATCTTGGATGTTTCCAAGTAGAAGTGGGGCGTCGTCCTGCCCCTCCCCAAAGCACTGCAGGCACCTGGGAGTAGCTCAGGGCTGGCCCATTTCTCTGAGACAGCACCATGGGGGAGAGGTTTAAGTATTAATCACATCTCTGGTGTCCCTTGGTTGCAAAGATTGGGTCCTACAGTCCCAGAGTGTTAAGGAAAACAAGGAACTCCTGTTCTTCCTGGTAAACCTTCTGTTATTGCTTGGGCAGTCTTTGGGTTCTGTTGTCTGAGTTCCTGTCCAGGATCTTTCTAAGAGAACCTGTTAGAAATGTAGAGGTGGGGTCAGAATGTGGGTTCCCTACCAAACTGCCTCCAACTCCTGATGGACTGGAGTGATGAGTGCTCTCAGCACAGGGTATTTCTTACTATTGTGTGGCTTTCCCTCAGCTGTGGGTGAGGAATTGTGCAAGCAAGGCCTGTGTGCCCGTGGGTGTCTCCCGTGTGTGTCCGTGTGGCAGGGCTGGGACAAGGACTCGTGCAGGGACCGAGCTGGCACTGGAGCTGCTGCCATCCTGAGCCACTGCCAAGGGCTGGGGAGAGACCATCTGGAGGCTGTTGCCAGCCTTCCATTGGGAGCTGGATCTCCCTCCAGCTGCAGCAGCCAGGGGAGGGTTCTTCCTTGTGCAGCCCAGTGGCTTCTGCTCAGGCTGGCCCAGAGTGGGGCTGGGGCAGGTTCTCCAGGGAACTGGAGCCAGCCCTGAACGGGGCTCTGGAGAGCAGGGAGCTGCAGGGACTGAGGTTTGCAAAGCTGGGCTGAAGTTTGTCAAAGCAGCAGAAGATTGTCATTCCTGTGGGTTTGTGGAGTCCGTGTTGGTGCCCAGGAGAACTGGGTCAGACTGGGCTTTGTGGTCCGAGAGCTGCAGCCCTAAATTTGGCAGGCTGTGTGTGCTGGCAATGAAGTGCTGTCCCCAGAGGCTGATGGTTTCTGTCTCCAGGTATGCCCAGGATGCTGCTAATGCCCAGGGATCTGCTCTGGGTCCAGGCTGTCCGTGCTGGAGGGCCCTGGTGGCTGCAGTCCCTGAGCCCGCAGAGACAGAGAGAGCCCCGGCCCGAGTGGCCTTTGGCCCCTTGTCCTGAATTTGGGGTGAGCCTGGGAGCGTGTGGAGGGTGAGAATGAGGGCTGTGTTTCCAATACATCATCCCTGGGAAGATCCTGTTGTTCCAGAGCGCTGGGGACAGTTTGGGCTTGGCAGCTTCAGAGCTGGATTGGAGCAGTCCCTGAAGAGAATCAGGAGAGTGGAGTTTTGTCCCAGTGCTGCTTTCACGCCCCACTGGACAGTCTGGGCTTTGTGTTTGAGGTTGTCCTGTATTTGCTCTGCAGATAAGGGACCCTTCCCAATTCAGCCCAGCAGATCCCAAGGGCTCTGACAGGAATATTTGTTCTTTCCTTCCCTTTGGGATACCTTCATCTCCAAACTGCCACGAGCAATTCCTTAATTTCTCCTGGAGAAATCCAAGTGTCAGAGGCAGTTTCCAAGGAGGCCAGAAGTGTCTTTGGAGCAGAGAGTGCTGCCAGCTGCGTGTGCCTGTCCCCAGCCTGGCACTGCCCACAGGGACACACTGGGCACAGACCAGGAGAGGGAACAAACCCACTGCCTGCCAGAGGGTTTGTCCTGGGCCATCAGGCCTTGGGCAGGAATTGGACTGGGCAACTCCATCAGCTGCTCTTCCCCCACAAAGCCCCATCCCCTGGGCATTAATGACGTGCCCTGTGCCCAGCGCTCCCTGTTCACCCAACTGAAACCAAAGCAGGGCTTGCTTTGCTTGGAACAACTTAAAGGAACTTTAAAACAAAATAAATCACTTTCTTCTTTTTTTTTTTTTCCTTTAGATGCTGGAATTGCCTCTCTGGGTGTGTGCTGAGCTCTGGCTGCAGGGGACTGTCAGGCCTTGGTGGCTGTGAGTTCCTGTTCTTCTCCCTGGGAAACTGGAAAGAGTTATTCCTTGGATTGCAGAAATGTTTTCTGAAACTTGTCCCCTTCTTTGTGCCTTTTGCTGACAGATCTTCTCTTTCTGCCTTTGAATTCACAGCCTCCTTGCAGCTCCCAGCTGGGGAACCTGGGAGAACTTAGGAGGGACAGAGGTGACATTTTTATCTGCAGACTTGGGGTAATTTCTAGGGGATACAGCAACTGTTTGTGTAGGAAAGTGCATTTAACCACATGGGTCCAAGTTGTGTTTGCACCAGCTGGGGCCAGAGGTGCAAGGCAATCCAAAGCAAACCCTGCTCAGCCTCTGAATCCCAGGGGAAGTTCTCCAAGCTGCTCCCTGAGGGACTAAAGATACATTGAAATGGAACCAAATAAGGGTCACTGTCCCTGTGGAAAGGCCAAAGGAATTGGTTGGGACTTGGATTGTCCCCTGGGGAGATGCTGGTTGCCGGGATGCAGAGAATGCCCTCCCTCAGGCTGCCAAGATCTCTCAGTGCAGGGGCTTTGGCCGACAGGGCAGCACAAAGATTGTTCTCTTTGTGGGGCCCAGGTTTGGGTTCCGGTCTCAGCTTTGCAGGTTTAGAGGAATTCTACCTACAGCCCGCAATTCCATGGGGAATTCCTGCTGGAACAGCCTCCCAGTGCCTCCTGGAGCCCGGCTATTCCCCTGCAGAGCTGCCGCTTTAAGGCCAGGTTTGCCGGGAAGCAGCCGCGGTTCCAGGTTTGCTGAGCGGGATCGGGACAAGGACAGGTTGATGTTGCACAGACTTTGCTGTTTGTAACCCTCCTGCCCCGGCCCCGGCGGCGTCCCTGGGGGGACTTGAGCGAGTCGGCTGGAATTGGGCCGATTCTCCGCCCCGGGCCGGGCTCCAGGGGATGGGTTCGCCCAGGAGAAGGCGGGGGCCGGACGCGCTCCCGGCCCGGGGCGAGGCAGCCCCTGAGCACGGGCGAGGACGTCTCTCCGGCCGGGAAGCCGCTGTCCCTTGGGAGCCTCGGCAGCGGCCCCGGCAAGTTCTTTTCCCCGAGCGAAGGGATGCACATCCCTGCCTTCAGGGCACCTCGGCTCTGCCCCACCTGTTCCAGCTGTCCACGGGTTCTGCGGTTGCGGTTGGGTCCCCGAAAAACTGCGAATTGCCTCCAAGCCCAACTTTCTCCGAGCATCCCCTTTTCCTTTCAGGCATCTCCGAGGGCTCTGGCTCGGGATTTAGTGCCGCTGAGGGCACATGGCCCCGGCTTTAAGGCTGCTGCTGGCTGCTGGGCTCCGGCTGGAAGGGCAGGGATTTGGGGCGGGCGGGACACGCGTGGGGGGCGCGGGGGAGCTCTGGGAGGTGGGCCCTGGGAATGGCT